>NC_134089.1:77588696-78788696 GCF_000715075.1 Nicotiana tabacum | reverse complement strand
GAGAGCTTTTATCATTTTATCTGTCCACAAGCCCCATAACTAGCATAACTTTTTCTGCTATTTTCTCTGTGTCTTTATTTGCTTATTATGCAATATTTCCATTCAGAAGAAGTCGCCAAATTCAGTTAATTTATTGGCGATTGCAGTTGGAATAAAGCAAAAAGAGTTGGTGAACAGCCTCATTAAAAAGGTATGTATATTCATCTTTGCCTCCTTGTTTGGCTTCAAAATAGGATCATAAGTTCTGCTCCTCATATCGGTTATATAACTTGCTGCAGTTTCTTGAGCATGACTTTGTTGTGATGCTGTTTCACTATGATGGTGTTGTGGATGAATGGAACGATCTGGAATGGAGTAGCCATGTCATACATGTCTCTGCTATGAACCAAACAAAATGGTTAAGTTGGTTCTGGACAACTTCGTTGTGTTTACTGTAAGTTTTGTGCAGATTTTCACACATCTAACTCTCTGGTTATAGGTGGTTTGCGAAGAGGTTTCTACACCCTGACATAGTTTCTGAGTATGATTACATTTTCTTGTGGGATGAGGACCTTGGAGTTGAAAGCTTTCATCCAGACAAGTTAGTGCCTCATTTTCAGCTACATTATGAAAATACATCACTTGAACATCTGAAATCTGTGTTAAAGGAGCTGTCGGGTGGTTTAGCAAAACAACTGCTTAATATTTGTTAGAAATTATAAATATTTTGTCATGCTCAAGAGAAGTGGGTACCTAACTGATAATTCACAAGAGATTGCTAGGTATTTAGGCCTATTAGTTTGCCATTTGAAATAACCTTTTTAGTGGCCATTGTCCTTTCCAGGTATCTATCTATTGTTAGAGAAGAAGGGTTGGAGATATCACAGCCTGCACTTGATCTTGGTAAATCAGAAGTTCATCATCCTATTACTGTACGCAGAAGGAACTCTAGAGTACACAGGTTAGACAGATTTTCAACTTGGTAGGACAGAGTTAATCTTTTATGAGTGGAAGAGCTATTGAGTAGCTGAACTTTGTAATTATATGAATTAGAGCTCATGGACCAAAGACTACTGCGCTTGGCTTTCTCTTCTTTCATCTCATTTACTTGATTTGGCTAGTGAGATTGAAAATTCGCTGAAAATGTAGTTGGTTTTAAGTTAAAAAGTTCAAACAGTTTCTTTCTTTAAACCATTATTCTCCTTATGATTAGCGGTAGTTTTCATGCAACATCTACTGGTGCTTATAGAGGACATGATCCTTGATAGGGGTGTGTGGAGGTTGGGAATTCTGGTAGAAGGTTAGTAGATAGGCGGTAGTGTCTCATTTTCATGCCGGTAGCATTAGTATTAATCTCTTATCTTCATACCTTCTTATCCGTAGGTTTCTTTTACTATATGCTGATCCTTTCGCTGTCCTGTCGGGAGTCTAACGGAAACAACCTCTCTCTACCTTCACAAGGTGGGGGTAAGGTCTGCGTACACTCTACCCCTCCTAGAACCCGCTTTGTGGGATTACACTGGGTTTGTTTTGGGTTTTGTTGTTGTTGTTGTTGTTGTTGTTGTTGTTGTTGTTGTTGTATCTACTTGTGTTTTAGTTGGAACACCTGTCTATTTTCTAGTAGATTGTTGGATACATAACATGGGGCCCAACATTGGGTAAATCAAGAATAGGGATAGGGATGGCTGATACCATGTTGAAGTGTATATCCATCTCATTTAGAGAAGTCACATTTTTACTTAATTATTGCTTGAAGAATCTCATGCCAAAACTGATTTGTAATTTTGATGCTTTCAATAGGAGGTTTTACAGGTTCAAAGGTTCCTCGAGGTGTGATAACAACAGTACAGCGCCTCCTTGTGTGGGGTAAAGAACTATAAACTGTTCCTTCTCTTTATTATCAGCTTAACAAGTTCCGCTCAAACTAAATCTGGTAGCTCTAATACTCTTTTTTTTCTTATGGCTTGGAATATTTATTATGGTCACCAGTCAGAATGAGCTTTATTTTTATTCCGCAAGTAAATCTGTCATGCAGGTGGGTGGAAATGATGGCTCCTGTATTCTCAAAAGCTGCCTGGCGTTGTGCTTGGTATATGGTCCAGGTATAGGAGCTTTGGTTAACAATGTAATCAAGTTGAAATATAACAAAGTTGTTGATTACGTGTAGCTTATACCGAGAATCTGCATAATGATAATATACTTTTAAAATTTCCTGATAATCTTGTGGCTGAAAATTGTGCTTGCCTTTAACTAATTATTCTTTTATCGACAGAATGATTTGATCCATGCTTGGGGCCTGGATAAGAAGCTTGGTTATTGTGCACAGGCAAATTCCTAAACTAGTGTTTTTGAATAACTCTTCCTTTTGGGTCTTCAATTGGTATGATGGTAACACATAAGTTCTTAGTTCTCAGGGTGATCGTACAAAGAAAGTCGGCGTGATTGATGCAGAATACATAACTCATCTGGGTGTCCCTACACTAGGTGGTGGTAATTCAGATGGAAATAAGGCAAGTAATTTCTTCGTCTTGTTTGATCATCTTCTCTTCACGAGAACAGACGTTGACAACTGGTCCACGCTGTTTGTTGTTTCATCTACTACCCTGGTGGCTTACTTCTTTATCCACTAAATTAGTGCAGATTACCTCTTTATTTTCATCAGTAAATAGGATTACAATGTTGCACAGTTTTGCATATTAGAAAGTGTTTATTGGTGTACAATACGAAAAGTTCCTAAAGTTATAAATGTGTCTGTAATCACCAATGAGTGAACTTCGTGTAACTACAACGTCCTTTGCAGTTATATTGATCCATATATCATCTGATAGTTCTGTTTCTGCTTTTCTTTTTTTGTGACGGGGTTTGGATTTTTCTTGTTTGAGAAGTTAAGGATTTTCTCCGGAGCAACTAAATATGGGTAAAGTTTGTAATGCTGCCATTTATGCACTGTTCTTGGAACCTGTGAGAGAGCATGCAATGGACATAATGGTAACATTAAACATTGTGATTATCAATATAGTTTGTGGTTTCTATTATGATAGTAGAACTGAAACATTTGTTTGTAACTAGTCCTCTCTCTTTCATGCTTGCTTCTTGTGGTAATGGTTATAATGGAGTTCTAGCTTTTGGCTTGTCTCACAGTGTTTGGTTCTAATTTCTGTAGTCGAGCAAAGAACTGGCAGATCATTCTCCACAAAGCAAGAATACGTCCAATTCAGAAGCATCGGTGAGACGTTCAAATCTGAATTCCTTAATTGTGTCTGCCCTTCGTCTTTGGTTGTGTTGTCTAAATTTCACTCTTTGTGCTTTGCAGGCAACTGCACTTTATGAGAAATTTGATAATAGATCCCTGGTGAGTTCAAATTCACCTTTTCGACATATCCTTTCACCAATAACAATTGTCCTTCTCATATTGCTAGTTTATTTATAACATACTGCAGGTTAGAAATCGATCCTCTATCGAAATGAAGATTTTCTGGGAAAGGTGGGTTAAAGCTAGCAAGGAAGATGAATGTTGGGTTGATCCATTTCAAAACCAAGAAACTGAACCTCATGGCTAGTACATGATCGATCACCTTATACAAAACAAGCAGCGTTTGTGTATACAATGTGTACAGAAGAGTGCGTAAATTTATTACAGCGCGGATAGAAAGATAAATGAAGAAGCAGCAATATGATCCGTTTTACCTTAAGCATGTAAAGATGAATCCATGAAGAGCTTTCCACCGATGGTGTATGGTTCATGCAGCATTTTCTAGCGCGGGAAGGAAAAATCAAGTCTTTTTGTTCTTTACTTTTCCTACAATCATTTTTTTTTACCTCTCCGATTTTTACGCTTTGGTTGAGTCTGCTAAAGATTAAGTTTTGTGCAATTTGTAAATACCTTTTTCTTCTTTTGCCTAAAGACTGTTGCTTGTGTAAGGTACGTAAATTTTATCAAAATCAATTTGTTGATTTTTATCTGGTTGGTATAACTGTCTTTCCTCTTCCTTTTCTTTCTTGTTTCTCACATTAATTGATGTCTGCTTTTATAGTAGCTCTAATTGGTCTTTATTTGTTTTCAGATTATACTATTTTTCTGAAAAGTATTCTCATGCCTAAGAAAAAATCAATCTAGTTTAAGAGTAGATTTTACGCGATAATAGCTTTAAAAAATCTCTTTTGAACAGCAGATATTGCATGAAATAGATTCGCAAGACTATAGCTGTATTTTGCATCTTGTGCAATGACAGAAAAGGGTACTAGTTTTACAGGGATAAAAATAATACAATGGTTGGTAAAATCTGATATGCAGTATGTAAAGTTCTTCAGGAAAAAAATGCAGTTTTGTGTTCCAACCCGCTGCTGCCGTAGTTGTTAAGCTGTGGTTTCAACCTGCCCTAATCTCATAATATGTATTTATTGGTGGTTTCTACTAATAAAACTCTTGATTATTAGTTCTTCACTAGGTGACTGCATTTATTCATATACACAAAACCTCTCTGATGATTCTACACATTTCACTACAAGATTTTAGTAAGTCAATAGCAAAGTTGCATACATGGGCCAAAAGAAGTAATACTATCAGAATAAATCAGTAAGGAAAGGGTGAAAAAAATACCCTCATCTCTCAAGAGCAATTCTTCAAAATTTCAATACTTTGGAGGAGAGGTTCAGTAAAGGTTTTAGAGCACTTGGATCAAACATTCTGGCAAAGAGGTAACAGATATGTGCCTTCTCTGAGTTGTAAGAACACGCCGCGCCATTATTCCTTAGAGATTCTATGAAACCTTCAGTGATATTAACTGCGCTGAATGTTGCAGGATGGGAGGCCCCTAATGACCAATCAACGTATGTCACTGTTCGGTTTGCATTTGAAGGTCCATAGAACAATCGAATATACGTAGGAATATAGTGCTCATCTGGGTAGCAAGTTGGTGTGCAATACTTCCGGAAGATATTGTAGTATTTGGTATCTAGAACTATTCTGACAGCCAGTTTCCGGTTCATCTCAAACCACTGCGATCCTTTTCTCCAATCAGAAAGTTTGATATCAGGTTGCATGTGGTGGTTATAACGCCCACGCCCACGCCCATAACTAGAAGGATCATCATATGATTCAACAAAACTATGGATGGACCCTATGAGATACTTGTAAACAGTTGGGAAACTGTAAAGTGGAATGCAACTATCAGAAAGAAGGACGAAACGCTCATTTGAGAAGTCCAGCAGGGCATTGGCCAGAAGTCGCCTCTCAGCATCAACCAGTGTTACAGATCCCCATTCAACCTGCTGAAATGCAGAATAAAAATGGTTTAGCAGAGTAATTCATGGCATCCGTATTTAAAGTGTATCTAATTCAAGTAATCTAACTAAGTCTAACTAATCAAAAGCCAGTTTTCAGTCTCAAACAACAGAAATGTTGATAACCTCTATAGCGTTTTTCTCCTTTTGTTTTCTCCAAAAATATCCATTGCAAACATGACATAATTATCACCAGCACTCCAGCCACCTAACTCGTCTTCTATCATTGTTGGACGAAAGTGAATCACACAGCTCCACAACTCAATTTTTGTATTAAGTAGCAACACTCAGTACACCTTCTAAACCAAATTCTCATCCATTTACCTCACAAGAGGTAACATATTACACAGTTCAGCATAAAAAGTCAGCCCGACGTACTAAGCTCCCGCTATGCGCGAGGTCCAAGAAAGGGCCGGACCACAAGGGTCTATAATACGCAGCCTTACCCTGCATTTCTGCAAGAGGCTGTTTCCACGGCTTGAACCCGTGACCTCCTGGTCACATGACAACAACTTTACCAGTTACGCCAAGGCTCCCATTTTCCACGGCTTGAACACAGTTCAGCATATTTTTCATTTATTCACAAACCAAAAGTTTTCCGGGAGACAGGAAATTCGATGCTTGCAGCAAGAAGGTAACTGTGCTCCATTGCTGATCACTGATCAGTGCAATATGATACCTTTAGCCTCGCACAAAATAAGCACGAAAGAACATCAATAAACAAACTACAGTTGAGTCAGCCAGAAATCGTACCTGACTTGGGATCTGGCGCTTGTAAAAAACTGAGGTATTGGAAACACTAAGCACATATCCTGGGAGCGAATGAACAAATATCGAGTATTTGTTCACATCCTGCCCGTCAAAGAACCTCTCCCACAATCGCAACAATGGTAGATCTCCCCTAGTCAAGAACATAAAAGCCACTTTAGGTACTCTCTTAAATAGATACTCTTCCTTGTAAGGCACCAATGAAGCTCTCCAAAACAATTCATCGTCCGACATTCCATGTATCAATACTTTGGGCCAAAAGAAACTTCCCATGCTTAAACAATCCTCCTTTTTACAATTGCCACTACTATCTTGGTTCATTGTATTAGCCAATGCATTATTTGCAATAATAATCTGCTGAGGTTGCAAAGTAAAGTACCATTTAATATGTGAGGTTGAAGACAATCCAATTACTACCCCAACTACAAATATGATCAACATTAAAATCACCCTTAAAAGACTAATTGGTAAGTCTTTTGCTACTGAAAATGGTGAGTCTACGTCCTCTCCCTTATTCTTCATCTTCACCTCCTCTTTCTTCTACTTTTACAACACAACAATAACACCTCAATTCTAAATTAATTGTCTCAATCCTCTATATTCCATTTTAGCCTTTCACTAGCAAAAACTAAGACCTACTTTCCAGAATAAAAATTGAAATCTTTGAGAATACAACAATTATTACACTCTTCAATAGAAAACTAGTTGAGTTTGGCTCTTCTACATATAGTACACTCAATTCTGAATACCAAAAATCTGAGACAATTTAAAATAATTAATACGCTATGTGATTATCAATCCTCTATATCTATTGATTCTTCTCTGTTCTAATTGGTCCAGCTCACTCATAATTTGTGAAGATAGTTTGTAAAATAACAACTACGAACAGAAGGTATTACTGTTTACTATGATGCGCTGGGTTGCTTTAAATGGTGTAGACACTTTGATTTCTGCGCTCACCAAATTTCCTATTTTGTTCTTTTCCCATTTTGCCATTTCTGTCATTTTTTCCTTTACTTCTTCTGTTGCACATATCAATATAGTCCCGTAACTAAATTATTTTAAAACTTCTTAATAGTGGAGCAGCTATAATTTTTATTAGGGGAATCAAAATATAGAAAAATAAATCCAAAACAAAATCAAGTTTACCCGTAAAACGGTATAGTTGAATTTATACATGGTTTATAGACAAGTGAATTAATTTGATCTTAAAATAATAAATGAATTAGACAAAATGTAATACTTAGCCATGAGATGGAGAAAAAATAACAAAAATAATAATTCCAGAAGCAGGGTTTCCGGGCACAATAGCAACGATATCGATAAACAAGAAGATAGAATTATATTGAGCTTTGAATAGAGTGTAGCATATGTTTGCCAGAAAATTTGTATCCTTTACAATGATAATAGAGCTCACTATTTATAGTTGCACCTAGGGAACAAGGTCCTAGGATCAAGCCACTCTTTAATGTCAATTATGAGGGCCATTGAAGAATGTGTAATAGCGGGTAGTAAATGACATATTCCTTGTAGCGGCCGTGTACTTAATGCTGTAGAATATTCCTCATTAAATGCTATCGGGTCGCAGGCATTTATTTTATCTTTATGAGTCTCATTCTCTCTCATAACAGACAGGATCACTGCCTTCGGATTCAACTATTTCCTGTCTTCGGCTCTAATGCTTCTTTTAGAGACCCGTCTTTGTTCTGACCTTACTACTAGCTTATTGTAAGCACCAATATCCCTTTGTTTCAAGCTTTCACCAACAAAAATTGTCCTTCTCATATTGCTAGTTTATTTATAACAAGGAGTCAGAAGAAGCTAAGTGAGGCTGAACTGGAAAAAGGCCTTAGAAGAAAGTAAGAAGAAAGGTGCTGCTAAGGGAAAGAAAAAGATGGTTGAGCCTGTTGAGGCAACTGAAATTGACGAGATGGACCTGGTCCTTGGGGATGAATAGGAGACAGAAGAAATGGAGGTTGTGACTCCAAAGGCAAAGAAAGCCAAGACTTCCACAAAGAAGTCTGTTTCAAAAGCAAGTCTGCGGAGCCATCTATTTTGGCTAAAAGAACCAAGTCTGCATTGAAATCAATAAAAGTAAAAATAGTGGAGGAAGAAGAATGGAGTGGAGAAGAAGAATAAGAATATGATGTTGAGAAGGACAAGATGGTTAAGTTTGGGAAGAGAAACATCTTGAAAGGTAGACTCCTCAGGGAATTGGAGGAAGAATATATGTTAATGTTGCTGGATAAGTTACAATTGCAGGGTTGGAAGGACATGGTTCTTCAGATAGATGGAAAGTTTGCCAGAATTGAGATTGTGGAGTTCATGGCAAATTGTGAGATCAAAGATGGTAGGGTCACCAGCGTGGTAAAGGGAGTGACAATGAGTTTTAATGATAAAAAACTGGGAGAGATCTTAGGTGTACCTACTGAAGGGTACAATAATTATAAGAAGCTCAAATGGTCAAGTCTAGAGAATCTCCCTATGCCCTTGCCATTACTAGAAAGTTTGGTGACAATGAAGAAGAGCTTGAGCCCAAGGCTATTTACAAAAGTGAGATGAAGCCACCCCACAAAGTGATGTTCGAATTTGTTAACAAAGTTGTGATTCCTATGCAGGAAAGGAGGCACATTGCCACATTCATGAACCTAGTCCTTATGGAATATTTGGACAGTGGGAGGCAAATCAATTGGCATGGATTTATCATCTAACTTCTTGATAGGGTTATGAATGGCACCAAAACTCATGCCATACCTTATGGTTTTATTCTCACGGTTGTGCTTACACACTTCAAAGTACCCATCAAGAAATGAGAAGTTGGTACAAGCAAGGATCATTTTGGGAAAATACTCTAATTGCTTGTAACTATGAAGTTCACACCACTCCCAAAGAACCTGGTTCATCCAAAAAGGTACTTGTGAATAACAAAGTGTGATCTTTGGTACAAGAAAGTGAGGCTAAGGATGCTGAAATTGAAGGGCTGAAGAAGAGGTTGGCAGAAATGGAGACTGAGAGAGATGCTCTCAGAGCTGAGCTGGCAAAAGAGAAGGAGAAGAATAATGGCATTCTCCAGGATATGTTGTGTAATGACCCGGCCGGTCTTCTTAAGAATTAATGCCCCGATCCCCTATTAACTATTTTTTTCAAGTTTAATTCTGCTATTTTGATTTGCCGGGATGTTCGGTGTCGAGTTTCGGAGAGTTTTGGAACACTTAGTCTCTAAATGAGAGCTTAAGTATTGGAAAGTTGACCGTAGTTAGAAAAGTGTGAAGATGACCTCAGAATGAAAATCCGGTGGTTTTGTTAGCTCCGTTGGGTGATTCCGGGCTTACGGGCGTGTTCAGATTATGTTTTGGAGGTCCGTAGCTAATTTAGACTTGAAATGCCGAAAGTTGAATTTTTGAAGTTTCCGATCCGATAGTGAGATTTAGATCCGAGGGTCGGAATGGAATTCCGGAAGTTGGAGTAGCTCCGTAGTGTTGAATGTGACGTGTGTGCAAAATTTTAGGTCATTTGGACGAGGTTTGATAGACTTTCTGATCGAAAGCATGTTTTTAGAGTTTTTGGAATTCTTAGGCTTTAATCCGATGAAAAATAGGTGTTTTGATGTTGTTTTGAACCTTCCGAAGATTGGAACAAGTTTGAATGATGTTTTAGGATTAGTGTCAGGTTTGGTTGAGGTCCCAGGGGCCTCGGGTGTGTTCCGGATGCTCAACGGACCATTTTTGGATTTGGAAAGATTGCATATTTTTTGATGTTGTGTTGCAAAGAAAACCTTCTTCGCGTTCGCGAGGGGGTCTCGCGTTTTGCGTAGAGCATCTGGGTGAAGCAGCTGAAATGTGCATCGCGTTCGCGATGATGTCCCGTGTTCGCGAAGGTAAGAACCCGTTGGTCTTCGCTCGCGACATGGTCCTCGCGTTAGCGTAAGGTCTGCCCGTGTAAGCTACGCATTTGTGAGTGGACCTCTCATTCGCGAAAGAGGGATTTGGCCAGCAAGACTTTTGTGCATCGCGTTCGTGATAGTAGCCTCGCGTTCGTGAAGAAGGAATTACCTGAGTACATATAAGATTTCAAAATCGAGGGTTTAGCCATTTTTATCAAAACTTAAGCTTGGGAGCTCGGATTTGAGCGAGATTTTGAGGGATTTTCAGAGATATCGATTGGGTCACGATTCTAGACTCCATTTTTCTTGTAACCCATTAATCTAAACATGAATTCATCCTTTAATTTCAAAATTTGTATGAAAATTGGAGAAAGGTTATTAGACCAAGAAATTGAGTTTTGATTGAGGATCTGACATCGGATTTGAATAATTTTGGTATGGTTAGACTCGTGAGAGTTTGAGGATTCTGAAACTATAAATTTTACCCGATTTCAAGACTTGGGCCCGATGGGCATTTTGGTCATTTTACATAATTTCGCGTATTAGCTTAGACTTTAATTGTAGAATCAGTTACTTAAAGTGTTATTTACATTATGAAATTGAATTGAATAGATTTGGGCCATTTGGAGTCGAGTACTCGTGGCAAAAACGTGGTTTCAGATGATTTTTGAGCCTGTTCGAGGTAAGTGGCTTGCCTAACCTTGTGTGGGGGACTTTTCCCTTAGGATTGGTATATTTGGTAATTTAAATGCCTTGTACGTGAGGTGACAAGTGCATACTTGTGCTAATTATTGAAAATCCGATTTTCCTTTAAGTAATTACTAGCATGTTTCCTTTCCTGTTTCTATTACTTGCACTATTAAACCTTTTGTTAGCTTAGGAAAGCATGTCTAAGTGACTTAATTGCTTTATTTGTTCAACCTGCCTTACTTGAATTCTTTGCAGCACGCTAGGCTAGAATCACTTGTTGCCTTAATATGAAATTGCTGCTATGTATTTATTTTGGGACTATGGATGCAGGATTCCGGTAGCTCCCCATTGCTTGTTTATTTTGGGACTACGGATGTGGGATTACGGTAGATCCCCCTGCACAGTTATATGGAACTATGGGAATGCACCCGATAGATTTCCCAAGTACTGGGTATTTATATTTGGAACTACGGAACGGAATTTTGGTAGATCCCCGCGCACTATGAGTTGGACTATGGGACGAGATCCCGGAAGATCCATTGGATATGTACATATGGGACTACAAGACGGTATCTTGGGAGATCCCTGATTTTTATGATTGGTGCTGAGCTATATTTTCTTTCCGTATTTACCTTGTTTCTGTATAGTTGTTGTTGTCCTGTACTTCCTGTGTTATTTCACTGCTGTACTTATTTATACTATTCTGTTATATACTATTGACCTTATTATTTTATTTAACCTCAGTAGGGCCCTGACCTTCCTCGTCACTACCCAACCGAGGTTAGGTTTGACACTTACTGAGTACCGCTGTGGTGTACTCATGCCTCTTCTGCGCATGTTTTTCATGTGCAGATCCAGGTACCGCTGCTCAGTCCTATCATCCTTGAGGAGGCGACTGCTCTAGAGACTTCGAGGTACACCGCATCCGCAGACCGAGAAGTCCCTTTCTATTCCTGCTTTTAGTATTTAGCCCTTATGTAATTTTTTTCCTATTCTTATTAGACATTCCGGAGTTAGAGCTATGTAGTATTGATCTTAGCTTGTGATTTGTGGGTTTACGGGTCTTAGATTTACGTATTGATATTGAGAGTTAAACATGGTATATATCGAGTGACACATTTAAACACTATTATTACTTTATTCCTGTTTTAAATTGTTTTACTTCCACAAATTTTGTTTTTTCTTCCGCAATTTAGGCTTACCTAGTCGTAGAGACTAGGTGCCATCACGATGGTTTACGGAGGGCGAACCGGAATCGTGACAAATTGGTATCAGAGCTCTAGGTTCATAGGAGTCATGGATCACAAGCCGGTTTATTAGAGTCTCGCTGATCAGTACGGAGATGTCTGTACTTATCTACGAGAGGCTATGTGACTGTTAGAAAACTTTCCACTTTATTTGATTCCTTGTCTTGCGATATTTTGACATCACAATTCTAAACTTTTATTTTCTATTCTCTCACAGACAGTGAGGACACGTGCTACCCGAGATAATCAGGCACCTACGCCCCTACTGCAGCCGTTAGAGGCCGGGGTCGGGGTAGAGGCCGAGGACGCGCACGTGGTGTAGCCAGAGCACCTACGCGAGATGCCGCCGAGGTACCACCACCAGTTCCAGCCGGAGTCCACCCACCTGACCCGCCTACTACTACTACCACTCCAGCTCTTCAGGAGACTTTGGCACAGTTCATGAGCATGTACACCACTCTGGCTCAGGCAGGGTTGCTTTCCCTTACTGCAGCTACATCTCAGGCCGGGGGAGGAGCACAGACTCTCGCAGCCCGCACTCTTGAGCAGCGAGTGCATGTTGAGCAGGTCCTTGAGATTATTCATGTACCGCCTGCAGTGCCAATTCAGTCCAAGGACAGGGCAGCGACTTCCGAGGAGGAACAACTGAGGTTTGAGAGGTTCAAGAGGTACAAGCCTTCTGTATTCAACGGTCTAGCATCGGAGGATGCTCTAGGATTTCTAGATGAGAGTTACCACATTTTCCGTACCATGGGTATACCAGGATCGAGCGGGGTTTCCTTCACTACCTTCCAGCTTCGAGGAGCCACCTATGAGTGGTGGCACACCTATGAGTTAGCCAGTCCGGATAAGGCTGCTTCTCTGACTTGGACTCAGCTTGCAGATCTATTCCTAAGAGAGTATGTTACTCAGAGCCTCAGGGACGCACGACGTGCAGAGTTTGAGCATTTGCGCTAGTGACTGTCTTAGAGTATGCTGTCCGCTATACTAGTTTGGCTAGGCATGCACCAACCTTGGTTTCTACTGTTCATGAGAGAGTTCGTCGGTTTATTGAGGGCCTTATTCCCAGCATCAGGTCTAGTATGGCTCATGAGTTGGAGATGGATATTTCTTATCAGCACGTGGTGAGCATTGCTAGGAGGATTGAGGGTATACATTCTAGGGAGAGACAGGAGAGGGAGGCCAAGAGGTCTCGAGAGTTGGGCCATTATTCTGGTGCCCGTACCCCAGCTGCAGGTCGTCATGGTAGAGTTTATATGAGTCGTCCTGTTCATTCAACTCTTCCAGCAGCTAGTAGTGCTTCAGCTCCTCCTAGGCCTCAAGAGCCTTATTATATACCTCCGGTTTCTAGCGCGTCTCCTGTGCGGGGTGCTTTCAGAGGTCAGTCCAGCAGACCTGGCCCGAGCCAGTAACTGTTACAATGTCCTCCCAGAGCTTGTTTTGAGTATGGTGACACATGTCATATGGTGAGGGATTACCCCAGACTTGGGAAGGGTACACCTCCACAGACTTCTCAGCCACATCGTGCCCTGCAGAGTTATTAGGCTATGGTTACAGCTCCAATTGCTACCCCACCTTCTCAGCCAGCTAGAGGTGGAGGTCGGGAAGGTAGAGGTCACCTTAGAGGGGGAGGACATGCCAAATACTATGCCCTTCCTGCCCGTACCGAGGCTATTGCCTCTGATTCTCTCATCACAGGTATTATATTAGTTTGCCACAGAGATGCATCGGTTCTATTCGATCCAGGCTCTACTTACTCTTATGTGTCTTCTTATTTTGCTCCACATTTGGGTATATCTCGGGATTCTTTGAGTTCCCCTATTTATGTTTCTACTCCTGTGGGAGATTCTCTTATTGTGGATCGCGTCTATCGATCGTGTTTGGTTGCTCTTAGTAGTTTTGAGACCAAAGCCGATTTATTGTTGTTCAGCATGCTAGATTTTGATATTATCTTGGCCATGGACTGATTGTCACCCCATTACGCTATTCTTGATTGTCACGCCAAAACCGTGACACTGGCTATGCCAGGTATACCGCGTGTTGAGTGGAGGGGTACTTTAGATCACACTTCCAGTAGATTTATTTCTTTTCTTAAAGCTCAGCGTATGGTTAAGAAGGGGTGTGACGCGTACTTAGTTTATGTGAGAGATGCCAGTATTGATACCCCTTCAGTTGATTCAGTCCCAGTAGTACAGGATTTTCCCGATGTGTTTCCAGCTGACCTTCCAGTCATGCCGCTTGATAGAGATATTAATTTTGGCATTGATCTATTGCCGGGCACTCAACCCATTTCTATTCCTCCATATCGTATGGCCCCTCCTGAGTTGAAGGAGTTGAAGGGTCAGTTACATGAATTGCTTGATAAGGGTTTTATTCGGCCTAGTGTATCACCTTGGGGTGTTCCTGTCTTGTTTGTGAAGAAAAATGATGGTTCTATGTGTATGTGTATTGATTATCACCAGTTGAACAAGGTTACAATCAAGAACCGTTATCCTTTGACTCGTATCGATGATCTGTTTGACCAGCTTCAGGGCGCACAGGTGTTTTCTAAGATTGATTTGCACTCAGGTTACCATTAGTTGAAGATTTGGGAGCCAGATATCCCGAAGACTGTTTTCAGGACTCGGTATGGTCATTACGAGTTCCTTGTTATGTCATTTGCGTTGACCAATGCCCCAATAACCTTTATGCATTTGAAGCATAGTGTGTTCTGGCCATATCTTGACTATTTCGTCATTGTCTTTATTGATGATATTCTGGTGTATTCTCGGAATCGAAAAGATCATGAGCAACACCTGAGGACTGTGCTTCAAACTCTGAGAGAAAAGAAGTTATATGCTATGTTTTCGAAATGTGAGTTTTGGTTGGATTCAGTGGCATTCTTAGGCCACGTTGTATCGAATGAGGCTATTCAGGTGGATCCGAAGAAGATAGAGGCCATGCAGAGTTGGCACAGACCATTCTCAGCTATCGAGATCCGCAATTTCCTTGGTTTGGAGGGTTGTTACCGTCATTTTGTGCAGGGTTTTTTATCGATTGCAACCCCTATGACCAGGTTGACCCAAAAGGGTGCTCCATTCCAGTGGATGGAGGAGTGTGAGGCGAGCTTTCAGAAGCTCAAGACAGCTTTGACCACAACCCTAATTTTGATATTGCCTACAGGTTCGAGGTCTTATACGGTCTATTGTGATGCCTCGAGGGTTGGCCTCAGAGCGGTATTGATGTAGGACTGTAGGGTGATTGCCTATGCATCTAGACAATTGAATATATATGAGAAGAACTACCCTATTCACGACCTTGAGTTAGCTGCCATTGTTCACGCCCTGAAGATTTGGCGCCATTACTTATACGGTGTGCCTTGTGAGATTTATACTAACCATCGGATCTTGCAGCACCTGTTCAAGCAAAAGGATTTAAATTTGCGCCAGAGGAGGTGGTTAGAGTTGCTGAAGGACTATGACATCACAATTCTATATCACCCGGGCAAGGCCAATATGGTGGCCGATGCTTTGAGTCGCCGACAGAGAGTTTGGGGAGTTTGGCTTATTTACCAGCATTAGAGAGGCCTATGGCGATGGATATTCAGGCCTTATCCATCCAGTTTGTGAGATTGGATCTTTCAGAGCCCAGTTGGGTTCTAGCTTGCGTGATTTCTCGGTCTTCCTTATTTGACCGTATCAGGGAGTAGCAGTATGATGAACCTCATTTGCTTGTCCTCAAGGACAAGGTTCAACATGGTAATTCCAGAGATGTGACTATTGGTGATGATGGGGTATTGAGGATGCATGCTCGGATTTGTGTACCCAATGTTGATGGGCTTCGAGAGATGATTCTAGAAGAGGCCCATAGCTCGCGGTATTCCATTCATCCAGGTGCAGCGAAGATGTATCAGGATTTGAGACAGCACTACTGGTGGAGGCGTATGAAAAAGGATATAGTTGGATTCATAGCTCGGTGTGTCAACTGTCAGCATGTGAAGTATGAGCACCAGAGACCGGGTGGGTTACTTCAGTAGATGGAGATCCCCGAGTGGAAGTGGAAGCGGATCACCATGGATTTTGTAGTTGGTCTCCCACGGACTTTGAGAACGTTTGATGCTATTTGGGTGATTGTGGATCGGCTGACCAACTCCGCTCATTTCATTCTTGTATGTACTACTTATTCTTCAGAGCGGTTGGCGGAGATTTAGATTCGGGAGATTGTTCGTCTGCATGGTATTCCAGTGTCCATCATTTCAGACAGAGGTACTCAGTTTACATCACGGTTATGGAGGGCCATTCAGCATGAGTTAGGTACTCCGGTGGAGTTGAGTACAACATTTCACCCTCAGATGGGCAGACAGTCCGAGCGCACTATTCAGATTCTTAAGGATATGCTCCGTGCATGTGTGATTGAGTTTGGAGGGTCTTGGGATCAGTTCTTGCCATTGGCGGAGTTTGCTTACAACAACAACTATCAGTCCAACATTCAGATGGTACCGTATGAGGCTTTATATGGGAGACAGTGTAGATCCCCGGTGGGTTGGTTTGAGCCAGGTGAGGCTAGATTGTTGGGCACAGACCTGGTTCAGGATGCTTTGGAGAAGGTTAAGGTGATTCAGGATAGACTCCATACAGCCCAGTCCAGACAGAAGAGTTATGCGGACCGGAAGGTTCATGATGTTTCCTATATGGTTGGAGAGCGGGTTCTGCTTCGGGTTTCGCCTATGAAGGGCGTTATGAGATTCGGCAAGAAAGAAAAGTTAAGTCCGAGATTTATTGGCCCTTTTGAGATATTGAGGCGTGTTAGGGAGGTTGCTTATGAGCTTGACTTACCTTCCAGCTTGGCCGGAGTTCATTCGGTATTCCATGTTTCGATGCTCCGAAGGTATCACGGTGATCCGTCGCACGTGTTGGATTTCAGTTCAGTCCAGTTGGACAAGGATCTATCTTATGTTGAGGAGCCAGTGGCAATATTGGACAGACAGGTTGGAAAGCTGAGGTCAAAAAACATTGTTTCAGTAAAGGTTCAGTGGCGGGGCCAGCTGGTCGAGGAGGCGACCTGGGAGACCAAGCAGGATATGCGCAGTCGTTACCCTCATCTTTTTACTACTTCAGGTATGTCTCTATGCTCGTTCGAGGATGAACGAATGTTTAAGTGTAGGAGGATGTGACGACACGACCGGTCGTCTTAAGAATTAACGCCCCATCCTCTATTAACTGCTTTTCCCAAGTTTAATTATGCTATTTTGGTTTGCCGGGATGTTCGGTGTCGAATTTCGGAGAGTTTTGGGACACTTAGTTCCTAAATGAGAGCTTAAATATTGGAAAGTTGATCATAGTTGGAACAATGTGAAGATGGCCTTGGAATGGAAATCTGATGGTTCTGTTAGCTCCGTTGGGTGATTCCGGACTTAGGGGCATGTTCGGATTGTGTTTTGGAGGTACTTAGATAATTAAGGCTTGAAATGCCGAAAGTTGAATTTTTGAAGTTTCCGGTCCGATAGTGAGATTTTGATCCGAGGGTCGGAATGGAATTCCGAAAGTTGGAGTAGCACCGTAGTATTGAATATGACGCGTGTGCAAAATTTCAGGTCATTTGGACGAGGTTTGATAGACTTTCTGACCGAAAGCATGTTTTTAGAGTTTTTGGAATTCTTAGGCTTGAATCTGATGAAAAATAAGTGTTTTGATGTTGTTTTGAGCATTCCGAAGGTTGGAACAAGTTTGAATGATGTTTTAGGATTGGTTGGTAGGTTTGGTTGAGGTCCCGGGGGCCTCGGGTGTGTTCCAGATGCTCAACGGACCATTTTTGGACTTGGAAAGATTGCAGATTTTCTGTTGTTGTGTTGCAGAGAAAACCTTCATCGCATTCGCGAGGGGGTCTCCCGTTCGCATAGAGCATCTGGGTGAAGTAGTTGAAATGTGCTTCGCGTTCGCGAAGGTAAGGACCCGTTGGTCTTCGCGTTCGCGACATGGTCCTCGCGTTCGCGTAGCGTCTGCCCGTGTAAGATACGCGTTCGTGAGTGGACCTCGCGTTTGCGAAAGAGGAATTTGGCCAGCAGGACTTTTGTGCATCGCATTCGCGATAGTAGCCTCGCATTCGCGAAGAAGGAATTACCTGGGCAGATATAAGATTTCAAAATCGAGGATTTAGCCATTTTTATCAAAACTTAAGCTTGGGAGTACGGATTTGAGCGAGATTTTGACGGATTTTCAGAGATATCAATTGGGTAACGATTCTAGACTCCATTTTTCTTGTAACCCATTAATCTAAACATGAATTCATCCTTTAATTTCGAAATTTGTATGAAAATTGGGGAAAAGTTCTTAGACCAAGAAATTGAGTTTTGATTGAGGATTTGATATCAGATTTGGATAATTTTGGTATGGTTAGACTCGTGAGAGTTTGAGGATTCCGAAACTATAAATTTTACCCGATTCTGGGACGTGGGCCCGAGGGGCATTTTGGTCATTTTACATAATTTCACATATTAGCTTAGAATTTAATTGTAGAATTAGTTACTTGAAGTGTTATTTACATTATGAAATTGAATTGAATAAATTTGGGCCATTTGGAGTCGAGTACTCGTGGCAAGAGCGTGATTTCAGATTGATTTTTGAGCCAGTTCGAGGTAAGTGGCTTGCCTAACCTTGTGTGAGGGCCCTTCCCCTTAGGATTGGTATATTTGGTAATTGAAATACCTTATACGTGAGGTGACGAGTACGTACTTGTGTTAATTGGTGGAAATCCGATTTTTCTTAAGTAATTACTAGCGTGTTTCCTTTCCTGTTTCTATTACTTGCACTATTAAGCTTGTTGTTAGCTTAGGAAAGCATGTCTAAGTGACTTAATTGCTTTATTTGTTCAGCCCGCCTTACTTGAATTCTATGCAGCATGCTAGGCTAGAATCACTTGTTGCCTTAATATGAAATATTACCATTACTGTATATTTTTCTGTTGCTGATGTGTATTTATTTTGGGACTACGGATGCAGGATTCCAGTAGCTCCCCCTTGACTGTTTATTTTGGGACTACAGATGTGGGACTCCGGTAGATCCCCCTGCATAGTTATATGGAACTACGGGAATGCACCCAGTAGATTCCCACAGTACTAGGTATTTATATTTGGGACTACAGAACGAGATTTCGGTAGATCCCCGCGCACTATGAGTTGGACTACGGGACGAGATCCCGAGAGATCCATTGGATATGTACATATGGGACTACAGAACGATATCCTAGGAGATCCCCGATTGTTATGATTGGTGTTGAGCTATATTTCCTTTCCGTGTTTACCTTGTTTCTGTATAGTTGTTGCTGTCCTGTACATCCTGTGTTATTTCACTGCTGTACTTATTTATACTGTTTTATTCTATACTATTGACCTTATTATTCTATTTAACCTCAGTAGGGTCCTGACCTTCCTCGTCACTACCCAATCGAAGTTAGCCTTGGCATTTACTAAGTACCGCTGTGGTGTACTCATGCATCTTATGCACATATTTTTCATGTGCATATCTAGGTACCGCTACTCAGGCCTATCATCCTTGAGGAGGCGACTGCCCTAGAGATTTCGAGGTACATCAGCCGCATCCGCAGACCGAGAAGTCCCTTTCTATTCCTTCTTTTAGTATTTAGCCCTTATGTAATTTTTTTCCCTGTTCTTATTAGACATTCTGGAGTTAGAGCTATATAGTATTTATCTTAGCTTATGATTCGTGGGTTTTCGGATCTTGGATTTATGTATTGGTATTGAGAATTAAACATAGTGTATGCAGAGTGGCATATTTAAACACTATTATTACTTTATTCCTATTTTAAATTGTTTTACTTCCACAAATTTTGATTTTTCTTCCGCAATTTAGGCTTACCTAGTCATAGAGACTAGGTGCCGTCACGATGGTTCACATAGGGCGAACCGGTGTCGTGACATGCTGAAACTGCTTCAAGCCAAGAACCAAGAACCTGGTCCTTCCCAGCTTTAAGCCTTCTAGCCTAGTTAGACCAACCAGTGACCAGGATGGAATTTTTTGTTTCTTTTGCTCATGATCCAGTATTTTTATTTCTCTTTATGCTTTGTGGATGATTAAGTATCAATGATAATCAACTGTTTTTGTGCTCTAACTGTTTATTGATGCTTTTTAGATGGCTAATATCATTAGATTGATAGATGATGCTTGATTACGTGATTGCATTTGAAGTATCCCTAGTGGCCATGAGCAATTTCTATTAAAATATGGTTATCTAACATATTTATACTACTTTTCGATGATGCCAAAAAGGGAAATTATTTTGTGCTTTTACTTTGGACTGTGATATTTATAACCTAATAAACCCGGTTCTTGATGATTAGTGACTTAAAAATGAAAAGTATTCTAACTTTGTGTTGATGTTGAGTTGAGTTGAAATAGGGCCTACGCTTATGAAAAGTACAGAGTTTGTCATCATCAAAAGGGGAGAATTTGTTGGCCCAAGTAAAGTTTATTTTGATGATTGACAAAGGAACTCAAGCATGAACCAGGTCTATCCACAGTGCACACATACACCGACAAATTCAAGCATAAGGTATGCACGTGAGGGATATAAGCTTAACTTGTTATATCTGATATCTCCTGATCGAAAAAGTTGCATAATTGATAAGGAGAAGGACTCCTTACTCAAAGAGAACAATCCAAGATAAAGAAGGAGTTAGAAATTGAAATTAACTAGAACTCTTCCACCAAGGAAGAGTATAACATTGAAACTCTAGTTATTTTCTATTCTACTAACTCTATATATTTCAAGATATTCTCACTTTACAGGCACGCACAAAAGCTGAATTTAAACGTGAGTTGAGAGCAAAATAGCAAGGTATTTTGTAAGCAATTCTTGTGTGATTCAAGTGTGCGAACGTAAAGCTACATGAACCAGCTAGAAGAACCAGTTCCAAGTATCTGTCTTTTATTCTAGTTCAGTTATAGTAGGTGTTTTTAAATTGTACCTTTCAGCTTTATCTAGAAGTAATTGTAATATGTACTCTGAGTTTTCGAGTTAGAGTTAACTTGAAGTTATTGTAACAGTTAGAGACTGGTTGACACAATGGGATTAGAGGTAATCTTCAGGTTTACAAAGAGTTTTTGTAAATGCTGTTTTGGCTTAGTGATTTAGTGAAGTGTTGGAAAAATCCTACTGAGTAGTAGGTCGTGATTTTTTCACCTTTTGAGCTGGGTATTTTTTACGTAAAAATATTTGTGTTCTTTACTTTTTGCATTTATTATTTCTGCAATAATAGTATAAAAAACACATGAAAGAACTAGGTCCTTCTATAATCCGTACACACAAAAATTAGACACCACCCAAATCACCCCTCTTGTGTGACATTGAAGTATAAAACATCAAAAGTCCATACATGGGAATTTAAGCTTTTTTGCGGATTGCCAAAATAATAAAGAGAAAACCAGAAAACCAAATTACGAGTGAATAATAATTGACTGGCAGCAGAACGGCTTCTTAATCGAATACTGATATGCCGTTGGATGTAAATTCACAAACAAGTGCCAAAAAAGCTCTAAAAACTATCAATATTTCCAGGTTTCTAAACGGTTTGAAAATCAAGTCTCTGCTATGGTGTAAGAAAAACAAGAATAGGATAGATAGACTCCAGTTTTTGTTTTTTTTTTATCACCCCCTAGCCGTGCTCAATCATCCCCCTATTTAAAGGAAAAGGAGAGATTTTAAGAGAGGGAGGAGAAGAGAGCCGTTGGAGTAACATGGAAGGAGAGCTCCATTTTGGGGAAGAAAATATTTGTTTAAAGGAATAGAGATTTTTTGATTTTGTGGGGAGTAATTTTTGAGATCAGTCCAAATCTACTCATTGTAATAAGTTTGATAGGGAGATACTTGAAGTTGAGAGAGCGAGAGTTATAAAAAATATATGGAAAAGAAGGATTTTAAATGAGAAAAAATAAAAATAATATGGAAAGAGATTTTTATGGGATTGGAGAAAGATAATAGTAAAACTTAAAATCTATATCTATATATATATATTAAAGCAAGAAAGTTACCATATATAATTGACAATATGGTTAAGCCAAGTGGCAAGCTAATAAATGTCAATAGTATATGATAACTTTATTCTATATTTGACTATTTTAGTTAAATACAAATATAATATAATATAATATAATATAATATAATATATATACACATACACGGAATTTGAATTAAAAGATAATTTTGAATTTATAGATAAAGTTCTAAAATTCGAATTTAAATTAAAATAAAATTTTGAATTTATAGATAAAGTTCTAAAATTTAAATTTAAATTAAATCTATATATATATATATATATTAAAGCAAGAAAGTTACCATATATAATTGACATTATGGTTAAGCCAAGTGGCAAGCTAATAAATGTCAATAGTATATGATAACTTTATTCTATATTTGACTATTTTAATTAAATACAAATAATATATAGATAAAGCTCTAAAATTATATACGGAATTTGAATTAAAAGATAATTTTGAATTTATAGATAAATCTCTAAAATTCGAATTTAAATTAAAAATAAAATTTATCTTTTTTTATCGTGTTATCATGCTTAATTCGGTTAATAATCATATGCAATCATGTTAGGAACTTTTTTTATTTTTTGTAATTATTTAAATACTATTTCGCCTCTAGCAAAAAACAATTACTCCATATAACTATAAAACTCTTTCACATTTAAAATCCTATAAGTATAGTTCTTTGAAACACTGTAGCTAGATTTGAATAAAACGAAATTCTTTTAAAATAATTATAATATATAGGCTACACGTCTATGTTTACCTAAATAACAAAAAAGAGCTTACAAAATCAAGTAAATATTTACTTACATATATAATAAAGTAAACATACATGCTGGAGAAAAAAACATCACAAAATCAGTCAATATTAAAAAAAAATTGTTCTTTTTTCTTCTTGAAGAATATTTGTTTGAAGAGTCAATTTGCATAAATGGAAATCAAACAAATAGCCAAAACTTTGGCTATACAATTGCTATCATTAATTTAAATTTAGCACATTCAAGGAATTGAAGGGTATAAGCTGAAAACCCTTCATTTAGTTGCAGTCAAACCAATATTGCAAGGGTATAATATTTTTTTCATTGAAGAATATTAGTTTTGAATCATTAGATTACGTGAAAGGTTTTTTTTCAAACTTAACAAGAGATAAATTAGTTTCTAATTGATAATTTCTATAGCGACTTTTAAGTGTAACAAAGAGTATATATAAAGAAAAAATTGGTATGACGTGAAATATTTTTTTTAAAAATGTAAACAAATTATTTCGAAAAAAATCTTTATTTTTTAATTCAAAGATAATAAAAAAATAATATATTTTTGAACATTAGTAGAGAGTTTTAAAATTATTATAATAGAAGTTATATAATGAATAAACTCAAAAAAACAAAATCTTATGGAATATTTACATAATATTCGGTCATATTTATTGTTTGCTTTTTATAGCTAATATAAATAGATGATATACCGACAACACACGATTATACACATATTATATATGGATTATATATAAATTACACATCATTCAATTTTTTAATTTAAGTGGTCGGGTGAGAACCTATTTAGGCTGATTAGATAAAGCCAAAAGAAAAATATGAAATAATTTTAACCAAAGACTAAAAATATAATTAAAGTTTATATGTAGACAATTGTTATTAAATCTCATCCTTTTATAGTGAAATAAATTATTTTTTTGTAACAAAAGAAATAATGACATAAAAAATAAGATAAAAGAAACTATATATTGAAAAAATTGTTAGAAAAATTTTATATCGTGTCCACCTTTGTGCTTTTTCGTAAATATGAGTTTATTTTACTTTGTGGCTATTTTTAGGTTCCAATGACACCTATGAGAATAGTGCAAAAATAAAATTATCACTACGAGAATTGAGAAAATGTTAGTCTTTTTTCATGTAGTGTTTCTTAATTAATATCTGACGATTCTCTATAATTATTTAGAAGGTTTAAATGTTAAGGTTATTTATATATAATTCAAATAACTCAGATATTTAACATGGTTAATATCAAATATAAAAATGGAGTAAAACAATTCACTAGCTAAAGATTTTTTATATTTTTAGATAGCCAACTAAAATGAGTTTTGAATTAAGAATAATATTTTCAATTACATTATTATAAAAATAATGTTTTAGAAACTGAAATTTTAAGAAAGAAATATTTCTTAAGAGATATCAACATACCAAATAAGAGTTCAAGTAATAGTAAAAGAGTTAAGTCTTATCCAAAGAGTCATTCATTGCCTCAACATTTGATTGTTTTGCCATAAATATGAATTGTTATTTTGCTTCCTGATTATTTTTAGGATCCAATGACACCGGCAAGAATGATATCAAAAAAGAAAAATAGAAGAAATGATTAATTTTTTTCATGTAGTTAATATCCAATGAATATCTATATTTACTGAAAAAGTGTAAATTTTAAGATTATTTACATACAATCCAAATAACTTAAATATTTAACATGATTAGTGTCCGCGCATCCGCGCGGGTACTTATACTAGTTAAAAAAAAGAAAGAAAGGTTAAACATGAATTGGACTTGGCTGTCCAAAACGGGATGTGGGGCTAGTTATGCACTGATTTGAAACTACAAACTAAATCAACTTAAACACTACAATGAATTCAAAAAATAATAAAAATAAATACAAAGAGCTAAATGAAGAAAAGAAAGAGAGAAAAAATTATAGGAAACATTTGAAATAAATTAAATAATGCCTCCTTCAATATATGAATCTTGAGAAAATGCCCCCCCCCCCCCCTTAATAGGGTTGGCACAATAACGAAATGGAGTGAATAAAAAAGCTATTGAAATTATAAAAATAACATGATGGTGCAAATAATTATGGAATAAGCAATAAAAATGGTCGAAATATATTAAAATTATTATTAAGGCCTTCATAGATAAAATAGAAGAAAGGAGGGATAAAATTGGGTGTCAACAATGTTATGCACGTATATACATATGCATGATATGACATTTATACGCATATGTATGGCATTATAAATGTTTCATGATTCACAAAACTATTCAGACTTACAGGTTGAATCCTTTACTCCATGTTTCTGTCACGTCTTTTATATACTGATTGTTATGCCTTATATATAAGGTACATTATTCGTAGTTGGATAGACCTTCACAGTAGACAGAGTCAAACATTAGCTTGGTTGGTAAGCTCCACTTCCTCAGAGTTATATGGTCTAGACCTTGAAGTCCATTTTATATATACAAGTTTGATGAGTAGGTCGAGGCCCTGTACTGACCATGATATAGTTCAGTTATCTCTAGAGGCTTGTTGACGAGTCATGTATATTTTGTATATCAGTATTGTGGCCTTGCCAGCCTTGTGTACATGTTAGTTTGGTATTGTTGGTTATAGACATTCATGGTGGCCTCGTCGGCCTAAGGGTTACCCCTCCAGAGTTCACAGTTACAGAGTGGTACGCTCGGGTAAAATATGACACCCGGTGCCGGCCACGCCTCCCCAAGTTTGGGACATGACATGAAGAATAAATACAA
The DNA here is from genome assembly GCF_000715075.1 of Nicotiana tabacum. NCBI lineage: Eukaryota > Viridiplantae > Streptophyta > Magnoliopsida > Solanales > Solanaceae > Nicotiana > Nicotiana tabacum. The sequence goes on along the minus strand of NC_134089.1, from coordinate 78,763,282 downwards.
TATATGTTTGATATTTGCATAAACATAATTAAAATCAAAACTACCATGAACAAGAGATAAATTGAATCTGGAACGCTGGTACGTCGTCAATGCAAGGCTTCGTTTTCCATAGCTACACAACTCCAAGATCTGCATGCAAGGTGCAGAAGTGTAGTATGAGTACAACCAACCATATGTACTCAGTAAGTATCTTGACTAACCTCGATAAAATAGAGACAAGATTTTTAAGTTAAAAAATACTCAGCTATTGTTTTACCCGTGCAGATGATAAGCAAAAAGAGAAAATAGAGCCATGAATAACCACTTAATAATTTAAATAAGAATATAAATGATAGAGGACGTAGAATATCATCATTTCTCAGTCTTACAACTCTAATAGAAATCAACAACCAAGAATAATCATAATATATTTTTTCGTTGCGGCATGAATCTCGATCCTATATATAATATTGATACCGTTATGGAGTGTAACTCGATCCCATATATAATATGAATATCATTGCGGCGTACAATCCAATCTAAATATATATATATACCGTTACGGCTAAAACCCGATCCATATATTAATATATATACCGTTGCAACTTGCAACTTGATCTAAATATATAAATCAGTTCATATGAAATTATTCAACAACAACCAAGCATGGGAAAGTTCACAACATAACACTAAGAAAATGAACACGCGGAATTCAACTAGAGAATACAAACTCAAACAATGTAAGATGGGCAACCCAGTATCCAAGAACTAGTCTCCCATATAAAATGACAAGGCTTTCACAAAGCATAGACACACAACCAATCCAATAGTCACCCAATCCAACTAAGTGTAGAAGAGTAGGACATGCAACAAGTAAAGGTGTATGGCAAGTAAACACAAGTATCAGGTAAGGGCATTTAATAAATGAGATCATGTAACAAGTAAAGGCAAGTAGAAAGTAAGCGCATATAGTAAGTGAAGGCATGTAGCAAGTGAATGCATGTTGTTAGTGAAGGCATGTGGCAAGTAAAAAGAGGTATCAGGTAGAGACATTTAATAAATGAGATCATGTAACAAGTAAAGGCATGTAGAAAGTAAGGGCATATAGTAAGTGCAGGCATGTAGCAAGTGAAGGCATATTATAAGTGAAGGCATATTATAAGTGAAGGCATGTGACAAGTAAAGCCATATGACAGGTAAAGGCAATTAAAAGCACGTAACAAGTAAAAGAATGAAATAGGTAAGTACATGTAACAGTAAATAATCAAGTAGAAAGCATAGATATAACAGCAACAAACAGGGTAGGAACATATATCTATAGTAACAGATGTAAGCACGTGATTTTTGACCCTTCCCGAGAATTTTCACATTTTTAGCGTGAATATGTGAAATTGGGTCTAGTATAGCTATTTTAGCTATTTTTACTTTATTTCATTGCAAAAAGAAAAATTTCAAAAAATATATATATAAATCTTAGTTTATGTATCTCTCACAAACTTGAAAAATACAAAAATTGCACTTTATTTTGTACTTTATATAATTTTGAAAATTACAAAAAAAATATATAGTTTTATTAATATTCTATAGTCATTTTTAACTTTGAAAAATACAAAAATATTATCTCATATTTTATCTTAATATTTTAAAAACGAAAATTACAAAAAATATAGTTTTATTAATATTTTGTAGCTATTTTAAATCTTGAAAAATATTCAAAAAGATATAGTTTTGTTTAAATACTAGTCTTATTTTTGGTAGTTATTTTGCTTACATAGGACTAGTTAAGCAACGCGTTCCTATTTCTCGGGTCCGGGCAAAAGAATAATATTCGGGTTCAAACTACCCGGTTTTAGGCCTAATTTTCGGACCTAGCCCATAATAAACCGTGTCCAGGACACGTGGGGAACCCCACCACGCGTGGGGGACATATGCCTCGAACCCCACCACGCGTGGGGCTCATTTTCATGGGCATTGCATTACAAAACGGACAGAATTTGAAAAGAGAGGGGGGACCAACGAAAAGGGACTTGGGAAATTTTAAAAGAAGGAAAAAGCCAACAAAAAGGAGGACTTTTGGGGAAAAGTTGAAAGAACGGGATTTTAGAATTTTTGAAGAACAGATACTACTGTTCCTCCTTCTTCTTGAAGAAAGAAAAAAAAAACCCGACGGCTCTCCTCCCATCGCCAAAACCTCCAGGCAACCACCCTACGTCCACCAAGCCTCCGACCTCCACCCCGTCTCCTCCCAACTCCTACCAGCAGACCCCTCCACTGTTCGAGCTTCTTCTTCCTAAAGAAGAAGAAGCAGAAAACCTAAAACCATCGTCCAAAAACCACCCGACACCACCACGACCTTCCACCTCCAGCTACCAACCTCACCATCAAACACCATCGCCCAAACACCATAACCAACACCCAAACACCATCACCCTCGTCCCCAGCTGTTCGTCGAAGCTGCGTCTGCGTCCTCACCTTCCCATCGTAACCCACCAAACCAGTCGCAACCCTCCGACGCCGGAACTCCAGCTCAACCTCACGTCCAAACCCACCTGCTCGTCGACCTTTTGCTGCATCCTCCTCGCAGCTACAACCCACCCTACTTTCGCAACTAACGCCCTCGTCATTGTCCAGTCGACAACCATCACCCCGTCACTATTAAACACTGCCCGTCGACTCCCACAATCGTCGACTAAACAGTCCGTCAGCTTCACGCCACTAGTTGAGCCGGAGTTCATGGAGGTGAGCTGCTCGACCTTGTGTTGAGGTCGAGTTCCAGTTCAAGGTCCAAAGGTTGAGTCGAGGTCCGGTACGTCGAGGCGCTGTCCGAGGTTCCGTCGTTGTTCTTCGTTCAGAAAGGTCCGGCTTAAGTTCCGTCGGAATCGTGTTTGTCGTCCTGAGTTTGTCGAGGTTCAAAGGTTAGTAAACTTCAAGCATTAGATAAGGAAATGTTACGTTGAATGTTCGAAGATGCAATATATAAATTGATGCGATAATGTTCTGCTTATGTTTTCACCATATGCGTTTTGTTCATTTTTGGTGTTTCGTATTTTTGTTTATTTGACATCATTTAATTAAGTAGGGTTAGTTGTTCCATGACACAGTTTGACGTTAATTTGTTCGTCTTTTCTCTTGCTTAGATCATTCGGACAAAACTAGCATTACTTGTTGTTATTACTTCCAAAACACTCATTTTGTTAGATTCCTTTTATTAAAATTGTAACGAGTTATGAGATTTCAGTTGTAAATAGGCTATAAGGTTTAGTATTGTTAAAGGCACAAAAATGACATCCTTTTAAAATATATATAAAAAAAAATAATAATAATAAAATAAATAAAAAATAAATGATAATAAAAAATAAAATGAGACGAGCCTCGCCGAATAAAAATACAAATTGCGGGGCCCTCATAAAACATACGTATCAAATACTTAGATTCCGGGACGGGCCGTTTAGCAAATTTCACGGCCCTATCCCAAAATAATAATGCGTTGGTTGCTTTAGGCGCGTTTTAATAATGTTATCTCCCTAAACTCGGGTGCACATTTATGTGACCCAAATCCAAATCTCAACGGAGTCGAAATATGTCTTTAGTCACGGGCGCATTGATTGTGGCGTGGCCCGAGATGCATTTCCATGACATTGTAAATTCCTTTTAATAATAAATGAGACGAGCCTCGACAAACAAAAATGTAGAAGCTGCGGGGCCCTCTAAATGCATATATATTAAAAATACTTAGAATTCGGGACATGCCGTTTAGCAAATTTTACGGCCTTCCCCAAAATAACAATACGTTAGTTGCCTTAGGCGCGTCTTAATAATTTATTTTTCTTAATTCGGGTGCACATTTATGTGACCCAAATCCAAATCTCAACCGAGTCGAGATATGTCAATAACCACGGGTGCATTGATGTAATGTGGTTAGAGACATATTTTCACGACGTTGCAAGTCCTATAAAAATAACAGTGAATGATAAAAGCGGTTAAAAGATAAAATTGACACATAAGTTCACGTTTGTATAAAATCAGATAATCAAGCCAAATATAACAGTTGAGCGACCGTGCTAGAACCACGAAACTCGGGAATGCCTAACACCTTCTCCCGGGTTAACAGAATTCCTTATCCGGATTTCTGGTACGCAGACTGTAATATAGAGTCATTCTTTTCCTTGATTCGGGATTAAAATTGGTGACTTGGGACACCCTAAATCTCCCAAGTGGCGACTCTGAAATAATTAAACCAATCCCGTTTCGATTGTCCTTTAATTGGAAAAACTCCCTTGCGCCCCTCGGGCGCGGAAAAAGGAGGTGTGACAGCTCTGACAACTCCGCTGGGGATGTGGAAACCCAGAACCACTGGTTCAGGGTTAAGAATTCGAGCTTAGAATAATTGTTATTATTTGGCTTTATTTATTATCTGATTATTACATGCTTTGAGCCTAATGTGCTAAATGCTGCTTTTACCGCTTTGATATTATTTGAACTGTATATAAACTGTGCCGAAACCTTTCTCTTCTTACCTCCGGGGATGTGCTTACTGGTTGAGACTCCCTATTCTGTTAGTGTCATACCCTAAATAAAAGAGGCTCGGAAAGTTTCTAAGCCGGCTGGCCTTTTGGTTCCCGGAAAGGAGCTCCTTCCTCAGCTCGAGTTGTCCGCTCGGGTACACTGTCTAGAACACCGACCCAGGTTTTTGAACCTAGTATAACAAAGCCACATGCCGGATCCCTAGTAGGAACGTTTATTTGCATCATGTGCATTTGACTTAGGGGACTCAACACAGGGGTTGGGTCCGTCTAGGACAAGCAACCTGAAAATAATAGACCATCTTATGGCATCCTATGTGCTACATGTTATATTCAGTCAAGGGCGAATGAGTCATTTGGTCATTTTCAGCATGATGTTATTTTAATCAAAGCATGGGGAACATTTGTGGAATCCAAGAAGCCTTGGAATTCCCTATGTCCCCCACGTTTGCTTTTTGGGAAAGCACATGGGGAACATTTGTGGAATCCAAGAAGTCTTGAAATTCCCATATGTCCCCCACACTTCATATGTTGGGAAAAGTGCATAGGGAGCATTTGCGGAATCCAAGAAGTCTTGGAAATCATTATGTCTCTCATGCCACATTTTTGAAAGAAATAACAAATATAAAAAATAAAATTACAAATAAAACAAAACATGAAAATTCAAAAAGATTTTGCATGTTTTCATTATTTTCCACAGATTAAAAAAAAAAGAGATTAAAAAAAAAATCGTGAAAAAGAGGAGAAAAATGACAGTGTAGAGATATAACTACTTATTTTTAGAGAAAAATCAATGTCCGAGTAGTATCGAAACTCTGCTGAAATTTTGAGAAAATGAAAAATGTCTTGTTAGTTTGTTATATTAAAAGCAAAGGAAAAATAAAAAAATCATCATTGTTCTGTCTGGTTTTTTTTAAATATTAAAGAAAATAGTTTGTTTTTAAAAATAAAAAAATAAAAAAGTTTTATTTTGTTTGTCTATGAAAATGCCAGAAATAAAAATAAAAAGAGTCCGGCGTTGAATGTGATTTTATTATTTGTTCCAAAAATAAGTATATATAATCCAAAAAAAAATTCAAAAGAAAGTTCAAAATTCAAAAAAGATAAAATAGAAAAACAAATCCGAAAATATTTTGATTCTTTTTTCGAAATTGAAAAGAAAATTCAAAATTCAAAAAAAAAACATTTTGAGAAGCATTTCTTTTATTAAAAGCAAAATTCCGAAAAATATTTTCTTCTTCTTCTCTAGAATAAAGAAAAAAAGAGCAAATGAAAATTCAAAAAATATATCTTAGAAGTGTTTCTTTTAAAAAGAAAATCAATCAAAAATAATATTTCCTTGCTGCTTTTAAAGTAGTTCTTTTAAACGAAAATTCAAAGAAAAAAGTTAGTTCATCTGCTTATCATTATTTGCCTACTTATGCTTATTTGCCCGAACTACGCAAGGTCTGATTCATGCGGGGTCATGATACGTAGGCAATCTCCATAAGATTCGACCACAACAAAAAAAGAAAAATGAAAAAGAGCAAAATGAAAAAAAAAGAAAAGAGAAAGAAAAGAAAAAAAAAGGAAAAAACAATGAAAAAAAAGAAAAGAGAAAGAAAAGAAAAAAAAGAAAAAAAAACATCGAAAAAGAAAAAGAAAAAAGATGTTGTCAATAATGAGGACCGACTTTACTGAGTCCATTCTAACCTGTTTGTTTTGCAAATAAGTTAAGGTGGTTGGTTTGTGGTAAGCCGGACAATGACACCCGGAATCCTTTACTTGCAACTCATGATGCACACTCTGCGAGGATCAGGCCTGATGATAGAAGCATTCCAGTCCTATTGGGAACTTGTTGACTAAGGGTAATGATATTGAAGTTGGCAATGGTCTTGACAATACTAATGCAAAGCTCAGTGGCTAAGATGCCAAGTTTGATAAAGTGGGAGGACGCTCCGTTCCTTGGTTAGCAAGAAATAAGCTGTTGGTGGCTTATTTTGTTGTCATTTCTGTTGTTCGGATTATTCTTAGGGTTGTAATCCAAGTATTGTCTTGTGTCAAACCTTCCTATCTTTCCATTTTGTCATATAAGTTTGTTTAAGTTTTGTCGAGGCTGGGTTAGAATTTTATTCTGGTTGTTTTGTTTGTCTGGTCATTCAAACCATTTCACCGGTAATCTAATGCAAAATCCGGTCCTTTTTATTTCCAAGTTTTGTTTAGTCCTTTTATCATTTTTTATTCAATGCCGATTCTAGGGACATGACATGCGCACCCAGTTTGGGCCTAATCTTAAAAGTTAATCATAAAACCCTGGTAAGGTGATCAAAGCATTTAAAGGAAATAAGAACGGTTTGAGATTATTTGGAGCCCGAGTCATGTGGAACTGGGGCAAGTTAAACACAAAGAAAACCGTTAAAGAAAGATTCGCCTAAATTGGCATGAGGGTCGTTCATAATAATGAGAATGAGAGTGTCGCCCAACGGTGTTTTAGAAGTGACAAATGAACAAACAAATGTTGAATATAATTATCAAGTCCAGCACCATCAGAAGAGACTATAAATTTAAATTGTGTTGTTTGCACTTGGCATGTTTGAAGACTGGAATGACGAAGGCATTTTGTTCTGCTACCTAAACACTTTATCCTTCGATACCCCTTTTGAGCCTTACTAACTTTTCTTTCATACCCCTCGTTCGGAATCAGTAGCAACGACTAGAAGATACGAACATGAAAAAAAAAGAGAATAGCAAAATGACAAAAGAAAAATGAAAAAAAAGAGAAAAGAAAAGAGAAATGATAACAGAAAATGAAAAAAAAAACAAAACAAAAGAAAGTCAAATGAAAAGAGGAATTGGGAACTACGTTTGACCTGATTCCTCAAAGAGGATACGTAGGCGCTTCAAGGCTCGGTCATAGTTTTGAAAAATGAAAAAATCAATTAAAATATCCCCAAGCAGGAAACTGGGGCAAAAAGTTGCGTTTGATGTAAATAAATCTAATTCCGAAGGTTGTAACTAATAACCCAAAATTAATGCATTTTTGAGCCTTTTATACCCTTTCTTTCTAGCCCTATCCAAAACCCACATTACGGTCCAAAGAAAGACCTTCCGATCAATCTTCAAAAGATGCCAAGTCAGACAAATGAAGAGTCTTACCGGCGAAGATAACATTCTGTTCCACAGCAGAAAGGACTCTAATCTCCAACAGAAAGAGTCATACCAGCAACACTCCAAATCCCCAGCTGGAGAGAGATATAAAACGAGAGAGTCTTATCGGTGAAAACCTTCACAGGCACCATAAGGCGATGAAAGCTGAGAGAAGAACCCAAAGATGAGAGAGACTTGATAGTGAAAACCCTTCGGGCACTACAAGTCGAATAAGATTGAGAGTCAGAGGGGGAATCACCAATTGAAGATCTTAAAAGATGATTGACGGCAGAGGATAGGCCACATACGCATGTCATGGCCATTAGAGTCGGTATTTGCGTTTGATAGATTTTTATTTATAGTTTCTTTTGTAAAAGAGACATTTGTTTCCTTTGTCTTTTATTTTGTGTCTTTTATCTTTCTCCTTTCATAGAAAATTCCCCAATAGAGTCTGTCTGGTCAGAACAAGTATGAAATGACTTCAAATAGGCCATCAGCTTTCCAAAATGAGATCTGACTAGTACATCCAAGTGGTATAGTCAGCGAGGAACAAGCGCAAGGCCAGTGTCAAAATATATATCCCCAGCAAAAGGCCCATGAACAAAGCAAGGAACGCAGTGAGCATAATTTGGCGAAATTCATACAAGACTAAAAGTCGGGGGAAATGCCAGTTTCCAAGCTATGCCACAAAAGAAGAGGGATATCCCCCAGCAGGAGGGGATTATCCCCAGCACATAATATCATCCCAACAAGTTGTGGAACACAAAGCAAGGAGGGAGAAAGGGAAAACCATCCCAGCAGGAGTATCACAACAACCACCATGTTTTAAATTAACAATTTTGTTTGATTTGAAACAGGTAAAAGGAATGGCATTGATGCAGAACTGCATGCCACAAGGGATATTATCAAACTGGGGCAGAAAATTTTCCTTCCATTTAGAAAAATTTTCTGGAAGTCAGGTACCCCCAGCTGATAACATTTTATCCCCCAGCAGGTAAGTAAATAATCCCCAAGTGTTGAGGTAAGACATTTTCAAGCCTTAAGGATATTTTGGGTTCATCCGCCCTCAAATAGGATATGTCGGGTTCATCCGCCCTCAAACAGGATATGTTGGGTTCATCCGCCCTCAAACAGGATACGTCGGGTTTTTCCGCCCTCAAATAGGATATGTCGGGTTCATCCGCCCTCAAATAGGATATGTCGGGTTCATCCGCCCTCAAATAGGATATGTTGGGTTCATCCGCCCTCAAATAGGATATGTCGGGTTCATCCGCCCTCAAATAGGATATGTTTGGGTTCATCCGCCCTCAAATAGGATATGTTCGGGTTCATCCACCCTCAAATAGGATCTGTCGGGTTCATCCGCCCTCAAACAGGATATGTCGGGTTCATCCGCCCTCAAACAGGATATGTCGGGTTCATCCGCCCTCAAACAGGATATGTCGGGTTCATCCGCCCTCAAATAGGATATGTCGGGTTCATCCGCCCTCAAACAGGATATGTCGGGTTCATCCGCCCTCAAACAGGATATATTTGGGTTCATCCGCCCTCAAATAGGATATGTTGGGTTCATCCGCCCTCAAATAGGATATGTTGGGTTCATCCACCCTCAAATAGGATATGTTGGGATCATCCGCCCTCAAATAGGATCTTATTTTCAAAATTATTATTGAAGACAGGCGCCCACTTGAATAACGAGAGGAATACATTTTTGTCTTTTCATTTCTGTTCTAGGTCACCCACCAGTATAATGCGGGAATACATTTTTGTCTTTTCATTTATGTTCTAGGTCACCCACCAGTATAATGCGGGAATACATTTTTGTCTTTTCATTTCTGTTCTAGGTCACCCACCAGTATAATGCAGGCATACATTTTCTATCTTTTCATTTCTGTTCAAGGTCACCCACCAGTATAATGCGGGCATATCATTTTTCATATCTTTACCACCAGGCGCCCACCTGAATAACGAGAGGAATACATTTCAGTATTTGCATTTCATGTTCCAGGCGCCCACCTGTATAACGAGAGGAATACATTTCAGTCTTTTATTTCAAGCGTTGAAATTGGGAGCCCGCCCAGATAATAGAGGCATACATTCAGTTTTTACTTTTAAGTGTTGAAGTTGGGAGCCCGCCTAGATAACAGAGGCATACATTCAGTTTTTTTTTACTTTTAAGTGTTGAAGTTGGGAGCCCGCCCATAATAACAGAGGAATACATTCAGTCTTTACTTTTAAGTGTTGAAATTGGGAGCCCGCCCAGATAACAGAGGCATACATTCCACGTCTTTACCCATAGGAGATGCATTTCCTCCTAAGTTTTAGTTTTACCTATAGGAGATGCATTTCCTCCTAAGTTTTAGTTTTACCCATAGGAGATGCATTTCCTCCTAAGTTCAGTTTTACCATAGGAGACGCACTTCCTAAATTCAATTCTACCAATAGGAGACGCACTTCCTAAATCCATTGTACCAGTAGGAGACGCACTTCCTAAAAAGTTTCACCAGTAGGAGACGCACTTCCTAAGTTTATTGCACCCAATAGGAGACGCACTTCCTAAGCAAGTTTCACCAGTAGGAGACGCACTTCCTAAGCAAGTTTCACCAGTAGGAGACGCACTTCCTAAACAAGTTTCACCAGTAGGAGACGCACTTCCTAAGCAAGTTTCACCAGTAGGAGACGCACTTCCTAAATCCATTGTACCAGTAGGAGACGCACTTCCTAAAAAGTTTCACCAGTAGGAGACGCACTTCCTAAGCAAGTTTCACCAGTAGGAGACGCACTTCCTAAATCCATTGTACCAGTAGGAGACGCACTTCCTAAAAAGTTTCACCAATAGGAGACGCACTTCCTAAGCAAGTTTCATCAATAGGAGACGCACTTCCTAAGTCAGTTTCACCATAGGAGACGCACTTCCTAAAGTTCAGTTTCATCATAGGAGACGCACTTCCTAAGTTCATTTCACCCATAGGAGACGCACTTCCTAAAGTTCAGTTTCACCATAGGAGACGCACTTCCTAAAGCAAGTTTCACCAATAGGAGACGCACTTCCTAAGCAAGTTTCATCAATAGGAGACGCACTTCCTAAGTTCAGTTTTACCATTAGGAGACGCACTTCCTAAGAATAGGTTCACCAATAGGAGACGCACTTCCTAAGTTCAGTTTCACCAATAGGAGACACACTTCCTAAGTCCATTGTACCAATAGGAGACGCACTTCCTAACCTAAGTTTCACAAGTAGGAGACGCACTTCTTAAAAAGTTTCACAAGTAGGAGACGCACTTCCTAAAACGTTTCACAAGTAGGAGACGCACTTCCTAATTTCAGTTTTACCATTAGGAGATGCACTTCCTAAGTTTAATTCCATGCACAGGAAACGCACTTCCTGGATTAAGTTTTCATCATTAGGAGACACACTTCCTAGTCTGGTTCACTCAGGTTATACTTTTGCTTTAGGGGACACACTCCCGAGTTTGGCTTTTTAGATTATATTTTATTTCAGGAAACGCACTTCCGGAATTGAGATTTCACCCCTAGGAGATGCACTTCCTAGTTTGATTCATTTTAAGTTCGACCATAGGAGACATAATTCCTAGTCCTGTTTTTTGAAGTTTACCCGTAGGAGACGCACTTCCTAATCGAGATTTTATTCATAGGAGACACACTTCCTAGTTCTAGTCACTGAAGTTTTCACCCTTAGGAGACGCACTTCCTAGTTTAGCTCATTCCGATTCAACCATAGAAGACACACTTTCTAGTTTGAGTCATTGAGGTTTTTTATTTTAGCAGACACATTTGCTAGCAAGAGTTTTGGTTTTACTCATAGGAGATGCACATCCTAGCCTAGTCTTTAGTTTACTCTAATCATTGCATCAGTAGTGTAAGTGAGTTACGATTTTGCTAACGACTCACAAATCTTCCCGGTACAAACTGGGTTAGAAAATTTTGTTTTGTTTGTTTTGATTTTCAGGGACCCGCCTGTAGAACGGAGGTTGTTGCATGTCGAAGATAGAAGAAGTCAGGAGTCCGCCTGTAGAACGGAGAAACATTTTTCAAGATCAAGCAGTGGCCCACCGGAAAGCAGAAGGTTACAACAAAAATCCCCAGTACTCAATCCAAGATAGAAGCAACAAGAAGCTCGCCCAAGAATGCAAGTCAACAGTCTGGGATGATCAACAGAAGCCGGTCACCAAAAAAAAAAAAAAAAAACACAAGAAGAAAAAAGAAGAAAAAGAAAAGAAAGAACCCAGATTACGGAGGTGGAGAACGAATGTGGTCTGCTCAAGAACTAGCACCTACAGCTAGCAAGTATCAAGGTTCAGATCCAAAGTCTGTATGAAGCACCATTCAAGACTCAAGACCAAGTTTCAGAAGACTTAAGAGATAGGAATCCTTGTAACTAGTAGCTGGTAGGCTTAGTTAGTCTTTTTCAGTTTTCATTTTTGTTGTAATGACAGGACCGCGGACCGGAACCTCAACGGAACGGCACCTCGATCGGCTCTTCACCTCGGTACACTTCACTATCTCTCTCATTTCCGAACTACACGTGGCCTGATTCCTGTATAACCAAGGATATGTAGGCAGCTCGGATACCAGGGCTTGGTCACATTCCCTCCCTTTCCTGAAGTGTAGTCCGTCCAAGTAATGGTCGGGTCAAAAACACGTCTAGTCATTCTTTGTCGGAAAACTCTTCGTGTTTCCAGTCAAAGAGGGGCAGCTGTAAGCACTTGATTTTTGACCCTCCCCGAGAATTTTCACATTTTTAGCGTGAATATGTGAAATTGGGTCTAGTATAGCTATTTTAGCTATTTTTACTTTATTTCATTGCAAAAAGAAAAATTTCAAAAAATATATATATAAATCTTAGTTTATGTATCTCTCACAAACTTGAAAAATACAAAAATTGCACTTTATTTTGTACTTTATATAATTTTGAAAATTACAAAAAAAATATATAGTTTTATTAATATTCTATAGTCATTTTTAACTTTGAAAAATACAAAAATATTATCTCATATTTTATCTTAATATTTTAAAAACGAAAATTACAAAAAATATAGTTTTATTAATATTTTGTAGCTATTTTAAATCTTGAAAAATATTCAAAAAGATATAGTTTTGTTTAAATACTAGTCTTATTTTTGGTAGTTATTTTGCTTACATAGGACTAGTTAAGCAACGCGTTCCTATTTCTCGGGTCCGGGCAAAAGAATAATATTCGGGTTCAAACTACCCGGTTTTAGGCCTAATTTTCGGACCTAGCCCATAATAAACCGTGTCTAGGACACGTGGGGAACCCCACCACGCGTGGGGGACATATGCCTCGAACCCCACCACGCGTGGGGCTCATTTTCATGGGCATTGCATTACAAAACGGACAGAATTTGAAAAGAGAGGGGGGACCAACGAAAAGGGACTTGGGAAATTTTAAAAGAAGGAAAAAGCCAACAAAAAGGAGGACTTTTGGGGAAAAGTTGAAAGAACGGGATTTTAGAATTTTTGAAGAACAGATACTATTGTTCCTCCTTCTTCTTGAAGAAAGAAAAAAAAACCCGACGGCTCTCCTCCCATCGCCAAAACCTCCAGGCAACCACCCTACGTCCACCAAGCCTCCGACCTCCACCCCGTCTCCTCCCAACTCCTACCAGCAGACCCCTCCACTGTTCGAGCTTCTTCTTCCTAAAGAAGAAGAAGCAGAAAACCTAAAACCATCGTCCAAAAACCACCTGACACCACCACGACCTTCCACCTCCAGCTACCAGCCTCACCATCAAACACCATCGCCCAAACACCATAACCAACACCCAAACACCATCACCCTCGTCCCCAGCTGTTCGTCGAAGCTGCGTCTACGTCCTCACCTTCCCATCGTAACCCACCAAACCAGTCGCAACCCTCCGACGCCGGAACTCCAGCTCAACCTCACGTCCAAACCCACCTGCTCGTCGACCTTTTGCTGCATCCTCCTCGCAGCTACAACCCACCCTACTGTCGCAACTAACGCTCTCGTCATTTTCCAGTCGACAACCATCACCCCGTCACTATTAAACACTGCCCGTCGACTCCCACAATCGTCGACTAAACAGTCCGTCAGCTTCACGCCACTAGTTGAGTCGGAGTTCATGGAGGTGAGCTGCTCGACCTTGTGTTGAGGTCGAGTTCCAGTCCAAGGTCCAAAGGTTGAGTCGAGGTCCGGTACATCGAGGCGCTGTCCGAGGTTCCGTCGTTGTTCTTCGTTCAGAAAGGTCCGGCTTAAGTTCCGTCGGAATCGTGTTTGTCGTCCTGAGTTTGTCGAGGTTCAAAGGTTAGTAAACTTCAAGCATTAGATAAGGAAATGTTACGTTGAATGTTCGAAGATGCAATATATAAATTGATGCGATAATGTTCTGCTTATGTTTTCACCATATGCGTTTTGTTCATTTTTGGTGTTTCGTATTTTTGTTTATTTGACATCATTTAATTAAGTAGGGTTAGTTGTTCCATGACACAGTTTGACGTTAATTTGTTCGTCTTTTCTCTTGCTTAGATCATTCGGACAAAACTAGCATTACTTGTTGTTATTACTTCCAAAACACTCATTTTGTTAGATTCCTTTTATTAAAATTGTAATGAGTTATGAGATTTCAGTTGTAAATAGGCTATAAGGTTTAGTATTGTTAAAGGCACAAAAATGGCATCCTTTTAAAATATATATATAAAAAAATAATAATAATAAAATAAATAAAAAATAAATGATAATAAAAAATAAAATGAGACGAGCCTCGCCGAATAAAAATACAAATTGCGGGGCCCTCATAAAACATACGTATCAAATACTTAGATTCCGGGACGGGCCGTTTAGCAAATTTCACGGCCCTATCCCAAAATAATAATGCGTTGGTTGCTTTAGGCGCGTTTTAATAATGTTATCTCCCTAAACTCGGGTGCACATTTATGTGACCCAAATCCAAATCTCAACGGAGTCGAAATATGTCTTTAGTCACGGGCGCATTGATTGTGGCGTGGCCCGAGATGCATTTCCATGACGTTGTAAATTCCTTTTAATAATAAATGAGACGAGCCTCGACAAACAAAAATGTAGAAGCTGCGGGGCCCTCTAAATGCATATATATTAAAAATACTTAGAATTCGGGACATGCCGTTTAGCAAATTTTACGGCCTTCCCCAAAATAACAATACGTTAGTTGCCTTAGGCGCGTCTTAATAATTTATTTTTCTTAATTCGGGTGCACATTTATGTGACCCAAATCCAAATCTCAACCGAGTCGAGATATGTCAATAACCACGGGTGCATTGATGTAGCGTGGTTCGAGACATGTTTTCACGACGTTGCAAGTCCTATAAAAATAACAGTGAATGATAAAAGCGGTTAAAAGATAAAATTGGCACATAAGTTCACGTTTGTATAAAATCAGATAATCAAGCCAAATATAACAGTTGAGCGACCGTGCTAGAACCACGGAACTCGGGAATGCCTAACACCTTCTCCCGGGTTAACAGAATTCCTTATCCGAATTTCTGGTACGCAGACTGTAATATAGAGTCATTCTTTTCCTTGATTCGGGATTAAAATTGGTGACTTGGGACACCCTAAATCTCCCAAGTGGCGACTCTGAAATAATTAAACCAATCCCGTTTCAATTGTCCTTTAATTGGAAAAACTCCCTTGCGCCCCTCGGGCGCGGAAAAAGGAGGTGTGACAACAGACCAACTAGAAAACATAAAGATAAACTAAGTAAGAAAATATAGACATAAAAGTAGCACACAAGATAGAAAACATAAATATAAACCAAGGTAGAGTACATGTATATATTTATGGAATGAGTAACCATAACGTAAGGTCCAACTCCCATACTCTCCACACGGAAACAACCCACCTGCCAATCTCATTTCAAACTGCACATAAATACCCATTGTGCCAACATTATATTAATTTGACGGAAATACCTATCGTGCCAAACATTGCCCTAAGGACTCAATCATAGTCTCTTATTACTGATAAAGAAGCTCAAGTAATATGAAAATAATAGGTACATATGTGTGTTCATAATATAAGAATTTCTACGGTCAAGTTAAGTACGTTGACAATCTCAAAAATAGCTCATTAAATTCCTTTAAGATATTATGTGTTTTTACAGGATCTCTAGCATGGATAAATTAACTCATTTAGTCATAGAAGTAAATAAAACAAAGGTCAAAAGGTCACAACGTTCAACAAGGCACAAAGAAGTATATAAGTTATCCCCAATATAGATAACTTTGGCACATGCATATACGCTCGTCACCGCGTATATGCATCACCCTCGCATGAGAAAATACCATCAACAAAGCTAGACAAGACACTTACCTCAAACAAGCCAAATCAATACTCTAAAATGCCTTCTCGCGTGAATTTAACCTTTGGAGGGCTCAAATCTAGCGAAAAGAACTTAATATCATAAACAAAAGCTATATGAAACAATTTCGAATAATAAAGCTTCAATCTTTAATTAAAATTAAAAAGTCAACCCAAAAATAACCCCGAGGCCGCACCTTGGAATCCAACAAAACATACAAATTCCGAATACTCATTCTATTATGAGTCCAAAGATATGTGTTTTGTCCAAATCCGATCTCAAATCGACCATCAAATCATCAATTTATGTGTTAGAAAAAGTTTTAGTAAAATTCTCAATTTCTTCAACTTGATTCATCAAACAACCAATAACTTCAAGGTTGGAATCATGAAATATAAATAAATCCGAGTAAAAAATATTTACCCCAATCTAAATTGTGAAAATCCCCTCCAGAATCTCCAAAATCGCCCAAATCCGAGCTTCAAAACCTTGTGAGGAAAAGTGACTAAATTCCAAAACAAGTAAAGAAAAAATGCAGCAGTTGTTCCTGCTCGAATCGGATTCTAGATTATCCCGAAACTCATATTTGATAAGCTCAACATGATCCTTGTGAGGTTACACTCAATATAGCCTTTTGAATCACCCAATTTGGTCTTAAAATAAGAGATATATGATGTTTTGATGTTTTAAAGGAAGTCAGAAAACTTCACGGACATAATTGGTATTTTGTAATTATTTAAACTAGAAAAATCAGAAATAAAAAACCCCTATTTTAGCCCCCAAAACTCATTCGGAACCTCCCGGACACAAATCATATATGCATTTCAATCATAAAATACGTTCCAAACCTACTCGCGCACTCAAAACACCGAAAAGAGGTCATCTTGACCCGAATTGAACATGGTCAAACTCCAAATCCTTAACTTAACTAGTCTCTCAATCAATGATGCAAAACACATCTGAGCTCCTTGGGACCCCACTCAATCATACCAACCAGTACACATACATTATCCAAACTTATCCAAAGCCTCAAAATACCCACGGGAACATCACAACAGAGAATCAAGGCTCATATCGGATAGAATTTCTCTTAAGTTATTAAATATTCATTCCTTCATAAGAGTGTCCGAATCACAGTTACAAACTTCGAATTACTTCCACACTTTTCCTACAAGCTCAGTTCAACTATATAGACCTATCCAAAGTCTTAGAACACTTATTGGAGTCCAATAACATCAAAGTCAACTTTTGGTCAAACCTATGAACTCTTAAATTCTTCAAATTGCCAACTTTCGACAAATACTGTCGCATTCTTCTAGGAACCTCCAAAATCAAATTCGAATATATGTACTAGTCCAAAATCATCATACAAACCTATCGGAACCATGAAAACTCGATTCCAAGCCCGTTTACCCAAAAATCAAATCTTGGTCAACTCTTCCAACTTAAAGCTTCCAAATCGAGAGTCATTCTTTCAAATCAATCCCTAACCAATTAAAAACTAAAATTGACCATAAATGTAAGTCATAATACATTATATGAAGCTACTCAAAGTCTCAAACTACCGAACGAAATATTAAAGCTCAAAACGACAGGTCGGGTCGTTACACATATGAATCTATCTGACTTTCAAATTACTAATCCGAGTCCGTTTACCTAAAATATTGACTTTGGCCAGCTCGCTACTTGCTTAAGTTAAGGCCTCTAATTAGGAATAAAGTATTTCAAATCACTCCCAACACATCCAAAACCCGAACCAACTATACATGTTAGCCATAAAATATCATTTGAACCTATTCAAGGTCTCAAATCACATAACATAATGCTAGAACTCAAAATAGATCGTTATACATTAAAAATCAGGGAAGGCTCATTAAAATTGCACGTGGGCTAAGCAATCTCCAACAATTCAATTTTAATATACATCTCAAGCAAATCAAGATTCATCATGTACCACACCGTGTTAGGTGCGCTAAGAAATTCTTGGAATAATTCACTGTCAATTATGAGAATTTCTATACAACGAGCATTGCCCTAAACAGTAAAAATATGTTATCTACCCGAAATAACAAGCCGTAACTCATTCGCAGGGGCGGATCTACATGTAAGGGACGGGATGATACGTCACCCGCAAGGTTTGGCCGAGACTATGCACTAGTATGTATACATACATATATATATAGAAGGAATGTATACAAATATTTTAAGTGACACCCTCAATAAAAAGAAAATGGCTCTAGGTGCCACCGCTAAGGCACCACCATTTTCACCCCAATAGTGGGGGTTAGAATCCGGCCTAGCTCATTGTTTTAAAAACTTTTGTTTGGTGCATTTAAGACCATTACATGAAGATCCTTTTGTCTCTTCTTTCTCTTTACTTAATTGCTCTTTTTGTTTATTAGTAGGTCCTATTGACTTTTTCTTTGAACTTATTAATTATTTTGATTTTTTTCTCCTTTTTTCCCTTAAACATTTAACAGAAAATATAAGAAAAAAATTCTTTCACAAATCTATTCAAAGAAATCCCCCTTGTTGCACTTTCCTAACTCCTCCGTGATTTATTAATAGATAATAAAAAATTAATTGTTTTCTCCAGGATTTATTTTGTTGTCAAATTGCTCTAAAGTAGGACAATTGTATATAATATATATCTTGTGAATTAATTTTCATAAAAATATAAATTGAAAAATATGTGAGACTTGCTTAATCTTTAGAGTGTGTATTAGTATAAGTTTTTGCCTTAAGTAGCTAAAATGATAATGAGCCTTTTTTCTTGTACAAAATTCATAATCCAGTTGAATTTTTATACTTGTTTTCCATGTTATCATAATTATTACGTAATCTTTTTGCTCGACGATTTGTTTATATTAACTCCAAAGACGAATAATTCGAACCGAAATCCAAATAGACCGAACCGATTAAATTTATACCCTATTTAGTAAATTGTAATATGACTACGTTCAAAAAATTTGGCACCCGAAACCTTTAAATTTTGGATCCGCCTCTGCTCTTTCGGATTAGCTTTCATTCTAGTACGCAAGTTCCTAACTAACCAATCATACTCAACATCTAACGAATGTTTAATAACAGCACGAGCACCATAATTATATTTAACTGCGTCAATTCATGGAGTATATTATATTACCGCCCAATACAAGACAACTCTTACACGTTGTTCAGTTGATATTTTCAGACCTATAAAACCAACAGTAATAATCAATAAATTGTAAATGCAATAGGCATAGAGCATGGAGATAAAATATGAAGAAAGAAAACTAATTTGGCCAAGTACATTTGTTGTTATCTTTCAATAAACTATATTTAAATAAAATATATAATATTTTATGAACTTTGTGATATACATAGCAAGAAATTAGACTGTTAATATAGAGTCTGGGGAGCTGCTGAACAAATTTGAAGGCGTACATCAATTTGCTTTTCTCAGAAAACAAAGAACGCTCAAGCCTTTCATAGATTTTTAAATTTCAAATTGAAATGCGCGATTATGTCGTTGCGCCTTTAGTATGCTACTACCATATTAAAGTTCCATCGATTTTTTTTTATGTTCAATTGGCATACTGAAGGCACAATTACTACTTCGCCCTTAGTATGACCCTTCAGTTCATGATGTTATTTAAGCGTTTATATGACATGTGCTCACCGGTGAGGTGATGAGAGGAGGAGCACTGATGCACCGGTGAGGAGGTGTGAGCGACTGGCTGTAGTGGGCACGCGGAGAGATAGAGGACGACCTAAGAAGTATTGGGGAGAGGTGATCAGACAGGACATGACGCGACTTAGAATTACTGAGGACATGGCCCTTGACAGAGAATTATGGATGTCGAGCATTAAGGTTGTAGGTTAGGGGAAACTTGTGAATATTTCTACAGCACAATAGAGTGAGACTAGCCGGTTAGGAGTTAGACTAAGAATGTCATTGGTCGTCTATTGATGCAGGGCTTTAACTGCTAGTTTTACTATATCAGTCATCTATTTCGTATTTCGTATTCTGTATTTCATATCTCTTATATTGCTGTTATTTTATTATGCATTTTTATGGTACTAATATATCGGCTCCTGTTGCTTTTATGAGCCGAGGGTCTCCTGAAAACAGTCTCTCTACCCTTCGAGGTAGGAGAAAGGTCTGCGTACATATTACCCTCCCCAGACCCCACTTGTGGAATTATACTGGGTTGTTGTTGTTGTTGTTGCTGTATGACATGTGCTCACCATCATGTACAATTTTTCTTTTGTAGTAGTATCTTCTATGATTTTCAACCATTTCATTAACCGCTAAACCCCATCTTTCATAACGATGTAACAATTTTCTCTGAACTATAACTCAATCTCCAATGAGCACAGGTAGGACATGGTTTAATAAAAGGAACATGGTTTATACTTACTACAAATAAAGGGCCATGGCCCGTGGGACTCCAACATTTCCAAAATATAAATCCTTGATGTAGAATTTGTAGATTCTTCTATAGTCATGAGACCATTATGACATATTAAATCTAAACAATTAATGGTTGGATTGGTGGGTCAAAGTTACTATTTGGGGTATATAAAGCCTTAAATCATATAGGAATGAGTGGATGATAAGGAGAAATCAGAGGAATTAGTGGCCTTTTCAACTACTCAAAAGACGTGACAGTTTGTTAATATAATTTCTCTTATGCAGCTTTCATCCTGGTATGCGATACGGGAGACCTCGAAGGAGAGGAGGGGGAGATGTCAATTTTCTAAAAAAAAAATTATATTTGGCCTGTCGGTCAAAAGCAATTATAGCCACTAGTTAAATATTAAAATATATATTAATTATACATAATAAATAAATATTATATATTAATATTCAAAAAATTATATAATTCTCTATTGTTATTTTGGGGGACGCTACACTCTATACATTTTCCAACCAAGCTTAGCTTTCTGAATATCACAATTTGCATTGTAATAACATAAATTTAAATTCACTAACACTAGTAATTTTGTGTACATTTTATTTCCCCTTATTTATTTGTAAAGAAGAAAGATGCCATCCGGTAAACCATTCAAGTAATACCCTCCCCCTAAAGGTAACATAACACAGAAAGTCCCTGATCAAGTGCAGTTAAATGTGAAAACTGTTATATTATGGCAATATTTGACTCGAATTCAATGTGTGCATCAATCCATATAACCTTAGCAGGTTATGTGATATCTTAAGGTAAAAATATATAGAAGTTAATCATATTTACGGTATACGGTAAAATCAGAGGATCCAATTTACGGTCATTACGACGCTTCATAAGCACGTTTCCATAGACTCGAGATTATGGTCGAGATTAACACCCGAAGGGTCATCGACGTCCGACCTCGGGGCAGCGTAGATCGAGAATTATGGTAAAAAAGTGAAAAGCTCCCAAGGCATGCGACTAAAGCTGACCTAGTCTATTTGGCTAGTTCAAGCCCGTACCGTGACATTAAATAGTTGTATCAACCATGTATCTTGGTAATAAATGCATTTGTACTGTGTTGGGATTCCCCCTCATATATAAAGGGGATCCTTGTCATTTTGTAAGGGGATCTAACACACAATATTGAAAATACAAGAACATTCTCTCTGCTCTCTAATATATTTTTTTGGTTTCATTACTCTCATTTATTGATTATATTCATAGTGTTCTATTTATTGTTCTTTATTTATTGTTCATTATTAATCATAAAGAACCGCCATCGTATCTCTCATAACTGCTAATCCTCCCTCGATTGCCTTAAGCCGGGTATCCGACTCAACCTCAAGGCCCCGTATATGTCAGCTCGAGGCCCCGATTTCTGACCATTCGGTTCGGTTATTATATTATCTACAAGCTCTTATCTTATTTTCCAGTCTTTCACTTAGCATCTATTGCCTAACAACTAGCATAAAAATAGATCGCATATTTTTAGAACCACAAAATTAAATCTAATTGTAATTATCATTTTCAAGGTAAACAGTTTGGTGCTCATCGTGGGGCTATATAATAGTGGTTATTTTCTTACTGGTTTACTACATAACGCAAGTTACCTTTCACACTTTTTCTTGTCCAAGATCTTTGATTTCAGGTCAAAATGTCTAACTCGGTAAATGCACGCGAAAACAACAATCTTGAGGACCATGGAGAGAATGGTGTGAATGTTCCAAGTGTTGGTGTACCACCACGGAACCCTAAGAATGCGCCAGAATCAATTCCCGTGGACGTCGTCTTGCGCGACGCTCAACACGTCGAAATAAGCTCCCACACCAACAGGAGCATACACCAGGGAGATCAACAAGAAGCTCAAAAAACCCTGGCTCAGGAAGAACAAGGAGTTAGCCTTCACTTCATCTTCGAAATGTTACAAGCACAACAGCTGGCGATTGCTCGGCTGCAAAGCCACCAAAAGACTCACAGCACGGTAGCTCCGGAAACGGCTCCCCGAGCCGAGAAGGTATCGGAAAGATCAAGCAACAACGGGTCGGCAACCGACCCCGCCATCATAAAGATGCTCGAGGACCTCACAAAGAGGATCGAGTCGGGCGAGAAGAAGATAGAATCCAACGATAAGAAGGTAGAGACCTACTATTCTAAGGTCGATCAAATTCCGGGAGCACCCCTTTCCTGAAAGGTGTAGATTCGAAAAAGTTTGTACAAAAGCCCTTCCCACAGGAAGCGGACCCAAAACCCATTCCAAAGAAGTTCAGAAAGCCCGACCTTCCGAAGTACAATGGAACCTCTGACCCCAACGAGCACGTCACTGCTTACACTTGTGCAGTGAAGGGAAACGACCTAAAGGACGACGAGATTGAGTCTGTCCTACTGAAAAAGTTCGGAGAGACGCTTTCAAAAGGGGCAATGATGTGGTATCACAACCTTGCCCCAAACTCGATAGATCATTTGCCATGCTGGCAGATTCTTTCATAAAGGCACATGTTGGTGCCATCAAAGTAGCTACAAGGAAATCCGACCTCTTCAAAATCAAGCAAAGGGAGAACGAGATGCTGTGAGAATTCGTATCTCGCTTTCAAATGGAACGAATGGAACTACCATCGGTCTCCGACGACTGGGCAGTGCATACCTTCACTCAAGGTTTGAATGAGCAAAGCTCGGTAACTTTGAAGCAGCTGAAGCAGAACTTAGTCGAGTATCCCGCCGTGACTTGGTTGGATATCCACAATCGATACCAATCGAAGATCATGGTTGAAGACGACCAACTAGGAGTCCCCTCGGGCTCGATATATCCTAGCAGGCTTCCAGCAAAGGAGTCAAAGCCGAATAAAGAGAGATACCAACCTTATGTCACACCTCCTTTTTACTCGCGCCCGCAGGGGCGCATAGGGAGTTTTTCCAATTAAAGGACAATCAAAACGGGATTTGTTTATTTATTTCAAAGTCGCCACTTGGGAGATTTAGGGTGTCCCAAGTCACCAGTTTAATCCCGAATCGAGAAAAAAAATGACTCTGTATTACAGTCCGTGAACCAGAAATCCGGATAAGGAATTCAGTTAACCCGGGAGAAGGTGTTAGGCATTCCCGAGTTCCGTGGTTCTAGCACGGTCGCTCAACTGTCACATTCGGCTTATTTATCTGATTTTTACAATTATGAGCTTGTATGCAAGTTTTAACTCTTTATCGATTTTATTATTATTATTATTATTATTATCATTATTTTAACAGAGAATTGCAACGTTGCGAGAACGTATCTCGAACCACATCACATCAATGTACCCGTGGTCCTTGACACATTTTAGCATCGTTGAGATTTGAATGTGGGTCACATAAATGTGCACCCGAGCTTAGGGAAATTAATGTATCACAACTACGTCACGGGAACCGTACTCTAAGCTATGATGATTTTATTATAGTGCGCCTAAAGTAAACTACGGAGGTTCATGAATATTTTTTTTAACTACTTTGAGATTACGCGTGAACGACCTGTGATTATGGAGCACTTTTGCTAAAAGAGATTTCATGCTCATATCTTTTTAACTTCCTCTTTTATTAGGCCGAGCCTGATACCTAAAGCATGTCGACAAATCAATTGCTAATGGGCTTCGGTTTCTCCCCACTCCCACGACCCAACAATCGGACAAAAATGTCACACAAAAGCATCAAGAACACAAAAGAATGTAAGAAGGATGAAACTATTCTGCCGACTTTCGTAATTAATTTCCACCTTCCCGATTGCAACTTTAGCATATCCATTCAATTTTTCCTCAAACTAATTGGAATCTCGTCTGTGCACCCTGCTAATCAAACACACTCATAGCACCAGAACCTTTCAAAGAAGATTTAAACTAATCACAATGCATAGTTACCTGGTTAACTAACAGGGAGAGACCCAAACTCATGATGGAATGCGAGATAGACCAATTTATCACACAAACAAGTGAAAAGTAGCAATTTATACACATGACCAACTCAATCATTAAAGCTTTTAACCTCACGGACCAATTTCGTGTATTGCTGCTATACATAATATTTAGATTTTTCAATAATTATCCATTGACAAATGGAATCATGTCCTCAACAGGAACTCAATTACACACAAAATCCTCAACAGGATAAGGTCAAGCTTTTATGTTTACACTATCATGTTCAAAATCAAGCAAACCCTATAACTCAACCTCCAAGTTTCAGCAAGCAGGAGAAGCTTTGCGTTAACAGACCAACCAACACTAACAGAAAACTTTGCAAACATTAGGGGAACTAGACGGCTTAAAACTAACAGTAATGCAACACTTCAGTAATCTATACCATCGTAAACCAAATCCGACTTCAGTCAAGCATGTTGAAGTCAATCTAGTCTGAGATTATGCAATATCTGAACACAAAGCGAAACAGAGCAGATGCGCGTAGCAAAGCAAATTCATCCAAACTCATCATCAATCAAAATCCGATAATTTGATTCTATTAGCACTTGAACTTACCCATTTTTAAGATTCAAACCAATTCTAACTTGAAACAAGTTCAGGTGCATGTCTTTATTTTTAAAACAGCCTAGACCAATTCTTCTTCTCTTAACATGAACTTTGCACACACTAAATTCGAGAATCATTTGGTTACTCAATAGCATTATTCAAAGGCAACAAGTACATTGTGACAGCAGAAGAAATAAAATCCATGACTTACCATTGATCAGACCACATATATTATTCATCAAGATTGCTTACCCGTTCAAACAAAATTAAAAGTGAAAGCTCGATAATCCGTAAAACTTTAATAGGACATTACATTCTATATTAGGTACCAATTAAATACAACACTTTGAAAGAAGTTGTCAACAGCCAACAAAATAGTATGCATCAAGGACGAACTAGAACAAAAGGGATTCACGGCAGGGAACAACAAACAATACAGAAGATAAACTATGAACATGTCATTTGAGGCCACTCTTCAAACTACTATCTTTCCTTCGAACTTCACATAGATGAGATTCAAGAACATGTACCTGGAAGTAAAGATTAAACAGAAAGGTGAGGATTTCAGCAGTGACAGCAGTGAAGTAGAATTCAGCAGCAACAGGTGACCAGCAAACCAATTTCAAGCTCAGGAAATAACATACAGTGGCCCAGAAATCAGTTTCGATCGGACATCAAACCAAATTTAATCGACTTTCGATGAAATTGGCTCAAAATCAAAGAGGCAATGAATAAAATGCAGAATATCTCTGTGTATATGAATTCAATCTCTATATCTCACTCCCTATTCCTCTCTGTATTCTCTCTTGCAATCCCTTAGGAACCCCCCTCTGCGTATGCCTGTCCTGCCCTTTTTAAACTTCCAGACCCCCCTTCCTCCCATGTACATCCCTTTAAACTTTTATCATTAGCCCATGTTCTCCCTGATTTCCAACTCCTAAAATCAATTAAGAAAATATTTCCTCCCATCACCCCCTCTGATTTTCCCACCCAAAAAACAAGACAGAAGTGTCAGTTACCCTATTACATCCCAATTTCATTATTTTATTCAAAGGTGTATGGGCATCCTGAATTTAAAACTCAGGCGTGCCCTGACAACCAGAATGGGCTTCCACTTGATTTTAACACCTTCACTTCAGTGATTTACCCTTAACTTCATTAACTGACTAACAAGCATGATACAAATTCAAATAACAGCTAAAACAAACAAATTCATAAAACTCAACTGATTAACCAATTCAGTGTTTCATTCCAACAGCAAAAGAAACAAGACAACACTGAATTGCCCATAAGATTGTTTAACAATACGTACGAGCATGGGATGAACAAGTTCTATTAAGCTGAAATGAACCAGTTTGACTGACTAAATTATTAAACAAGACAGGATTTCACACAACTGACTATACAGACGTCTGAGACCAAGAACAGATTCCTCAAATATTACGATAAACAAAATGGTCGAATAAACAAAATGCCAAAACAGAGGACTGGTCGAGTTTCAACCCGAAAACGACTAGAGAAAAGAAAAAGAGACGGGGAAAGATTGACAACAGAATAAACAAAAATGAAATAAACTCACCGGCTAGGTTCAAACTGGAAATGACATTCTGAGTCAACACAATATAATGCCAAACATTTGTTCTTGTTGGAGAACCAACGGGTGTCATTATTTTATGCTGAAACAGACTTGAATAAACCAAGCAATCCAAACGAACGACCCCCTTGTGCACTGGTCCCAATTTAGGGTTCTAAGGCTTGAACTTAGATTTGATATTCGATGAACTTTGGTATGATTCAAAAGGAATCCAGGATGAATTCGTTATGAAGGAGTCACGGGGGGTATGTGGTGTTGACTTGGGGTCGATTTGGATGAACTAAGGTTTGGGTCGATTTCTTTGATCTAAGATTCGAGGGGCTCAGGGATGATTCGAAGAAAAACGAGCGTGGATTCGGAGAGGGGAGGGTTTGGTGGTTTAGGGGTGTGATTTTGGGGTTGTTTTGCCACCGTCCGCCGCCGTGGGCGATTTACGACGGGCGGAAGACGGTTGTGTGTGGTGGTGTGTGTTTTGGTCTCTGAAGAGACGAGTGGGGGGGAGGGGGGCGTTTGGTATATCAAAATCAGGTGTTTAATCTGGACCGTTGGATGATGGGAACCAACGGTCCAGATTAAGTCACTTAAGCCAAACGGGGTTGTTTAGGCTTAGCTGGGGCGGGTATGGTTCTTGGATACGGGTATTGATCTATGACTGTTGGATGTGGCTTGGTTGAATGGCTGAGATTTTGCCATTGAAACGACGTCGTTTGGCATGGTTTCTGAGACGGACTGGATTGGGGCGGGTATTGGGCTGGTTTTTGGTATGGGCCTGGTCCGATTTCTTTTTTCCCTTTTTTATTTTTATTTTTCCTCTTTTCTTTTATTTTCCTTTTTTTAATTTATTTTCCAAAACTAAAATCCTAACTTAAATTATAAACCAAATTAAAAATACCAATTAAAATAAAACCACACAATTTGACATTAAACGCCAAAAAAATGCAAAGTACATATTTTTGTGATTTTCATTCTCGCAAATCCAAATATTGTTTAATTAATTCCTAATTGTAAAATTAAATCCTAAATGCACATTCAACACATATTTTTGTATTTTTTCTTAAATAAAGTAGAAATAAACATGCACAGACAAAAATACAAATAAATCACAAACAACACAAAACCATTTTATTTTGAATTTTTGGGAGTAGTTCTCGTAGGGAAAAAATCACGTGCTCACACCTTACACTGAAGATAAAGAGAAACGCATCATGGCGCTACATACCCCATAATGACCGAAGGATGGATCGAGGCTAGAATCCTCGGAGACTTGTTAGCAAAGCTGGATTCAATAGGTACACAGGGCCGACGGAGGCGCCCCGCTTGTCGGAATACAACTTCAACGTCGATGTTTCAGACATCATATTCTCCATTAGTAAAATCAGAGACATCAGGTGGCCAAGGCCTGTACAATCATATCCTTCACAAAGGAACCATAACTTAGAGTGTGAATTTCACAACACGCACGGTCACAGGACCGAAGATTGCCGATAACTCTGGGAAGAAGTAGTGCGACTACTCAGCAAAGGTCACCTCCAGGAATTCCTCAGCGACCGAGCCATAAATTAGTTTCGGGAAAGAGAGGCGACCAAAAAGAGTGAAACAGACGAGCCACAACATGTCATCCACATGATCTTTGGAGTTATCGATGCTCCGTAGGAACCCATGGTCAAGAGAACAAAAATATCCATCACCAAGGAAAGACGAACTTGAGGCTACATACCCGAGGATGCCCTCACATTTAGCGACGAAGACATCGAGGCTCTATTTCATGCCCATAACGACGCACAAGTAATTTCGTTTCTTATAAATACATTTCAAATTAAAAGTGTACTTGTGGATCCAGGTAGCTCGGCCAATATTATCAAGTCGAGGGTGGTAGAGCAGCTCGGTCTTCTTGACCAAATCGTGCCCGCATCTCGAGTCCATAACATGTCCAACATGGAGAGCAAAACAACAAAAAGGGAAATCACCCTCCTAGTCAACGTGGCCGGCACAACCCAAAATGCCAAATTACATGTCATCGAAGGAGACATGAGGTATAACGCCTTGTTCGGGAGGCCATGGATACACTACATGAGAGCAGTACCATACACCCTCCATCAAATGATGAAATTCCTGACAAAGGATGGGGTAAAAACCTCCTCGGAGAAGCCAAGATGCGCTAAATGGGGTCTCGATAGGAAAATGATGCATCGGGCCAAACGGTCGAATGAACCGTGTCCGTATAGAATAACCGAGCCCTTAACAGTGAAAACGTGTATACTTGTACCAAGTAATCGAAGAATAGTTTCCCCTCCGTCAAAGCATTTCGCGTTTCTAAGGAGTTCAGTATTTTTTGCAAACATGGCTCCAGAGACAAAAATATCTAGAACACTCGAGGACTGGCGTCAAAAAATCGAAGCTAAGCCCTCAATGAGGCAACATCAAGTTTACAAAACGGCTCCAGATCCAAAAAACGTCCCGAGCACTCGGGGACTGGCATCAAAAACACGAGGACGTATGACCTCCGGGTCAGAAGATTTGAACTCGTATGCCCTCGATGAGGCAATACCAAGTTTTCAAGGAATGGCTCCCGAGCCAAGA
Source organism: Nicotiana tabacum (assembly GCF_000715075.1). Taxonomy (NCBI): domain Eukaryota; kingdom Viridiplantae; phylum Streptophyta; class Magnoliopsida; order Solanales; family Solanaceae; genus Nicotiana; species Nicotiana tabacum. The sequence continues at coordinate 78,734,224 of NC_134089.1, read as the reverse complement.
AACTTTCGATGACTCGGGGACTGCCGCCAATCGCCACCCCCATCGACTTATCAAAAACGCGAGGCCATAAGACCTCATGTGGGCAGCCTCGGTCTCGTAAGACCTATATAAGTCAATAACAATATCTGTAAGAACTCAAGCAAGGAATGAACCATACTTGTACCATGTAACCAAAACTATAAGACCTCAAGTAAGGCATGAACCATACTTGTACCAAGTAACCAAAACTGTAAGACCTTAAAGGCATGTAAAATTTGTAAGACCTTACAAAAGGCATACTCTCGATCATAAAGTTAAGGCTATATACCGAACTTGTAAGATCCCTAAAAAGGCATACCCTCGATATAGACGCTGAAACTACTTCACTCGGGGCTTGGAAGGCTCTGGCCAAACACAATGACTACGGTCACAAGGCTGTACCAGCCAAACTAACGCGATTCGGGGACGCCCGACACGTCGCTATAAAATCACAGGCCTTTAATTACTTCGAATGTACTTCGAAAAGAGCCGGTTAAATAGGCTACCCTCGATATAGGCGAAAGAGCTTCAACCATGTCAGCTCCAAACTATAGGCTTCAAAACATTTAGCCATCAAGTAAAGCCTCCCTAGGTGCTCGATCATCACCATATAACGACTCACAATCGAGGTTTCTATCGAACCGTCGAAGAGTCAAGCAAACACAATTTCAAAAAGTCCTTAACGAGGGAAAAATAAAGCCTATTAAAGGTCATACTGACCAAATGCATAAGAGCCATTGTCGCCAGCCCATATAAAAGGTCATACCGACCAAATGCGTAAGAGCCACTATCGCCAGCCCATATAAAAGGTCATACTGACCTAATGCATAAGAGCCACTGTCGCCAACCCATATAAAAGGTCATACCGACCCAATACGTAAGAGCCACTATCGCTAGCCCATATAAAATGTCATACCGACCTAATGCGTAAGAGCCACTGCCGCCAGCCCATATAAAATATCATACCGACCCAATGCGAAAGAGCCACTGCCGCCAACCCATATAAAAGGTCGTACCGACCAAATGCGTAAGATCCTAAGGTCCAGCTCTAAATGCAAAAACTTAAGGGTCAATAAGCTCGAGTCGAGACCCGACTCGGAGACTGAACCCGAAACAGTTAACTGAATATGCCTAAGAGCAGAAGCGTAAGATCTTAAATGACGGCTTATACTAAAAGGTCACACCGACCAAACGCGTAAGAGCTTACGGGCCAGCCCAACGAGCCTCAAGGCCGTAAACCTAAGGGTTCTTTTAACTCAAAGACCAGTCCGTCTGGGTAATGGCTGACAAACATCGAAGCAAAGGGAACTACATAAAAAATGAAACCGCAAGGCTTCCTCTTATACTTATATGAGGAAAAAATACAAAACTCCATTTACAGTGTTCTTTAAAAGCACTATGCATAAAATCAAAAAAGAAAGGCCTAATCTGCATCCCCCTCGGGGTCTATGGCCCATTGATCTCTTTCTCGCTATCTTCGGCATTAGACAGAAGGAACTTAGCGTCATATTCATCCGCCTTTGCCTGCTCTATCTCTTCCGAGAGATCGAAGCCCCTGACATGGATCTCCTTGAGGGTTTCCCTCCGAGGTTTACACCTAACATACTCGTTGCTCCTACTCTCCCGGTCGAGGGCCCCTCTCATCTCAGCTCGAGCGTCGGTAGCATCTTGCAAATAGATGACCACTTTTCTATCAGCCTTGTTTTTGATCTCTTCGGCTTTAGCCCGAGCATTTACAACCCCAGACTTCATCTTTAGAAGCTCGGACTCGAGCCCCGCAATTATGCTCGTTTGGAACGAACTATTTGCATGAGGATTCCGGAGTTGCACTTCGAGGGAGGGAGCCTTGGCCAAAACATCCTTCTTGGCCGCAACTTGGGCATCCGCCTAAGCCTTTAGCTAGTTACACTCACGTTTAACCCGGCCAACTTCGCCCCAAAGTCATTCCAGCTCCTCTGTTTTATTCTTCAACTGGAATATCGGAATATTATTCTCCGAAAGTAGAAGGGGAGCATACATCGACACGAAATGAAGGTTACCTGTCTTTCGAGATAGCTTTTGTAGTTCCGACTTCAGTCTGTCTCATACCACAGGTGGTCCAACTCATCTCCCATCTTCTTACAAAGAAGCCTGAGGGATTTTCCCCATCTAAAGATTTCCGCAACATGGCTTCATGACTAAGCAACTCAGACTTGAGCTTGTCAAAAGCCTGTGAAAAGGGAGCTCAATAAGAAAGGGAAGGCATGAAATAAAAAGAAAAGCCTGTGAATGGTACCAAAACTCACCATGGAACTGGGCCACTGAGCTTCGTCGAAAGTCGAGCACACATTTACTGGCTTGGCCTCATTATTCTCAATAAAACTACTCTTGATGGGAGTGTGGCCACCCGATGCTCCACTCGATTCGCTCTGCCCCAGGCCTCGAATTTCCCTCGAAGTACCTTCGATAGGAATATGAGACGACGTCAAGAAAAAAAATGTTTTTCCAAAAATAGAGGACCCAGATGCCGCAGGATCGACCGACACGTCTCTTTTGACCCTCCGAGCAGGGCTCGCCTCACTACGAGCATCCTCGCCCTTCGAAGATTCCTTCCGTTTGTTATCAAACCTCAGTCCCGAGGTTGGCAATCATTCCTCCTCCTTAAGGGGGAACGACCTCATCTCGGAAAAACCTCCAACACGTACGACAACAGAGTTAGTACGCTAAAAAGAAATTACCTTTCTGAGGAAACTGTGAGCACCTAATTTTTGCCCTACATGAAAATAACTCCTAAAAATAAACCAAAAATAATTTTTAAGGGATTTTAGAAGTTTTCTTTTATTTAGTTGTATTTCATGCATTTTAATATTTTAAAATCATAGAAAAATCATAAAAATATCACGCTTTAATTTCATGTCAACTTAGGTCCAATTTGCATGTATGAATTAATTTTATTAAGAAAAATCACAAAAAATGGCCATTTTAACATATTTAGCTTTTATTCTTTAGAAAGTAGTGTTTTTATTTAGTTTTAAGTTAATTAGTTGTTTTAATAGATAAACAATTTTAATTTTTACATTTATTTAGGATTTTATTAGATTTTAAAATCAAAGAAAAAGAAAAATGAAAAAAAAAGATTTTGATTTATTCTTCCTACCCCAAAGTTAATTAGCCCAAATTCATGACCCAAATCCCTTCAAGCCTAAAACATTGAGCCCATATCCATTCCCCATTTGACCTAACCTAATTCTCACCCTTATAAAATAATGCTAACTCCTAAAATCAAAGGGACCAGGACCTGGAGAAAAGTAAGAACGACGATTCCAAAAATGGAAACTAGGATCACCCACCCGATTCAGTAACAAAACCTTTAGCCGTTTCCATCTTCTTGGGGACAAGACCAAAAAAGGAGACCCAAAAATTGAGACTGCCATTTTTGAACTCCCAAAAAACACACACACGACAAAGAACAGATGATTTTCCTGAAGAACAAAACTTTGAGAAGAAGCTAAGCGTACAATTTTGATACTTGCACTAGCTTGCTCTCTCAGCTCAAGGTTCTGTTGACCGAATTTAAGAGTTTGCCTCCCTAAAAAGAAATTAAAGACGCAGAAGAAGATGCCGCTAAAACAGTACAATATCAGTAGTTGTTGTTGACCAGAAAAGGCCCTAGAAAATGGCGGTAGCATCAACATCTCTAGTTTCTCAAATGTTCGACCCGAAATCTGCCACTTCCATTTCATGCCCGCAGTTTTCTAGCCTCCGTAAATCTTTCTCCAAGCTTGAAAACTTTGTTTCCTTCTCCACTTCTCAAGCTTTTTTCCATAACGTGGACTCTCAACTTCGCCTTTCTTCAGCCCAAAAAGGTTGTAGGGTTGTTGTCACCATGGTCGGCTCCGGCAAGTTCTTTGTTGGTGGAAATTGGAAATGTAATGGGGCAAAGTATTCCTAAGCAAGCTTGTCTCTGATTTGAACAGTGCTCAGCTCGAGTCTGATGTTGGTCATTCGGGTTTCGAGTTTTCAGGTGTCGATTCGAGGTTCTGGTTTGCAATTTCGGTGTTTCGGTCTAAGGATTGTTGCTTTGTTTAGCCCGATTGATTTGCAATTTTCAGTTTTATTCATCAATAAAAGGTCCATTTCTCAATTTTTATTCTCATTTCATTGTGTTATAATAGCTTGGTGCACGTGTTGATTTGTGATTCTGCGTTGTTTGAATAGCATGTCTTAGTTTTTGTTTAAATTATTTTAATTAGTTTTTATTTCGATTGTGATGTATGTAGTCTTGGTTCTTGAATAAGTGCTTTTAATTGGGTGGATGCAAAATTGAAGTTGTTTCTTTCTTGGCAAGGAATAAGAATGGGCCATAAGGTGGGATTTTTGGACCATAAAGAATCTGGCCAAGTAATAGATCATGTTAGCTAGCCTATTTGCCCCAATAATATCTTGTTCATAAATTGGCTTCACAACAACCTCAAATTATTTTTTTTAGGAAAATAAACAATTGATGAACATCATAGCTGGCTTTAGGCGTGACTTAATAAATTGTGATTGTGTATACGTTCGCGTGACATAATTACGATCCTTAAAAACAAAATCGGGGTATTGGTTCGCGCAACTTTGACCAAAACTTTCTTAATAATTAATAAAGCGCGATTAATTGTGGGCACGTATGCGTGATATGATTTTTGACACGCTAAACGAAATGTGTACACGTATGCGTGAATCAATTTGTTCATTAAGAATAAATCAAGAAACTAAAAGTGGTTAAAGGGATAAATGCCCATAGGTCCTAAAATGAGTAGTTTAAACAATTTAAGCCAAGTATAAATCGTTAAGCGACCGTGCTAGAACTACGGAACCCGAAAATACCTAACACCTTCTCCTAGGTTAACATAGTTCCTTCTCTAGAATTTCTGGTTCGCAGACTTTTAAATAAAGTCGAAAAATTACCTCGATTTGGGATTTAAAAATAAACCGGTGACTTGGGACACCAAATAAACTATTCCAAGTGGCGACTCTGATAAATTAAATAAAAATAATCCCATATCGAATAATATTACTTTAATTGAAAAAACTCCCTTGTATCCCCTCGGGTGGTAAAAAAGGAGGTATGACAGCTCTGGCGACTCTGCTGGGGATAAGAACCCAGAACTTCTGGTTCAGGGTTCAAGAATTCGAGCTTGTTAATATGATTTTTATTTGGCTTTATCTATTGTTGATATTACTGTATTTTGTGGAACTGATGTACTAATTGCCGTTTATTTACCGCTTTGATATTACTTGAACTGTCTTAAACTGTCTCCCTACGCCTCCCTTCTCAGTCTTCTAAAAAACGGTGCATACATTCGCGTGGCCCACTTTTTCTGTTAGAAGTTATACAAAATAAAACGAGGTTAGGCCAGCAACAAAGCCGGGCAGACTTTTGTGCTCCCTGTATGTTGCCCCCTCTTCGGCTCAAGTTGTTCACTCGGGTAAGCCAAGTCTAGAACACAACCCCAAGTCTAAACTTAGAATAACGTAACCTCATGCCGGATCCCTAGTAGGAACGTTTGTTTGCATCATGTGCATTTGACCTTGGGGACTCAACACAGGGGTTGGGTCCGTTTAGGATAGGTGTACCCAAAAATTAAAAGACCATCCTGATGCATCTTACGTGCTACTTGCGCATTTGTTTGATTCAGCTTGCATGTTGGCCGGCTTCTAGATTAGGAAAGAAAAAAAAATAAAAAACAAAAAACAAGAGTGAGGTAGGTATTTGAAAATCCTGAAACTCTTCCGAAATTCTGAAAGAAAAAAGAAAAAAAATCATTTCAAAATAAGCCAAAATTTTCAAGTGCCGTGTTTTCCCTGTTCCGTCAAAACTGACCGAACTATGCAGGTCTGATTCTCACCGGATGTGAGATACGTAGGCAAACCTTATCGGTTCCAACCCCAATTTTCAAAAATCCAAAAATATTTTCCTTTAGTTCCCTCTCTAGAACTCTTTAGAAAAAAAAAAAGAAGTTTTTAAAACTCAAAAAAAGTAGTCTCCTTCTTTCTGAAGTCTTTCATACGGAAAAAAGAAATTAAAAAAACCACAAAATCAAAAAAAAATCGAAATCCAAAATACGGGTTTCCTTCATTTTGAAGTATTTTTCCCAAAAAATCCAAGAAAAATCAGAAACAAAAATCCAAAAATATTATTTTCTTCTTTAGAAGTCTTTCTTTTGTAAATGTCCATAAAAAATTGAGAAATAAAAGTCCAAAAATATTTTCGCTTTCCTTTAAAAGTACTTTCGTAAATTAAAAAAAAAAAAAAAGAGAAACTCAGAAATTCGAAATATTTTCTTAAAAGTTTTTTCAAAAATCCACAAGTCAAATCAAAATCCAAAAAAAAAATATTAAGAAGTCTTTTCCCAAAAAAATAAAAAAAATCAGAAAAAAAGAAAGAACATAAAAAAAATTCTTTCTTTCAAAAAAAAAATTTTAAAAATTCAAGTCCAAAAATATTTTCTTTTTTCTTTAGAAGTACTTTTGTAAATTTATAAACTAAAAAAACTCAAAAATTCAAATATTTTCTTGAAAGTCCCTCTTTCAAAAATTAAGAGGCAACATCCAAAATCCAAAAAATATTTTCTTTTTTCTTTAGAAAAAGAGAAAACAAATAAAAATTCAAAAACAAAATATTTTCCTTTTACCTTTGAAATTCCCAAAGTTCAAATCAAAAGAAAGGAATTTTTAGAAGTCTCTCTTTCAAAAATAAATTAAAAAAAATCAATCAAAATCAAAAATCCAAAAAATATTTCCTTTCTTCTTTTAAAGCATTTTTTCCTAAAATTCCAAAAGAATTAAAAAATATCAAAAATCAAAAAATATTTTTCTTTGGTATTAAAGCTTTCTTGGTCTAAGTTTTACAAAAGTAAAAAAAAAAAGAGTTAGTTTATTTACTCCATTCCTAATCTTCCTGAACTACGCAAGATCTGATTCATGCGGCGTCATGATACGTAGGCAATCTCTATCGAATTTGATCATAGCCATAAAATTAATATTGAGTGAAAATAAACTAAAAAAAAGAGAAAAATTGAGTGAAAAAAAAAGAAAAGAAAAGAAAAGAGTGAAAAAAACAAAAGAGAGTGTCAAAAAATAAAAGAGTGTCAGAAATAAAATGAGAAAATCAATAGTGATTAAAGCGAGGCAAAATTAAAGAAAAAGAGGTACAGAGTGAAAAAAAAGGTTAATTACAGTTGGGATGAAACATCAACCGTTCAAACACATGGTAGAAGAATTTAAATGTTAGGTGCATTGCATCCCAACGTGTGATTTTCTATATGTTAAATATCTCAAAACTAACAAGGTTGTTGGGTGTGCAAACTAGCCAGGTTTCGGTGGTTGGTTTTGTTGGTAATCTGGCTTCCCATCCTTACTTCACAAGATCCAAAGGAAAGGTTCCTATAGCCTCTGAAAGCCATCTACAAATCATCGATCTTGAGGATAACCCAGCAACGGCTATTCCACAACCAGAATCAGCAGCTGCTGAAGAGAATAGAATGTTGCGTCTCCGCATATTGGAAATGTGGGACGCCTGGTTTAATGGTAGGGAACTGCCAAGTGCAATCCCTGGGTTCCCTGAGTTGATCCCCAGGTCAGGTGAGGTTACCAACGCCCATGTGTGCAACCCGCTCATCCCATGCGGGCACCTCCAATGTCGTTCAATGATCCTGGCATGCCTTCTATGGTTCGCCCTCAGGCACCGGCTTCAAGGGCACCGCCTCCAATGTTCATCTTTCAGGGTTCACAGCTTCAATCAGAAATAATATATGTGACCCCGTACTCTTTCACTCAACCTCCGCAATATGATCTCTCGGTAGAGCAAGAAAAGTTTGTTAAAAACCCCGAGCAAGAGGAAATGGCTCGGAAGATGAAGAGCCTGGAACAAAGACTGAAAAACATGCAAAGTCTGAGTGGCCAAAAGAGTGTCTAATACTCTCACCTCTGTATGTTTCCCCATGTCCACTTGCCAGCTGGCTTCAAGATGCCAAATTTGAAAAGTACGACGGGCACGGAGACCCGGGCGCTCACCTGAAACGATACTGTAACCAGCTGAGGGGTGCTGGTGGAAAAGAGGAGCTGCTAATGGCTTATTTTGGGGAAAGCCTCTCCGGAATTGCTTCTGAGTGGTATACGGATCAAGAAATTATCCATTAGCACGTGTAGGACGATATGACCCGAGATTTTCTCTGCCAACTCCAGTATAATGTGGACATCATTCCCGACAGAAACTCTTTGTTCAATTTGAAAAAGAAACCGCGGAAAGCTTCCGTGAATATGTTGTCAAATGGCGTGAGTAAGCTGCCAAGGTAAAGCCTCCAATGAACGAAATTGAAATGGTCACGATCTTTCTACAGGCCCGAGAGGCGAACTAATTCCAGAACATGATGTCCGCTATGGGAAAGCCGTTTGCTGAGGCTACCAAAATTGGGGAGATGGTAGAAAGTGGGCTGAAAACGGGTCGAATCTTGAGTCATGCTGCTTTTAAAGCCACATCATTAGATATTCAAAATGGTTCAGGGGATTTGATAAATTGAAACGGGAGAGAAGAAGAATCCATGATGGCTTCCAGTTCGAGGGGGGCCCGCAAGTCATTCAACCAATCATATATGCTTCCTGAGGTCCCTCAACATTATTATCCCTTTTAAGATGCTGCTTATGCCGTGACACCACCTCCTTATGCGGTGATGAATGCACGACCTTACACGCGGCCACAACATCATACACAAAACCGAGCTCCACCTCCCATAAATGCCTATCCTTACCAAGCTTCATATAATCCTCAACCAAATGATCCCTAATGCAATCCTTGCCCAAGAGAGCTTTTCAGAAAGAATAAGTTCACCCCTATTGGTGAATCGTATTCAAGCTTGTTCCAAAAGCTAATCAGACTAGATTTATTGCAGCCAGTGGCCCCGAACCAGCCGAACTCGAGTCCCCAATGCACCGAGCTAATGCTAGATGTGAATACTACTCTGGAGCAGTGTGATACAGTACAGAGGACTGTTGGACCCTCAAAAGGGCAGTTGAAGGCTTGATTGAAGCTGAAAGAATTGTTTTTCAAGATGAAGAAGCTATTGATGTGATGAACAATCTGTTGTCTGCCCACAACATCGGGCCAATAGTCGGAATGATTTGTGAAGATGAGGAATTTAATCCGGCACTGAAGGCCATTGTAGCCATTGCCAAGATAGAAGAAAAGCCAAAAAACGGTCGCCAAGCCTGAAAGTTCCCTATCAGACGGGAGTCTCGGTAGCCAGTCTTGCCATCCTTTCTGCGTCCGGATTATCTCAGGGTGTGATCCGGATGTTTTATTTTATTGTCTTACTTTCCAATGTAAACCCTTCTATCTTCAAAAAAAAAAAATCAAATGAAATTAATATTTCATTGTCCATGAATGTCTCTTTTCTTAATCTTGTCATTTTTCTTATTCTCTTTTTAGTTCTGTTAAATGCAAATTTCAATAACATGACATACTTGCGGACTTCATGCCCAGATCCTAAAACGCTGTCAGACTTCGAAATAATGAATCAAGAAATAGATCACAATGAAGATAAGCTGAAGGAAATAAAACAAAGAGTTGGAACAGCTGAAGGAAATTTGGTTCCAGATTGGAAAGGTCCGTACATTGCAACAAGAGTACTGCCAAAAGAGTGCATTGTGCTTGGGACACATCGAAGGAAATGTCCCTCAAATAATTGTCAATGCAAATGCAGTCAAAAGGTACTATGTTGGATCCTCTATATATCATTAATATTCTCCGATTGGGATGAAGACGGCTTTCTTTCTCACTATCCAAATATTCAACCCTTTGCAAACTCTTTGAGCCAGTCACTTTTCTTTGATTACCCTCTTTGGAACCTGAAAGTGTTATTGAAAAAAACAAAGAAAAACAAGAAAAAGAAAAAAAATACAAAAAAAGGAAGAAAAGACAAGGAAAATGAAATGAAAAAAAAATGAAAAAAAGAGAGGAAAAAGGAAAGGAAAAAGAAAGAGAACAAAAGAAAACAGAAAAACAAAAGAAAATCATAAACAAAGTTCCCTGAACTACGTTCGACTTGATTCCGAAAGGATACGTAGGCAACCTCTCTTTGCGGTTCAGTCTCACCAAAATATAAATCCAAATTTCCCCCAAAAAGTGAAACTGGGGCAGATGTTATAATGGTTCGGCGATGGTTTCGCCCGAAAGGTTCCAAAGTTGTAACTCAATCCAAATCCTTTTTACCCCGAAACCCTGTTCAAGTCCTTCTGATCAATCGGCAAAGAGGTTCAAAATGGGAGGATAGAGTTACTTGGATCTGATACAACAAAATGGGAGAAATAAAATGAGAGTTTTATTGGTGAAAACCCACACGGGCACCGTGAGGCGATAGTAAGTAGAGAAATGGAAAATGAGAGAGGCTGGTTAGTGAAACTCGCAAAGATTACTATAAGGCGATGGTGAGAAGAGAAATAAGAGAGGCCAGCTCGTGAAAACCCGCAAAGGGCGCCCATGATCGAAAAGAGGATCCTCACAGCCATCGGCATCGACAGGGTCCTGGCAAGGTTTCTCGATTTTGAGGCAAAAGTTGTGATGAATTTCTGAGAGTCTGACGGTTTACACTGACCAGGCATCCAGTCCAAAAGGCATGTCGTGTTCATTGAAGTCCGCATGTACTCCAGATAAGTCCTTCTTTCCTTTCCCCGAAAAGGACACTTATTGTTTTAAACTCATTCTTCATTCCATTGTTTGTTTTCTTTGAATCCCTTTCGGTTTAACTCTGTTCCGAAACTAAGACAAAGAAAGGATGGTAAGACTAATTTACAGGGTTCTCATTTGATACAAGCTAATATGCAAAAAGGCACCCAACCTCGTCAGGGGCATCAAGTCGACCTCGACCGGCATGGCGGCTGATGTTTTGAAATTGAAAAACTCCTGAATAGAAAGGAAATCAAAGTCAAATGCCCACAAAGGCAAAATGAAGTTAAAAAGGTTGAGTCCCACATGGCTAACTATCTTGGCAAAGGTTTGAAAAGCCAAGGTACCCTAAATGCTCTGAAATTGAAGTTGGAAGAAAGAAGCTAGAAAAGAAAGGCCTACGAAGGCGAAATAAAGTTGGAATAGGTTAAGTCCCACACGACTAGCCGTTGCAGCAAGTTTGAGGAGCCAAAAGTTCCTCAATGCTCCGAAGGTAGGAAAAAAAAGAGAAAAAAAGGAAGGAAAAAAAAAAGAGAAACTAAAATAACAAGTCAGAAGGGAAGGGCCTATAGAGGCAAAATAAAGTCGAAAAGGTAGAGTCCCGTCGACCAATCGTCATGGCAAAGTCTGGAAAAGCCAGGGTTTTTCCAGAGTCAGAAATGCAATTGGTATTCACGAAACAACCAGTTGCAAATGAAAGGGGCCGAGATCAAGGGGTTGAAATAATCAAGGACATTAAACCAACTACCATTTTAAACTGACAAATTGTTCTTTGTTTGAAAAATAGGAAACAAGTGTAATTCAAAGCAACCTTGCAAGAAGCAGGTGCAACCAAAAAGACACTGCGTAAGGGCTAGAAATAGCTTTGTAGCAACAATCCAAAAAGGGAAGTCCCCTCCAAAATTCTTTCCCGCATTTACTCATTCTATGAAATAAAAAAAAATTAAAAAAAAAAGAAGAAGAAAAATGATGAAAATGAAAAAAAAGTAGAAAAAAAGAAGAAAAAAAATTCAAAATCATGGTAGCTTAGGGTCCCCAATCTCTAGCTACCTTTTTCCAACATAGGTTCCCATTCCCTAGTCGCTGCCAGCATAACCTGGTAGCCTTTTCCAATATAGAATCCCACTCCCTAGTTGATTCCCGACATAATCCGTGGACATCCCCGGCATAACCCGATGACCTTTTCCGGCATAACCCGATGACTTTCCCAGCATAACCCGTGGACCTCCTCGGTATAACCCGAGGACCTTTTCCGGCATAACCTGATAACTTTCCCGGCATAACCCGTGGACCTCCCCGGCGTAACCCGATGACATTTTCCGGCATAACCTGATGACTCTCCCGGCATAACCTGTGGACCTCCCCGACATAACCCGAGGACCTTTTCCGGCATAACCCGATGACTCTCTCGGCATAACCCGTGGACCTCCCCGACATAACCCGAGGACCTTTTTCCGGCATAACCTGATGACTTTCCCGGCATAACCCGTAGACCTCCCCGGCATAACCCGTAGACCTCCCCGGCATAACCCGTGGACCTCCCTGGCATAACCGAGGACCTTTTTTCAGCATAACCCGTAGACCTCCCCGGCATAACCCGAGGACCCTTTTTCGGCATAACCCGATGACCTCCCCAGCATAACCCGAGGATCTTTTCTGGCATAACCTGGTCATTTTTCCAGCATAACCTCGTAATCTTTCCAGCTTAGGACCTTCGATCCCCATTTGATTTCATTTTAGATATAGGGTCTCCACTCCCTAATTTCTTTTTCTCAAGGATACACAATCCTGACTTTTACTGCTTTCAATGAAGAAGTAGTTTAGATTTTTGTTACAATAACTCACGAAATTTTCCTAGTGAAAACTGCGGCAGAAAAATTTCGTTCGTTTGCTTGTTTTGGTGTTTGAGCATGTTATACCTCGAGACACAGGGTTTGAGACGACCAAAAGAAGAAGTCTCAATCCAGAATAAAAGAAAAGAATAAAAAAGTGAACTTTAAGTGCAGAAGTGAAGAAAAGATGCTGATTGCCCAAGATATGATTGAAACGAGCTTTGCATGTCCCGCCTTGATCTGAAGAGCTGAAGAAAAATGAACCAGCGTTCGCAGCTAACGAGCATCAAGATTCAGATCAGAGTCTGCATGAAGAACCAGCCAAAACTCAAGATCAAGCTTCAGAAGATTTATAGATAGGAATCTTGTAACTCGTAGCTAATAGGTTTAGTTAGTCTTTTTTATTTTGATTTGATGTAATAACAGGACCATGGAACGGAACCTCGACGGAACCTCACTCGACTCTCGAACTCATCACTCTATCATCCTTCCAGAACTACACCGACCTGATTCCTTTATAGCCAAGGATATGTAGGCAACCTCCGAAGCAAGGTTTGGACAAACTTTTTTAAAATGCTTCCAAATGGCATTTCAAACGGGCAAAAATTGCTCATAATCGCTTACTTTATCTTTGTCCGAAAACTCTTCATGTTTCCGAGCAAAGAGGGGCAGCTGTGAGCACCTAACTTTTGCCCTACATGAAAACAACTCCTAAAAATAAACCAAAAATAATTTTTAAGGGATTTTAGAAGTTTTTCTTTATTTAGTTGCATTTCATGAATTTTTAATATTTTGAAGTCATATAAAATGTCATATTTTAATTTCATGTCATCTTAGGTCCAATTTGCATGTAGGAAATAATTTTCTTAAGAAAAATCACAAAAACAAAATGGTCACATATTTAGCTTTTAGTCTTTAGAAAGTAGTGTTTTTATTTAGTTTTAAGTTAATTAGTTGTTTTAATAGATAAACAATTTTAATTTTTACAAATTAGATTGATTTAAGATTAATTTAGGATTTTAAAATCAAATAAAAAGAAAAATAAAAAAAAAAGATTTTTGATTTAGTCTTCCTACTCCCAAAGTTAATTAGCCCAAATTCATGACCCAAATCCCTTCAAGCCCAAAACATTGAGCCCATACCCATTCCCCATTTGACCTAACCTAATTCCTACCCCTATAAAATAATGCTAACTCCTAAAATCAAAAGGGACTTAGGACCTGGAGAAAAGTAAGAACTGCGACTCCAAAAATGGAAACTAGGAGCACCCACCCGATTCAGTAACAAAACTTTTAGCCGTTTTCATCTTCTTGGGGACCAGACCAAAAAAGGAGACCCAAAAATCGAGACTGCCATTTTTGAACTCCCAAAAAACACAAACACGACAAAGAACAGAAGATTTTCCTGAAGAACAAAACTTTGAGAAAAAGCTAAGTGTACAATTTCGATACTTGCACTAGCCTGCTCTCTCAGCTCAAGGTTCTGTTGACCGAATTTAAGAGTTTGCCTCCCTAAAAAGAAACTAAAGACGCAGAAGAAGTAGTAGAAAAAGCTGCCGCTAAAACAGTACAATATAAGTAGTTGTCGTTGTCCAGAAAAGGCCCTAGAAAATGGCGGTAGCATCAACATCTCTAGTTTCTCAAATGTCTGGCCCGAAATCTGCCACTTCCATTTCATGCCCATAGTTTTCTGGCCTCCGTAAATCTTTCTCAAAGCTTGAAAACTCTGTTTCCTTCTCCACTTCTCAAGCTTTTTTCCATAACGTGGACTCTCAACTCCGCTTTTCTTCAGCCCAAAAAGGTTGTAGGGCTGTCGTCACCATGGCCGGCTCCGGCAAGTTCTTTGTTGGTGGAAATTGGAAATGTAATGGGACAAAGGATTCCATAAGCAAGCTTGTCTTTGATTTAAACAGTGCTCAGCTCGAGTCTGATGTTGGTCATTCGGGTTTCGAGTTTTTCGGTGCCGATTCGAGGTTTCGGTTTGCAATTTCGGTGTTTCGGCCCAAGGATTGTTGCTTTGTTTAGCCCGATTGATTTGCAATTTTCAGCTTTGTTCATCAATAAAAGGTTCATTTCTCAATTTTTATTCTCATTTCATTGTGTTATAATAGCTTGGTGCGCGTGTTGATTTGTGATTCTGCGTTGTTTGAATAGCATGTCTTAGTTTTTGTTTAAATTATTTTAATTAGTTTTTATTTCGATTGTGATGTATGTAGTCTTGGTTCTTGAATAAGTGCTTTTAATTGGGTGGATGCAAAATTGGAGTTGTTTCTTTCTTGGCAAGGAATAAGAATGGGCCATAAGGTGGGATTTTTGGACCATAAAGAATCTGGCCAAGTAATAGATCATATTAGCTAGCCTATTTGCCCCAATAATATCTTGTTCATAAATTGGCTTCACAACAACCTCAAATTAGTTTTTTAGGAAAATAAACAATTGATGAACATCGTAGCTGGATTTAGGTGCGACTTAATAAATTGTGATTGTGTATACGTTCGCGTGACATAATAATGGTCCTTAAAAACAAAATCGTAGTATGCGTTCGCGCAACTTCGACCAAAACTTTCTTAATAATTAATAAAGCGTGATTAATTGTGGACATGTATGCGTGATGTGATTTTTGACGTGCCAAACGAAATGAGTACACATACGCGTGACCCAATTTGTTCATTACGAATAAATCAAGTAACTAAAAGCGGTTAAAGGGATAAATGCACATAGGTCGTAAAATGAGTAGTTTAAATAATTTAAGCCAAGTATAAATCGTTAAGCGACCATGCTAGAACCACGGAACCCGGGAATGCCTAACACATTCTCCCGGGTTAATAGAATTCCTTATCTAGAATTTCTGGTTCGCAGACTTTTAAATAAAGTCGAAAAATTACCTCGATTTGGGATTTAAAAATAAACCGGTGACTTGGGACACCAAATAAACTATTCCAAGTGGCGACTCTGATAAATTAAATAAAAATAATCCCATATCGAATAATATTACTTTAATTGAAAAAACTCCCTTGTATCCCCTCGGGTGGTAAAAAAGGAGGTATGACAGCTCTGGCGACTCTGCTGGGATGCTTTGCCTCCCATCTCCCCTTGGACAGGTCTCGCCATTTGCACTTATCACAAGTCAAACAAGCTGCCCGCTTATGAGACCATTCAGCCAGGTCAGGAACCTCGTTCGGCAGCCAAGGAATCGCTAAAGAAAATAAAATGATAAACATCTTTACGGAGCCTGCCTCCACTGTGGACAAAAGCGATAAAAACACAAGTGTACCACCTACGTGTGAAATTCCATTTCTTAGGAAATGGCAGAAACTCTCTAGGGATAATATCGATTGTCCGTGCTCGATTAAATCAGCTCATCCACCCTCGGTCCTTGTCCTCTTCGTCGTTAACAGCAAGGGACTAAGTGGATCGACGTCGCAGAGTAATCAAGCCCCGGTAATGCAAAGGCCGATATAACCTAACGAGATGACTAAGGGTGAACTCAAGCCTTTTTCTTACGCAAAGAACCTCATCATCTATACTATCCTCCAAAATGACGAATGAACCTGTGCCAGGGTAACCCGGTACTTTTGACAAAAGTCAAGCACAACCCTATCAGGGGGGGCCCAACGTAAAGGGGTACATGTATACGTTCAAAAACCCCTCGACATGATCCATGATGCTCTCTCCATAGGAAGAAAATAAACTTCGAAACATACTTCCGATGACCCTGGACATCGGGATGTTTTTTTGACGAAAAGTCCCCCTCGAAGCAGAATGTCCCGAGGTTGGCTCGCCTAGCATCAGCGACTCTCCACCAACCAGGTGAGAGCCAGAGGCAGAACTTCCTCCTCCTTGCCGAACGGATCCTGGCATAACATCCATAACTGTAGTAAAATCAGGGAATTGGAGTGGGAATTTGAGCGAGGGTTTCAAAGTTATAGTGGTGAGGGACCCAACGCAGGAAAGAAGAACTCTACGAAGAAGGATAACTACTCAGAATAGTGGGATCCTCAAAGGAAGGAAGACAAACCTTTATATATATATATATATATATATATATAGAGAGAGAGAGAGAGAGAGAGAGAGAGAGAAAGTGGTGAATGTCCACCTACCTCAAATGCCAGTTAAAAATACTGACTGAGCCATTATCACTTTGGGAAGATGTATCGGCGCGATCTCCCCGGCCGCTTCATAACCATGTCATACAATTAATGCCTCCGTACGACATTTTGGGGATTAGAGACCCCCTCGTCGACAAGCATCGAGAAGGTACTCGATCTCGAGGACCTTTGCCAAGAAAAAGATAGGCTCTAGGGAGCCATTAATATCATTACAAGCCCCGATATGGTACCCGATCTCGAGGACCTCTGTCAAAAAAGAAGATAGGCTCTAAGGAGCCATTGATATCATTACAAGCCTCGAGATGGTACCCGATCTCGAGGACCTCTGTCAAGAAGAAGATAGGCTCTAAGGGGCCATTAATATTGTTACAAGCCTCGAGATGGTACCCGATCTCGAGGACCTCTATCAAGAAGAATATAGGCTTTAAGGAGCCATTGATATCGTTACAAGTCTCGAGATGGTACCCGATCTCGAGGACCTCTGTCAAGGAGAAGATAGGCTCTAAGGAGCCATTGATATCATTACAAGCCTCGAGATGGTACCCGATCTCGAGGTCCTCTGTCAAATAGAAGATAAGCTCTAAAAACCTACTCATATGGGCTTGACCTCGAGGTGGTACCCTACCCCGAGGATATCTGCTATTGCAAGTGTGGGTCATTTACCCGATCCTCCTGTCCTCGAGCTACCTAAGCCCGAGCCAATTTCCGTTCAAAAACTACCAATAAAGCCTTAGGGCTATCTTTTGCCTTCGGATAAAGTTAAACGTTCTCTCAGTTACTTTAACCTAGGGGCTACCCGAATCCGGGCAAACCCTCATCTGGGGTCTACCTATAACGCCTTGAGGCTATCTTCACTCTCAGTTTCAAAACAAGTTTTCAGGTTGCCCGTGCTCGAGCGAACTCTCGCCCCGAGACTATTTACTGAAACCTAAAGGCTATTTTTATTCTCAGAAGTCCAAGCGAATTATCCCTCAAGGATCATCGACGGGGTCTAAAGGGCCCAGGTTTTAAAAATCAAGGCCTCACCCTCACTCAATTCGAAGTTGTCGGTCCAAATGACCCAAGTTTACATAAAGTCAACTGGGGCTCGGTATTCGGACCGATCGATAGAGTCATACACTCAGATTTTTCACAAACGCAAATAAAGGGAATTATAGCATAAATCGGAGACAAGTTGAAAAAACATCTTTGCATTCATAAAGTGATGGTTACAAAAAACCCATAAAGGGATCTTACACATAATTACAAAAGCCCACAAAGGATCTTTACACATGATTACAAAAGTCCACGAAGGGTCCTTACACAGAAACTGAGAAGCCAAAGAAAAAAGAAAAAATGTATATAACAGCTACAAGCCTAATCTGCTCTTGGGGGTACATCCTCAGGGGTAGTGTCTTCGGGAGCCATTCCCTCGGGGCCTCCTCTCAATCTTTCAAACGTCATCTTCAAGATTGAAGAAGAAGAAACAGATGAAGAAGAAGAAAAGGATGAAGAAGAAGTAGAAAAAGATGAAGAGGAAGTAGAAAAAGATGAAGAAGTGGCTGGGTGAAAAATCTGGCGAGTATGGGTCTTGCCAGCAATACTATTGTGAAGCCACTTCTTGAGACGTTGCACTGATGCGGGATATAACAGTTAGTAGATGGCACCACCTCACTCCACGGAAAGCAAAAGGAGCAAGGCGCTGCACCGGGTAATTAGGGAATATGAGTAGAAGTTCGTGGTACACATATTCTTTAATGCGAAGATAATTTGAGATTTCTCTCTCATTACCTCGGGCCAACAACAACAACAACAAAAACAACAACAAATCATTACAATCTCGCTTAGTAAGGGAAAGCTCTAGAAAAGGGCCATGGCATAGCTGATGAGAACAGTGCCACGTAACCTTAAGGCCATGAGCCTCAAACATGGGAAATAATAATGGATGAGGATGAAGAGAAGAAAGGGGTATGAGACTGTTGAAGAACATTTGAATGAAGTCTTGGTTCAAGAAGGCTTCCATTTATAGAAAAGGTGGCAGCGTAACCGAAATCAATGTGTTTTGGGAACTAGACTGACGACGGTATTATCACTTTGGAGAATATAAATCGGCGGTACATTGAATGATTCTGGAAAAGTGAACCGACGGGACGCCTCAGTTATCACAAAGGCTTACGTCATAAGTATGACATCATCATGGGAAGTTCGAAGAGATGGATATCAAAATCATTTCTTATCATTTCACTCTAAAAAACGCGGGGACTATCTGTATACGGTAAAATCGGATGGGTCCAATTTTCGGTCATTACAACGCTTCATAAGCACGTTTCCATAGACTCGAGATTATGGTCGAGATTAACTCCCGAAGGGTCATCGACATTCGACCTCGGGGCAGCGTAGATCAAGAATTATGGTGAAAAAGTGGGAAGCTCCCAAGGCATGCGACTCAAGCTGACCTAGTCTATTTGGCTAGTTCAAGCCCGTACCGTGACATTAAATAGTTGTACCAATCATGTATCTTGGTAATAAATGCATTTGTACTGTGTTGGAATTCCCCCTCATATATAAAGGAGATCCTTGTCATTTTATAAGGGGATCTGATACACAATATTGAAAATACAAGAACATTCTCTCTGCTCTCTAACATATTCTCTTGATTTCATTACTCGCATTTATTGATTATATTCATAGTGTTCTATTTATTGCTCATTATTAATCATAAAGAGCCGCTATCGTAGCTCTCATAACTGTTAATCTCCCCTCGATTGCCCTAAGCCGGTCATCCGACTCAACCTCAAGGCCCCGTATGCGACAGCTTGAGGCCCCGATTTCTGACCATTTGGTTCGGTTATTACATTATCTACAAGCTCTTATCTTATTTTTCAGTCTTTCACTTAGCATCTATTGCCTAACAACTAGCATAAAAATAGATCGTATATTTTTAGAACTACAAAATTAAATCTAATTGTAATTGTCATTTTCAAGATTACGTGATAAGTCTTTCTTCTTTTCCATCTTTCCCCATATTTGTTACTATAGGTCTCTCACTGCAATTTTCAAAAAACATTGATCGTTATAGAAATTTTTAATCTGACTAAAAGGGTAGCCCGGTGCACTAAGCTCCCGCTATATGCGGGATCCGAAGGAGGGTCAGACTACAAGATTCTATTGTATGCAGCAAGATAAAATAGCGTAATGTGCTTTGTATGTGGTATATTTGGGATTTTATTATTAAATCACACTCTTGTTGTCTTCCACTTACAGTTTTATGTATTTATTGCCCGAACTTTCTGTTTACTTACCAAAATTTATCACAAGAGAGAAACCAAATAAACATTCAAGTAACAAAATTGGTCAGAACTCCGATAAAAATTGTTTAGGTTGAAAGTACTATATATTAAAAGGACTTCAATTGCATAACTTGTCGATTTGATCGGTGCACCTGGACGGATAAAAGTTACAATTGCAAATAAGTAATTAAAAATTTAAGATCTATGTATTGACGATAAAAATAATATTCACATATCCAATTACTTAATAAGTAATTATATGTAAATTACTATGTCAATCATTAGTGGATAATAAAAATAATAACTAACTTGTTAGTTTAACATCCATTAACTTTATGTTGGATTCTTCTCTTAGCACAGTCTGAAAAAAATATTCCAACTCAAGAATCAAGATATATTCCTCTAGTGAGCAAGATGCACTTGAACACCTGATGCCTTCTATTTTATTTTAATTTTTTTTGGTTAGCTTATCTTCTTTCAACGAATCTAATAGCTTTTCGATAGTGACAAAAGTATTACGAATAACATTGAAAGGGACTATTAAAAAAATTTATATATATGAATTGATGTATACCTTATAGCAGTACAAAGTCATAATTTATTAAAGTATAGTTCAAACTCATTGTATGGACGAAATTCCCTTCCTTTAGTCAGATTGAATTTTTTTCTGAATAAGTTAGATCAATTTATTTACCAAATATTTCGCAATTTTATGTTCAAGATTTTGTTACCTCTTGTCTTTGCAAATCAAAATGAATTTTCACAACGAGTTCAACTTTTTTCGTCGTGTTATTAGTCTACATTCAAATTTAAATGGTATCCAAAAATTTGGAGATGACGTTGTTGTTAGTGATAATTTTTACTAAGTTTGGAGTCTCAAATATTTAAGAATTTTTTTTAAAAAATTTAAGCTTTATGCACTGCATGAGATAATTTCTTACTTATCTTTGTACTTTAGCGCTTTTATTAAGTTACATACTAATACTAATCATTAAAAAATATTTATAATTATTTTATATGTGACTGATTATGTCAATATTTTATATAATTAATGTATAAGAACTTAAACTCATTATCGATTTAAGACAAATGAACACAAAATGTAAAAGTCAACTTAATTTTTAAAAGTAGATAATATAAATTTTATATGGGTCGTTTGGTACAATGATCGGATAAATAAAAATATTCCATAAAATATTTATTTCATGAGATTAATTATTCCATATTTTATATAAAATGATTAATTCTATTATTTTAATATAAAACTTATTTCAAAATTAACTAATACCTATAACTAAATATGAAATAAATACAACCTCAAATCGGAGCCTGTTTGGCCAAGCTTCTTGGAGGCCGGAAGTACTTTTTTCTCTCAAAAAAATACTTTTCAAAAAATTTAAGCTGTTTGGCCAAGATGGAGAAGTACTTTTGGCCAGCAGCAGAAGCAGTTTTTCTGCTTTTGGGAAGAAGCAGAAAATTCTAGCTTCTTCCAAGAAGCAGAAACATAAAATTAGTTTATTCAAGACAAAACTATCCTCACCATAAATTTATATTGTCCAAATTATCCCTTACTGATTTAAGTTTTTTCTTTTCATTTTTGTTTCTAGTTTTTACCATTCTTTTAAAATTAAAGATATCATATACATGAATTATATTGTAACTTTTCAAATTCTTTATTGACTTTTCTTGTTTTTGTTTTTTGTTTGTATAATGTCTTGTAACTTTCCAATTTATCTTCTTCTTTTTTCACACTAAAGCAAATTATCTACATCCTTCTTTGGATTATCAATTCTCTTCCTACAAATAATCATTTATAATTTCTTCTGTTATATGTTATTAGTTCCCGAATCTTTAAAATATTTATCAAATCTAATTTGTGAAAATTACCTACAAATAGGTAATAAATTTACAATAGCATCGCATAATCTATCTATATTATTATTAAAAGACGAAGAAAAAAAAACATCCACGTTAAGCCAATTGATAGCCTCACAATAGGTCATTTGGCAATTTAGTACAAAGTTAGTTAGGTTAGGTAATAATTATTTTTTTTGAATTTAAATTCTTAAAAACGAAATTATACATTATGTGTTGTTAATAATTAGTTACTCTTTTTGAATTTGAATTAAACTATTTTTTTATGAAAATAATTTTTATATATTTAAAATTATATTTCTATTTTACCCTTAATGCTATCTTTCAAGTTTGACACTCGGAATCATCTAGTTATAACTATCATGGCTATACGTAATTTCATCCGATAATATTCTTCTACCGATAAGAAATTCAACTATTATGCTAATAAAGATATTACTGTAGAGAGTGAGGAAGGAAATGACCCTTATATTATTCCTTTAGAAATGCAAGGCAAATCTTCTACTAATATGGAGGCGTTGTGCGATAGAAGTAGAGATGCAATTATTGAGAAATGTTATCATCTGTAAGTGAATTTATTTATTATTTTATGGTGGATTATCAATATATAGTAATTTATGGAATAGACTTCTAATTCATACCGAATGATGCATTTTGATTATTCAAGTCATCATGTAACAATAAGTAATTATACAAGATAATATTATATGCTTTGGTATAACTATATATGTAAAATTATTTTAAATCTTTAATATGTATGTTTACTTTATGTTTTATATTTTAATTAAATAAAATAAAGTAATAAAAGTATCTTACGATGAATATTTAAGTTTATTTTTCTCTTTAAAATAATTATAAGACCTTTGTACTGTTCTTTTTGGTAATTTGACATTCAAAATTACTTTTTAGAAAGATTGGCCAAATACAATTTATTTATCAAATATTATAAACTTAAATGAATTGCCCAAATATAAACTATTTTTTTTTTCAAAAATACTTTTAAAAAAAATACTTATGAAAAAAGTATTTTTCAAAATAAGCAGATTTTGGCAGCTTGACCAAACAAGCTCTAATTTAATAGCAATCTAATGATGTAAACATATTCCAGAAAAATTACGTGCTTTGTGGGCCCGGCATCCGGAGCATCCCAAGTGATCTTAAAATATAGTAAGTACTGCTTTCCAAAAGGTAAAAGAACCAATATTTGGATTTTTTGTCTCTATTGTTTATTGATAATGATGTTTTTCAAAAAGGTAGTACAAACAGTGAAGCGAAAAGTACAACGGTATATACAAGTGACTCCCAAATTATCTATTCTTGCAGAGTACTTATCCAGTTATCCTTCGCTTTTTCATGAGCACTTCACGAAATCTGGTTAATAATTGTAGTAAATTTCACTTTATCCTATCTATTTTTGGGTCTAGAAAATAATATTACCCTTTTTAAATGGGACAGAGAGGACCCTCTTAACCTCAAAATTAAAAATCAAAATCTATATATATTAAAGCAAGAAAATTACCATATATAATTGACATTATGGTTAAACCAAGTGACAAGCTAATAAATGTCAATAGTATATGGTAACTTTATTCTCTATTTGACTATTTTAGTTAAATACAAACTAGTATTAGTACTCGCACGATGTGCGGACATAATCCATTTTAAACAATGATTTAGATTATTTTAATTATGTGCAAATAACCTTAAAATTAAACCTTCTATATAGAAATTATAAATAATTATTTAATATTAATTAAGAAGCATCACATGAAACCATTTTCAAATCTCATAGTAGAAAACCTGTTTTCTTTTTCTATATCTGTAAGAACCCAACCTCATAATTTTGACACTTGTATTATATTTTACGGTCAATATTAAGGAATACTAAACATGTAACGTTGTGATCTGTCTTGTTTGAGTATATTAAATTATATTATTTTAACAAAATTCTTACTACTACTTTATTTTTTTATCTCAAATTCAAATAAGTCTTATCCTTCTACATTGTTAGACGGAATTTTTTTCTCTTTATTGTTCATTGCTTATAGTTTTTACATTATTTATTACTTAATATTGTTATATTGTAATGTGATTTTTTATTACCTTATAAATTGACTTAATGTCTTGCTTATTACCCTTTTAATAATTATTAATAAATGTAAAAAAAATATTCTCGAAATTTAATGTGTTTTTACACTATTATCCTCTTACTCGGATCTCTTTCATCATTTAAATCTATTAATAATATTTTTGAGTATTATTTAAGAAATTTATTTATTTATTTTTAATAAATTTAAAAATAAAAGTATCCTCGCACTATCTCTATTTTCCTCTTTATAAATTCTCTTCCTTACTAAGAAATTTTAATTAGCTTTTTACATAAATATTTTACCTATATTCAAAATAATATCATATTTTATTTTAAAATATAACTTTAAATTAGTCTAAAAATTACTTCCTCTACTTCAATTTAGATGACACATTTCGCTTATCGACAATCAATTTGACTAAATTTTGAAGCTAAATTCATCTTTGTATTTTAAAATTAAAATTAGATATACAAAACTACACGAAAAGTACTATAAGTTACAATTTTTCTCGTGTCAATATGATAACAAAATATATTGTAAAATGTTGGTCAAACCTAATGCAATTTGACTCTCGATAAACGAAATGGGTCATCTAAATTAAAACAAAGGGAATAATACATAAGTTCTTTTATAATGTTTCAAATCTATTGAATATTCTTATAATAATTTTTTGTATTACGTGCATTTATTCTGTATTTTCTTTTAGTTTCAAGATACAAATTTTGCTTTTAATTTTCATTCGCGAAATTACCTACATGAGATATTTATTTATTATATTTAAATTTTTAGTTTAGTATCAATTTTTTAGTTTTCTTTATCTAGCAAGATTATTTTGTGGTCATATCCGTATTTTGAGCGTACTCATCGTAACTTTAAGATCTTTCTAATCTCAAGTTCAAATAGTATTTTTCTTTTATTTTCAGTATAGATTTTTTTGAATTTTAATTAGTTTTCTTACTTTTACTATAATGTTATCTAATATGTAATATTATCACGTTTTCATATGCTTTTTTAACTTTTCACTTTATTTAATATTTTTATCCGCTATTATTTTTCATATAATATAGATATATATATATATAAATTTTTATATTAAATTAAATAAATTTTTATTTTTATAAATATTGATTGAAATTCTTATATTATTTAAACTTATCAATAATATTTTTAGTATTGTATACTTACTTTATTTTATTTTCTAAAGTAATTCTTTGTAGAAATATCCTCACATTATCTGTAATTTATTTTATTATTAAATATTTTTATTTTTATTCTGTATTTGTTAGACTTTAGTTATGCGTCCTTATATACATGCATGTCATTTTTTATCATACTTAAACAAAACTTTCTCATCTCAAATTTAATAAGTTTTATCCTTTTTCTTTTGTTGATGAAAATTTTGATTTTTTCTCTATATGTTCCTTAGTTTTAGCCTAATATTAAGCTTGACTATTATCCTATCTATTTTTGGGTCTAGAAAATAATATTACCCTTTTTAAACGGGACAGAGAGGACCTCTTAACCTCAAAATTAAAAATCAAAACCTATATCTATATATATATTAAAGCAAGAAAGTTACCATATATAATTAACATTATGGTTAAGCCAAGTGGCAAGCTAATAAATGTCAATAATACATGGAAAGTTGCCATATATAATTGACATTATGGTTAAGCTAAGTAGCAAGTTAATAAATATCAATAGTATATGGTGCTTTATTCTATATTTGACTATTTAAGTTAAATACAAATATATATATACGGAATTTGAATTAAAAGATAATTTTGAATTTATAGATAAAGTTCTAAAATTTGAATTTAAATTAAAAATAAAATTTATCTTTTTTTATCATGTTATCATACTTAATTCGGTTAATGATCATATGCAATCATGTTAGGAACTTTTGTTATTTTTTCTAATTATTTAAATACTACTTCGCTTCTAGCAAAAAAAACTACGCCATATAACTATAAAATTATTTCACATTTAAAATCTTATAAGTATAATTCTTTGAAACATTGTAGCTAGATTTGAATAAAACGAAACTCTTTTAAAATAAATGTAATATATAGGGTACACGTCTATGTTTATCTAAATAACAAAAAAGACTTTACAAAAGCAAATAAAATTTTACTTACATATATAATAAAGTGAACATACATGCTGGAGAAAGAAATATCACAAAATCAGTCAATATTAAATTTTTTTTTTCTTTTTTCTTCTTGAAGAATATTTGTTTGAAGAGTCAATTTGCATATAGACATCAAACAAATAACAAAAGTTTGGCTATACAATTGTTATCATTAATTTCAATTTAGCACATTCAAGAAATTGAAGGGTATAAGCTGAAACCCCTTCATTTAGCTGTAGTCAAACCAATATTGCAAGGGTATAATATTTTTTTCGTTGAAGAATATTAGTTTTGAATCATTAGATGATGTGAAAGTTTTTTATTTTTCAAACTCAACAAGAGAAAAATTGGTTTCTAATTGATAGTTTCTATAGCGATTTTTTAGTGTAATAAAGAGTTTATATAAAGAAAAAATTGGTATAACGTGATTTTTTTTAAAATATAAACAAATTATTTTGAAAAAACTATTTACTTTTTTTAATTCAAAGATAATAAAAAGATAAGATATTTTTGAACATTAGTAGCGAGTTTTAAAATTATTATAATATAAGTTATATCATGGATAAACTCAAAAAAATGAAATCTTATGGAATATTTACATAATAACCGGCCATATTTATTGTTTACTTTTTATAGCTAATATAAATAGATGATATACTGACAACACACGATTATACACATATTATATATAGATTATATATAAATTATACATCATTTAATTTTTTTAATATGCAAGATTTTATAATAATAATCAACTAATTTAACATTTAATGATTCAAAAAACAATTTTTTTTTTGTATATATAGTGTATTAAAAATTCAAATTCTGGGGCTAGAGATATCGATGAACTTAAAGTGGTGTCATACTGAAATAAATCCGGCCAAAGAATCATTTAAATTTTTAGATAGCCGATTAAAGTGAATTTTAAATTAAGGATAATATCTTTACTTGCATCATTATAAAGATAATCATTATTATAATATATATAAAATTTTAGAAATTGAAATTTCAAAATAGAAATATTTTTTGAAAGATAAAATCATACCAAATAAGAGTTCAAGTCGTAGTATAAGAGTCACGTCGTAATCAAAGAATCATTTATATCGTGTCAACCTTTATGCTTTGCCATAAATATGAGTTATTATTTCACTTTGTAGCTATTTTAAGTTCCAATGACACCTATGAGAATAGTGCAAAAATAAAATTATCATTATGAAAATTGAGAAAATGTTAGTCTTTTTTCATGTAGTGTTTCTTAATTAATATCTGACGATTATCTATAATTATTTAGAAGGTTTAACTGTTAAGGTTATTTACATATAATTCAAATAACTCATATATTTAACATGATTATGTCAAATATCAAAATGGAGTAAAAAAAAATCACTAGCTAAAGAATTTTTTATATTTTTAGATAGCCAACTAAAATGAGTTTTGAATTAAGAATAATATTTTAAATTACATTATTATAAAAATAATTATTATTGAAAAATAATATTTTAGAAACTGAAATTTTAAGAAATAATTTTTTTTAAGAGATATCAACACACCAAATAAGAGTTCAAGTAGTAGTAAAAGAGTTAAGTCTTATCCAAAGAGTCATTCATTGTCTCAACATTTGATTGTTTCGCCATAAATATGAGTTATTATTTTGCTTTCTGACTATTTTTAGGATCCAATTACACCGACAAGAATGGTATCAAAAAAGAAAAATAGAAGAAATGGTTAATTTTTTTCATGTAGTTAATATCCAATGATTATCTATGTTTACTGAGAAAATGTAAATTTTAAGATTATTTACATACAATCCAAATAACTTAAATATTTGACATGATTAGTATATGCGCATCCGCACGAATACTAATACTAATAAGAAATTATTGCTGGATTTCAAATTAAAAGGTAAAAATTACCATCAGCTGATAATGATTATGCACGTTTTTAATTCAAAAATAAAAAAAATACTCAATTATATTAAGAAAAGAGTAATTCCAGCTAATCCTTTTTTTTTGGTGGGGGCGTGGATACACACTATCTACATACACACTACATTTCTCATATTCCACTCGTGAGATTATATATTATATATGTTCTTGTTATTGTGGGTGGGGTTATAAATAATCCTTTGTTGTTTAGACGAAATAGAGAACTCCTTGAGCAAACATTTTCTAGCGATTTTCAATTTAAAATATTCCGATATATTCATATTATTTTAATATTTAATTATATTAACTTTTAGTTGTAACATAATTATTGATGATATATTTTCAAACAATTATACCAAGAAATATCTAGGAATGAAAAGAATAATTCAAAAAAATATTTATTCAATTAAAATTCTATTATTATGTTACAAGAGAAATTTCTTTAAAAAGAAAAAGAAAAACAAGGTATAAATTTTTTTGAAGCTCCTGAAAAATCTATAAGGAAATAATGATGCTTTGAAATCAAAGAGAAAATTAAATAAGAAATAATAGAGTTATTGTTTAACAAAAAATCTGAGTCTTTAGTCAAAGCTAAAAATAAAGAGAAATTCGGGTTACTGATAATCAGGAGACGAAAATAATAAAAGATTTTTGAGAACGATGATAAAGCAGTAAATAATTTTGTATTTCGGTGAAAATCTCAATAGTGTTTCGTATCCTTACAGATGTTGAGTCATTCTCCTTTTATAGTTGATTCTAGGAGAAGTGTTATGCCTTTGTCATAATGAGACAATTATGAGCAATAAATGACATTAAATAAGACGTTACACAATCATTCCTATTCAATACCAATTCTCTAACGTATTGGGTATTAATATTGAATTTGAACTCCTTTTCGTCATCATATCCATGTCTTCAATGCCTTCTGATCTCTTGGCTTTAAATGACCTAAATAGGTACGAAGCGTGTATTATTCGAATTGCCTCTCGTGCCTATTTAACTTTCCTTTCCCCGTATCTGTTGTCACTCGTGCCTCTTAACTGATCATCATGTTTTGACCATTTGACCAGTCCACGTGTCATGCCACGTCACCTTCAATGTAAATTCAGTTTTTTCCCAATACAGATAGTCCCCCCAATTTTATGTATAATTATAATGAGAATCCCGTATTATAGTAATCCACAATAATTGAGGGCTATTTGTGAACTTTTCAAAATTGGGAATGTTTATCTCATATTAGCGTGTGACACGGGGAAAATTGTTTACACGTTTTTAACAGCAGTTTTGATGAAAAAGAATGGAAAACAGTAGTTTTAATCTGTATGATTTGTATGAGAATCTGAGATAAAGAATGCAGTGAACAACAAGACAATGTTATAGGATAGCAGCAAAACAGAATAATCCACTTTTTGTAATGATTAATGTTCTTTCTTCCAAGGATCATACAAAGAGAGAGAGAGGGTGTTGCTTGTGTTGTAATGGGCATAATTTAGCTTCATTGAGAAGCTAGCGGTATAAAACAAGCAAGAAACTTTTTTGTGATAAGACCCTCCGATAGTGCAAAACGGACCGTTGAAAAAGCGTCTCTGGTTGAGTGCAAAACTTGATGATGGTTAATGCCAGAGAGTTTGTGACAATGCTCTACATTTGGCGCCGGAGTCAGGGTCGAAAGAAAAAGATTTGTTGGCCCGGGAGCCAATGCACCACCGGTCCATGAAGGCCTTATTCTCTCTGAGATAGAACCATTACTTCGAGGCACTGTTTATCAAGATCTCGTAGTACCGGACTAGGGCCATTGACCACGTTATCTCGAGTGTTGAGTTTCTGCTAAGCCCTGACTCCCACGTGTCACGCCCCTATCGATACACCTGGCAGGTCTGAATTTTGCCCCATATAGATAGTCCCCCATTTTTGGAATACTCAATAAAATATATCCGAGAAGTGAAAAAGTTACGAAAATCCTACTAGCGGAAAAGAAACTGAAAAGACTACTGACGGTTTTAGAGACGAGTCGTGACGTGCATTGAAGAGCCCTAATTATTGCCCTTGGGTTTCGTTTAGCGACACATTTTCTTTTAAGCTTACCAACGCATATGGTCGTAATAACTTGATTGGTCGTTTTGAGCTTTAGTATTCCGTTCGGTGGTTTGAGACTTTGAGTTTCTCCATATGATGTATTATGACTTGCGCGTATGGTCGGTTTTAATTTTCAAGTGATTGTGGATTGATTTGGAAGAATGATTCTCGATTTGAAAACTTTAACTTGGAAGAATTAACAAATGTTTGACTTTTGGGTAAACGGACTCGGAATCGAGCTTTTATGGTTTCAATAGGTTCGTATTATGATTTTGGACTTGTTTGTATATTCGGATTCGATTTTGGAGGTTCCTAGAAGAATTCGACACTATTTGTCAAAAGTTGGCAATTTGATGAACTTAAGGGTTCATAAGTTTGACCAAGAGTTGACTTTGATGTTATTGGACTTCAATTGGTATTCCGAGACTTTGGATAGGTCTATATAGTTGAAATGAACTTGTGTGTAAAATTTAGAAGTAATTTGAAGTGTTTAAATGTGATTCAGACACTCTTTTAAAAGAATGGCGATTTAATAACTTAAGAGAAATTATATTCCGTTTTAGCCTCGATTCTTTGTTGTGATATTCCCGTGGATATTTTGAGGCTTTGGATAAGTTTGAATAATGTATTTATACTAGTTGGTATGATTGGATGGGGTCCCGAGGGGCTCGGATGTGTTTTGCATCACTGGTTGAGAAACTAGTTAAGTTTATAATTTGGAGTTTGACCAAGCTCAAAATCGCGTCAAAATGACCTCTTTTCGGTATTTTGAGTGCGCGAGCAAGTTTGTAGCATATTTATGATTGAAATGTATATATGGTTTGTGTTCGGGAGGTTCCACATGAGTTTTGGATGCTAGAATGAAGATTCTTTTGTTGCTGATTTTCTGGTGTAAAATAAATACGACAATGTCATTTTTATCCCTTAAATTTTCTGATTTCCTTTAAAACTTCAAAATATCACATCTCCCTCATTTTGAAGGCCAAATTAGGTGATTCAAATAGCTATCTTGAGTGTAATCTCGCAAGGATTATGTTGGGTATATCGAATGTGAGTTTCAGGGTCATCTAGGATCTGATTCGAGCTATAACAACTGTTGCATTATTTTACTTATTTCGGAATTAGGTCACTTTTTCTCACATGGTTTTGGAGCTCGGATTAGGGCGATTTTGAGGGGATTTTCCAATTTGGATTGGGGTAAGTATTTTTTTAGTTGTATTTAATTATATTACATGATTCCATCTTCGATATTGGCATTTAATTTGATGAATCTAAAAGAGAAATTGGGAGTTTTTATCTAAACTTTCCTAAAGTGAATAATTGGGATTTGAACATTGATTCAGAGTCATATTTGAGTAAAATTAGTATGATTGGACTCATAATTGAATGCGTTGTCGGAATTTGTGAGTCTTGTCGAGTTCCGAGGTGTGGCCCCAGGTTGATTTTTTTGTTGACTTTGAGTATTTGATTAAAGATTCAACCTTTATCATTTGGGTTTGTTTCCAATGACATTATTTGATGATTTTGAGTTGCTTTTGGATAGTTTTGAGCCGTTCGGAGGTTGATTTGTGCGGGACGATGCTTCTAACGTACCAATTTTGCTTATTTGAGGTAAGTGTCTTGCCTAACTTTGTTGGGAGAATTTTTTCTAATAAAATAATAGTGTTTGTCCACATGCGGGGGTGATGCATATATGAGGTGATGAGCGTATATGCATGTGTCAGGGTTAACTATGCCTGAAGGTAGATTATATGGTTCTTTGTGCCTTGTTGGAATATGTGACTTTCATGCTTCATATTTTACTTGACTTTTATATTAATATGAATACGAATTTCAATACTAGAAACCATGATTTAGCTTATTATAACTTGATTTAAAATTTGACGGACTTTTTTGTGAAATTATTGATGTGCTAAATTTGGTCATTGCTATACTTAATCACAAACACATTGCTACGACCGTTATTCTTGAGATATTTGGATTCTATACTTGAGTTGAAGATCGTTTCTTGAGTTTTGTTGAGATACTTGAACAATAAGGTAATGTTCATTTAGAATATTCACTTAATCACTCTCTTTGATGTTATTCATGCTTCCAACCTTGCTTGTTATTGATATGAATATGCTTGGTGAGGAAGAGTGTAATGCATGAAGGGTGATGCCGTACCATTGCAAATACATTATCATGTGAGAAAGAGTGTAAAGCACGAAGGATGATGCCGTGCCATTTCATATACATTATCGTGTGAGGAGGAGAGTAAAGCACGAAGGGTGATCCCGTGCCATTGCATTTACATTATCATGTGAGGCCGAGAGTAAAAGCACGAAGGGTGATTATTATTTTTATATTATCATGTGTTCATGGCACGAAGGGTATTTCTGTGCAGGAAAGGACGAGAGACATGCATTATATTGTGATATCTTTTCCTTGTGTATACATTTATACCTTTATCTTGAGCTGTTACTGTTGCACCTATGTTTTCTATGTGACTTGTTGTTGTTGCTGTTCTGTCTTTGTCTTCTATCTCAATTGTTGTTGTATTATCCATGCCTTCTATCTGTTTAGCTTAAAAATATCATGATTTCCTTCTTGTTTGTTATATCTACATCTATGCCATTTCTCATTTGTTGTACTTTCGTATAACCTTCTACCATGTTAGTTATCCATATCTTCTAATTATTTAGTTTATAAGGATTATGATTTCCTTCTTATTTGCTATATCTCTATATATGCCATTTCTAACTTGTTTCACTTTCGTATAAGTCTTCTACCAAGTTAGTTAGTGAAATTATGTTCTCCAATCTTAATTTCCATCATTATTTCTATGCCTCCCACCTAGTCTTTTACCATTGTCCATATGCACTGCCTTATTCATTATTACTACCTGTGTACTTCCCACTTTGTTGTTACCATTATTGGCATTTCTTTCACTTGGTTGATACTGATTTACGTATGCTTGGTGAGGAAGAAATAAATGCATGAAGATTTTTGCCGTACTATTTGATTTGATATCTTGAGTACATTTCTCACACTATGAAAGTTCTGGATTTTCTACCGTAGTTTGATGGTCATCGCTTTAAGGAAAGGATTGGTTGTGATATTGAGAAATATTGACCGTAATTTCTTCTAGTAATTATTTACTGCTTCGCATATATGTTCTTGTACTCCTCTTTATTATGTTCTAGTATTGTTTCTATTGCAGTTCTACTGCACAAGTTATATTATTGAGTATCTTTTAACTAAAAAGCCTTGTCACTACTTCACCGAGGTTAATCAAGATACTTACTGGTACATGTGTTCGGTTTACTCATACTACACTTCTGCACCTTGCATGCAGATCTTGGAGCTACGATGCGGTGGATGACGGGAGCCGACATTGAAGATGTACCTGCTTTCCGCATTTAGCTACCACTTGTCCTTGGGTAGTTTAAGAGTTAAATTCTGTTTATGTACATTTCAAACAAAATTTATATTTTTCATATCAGTGTTTGCAAAATTCAATATTAGCAGCTCATGACTTATACTACCAGTCCTTGGTATATTGTTTGAAATTCAATTATATCAACTTTTGATCACTTTTATTTTATTAGAACTGTGTCGACTGTTATTGGGCTTACCTAGCGGGTTGGGTTAGGTGCCACCATTTGCATTTTGGGTCGTGACAATGGCGCCCTATGATTCGACGGTTACTTGACATAATGATTTCGTGCCTTCCTTTATTATCCAGTTCTAACAGTGAGAGACGCTTATTACCTTCCTTCCAGTTCTTGACTTCTTTTTCACAGAAAATACCGAAAGTTATTATTCTTTGCTTACATCAACCTAATTCAATCATGTTGACTTCCATCATATGTCAAGTAACTGTCTCCCTCTACGTGTAAAAAGGGGAAAACCCCCAAGGTGGAGACTCCTGATGAAATATGACCAGAGGATCTTGCTGCCCGAGATAGTTTCTTAGATCCTAGACTTATGATAGTGATTGACAAAGCATCAACAAAGGTAGTCCGATGAAGGAGTATATGTCTCTAGTGAAGAAGGACTGCCTTTTCCGAGTAAGGGCAGATTGCGCTGTCGCTCCCCCCTTTTTCCCTCCTTGCGGAGAGAGTTCCGGATTTCGACATTCCACGGGGTGTAGTGACTCATTTCCTTTTTGGGAATTGGATATATGAAGAGTCGCCACCTAACGGATTATGATGCGTTAGGGCACCTAGAGGGATTAACTCTTGGGTTGGTTTGCATTACCAGAGATTAGGGTAAGGGCTCGAGATAACCTCGAGGGGAAGGTGTTAGGCACCCCTCTTGGTCCAAGACTGTGGGTCCCGACCAAACTTATATTTTTACAAATTAGTCCATACAAATAATTGAATCAAATAGGTGCAATACATTTGAACAAGTCAAGTAGTGAAATAAAGGTTGAACAAATTATGAAGAAAAGTTTAAACAAGGAGAAGGTTAGGGGGTAAAGAGGGGTCCTAGGTTTTTTATCCTACAGGATCACCCCACGCAATGTCCGGTAAACACTCCTCAATGAGGGGATACACGTGACATTAGCACGTAGTCGTTATATCCCATGTCTACCCTTCTCATCCCCTTATTGGTCATGCAAAACGAGTGCTGGTCATTGATTCCTATTGCGTGCTGCTACCCATCCCTTCTTAATAGTCCCGGAAGGAATTAGGACATGTACCTATAGGCAGTTCTAGACATACCCCTAAGGCTTAAAGGCAAAATTTTAAGGCGATAGTCAAAGAAAAGCAATTTAGGACTTTCACATAAATGGAGCAATTAAAGGCTCATAGTTTCCTCCGCAAACAAGCATACATGCAGCACGACTCAACCACAAATAAGGTCTTTAGCAATCAAAGTCCTAAAGCAGGATTTCTAAATGATTATGCAGGAATAAACCACTCTCAGATGCAGAAGTCACAATATATTAGTTGCCTAGGATCTCTTTTAAAAGCTCATTAGGATTCATAAACGTTGAGTGATAGAAACAACTTCAGAGCTGTGCAAGTTTTAAAAATGCCCTAAGGCTTGCCTACATGCAGGACTGATACTTATGCTAATGCAGAAACAAGCAAGTTTTGAAATAATCCCTTTTAAACCTACATGCATGATATCTAATGGGATTACAACAGTTTTGAAAGGACTAAGTTTAGAAAAAAAGAGTTATTGCCCCGTTTTGAGAAGTAAACTAGGCGAGGTACATTTGATCTATTAGGCTAAACAGAATTGCGAATTAGATCATGGTATCTAGGCGTATTACTGTTTTTAGTCAACTTGCAGCAACATATGAAAGGCTTGCTAAATCAGAATTACACCATATAAGCATGGTATCTACACTTGAGTTGATTTAAAACATGATGACTTGGAACATAGAAATATGGTTTCTATATGACAAGTGCAGGATTTAAGAACATGATTTGTATCAGATGTAAGTGACATTAAAAGCGAAGTCCTTATAGGCATGGTTTCTATTATGATGCAAATGAGATTGAAAGCGAAACCCTACAGGCATGCTTCTACTATGCAAATGGAATCAGATTCAACAGGAACAGAAACCCTATAGGCATGTTCTCTAGTGAGTGAGACAAGCAGATTCAAAATTAAATCCTAAAGCAAGATTTCTACCCAAGTTACCCCATAAAGTATACATCTACCCACCCTTTCACTAAATGCCCCTAATATCTGTTTACAAATTATTAGAGGCCAACAAATGAATTACATAAGTGAAATAAAAATTAAGAAGCTATTCTATAGAGAGCTTGCAATTAGGCCATAGTTACCCAAAGCCTCCAATAGTCTTTCAACCCTTGTTTACATAGACAAATCAGAGTCTAGGTGTATCAAAGTTTCCTAAGGGCCTCAAGGACCCCAGACAATGCTTACACCTAGACTTAATAGCCAAGCATTGAACTAGTGCAGTGTGGAAAACCAGCCTCAGTATGCCAGAGTTCCAAGGGTTCTCAAGGGGATCCCAAGACAGTACATATACTGGAGGGGGAAGAACTTATTAACTAGGAGTAGAGTGAAAGTGCAAGACACATGTTTGAAAGGAGTTTGTTAAAAAACTGGACTGAAAGGTCCATTTTGAAAGTAATTAGTAACAGAGATAGTTGAAAGAAGTTGGATTAGTAAAACAGAGTTCAAACACTTCAGAATAAGACCACACACAGCAAGTGAATGAATTCAGTAATCACACATGGGATTAAGGGGATTTGGGGGATACATATACATTGACTGCAGACACCTGACCCCAGCAGGAGTATTAGGACTGGTATGAACATGCTCAGAGATAGTTGGACACTGGCATATGGGATATGGGATTTGGGTTTCACAAAGTGGTTAGTGCATAGTAGGTAAAAGAATACAATTGTCCAGACATGCTTGAATCACACAAAGGGAATACATGAATTTAAAGGGAGGGGAATCATATCAGCATGCTTAGATGCAGACTTCACAACAAAATCACAAGTAAAAGCAGGCCAGAAATAAAATAAACTGAAACAGGAATAGAAACATGTTGTTGTTGAGACTTTAAATTAAACTAGGACATACTAGTGAAGATAGAGGTAAGCAAAATGAAAGAACCAAGGTTTACAGATGATTAGCCTTGGCTTGAAGCCGGCTAATAGTAGTAGAATAACATAGAGTTTTTTAAGTAAGAGAGGGGTTTTTGAAATCCAAGTCTCGTGTGTTGTTAATGAAAGACTTGAGGTATTTATAGCTTTGAAAATATGTAGAAAATAAGGTAACAAGTAAAGGTTTAGCACAATTATGGAAGTAATCACAATTAGAATCCAATTAATACAAGTACTCCCCTTTAATCATGGAATTACAGCTTAAACGGATACCAACATGGATAACTAAGGAAAGAAAATCAGTTGAAAAAGACGGGTTTTTACCATATAAGAGGTAGTAAAAGTATAGAGCATATGATTGAGTCCAAGTACAGAATACACTAATTAAGGAAATGATTCATCAAGAATGAAGCACCACAATAAATAAGGAAATGGAATCAATCCACTTAAACAGCTGAGTAAGATTTTAGGGTTTTATAAGAAAATCTTGCAATCAAACCATAAATTAAGGAATCAAGATCAATCAAGAGGGAGTCAAGATTCTGTACTTCAACATATAAATAGAGAAGAATGAACAGGCGTAGTAGACATGCAAGGTCAGCCATATTGACAGAAAGAAGCAAGAGATGAGCAAACCAGATGGACACAATCATACAGAAGTGACACGAGTAGGCTAAGGACTCAGTAGAAAACCCCATTCGAAGCATGGTAACCAACAGAAACATAACAAAGTCAAGTAGCCATGGCTAACACACAGAACCAGAATGAAGAAAATCAATCTAACACACAGAAACAAGTAAAGAAGATAAGGCCAACACACAGAAACAAGTAAACAAAATCTTTAAGAAATTAGGGCTTTTTAACAGAGTTGATTTAAAAAGAAGTAAGAACTTAGAACCGGTCAAGATAAACAAAGAAAAAGGTTTAATCATAAAGAAATCAATCGAAACAGGTATAGAAAGAACTCCAAAAAACCTAGTTTCTCAAATGGAGTAAAAAATGGTTTAAAGTAGAAGATCTTTCAGAAGAAAGCTCGAAAATAAGCAAGTCACAAAAGGAGATAGGCTTAAAACATAAAAATAACACAGATTTGAGAGATTCAGAAGAGAGTTAGGGTTTAAAAAAGAAAACCAAGTAAAAATTAAAGGAACTTGTTGAAACTTCACCGATCGTGACATATAAGGTGTGATTTTGCCCAAAATCACACCGGAGACCCATAAGTAATACGAACAGAAACCCTAGGTCCAAATCGACATGGCCTAGGACCCTTGAGGGCCTTAGAGATGATGAGCAGGGTGATGAGAGACCCATTGGAGGCTTGGGTTTGAAAGGGTGGTCGCCGGAAATGACCGAAGAAGGAGGCGGTGAAAAGTGATTAGGGTTAGGTCGAGAGAGAAGAGAGACAAGAGCATCTCAGGCCGACGCCCTTAGAAAAGTGATTAGGGTTACGGGGTCTCTCAGAATTAAAAAGGAAAGGTTGAACGAGGGTCGTTGATCTAAGAGATCAACGACCAGGATTTAGGATGGCTTGGGTCGGGTAGACATGTACAGGATCTAATACGGGTGGTTTGGTTGTGAAGTTGGGTTGGAAAAGGGTCCAAATTTGGCTATAATTGAAAGCCAAATTTGGTTGTTATTTAAATAGCCAATTTCACCTAGTTAATTTATAAAAACAAATAACAGGAAATTTCTGAAAAATAAATTTAAGGTGCCAAAATGATTTGAAATACATAATTAACAATTTAAAAATACGAGATCCGATTTACTCCATATAAAACATAATTAAATCTTAAAAGGGATAATACTGCAATTATGTGCAATTTAACTTTAAAAAATACTAAATGTAATTGTAAAAATATATAAAAATTACCTTAGCCATATTTTGGCATAAATATTGAAATTACATAGATGAATTATCAAAACAATAATTTTAGAAATAATTATTGGGGATTTTATGGATAAAAAAGGAGAAAATAAGTCAATTTAATCCCTTAAAATTATGGGAAAAATAATAAAAACCTTGGACATGCTTATATATGAATATATATGCTATTTTGAAGGTATTTATGCATATTTAAAATATATAGGAAAAAATTGGGTATCAACAACGCCCAAATTTACTCGGGAAGAATGAAAGAGTTTACGAGTAAAGACATGATGACCAATTTTGACCGGACGAGATGTTTTGAAAGATAGAGGCTGAGCTTCGGTTTCCGAGTTGCCTATATATCCCTAGTTTTATAGGAATCAGGCCATGTGTAGTTCTGGATTCACCTGCGGAGTATGCCGATGAAATTTTGTAAGAACGGACACGAGGTGTGGAAGCGATTACAGTGAACATTTAAGGCCTGGGACGGTTGGAGGGAACTGGGGCGGGATTGATCCTGCTAGGATAGCGGTTGCTTACTTATTACTTGCAGATAAAAGATGCTACAAACGTATTTGCGAAAATTTAAACATGATGCAAATTCCATTTGGACAATGAAGGTTGTCTTCGGACGATTAAAGATGACGTCCTTAGACCATGACGTCCTGGGCCATGAATTGTTTAATGAGGGATTTTCAGGCCATGAAATGATGTTCTCGGGCCATGAAAATGGTGCCTCCGAACTATGACGCCTTTGAATAATGATATGCAAAAGATTGAAAGAGATCCTCAGGCCATGACATAGTGTTCTAGGGCTATGAAGATGGTGCCTCCGAACGATGACGTCTTTGGATGAGTTGGCAATATTTCAGCCCATAAAGGATGCAGTAGTATGATGCGGATAAGACAGAGCTCAGTCTTGCTAATTGAAGGGCAGAGTTTAGCCCGTAAGAGAAGCGAGATAAATTGTGCTTGGGATAGCGCTTAGTTTCGAAGAAAATTGGAGGCAGAGCTTGGCCTCGAAAGGCAGGAGAGTAGCCTTATGCAAAGATGCAAATGCAGGTGGAGGTAGAGCTTAACTTCGGAAGGCAGAATGGTAGCCTTATGCAAATTGGAAGGCAGAATAGTAGCCTTATGCAATGCGGATGCAGATGGAGGTAGAGCTTAATCTCGGAAGGCAGAATGGTAGCCTTTGGTAGATTGGAAGGCAGAATAGTAGCCTTATGCAATGCAGATGCAGATGGAGGTAGATCTTAACTTCGGAAGGTAGAATGGTAGCCTTATGAAAATTAAAAGGCAAAATAGTAGCCTTATGCAATGCAGATACAGATGGAGGTAGAGCTTAACCTCGGAAGGCAGAATGGTAGCCTTATGCAAATTGGAAGGAAGAATAGTAGCCTTATGCAATGCAAATACAGATGGAGATAGCGTTTAGTCTCGGAAGGCAGAATGGTAGCCTTATGCAATGAAAATGCAGATAGAGATAATGTTTAGTCTCGGAAGGCAGAATGGTAGCCTTATGCAAATTGGAAGGCAAAATAGTAGCCTTATGCAATGCAAATGCAGATGGAGACAACGTTTAGTCTCAGAAGGTAGAATGGTAGCCTTATTCAAGAAATAAGATAACAAATGACAGTAGAGTTTTCTTAGCTGATAGCAGATTGCGGTGTCGTGATTACTGGGAACATTGTGACATACGGAACATCACTGGTGTGTGCTGATAGCAAATGTTGGTATGTGCAATGGTTCTGAGAATCGTATTTTGAACAATGTTTGTCCCGTGGGTGTACAGTATGTCTAATGATTTCACAATCCTAGTGCCTGCATTCAAAGAAAAATCGTGAGTTTTGTAAGGGGGAAAGTTAGCTCGTATCCCTGCTAGCTTTGCTTGACTCGTTCAGCTTTGATTTGGTGATATCGTTTGTATTATTGGGGTAGCATTGCTAAACAAGCCGTTTCAATAATAAACATTCACGATTTTGTAAAAGTATGGCATAAAATAACTTTTAGATGAACCAACGACTATGACGTAGTTCAGGACATTGCAACCTATCCTGCTACGAAATTTTGAGGGTCCTCCTCAAGATTCTGCCCCAGTTTGATGGGTTGACATTTCTGACTGTTGCTTGCGACGATCGGCTGAAATTACTTCGGAATTTTGAGGGTCCTCCTCAAAATTCTGCCCCAGTTTCCAA
The DNA here is from genome assembly GCF_000715075.1 of Nicotiana tabacum. Classification (NCBI taxonomy): domain Eukaryota; kingdom Viridiplantae; phylum Streptophyta; class Magnoliopsida; order Solanales; family Solanaceae; genus Nicotiana; species Nicotiana tabacum. Next base: position 78,693,573 of record NC_134089.1, on the reverse strand, counting down.
TTGTTGGGGAAAATGAAATTTTATTGTATTATGACCGAACCTATAGGGCTACTTACGTATCCCCTCTTAAATGGGAATCAGGTCAGGCGTAGTTCAATTTACATCATATAAGGAAAGCATAAAGATTACACGTAGTAACGCTTGACTGCATCTGAATTGATCGGCTTTGGCCAGACTTCTCCATCCATTTCTGCAAGTATAAGGGCTCTTCCTGTCAAAACACAGTGGACGATGTATGGACCCTACCAGTTGGGAGAGAACTTCCTTTTGGCTTCATCTTGATGTGGAAAAGCTTTCTTTAACACCAGCTGTCTCGGTGCGAACTGTCTTGGCTTGACTCTTTTGTTGAAGGCTCTAGACATTCTGTTATAATAGAGTTGACCATGGCAGACTGCATTCATTCTCTTTTTGTCTATAAGGGCTAGTTGCTCATAACGACTTTTTACCCACTCTGCGTCATTAAGCTCAGCTTCTTGTATGATCCTTAGGGAAGGAATTTCTACCTTAGCAGGAATGACAGCCTCTGTACCGTAAACCAGCATATATGGGGTTGTCCCGGTTGATGTGCGGATTGTGGTGCGATACCCTAATAGAGAAAATGATAACTTCTCGTGCCACTATTTGTGATTCTTTATCATTTTCCTCAATATTTTCTTGATATTCTTGTTGGCGGCTTTTACGGCTCCATTCATCTGAGGTCTGTAGGCTGTGGAATTCTTGTGTTTGATCTTAAAAGTTTCGCACATAGCTTTCATCAAGTCGCTGTTGTGGTTGGAGCCATTATTAGTAATGATTGACTCTAGAATTCTGAATCGACAAACAATGCGATCGCGGACAAAGTCTGCCACGACTTTCTTAGTCACTACTTTGTAAGACACTGCTTCGACCCATTTGGTGAAATAGTCGATGGCTATTAGGATAAACTTATGTCCATTGGAAGCAGATGACTCGATTGGTCCAATAACGTCCATTCCCCAGGCGGCGAATGACCACAGTGATCTTGTTGTGTTAAGCTCGCTTAAAGGTACCTTTATCATGTCTATATGTATCTGACAACGGTGGCTTTTTCGGACATACTGGATGCAGTCCGTTTCTATAGTCATCCAAAAGTAACTAGCCCGAAGTATCTTCTTTGCTAAGATAAAACCATTCATATATGGACCGCAGGTCCTAACATGAATTTCCTCTAGTAGCTTGGATGCTTCCTTTGCGTCGACACATCTTAATAATCCAAAATCGGGTGTCCTCCTATACATGATTCCTCCATTGTAAAAGAAGTTGTTGGACAATCTCCGAAGTGTGCATTTCTGAGTAGGATTCGCAAGCTTTGGGTACTCTCTTTTTGCTAAATATTCCTTGATATCATGAAACCAAGGCTTTCCGTCTGCTTCCTCTTCAATATGGGAATAATAAGCTGGCTGATTATAGATTTTCACCAGAATGGGATCAATGAAATTCTTGTCGGGATGCTGTATCATAGATGATAGGGTAGACAATGCATCGGCAAACTCATTCTGGATTCTGGGAACATGCTGGAATTCCGTCTTTTGAACCTCATTCTCAATTCCTGTACTTGATGCAGATACGGGAGTATCTTGGAGTTCTTGGTCATCCATTCTCCTCGCACCTGATGTATAAGCAAGTCTGAATCTCCAATCACTAGCAGCTCTTGAACGTTCATGTCAATGGCCATTTTGAGTCCTGAGATGTAGGCTTCATACTTGGCCATATTGTTACTGCATGAGAACCTGAGTTTGGCAGACACCGGATAATGCTGACCGGTTTCTAATATCAGTATTGCTCCTATGCAAAACTCCTTTGAAGTTTGCTGCTCCATCGAAGAACATTCTCCAACCGTTGTAGGATTTTGCAATGTCTTCTCCTATGAATGATACCTCTTTATCAGGAAAATACGTATTCAGGGGTTCATATCCTCCATCTACGGGGTTTTTAGCAAGGTGGTCTGCCAGTGCTTGTCCCTTGACCGCTTTCTGAGTCACGTAAACAATGTCGAACTCACTCAACAAGATTTGCCACTTGGCTAGCTTGCCGGTGGGCATGGGCTTCTGAAAGATTTACTTCAAGGGATCCATTCTCGATATGAGATATATAGTATAGGCGCAGAAGTAATGTCTCAGCTTCTGAGCTACCCAAGTCAAATCACAACAGGTGCATTCCAATAGAGAATACCGGGCCTCGTACGGGGTGAACTTCTTACTGAGATAATAAATGACTTCCTCCTTCCTCCTTGTTTCATCATGCTTCCCCAGAACGCAGCCGAAAGCTCCATCCAACACTACAAGGTAGAGTAATAAGGGTCTACCTGGCTCGGGCGGGACTAAGACTTGTGGTGTTAACAGGTACTTCTTGATTTTGTCAAAGGTCTTTTGGCAGTCGCTGGTCCATTTGGTGGCGACGTCCCTTTTTAGCATCTTAAAGATTGGCTCACAGATAACTGTAGACTGTGCTATGAATCGGCTGATGTAGTTAAGCCTTCCCAAGAAACTCATCACATCCTTCTTGTTCCTTGGCGGCAGTATTTCTTGAATGGCTTTGACTTTCGATGGGTCCAGTTCTATTCCTCGACGGCTCACAATAAACCCAAGCAATTTCCCAACAGGAACCCCAAATGCGCACTTTGTGGGGTTTAGTTTCAGGTTGTATCTCCGCAGTCCTTTAAAGAACTTCCTCAGATCTTCTCTGTGGTCAGTGGCCTTCTTGGATTTGATAATAACATCATCCATATATACCTCTATCTCCTTGTGTATCATATCATGGAAGATAGTAGTCATGGCCCTCATGTAGGTGGCCCCTGCATTCTTCAGGCTGAATGGCATCATCTTATAACAGTACACTCCCCACAGCGTAATGAAAGCCATTTTCTCAACATCTTCCTTATCCATCTAGATCTGATGATAACCAGCGAAGCAATCTACGAATGACTGTAGCTCATACTTGGCGCAATTGTCAATCAGGATGTGTATATTTGGCAAAGGGAAGTCATCTTTCGGACTGGCCAGGTTGAGATCCCGGCAGTCGACACAGACTCTGACTTTCCCATCCTTCTTTGGCACTAGCACAATGTTGGCTAACCATGTCGGGTATTCTACTCCCCTGAGAACCTTAGCGTTGATCTGCTTGGTGACTTCTTCCTTGATTTTCAAACTCATATCATGATTGAGCTTTTACTTTATCGGTGGACACATTGGATTGGTTGGTAGTTTGTGAGCCACAATAGACATACTCAAACCAGTCATGTCATCATACGACTAGGCGAATATGTCCTCATACTCCTTTAGAAATTCTGTGTATTCTTTCTTCTCCGATGGCGATAGGTGAATGCTAATTCGCGTTTCCTTGACATTTTCTGCATCTCCTAGGTTGACAATTTCGGTCTCGTCCAATTTGGACTTAGGTCTGTTCTCAAAGTTCTCAACTTCTTTGACAATCTCGTCAGGTATGTCATCTTCCTCTGAATCCATGTCCGTTTGTTGCATTGTCTTATTGCATGTCACATTCATTGGTTCATCAAGGCAAGTAATAGTGATGCCCGAGGCTCGTCGGGCTTTGGTTGTTCTGATGGTCTAATTCTCGAGATGTGCCCCTCTACTCACAGCCTGTATTGAAGAGCCTTCCTCCCCTTCCTCCTCGAGAATAACGCAATAGTCCATATCACTATCCTCTAGAAACAAGTTCTTCACTGCTGCAAGTGCTTCTTCTTCATCTGACCCATAAATAATGTTAGCCTGTTAGAAGGTCTGCTATAGATGCGGTATTGGCTGTTCTAGTGGGTAGTAAGGACCGCGCCATGGTGGCGACCAACTATTGAATTCTTCCCAGGTGTATTCATATCCCAAACCGAAGGTAGTGCCATGTTTCTTGAGTTTTATGGGTTTAGAGATTCCTTGGAGGTTCTTGCTGAGCCCTTTGCCGGGTTCGTACCCACTCCAACTCAGTATACTCTTGATTTTGCTATCCCACTATTTGTCTTTGTCGATAGCATTGACTCGCGCAATGTGGTGGTAAGTTTCTCCACCCAGCTTCCTTCTTCCCTCGATCGTCGGAATGGTTTGGCGACTGTATATAGGGTTGCTACCGTCGCCGTGAATGATCACTTCCTGGTGATTCCATTCAAACTTTACTGCCTGATGCAACGTTGAAGCTACGACCGCAGCAGCATGAATCTATGGCCGTCCCAACAGCAAGTTGTAAGACATTAGTACATCTATTACCTGGAAATCGACCTCGAACCAGGTTGGTCCCATCTGCAGGCATAGACTAATCTCACCAATGGTGGACCTCTAAGAACCATCGAGGGCTTTCACATTGATTGCTCCATCCTTTATATCATGCAGCCCTTTACCCAACTTCTTGAGTGTTACCAGCAAACAAATGTTAAGATTGGAACCTTCATCGATCAGGATTCTGGTGATGAAATAATCGTCGCATTGCACGGTGATGTGCAGTGCTTTGTTGTGCCCCAGCCCTTCAGGTGGCAGCTCGTCCTCATAAAAGGTGATCTTATGGCTTTCTAGCACTTGTCCTACCATATTAGCCACTTCCCCGCTGGTGATGTTACTTGGTACGTATGCTTCATTTAGCACCTTTAACAAAGCATTCTTATGCGTCTCAGAATTTTGCAGCAAAGAGAGAATGGATATTTGTGCTGGCGTCTTGTTTAACTGGTCGATGATCGAATATTCCTTGGCCTGTATTTTTCTCCAAAGGTCGTCCGGACCTGTCTCAATGAGGGGCGGCCGACTAGAGACCTGCTTGCTTGATTCAGCCAGATGTTCAGGGGTATAGACTCTACCAGTTCTTGTCATACCTTGTGATGTGACAGTTTCTTCAATCCTGACCTTGCCCTTCCTTCTCGCCTCAGCTGTATAGTCCCAGGGTACAACATTTGTATAGAAGGGTGGCATGGTTGACATCGCCACTGGGATCGGTGTGACTATCCTCACTTCGAATGGAACATGTGCCTTGGGTGGCAAAACTGTAGCCTCAAATGGTGCGGGTGCATTTGCCGAAGATGCGAATTCAATCTCAATCGGTGCCGGTGTCTTTGCGGATGGCGCTGCTTCAAACTCAAGAGGTATAGACATATTCACCTCAGCATCCTCAGACAGTTGGAGCTGGACTATGATTGGATTGAGAGTAATTGTCGGTTTCTTTGGGTCATCACCTTCTGCCATCAACCCGATTGATCCCTCGGGATCCCAGTCATCTTCTACTTCAATCATGTGGATACCTCCACCCTTATGGTCTGACAGAGGGGTGTTGCAGACGTTTGGAGCGGTCTCCTTGGCCACAATGATCTTGTTATCAATCAAGGACTATATCTTGTCTTTCAAGGAGTGACATTCATCGATGGTGTGCCCTTTCATGCCAGAGTGGTATGCACAGGACTTGTTTGGGTTAACCCACTAAGAAGGATTCTCAAGGGTTGTATCAGGGATGTGAGTGACATAACCAGCAGCTTTGAGCCTCTCATACAGCTGGTCGATGGGTTCAGCGATGGCTGTGTATTGTTTTGGAGATCCAAATTAGGTCGGGGTCTAGGGAAATTTGGCGTGAAAGGGGTTATTGATAATGGGATGGTTGAGCATTATAAGTTTGGTAGACATGAGCGGGTTAGGAGTATCTGGGTGAAGTAGGTTGATATGTAGGAGGTGGAGATGACTGATAAGTTGGTGGCAGAGCTTGGTATGAGGGTGCTTGGTAATTTGGGGCTGGCTGGTATGTGAGTGGAGGTATTGGGTAAGCTTGGTATTTAAGGGGAGAGTTGGTCCTTTGTGCAATTATCACAGCCCCTACGTCCCTTTTCTTGGACACACCACCAGACTGTAAAGCCTTATTCGTGGCTTGCAAGGCTTTGAAATTTGTAACCATACCACTTTTAATATCTACTTCAATTCTTTCACCTAATTTGATAATGTCGGAGAACTTGTAGTTCTCAATCATCATCAGCCGTTCATAGTACTGCGAGTCCTGAGCCCGGACAAAGAACTTGTTCATTTGCTCCTCTTCTAAGGCGGGTCTGACCTTAGCAGCTTCGGACCTCGAACGAGTAGCATACTCGCGAAACGTCTCCCTAGGCTTCTTCTTCAAATTCTGGATATAGAACACGTCTGGTGCGTTTTCTGTATTAAACCTGAATCTATCCATAAAGTCAGATGTCATGCCTACCTAGCTTGACCACTTCTTTGGATCATGGCTAATGTACCAAGATAATGCATCTCCCTTCAAACTCTTCATGAACAGCTTCATGCAGATCCTTTCATCCTTCCCTACTCCAACTAGCTTGTCGCAATATGTCCTCAGATGGAACCTTGGATCACCCGTACCATCAAACATTTCGAACTTAGAAGGTTTGTACCCCTCAGGCAGTTCGACATCTGGCTGTATGCAAAGGTCCTCATAGTTCAGCCCCTCGATTCATTTGCTTCCCTCCCTGAATCCAGCTGGTCAATTTCTTAAGTTCCTCGGCCAAGTTCCTGATAAGCAGATCCTTTTCATCAGACTCAGGTGTGCATGAGATAGGTTGGGCAGAGTGTGGCATGGTCTCCACGTAGATAAGATTGTTAGGTGGCCTGGTGTATGGGTGTGGAAATGGTTGTTTGTGGAGTTCTGAGGTTCTGGGATAAGCAGTGAAATGTTATTTGGGGTATGGCAGGTGTTACATTGGTTTTTTGGTGGAGCAACGTGATAGTGAGGTACGGGATGATTCTGCTGTTTTGGGATATTTTGAGGAGGTGTAGGGTTTTGAGCGTTGGGGAAGTTGATATCTGGGGTGTTGAGGGAAAATGATAGGTTTGCCAGATTTTGAACCTGATCGAGTTCTTCCTGGAATTTAAACAGTTTCTATTCAAGTTGCGACACATTCTCGTTAGGAATACGAATACCCTGGCCATCAGTGGCCTCTACCCGTTCAGCTGTGTTCTCCTTCCTGATGTTATTTAAATCTTCCATTTTATTCTTGCCTTTGTTCTTGACTTTAAAGGGACTAAGAGGAGGAGTGGGTGGAGGACCCCTGGATCTTGTGAAATAAGATGATGATGCCAGAGTGCATGAACTAACCTTTGGGGAGGGGAATAATAAAAACAAAAATAAAACAAAAGGTAATCAAGTTAGTGAGGAATATAAAAAGTATTGCAATATTTAAACACATAGTGTGAAAATGTAAAGTGTGTCCTAATTTGGGAACTTCTTTGTGCCCGAGGTAGGCCTAGCAACAAATAGATTTAGAGAACCTCGAATGCCAATAAGTGCTTCATTTCATAATATAAAAATAGATGAATCCCAAAACGATACTAAGATAATAATAAGTCACTACTGGCGCTTGGCCTTATTACATTTGGAAAGCAAGTAAACCTAATCTATTTGGCCTCAGAAGGACCTTCCTCAGGTTGAATGCTCTCGTTGATCAAATCCTCCATTTCAGGTAGGTTCACCAGTAAAAATGCCTTTGCCAGGTGTTCTCCTTCGTTTCCCTTAGTGTTCTGGCAGTCGGTGACTCCTTTTCTCACTTTTCCTTCCAATTCCAGCAAACTGTATTCCAAATATTCTAACTTTTCACTGGCTTTGGCGTCCCTCTCTTTCCATTCATTGATTTGGTCATTCGATGGAAGACTCCTCCACCAGTTTAGCAAGAGTGGGGTGTGCTAACCATACCGAAACTGGTGACCTCGTGCCTCATTTTCTGCAAAACAAAAGGGTTAGACCCTACCCCCACCAGACTCGACTATTTATACATTTATGATCAGCGCATTGACATTTAGTTCTCCAAATTAATGCACAAAACGTGGTTGCGTCCGGTGGGATTATGGAAAACCCGATGGACTTTGGATAAGTCTTTATATTAAAGGATCATTATATGGACAACATAACTGATCCAACTAGGTTTGACCAAGATGCATGCACAATTTAAACAGAGTAAGGTTTCGATGGGATTTTAGACTGGTACCCTTGAGCAGACAACTCAAGGGGGAAGGCACGGAGCTTTTGAGTACACCGCTGATCGACTAGTTTTATCGCAAATAAGCCTTTCCAAATTTATGGGGGGTAATGATATAGGAAGGGCGCAACCACTCATCAAGCGTTGCTATAGTATTTGTTTGGCACGAGTGGAGTATGATATGGAGCATGATTTATGCAACAGTTAATAAAATGTAGGGAAGTATTTTCATGTTGGAAAAATAAATACAATATTTAAATAATTGAAAAGATAGTTACAAGAAAAGGAAAACAAAGAGACAAGTCAGTTTTAAGGTTAATAAAGAAATCATAAATGCTTAAAAAGAAATAGACAATTAAATTCAAAATAAGGTAGGAGGGTACGAGATAAAGCATGCTTGGACTAATTTGTAAAGATAAGTCTGTTATGGTAAGAGCCTAAAAAATATCCCCAGCAGAGTCGTCATGCTATCGCGCCCCCCTTTTTTCCTCTTCGTGGAGAGAAGTCTGGGTTTTGACATTCCATGGGGTGCAGTGACTAATTTCCTTTTTGGGAATTGGATATTTGAAGAGTCGCCACCTAACGGATTATGGTGCGTTAGGACACCTAGAGGGATTAACTCTTGGGTTGATTTGCATTACCAGAGATTAGGGTAAGAGCTCGAGATAAACTCGAGGGGAAGGTGTTAGGCACCTCTCTTGGTCCATAACTGTGGATCCCGACCAAACTTATATTTTTACAAATTAGTCCATACAAATAATTGAAAAAATAGGTGCAGTACGTTTGAACAAGTCAAGTAGTGAAATAAAGGTTGAGCAAATTATGAAGAAAAATATAAACAAGGAGAAGGTTAAGGGGTAAAGAGGGGTCCTAGGTTGTTTATCCTACGGGATCACCCCACGCAATGTCCGGTAAACACTCCTCAATGAGGGGCTACACGTGATATTAGCGCGTAGTCATCATATTCCACGTCTACCCTTCCCATCCCCTTATTGGTCATGCAAAGCAAGTGTTCGTCATCGATTCCTATTGCGTGCTGCTACCCGTCCCTTTGTAATAGTCCCGGAGGGAATTAGGACCTCTTCCTATAGGCAGTTCTAGACATACCCCTAAGGCTTAAAGGAAAATTCTAAGGCGACAGTCAAAGAAAAGCAATTTAGGACTTTCACATAAATGGAGAAATTAAAGGCTCATAGTTTCCTCTGAAAACAAGCATACATGCAATACGACTCAACCTCAAATAAGGTCTTTAGCAATCAAAGTCCTAAAGCAGGATTTCTAAATAATTATGCAGGAATAAACCACTTTCAAATGCAGAATTCACAACCTATTAGTTGCCTAGGATCTCTTTTAAAAGCTCATTAGGATTCAGAAACGTTGAGTGACAGAAATAGCTTCAGAGCAGTGCAAGTTTTGAAAATGCTCTAAGGCTTGCCTACATGCAGGACTGATACTTATGCTGATGCAGAAACAAGCAAGTTTTGAAATAATCCCTTTTAAACCTACATGCAGGATATCTAATGGGATTACAACAGTTTTAAAAGGATTAATTTTTAGAAAAAAAGAGTTATTGCCAGGTTTTGAGAAGTAAACTAGGTGAGGTACATTTGATCTATTAGGCTAAATAGAATTGCAAATTAGATCATGGTATCTAAGCGTATTTGCTGATTTTAGTCAACTTGCAGTAACATATGAAAGTCTTGTTGAATCGGAATTACACCCTATAGGCATGGTATCTACACTTGAGTTGATTTAAAACATGATGACTTGGAACCTAGAAACATGGTTTCTACATGATAAATGCAGGATTTAAGAACATGATTTGTAACTGATGCAAGTGACATTAAAAGTGAAGTCCTTATAGGCATGGTTTCTATTATGATGCAAATGAGATTGAAAGCGAAACCCTATAGGCATGCTTCTACTATGCAAATGCAATCAGATTCAACAGGAACAGAAACCTTATAGGCATGTTCTCTAGTGAGTAAGGCAAGCAAATTCGAAATTAAATCCTAAAGCAGGATTCCTACCCAAGTTACCCCATAAAGTATACATCTACCCACCCTTTCACTAAATGCCCCCAATATCTATTTTTAAATTATTACAGGCCAATAAATGAATTACACAAGTGAAATAAAAATTAAGAAGCTATTTTATAGAGAGCCTGCAATTAGGCCATAGTTACCCAAAGCCTCCAATGGTCTATCAATCCTTGTTTACATAGACAAATCAGAGTCTAGGTGCATCAAAGATCCCTAAGGGCCTTAAGGACCCCGGGCAATGCTTACACCTAGACTTTATAGCCAAACATTGAACCAATGCAGTGTGGAAAGCCAGCCTCAGTATGCCAGAGTTCCAAGGGTTCTCAAGGGGATCCCAAGGCAGTACACATACTAGAGGGGGCAGAACTTATTAACTAGGAGTAGAGTAAAAGTGCAAGACACATGTTTGAAAGGAGTTTGTTAAAAAATTGGACTAAAAGGTCCATTTTGAAAGCAATTAGTAATAGAGATGGTTGAAAGAAGTTGGATTAGTAAAACAGAGTTCAAACACTTTAGGGTAAGACCACACATAACGAGTGAATGAATTCAGTAATCACACATGGGGTTAAGGGGGTTTGGGGATACATATACATTGACTGCAGACACCTGAACCCAGCAGGAGTATTAGGACTGGTATGGACATGCTCAGAGAGATAGTTGGACACTGGCATAATCACAAACTAGTCATGAACACATAGAGAAGGGATAGGGGATATGGGATTTGGGATTCACAAAGTGGTAAGTGCATAGTAGGTAAAAGAATACAATTGTCCAGACATAATTGAATCACACAAAGGGAATACATAAATTTAAAGGAAGGGGAGTCATATCAGCATGCTTAGATGCAAACTTCACAACAAAACCACAAGTAAAAGCACGCCAGTAATAAAAGAAACTGAAATAGGAATAAAAACATGTTGTTGTTGAGATTTTCAATTAAACTAGGACATACCAATGAAGATAGAGGTAAGCAAAATGAAAGAACCAAGGTTTACAAATGATTAGCCTTGGCTTGTAGCCGGCTAATAGTAGTAGAATAACACAGAGTTTTTTAAGTAAGAGAGGGGTTTTTGAAAGCTAAGTCTCGTATGTTGTGAATAAAAGACTTGGGGTATTTATAGCTTTGAAAATAGGTAGCAAATAAGGTAACAAGTAAAGGTCTAGCATAATTATGGAAGTAATCATAATTAGAATCCAATTAATACAAGTACTCCCCTTTAATCAAGGAATTATAGCTTAAACGGATACCAACAGGGATAACCAAGGAAAGAAAATTAGTTGAGAAGGACGGGTTTTTACCATATAAGGGGTAGTAAAAGTATAGAGCATATGATTGAGTCTAAGTACAGAATACACTAATTAAGGAAAGGATTCATCAAGAATGAAGCACCACAACAAATAAGGAAATGGAATCAATCAACTTAAACAGCCGAGTAAAATTTTAGGGTTTTATAAGAAAATCTTGCAATCAAACCATAAATTAAGGAAATCAGGAACAATCAAGAGGGAGTCATGATTCTGTACTTTAACATATAAATAGAGAAAAATGAACAAGCGCAGTAGACATGCAAGGTCAGCCATATTGACAGAAAGAAGCAAGAGATGAGCAAACCATATGGACACAATCATACAGAAGTGACACGAGTAGGCTAAGAACTCTGTAGAAAAACCCATTCGAAGCATGGTAACCAACAGAAACTTAACAAAGTTCAGTAGTCATGGCTAACACACAAAACCAGAGTGAAGAAAATCAATCTAACACACAGAAACAGGTAAAGAAGATCAGGCCAACACACAGAAACAAGTATAGAAAATCTTTAAGAAATTAGGGCTTTTTAACAGAGTTGAGTTAAAAAGCAGTAAGAACTTAGAATCGGTCAAGATAAACAAAGAAAAAGGTTTAATCATAAAGAAATCAGTCAAAACAAGTATAGAAAGAACTCCGAAAACCCTAGTTTCTCAAACGGAGTAAAAAATGGTTTAAAGTAGAAGATCTTTCAGAAGAAAGCTCGAGAATAAGCAAGTCACAGAAGGAGATAGGCTTAAAGCATAAAAATAACATAGATCTGAGAGATTCAGAAGAGAGTTAGAGTTTAAAAAAGAAAACCAAGTAAAAATTAAAGGAACCTGTTGAAACTTCACCGATCGTGACATATAAGGTGTGATTTTGCCCAAAATCACATCGGAGACCCATAAGTAACAGGAACAGAAATCCTAGGTCCAAATCGACATGGCCTAGGACCCTTTAGGGCTTTAGAGATGATGAGCAGGGTGATGAGAGACCCATTGGAGGCTTGGGTTTGAAAGGATGATCGCCGGAGATAACCGGAGAAGAAGGCGGTGAAAGTGATTAGGGTTAGGTCGAGAGAGAAGATAAATAAGAGAATTTGAGGGCGGTGCCCTTAGAAAAGTGATTAGGGTTGGGGGGGGGGGGTCTCTCAGAAATAAAAAGGAAAGGTTGAACGAGGGCCGTTGATCTAAGAGATCAACAGCCAGGATTTAGGTTGGCTTGGGTCGGGTAGACCTGTATAGGATCTAATACGGGTGGTTTGGGTGTGCAATTGGGCTGGAAAGGGGTCCAACTTTGGCTATAATTGAAAGCCAAATTTGGCTGTTATTTAAATAGCCAATTTCACCTACTTAATTTATAAAAACAATAACAGGAAATTTCTGAAAAATAAATTTAAGGTGCCAAAATAATTTGAAATACATAATTAATAATTTAAAAATACGAGATCCAATTTTATGCATATAAAACATAATTAAATCTTAAAAGGGCTAATATTATAATTATGTGCAATTTATCTTTAAAAAATACTAAATGTAATTGTAAAAATATATAAAAATTATATTAGCCATATTTTGGCATAAATATAGAGATTAAATAGATGAAATATCAAAAAAATAATTTTGGAAACAATTATTGGGAATTTTATGGATAAAAAGGGAGAAAATAACTCAATTTAATTACTTAAAATTATGAGAAAAATAATAAAAACCTTGTACATGATTATATATGCATATATATGCTATTTTGAAGGTATTTATGCATATTTAAATATATAGGAAAAATTTGGGTATTAACATGCGCCTGGGATGTTGATGTTGAAGTCGTCGTCGTGGGCGATGAGGCTCGAATTACCCATCATCTAGAGGGCTTCTCCATGATCTATACTAACCCTTTTACCATAGGCTTTGGGTTCTCGGTTCTCGAGATTATCGAAACCTTCTGCCATCGCTATCAATTTTGTTTGGCAAAAATGGTCCCCCAATTATGGTGATTGGTTGCATGCATCCAATTTCTGGATGATCGGGCCCACCTAAATTTTACCTTCGATCATTTGATTCATTTTTAATCTTCTTGAATGTTCTGGGGAGGTATGATATACTTGATTGCGCGAGGTACACACGGTTTGATAACGAGTACCGAAGATGATCATGATCGAGGATGGTGGGATCAGTTTGTTAGAATCCCAACACTTTTCTTGCACCGACTAAATTTTCATCAATTTGTGGAAGTGTGGAGGTTCTCTCGTAAGAACTTAAAACATTCTTCAATTCTTTTTATTAAACATATCTTTACTCATCTTTTACTACCTTTACTCTCGTTTGCAGCCCGCGCGGTGGCCCCTACACCTGTACCCGAGATCCTTGATTGGGTGAGTGATATTTTACTAGCCTCTGGACATGATACCGGACCTGGAGGGCCATCTCTTTAAACTGATGAAAGGGAAAAATCATGGTGACCGGCTACTAAAGCATAAAGCCGAGGTTGTTTTGGTCACATCTCCCTGACCTCTGGGTTTACATTTTCTGCAGGCTAATCTAGGAAGAGATCGACTGCTAGGGTGATCCCCTCGCCTGACTCTGCTGTCTCCTATATTCGAAACTTGACTTCTGGAGTTGCTTTAAATTGGAAGAGGCGGGTCCGGGATTTTGGAGAGCCCACGGTTGAGGGGATCGATGCGTGTCTCCTCTACCACCATCGAGTGGCCTAGAGCCGGAGGGAGAAAATTCCTAAGGTGATTGACATTGATGCCGAGGAGGTAGAGGCTGGTGCTACATGAGGGGCGAATGAGACGAGGTGTCGTCCATGGAACTGTAGGTGCCCAGGGTCCTTGAGCCGGAGAGTGTGGTCCCTTATATTCCTGCAATCATGATCGATCCGGAAAAGGATGGACAAATGGTAGGCCGATATGAATAGCTTCAAGGACCATTGGTGTCGGGAGGTAGCTTCGATGATGAAGCTAGAGGATCAATGCAGAAGGCTCCGGGCACATCGCCAAGCTAACAAAGAGGTGGCCAAGCTGGAGCGAAACTAGGTGATCCTCTCTACCCTCTTGGAGACCCTACGCACAGTCTAGGGAGGCGACCTTGATCTTTCCCATATGATCACTGAGGCTAAAGCGGTCGCCCTTGCTGTAGAGAAAGCCCTGGAATATGGGTCATCCGAGTCTGATAAAGTGAGCTTTGAGAGAGAGTATTCTTACGGTTCTTTTGGAAGTGTTCCCCCATCCTAATTTTTATTTTTGTGATTTCCCTGGGCTATCATTTCCTTTTAATGTTTTGTCTTTGTTATGGGTGCTCAGGTCAGATTTTTATAGACCCCCTTTTTTGTTCGAATGATGTTCGATCCTATCGAATAAAATTCAAACTTTTTCAGTTGTATCTGTGACAGAGTTGTGTTTACAAATATCTGCTTTCTTTTTGTGCTTTTCATGCTTGCGTTGCTTCGTTGCTGACACTTAGCTTTATTTGAATGTTTTATATAAATGAGTTCTTTATAAATGAAAGATGTGGGACCAAGCCTAGATGGAGCCTTAATTTCCCCTAACCGATTATTTAATACTTAATCGTGAAGATTTTCCTACTTTAACCTTCTTCTAGAACTATGTTCCCGGAGAATTTGGGTGACAAATCTGGTTGGCCTTGAAAGTTCTTAAGTGTGTATACTTTACCTTTTGCCGAGGCCAAGTTTTAAACCAGATCCAGATATGTTACATCCAGTGGTGTTGTTATGATCGGGACATACTCATCTGATTCATGAAAAATAACACTTAGCCATAAGGGTTGTTTCGCTGACCCTCTTTCGGAACTATATTCATATTTGGGCAATTGGGGAAAATACTCAGGGATTAGGTGAAAATTTTGGCTTGTTTCAAAGCTGTTTTCTTGTTTTCAATCCTTTTACCGATACCAAGTTTCAGACTAAATCCAGTTATGTAACTTCCATTTGCGTGTTATGATTGGAAATTCACCATCTGACTCATAAAAAGGAGGGACCTTTTTATATGGTTGTTATGAGGAAGACTTCTCGATCTCATTTCTAAGAACAAGCTCTTTTTAGAACTTTACGATTTCAACTCAGAGGTTGTGTCGCGTGTTTTTGCGGATTTTATGATTTTAAGTTCGGAGATCATGTCGTGTATTTGTAGTGGGATTTTACGATCTATGTCTGAAGACTGCATCATGTGTTTGTTACGAGCTAAGTATGGAGATGCATCATGTGAATGGTTTTGAATGAGAACCATACGTATGAATCTAGGAATTTGTTTAATAAAAGAAAATATGAGAAGGCAAACCAATTTGATACTTGCTTTATTTTTTGTGAGGGGAAAACAACCCTAGTTATACATAAAACTCTGCGAGTTTCCTCGGCTTAGGTTGTGTGCTTTTTACAAGGTATGGCAAAAAAGAAACATTCCCGGCTACTGATCTCAATTGAGTAGTCCTCGTCTAGTGGAGTGACCCTGGTTATATGCAGTCTTGCTACCTGCTTCCCGCTCCCTAATGATTAAGTATGAAGGAGAAATACTTGAGAGCTTGGATCATTCTGTGAGTCCCACACTCCGAAGTACCGATAGATGCTCATAGTAATATGTTTTACATTTATTGGCTTATTAAAGACCTTGCCTGAAAAACTCATTCGGGACAAAACTATGGCTAAGGAAAAGAGTAAAAAATGTATTTTCAGATATCTTTCCCTATCTTGCGGGTGCAATGTGTTTGCGAGCAAAAGTTAGCAAATTTAGCCGAGACTAAGAATGTGAGTCATACCTGCGTAGAAATGATAATGCACTAAGTTGAATTCTCATAAGCTCGTGTTGCACTATCTATAATACATCCCAAATTATTAGCTAAATGCACACTCAACCTTGTAACAATCGTGCCATCTTCCTCAAGCGGTCTAGACCCATATCATAGTACATACATCCCATTGGATAGAAGGTAAATTTCTTTATAGGAACCTCAGAAGGAATCACGCACACTCCAACCTTCTCATAAGAGATAGCCCTCATGTGTAACCTCATGTCGACATCTTGCTATGAACTTATCATGGGTACTCCCACTATGCAATCAATGAATCCTCCCTAGTCTACGCTCGTCCACAAGCTATAAGAATCCATTTCATTCCATCATTTCACAACTGAAAGATCCATCAACACATACAAAACTCAAAGTTATGTTGCACACCAAGATGATAATTTCCCTTAGTAGCTCAAGTAAACCCTTCTCCTCAAGTTCGAACTCTCAAGTGTAAAAAGTCATCACCAAAATGAAATGCACACACTTAGTCATTTTTTCAAAACGGTCCAAATAACATCAAACTTCCTCAAGGTCCGTGGCAACCCTACCTCATCAAGCCATAATGATGTGTTCCCACTTCTGCTCAGGTATAGCCATCTTCCGAAGTAAATCACTTGGTCTTTGATGTTCTTTCTTGACTTGCTAATAACCAAACACCACGAGACATGCCCAATAATGTCATTCTTCATACTTGGCCACCCATAATGTTACTTCAACCTATGATACATATTCGCAGCTCTCGAAGGAATAGAATATTTTGTACTATAAGTCTCCTCGAGGATCAACTCCCTCAAACCATCAACACTAGGAATACAAATCGTACCCTAACGTTGAAGTACAACATTATTTCCAATGACCGCCTCCTAAGCACCACCTGCCAACACCATGTCCCTAAGAACAAGCAAATGAAAACTAACATACTGACAATCCTTAATGATCTCAAACAAAGATAACTGCACAGCAACATAAGTGAGAACTGTACTAAGCTTGTAAATACCCAATCTCGCAAATCTATCGACCAAACCTGAACATCCATAGCCCAAATTCCTCTCCTTTGCTGGAATAAATACAAAACCCTAAATCATGAACCGAATAATCCTTCTCATGATGCTCCAACTGTCGTGACACATAAGCAATCATCCTACCATTTTGCACAAAAACTATATGAAGATCAGTGCATAAAGCATCACAATATACAGTATATGGATTGAACCTCTAGTAACACCAACACTGGGCTAAAATGATTAAACATCTCTCCACAAGGCGATAATAGTAGCCTGTCCTCAAACACAAAGGAAAAATATCACTCACCACATCTGTAACCTCATCATAACTTGTCGGTGACCAACTAATATCGATACTCAACACCAAGTACAAATGAGTAGGAAAGAACTAAAGATATAAGTGTATACGGCCAAAATTAGGAAGTTCGACTTTGGGGCTACTGTCGTACACCATGCCCAACCCCAAGAAGCTCGAAGCAGAATGTGAAGTGTGACCTCGAGGTGCGTCCCTCGAAGGAGCACATAGAAGGTTTACTATGGTCGATCTCAGAGCAGTACCAATCAATGATCATCATGGAAAGGCTGGAAAGGTCCCAAGTACATGTGGATATAGCTGACCAGGTCTACAAGAATAGTACTAATCCATACTAGGTCATTATACAACTATACCAAAAATATTTCCTTGTCATTATTAAACATGTACTATGTTGGGATTCCCCTCCTATATAAAGGGGACCCTTGTCATTTTGTAACACACATGAATATTGAATACAATAGAACATTCTCTGCTTTACTTGCCTAAAATGTGCTCAACAATTACTCTACAGATTCATTCCTTGTTCATCTATTGTTCATTCATTGTTCATTTACTATTCTTCATTTGTTGTTTATTTATCAACCTTTAAAGGCTGCTCTTGAGGTTCTATATCGCTGAGCTCGAGTCCCTCAATCTTGTGACCACTTTGGTTTGCTTATCATTTCTCGCTCATTTACACCGAGCATTATTCACATAACAACTAGTATTAAGATAAATCACGTATTTTTAGAACCACAAATCAAATATAATTGTTAACACCATTTTCAAGGTAACAGTTTGGCACCCACCGTGGGGCAAAAAATAATAGTGATTATTTTGGTGCTAGTTTCTGATAACACACGTTATTCTTCCCATTTTTCTTGTCAATTTTTTTTATTTATTTCAGGCCAAAATATGTCTAGCACACAAAATGCACCGCCTCATGACAGTGAAGGAGTTGGAGAAAACAGAGGCATAGGGCTTGGTGTACCACCTATAAACCCTGAGGGAGTGCCAAATGTGGAGCCAGTTGATATCAGCTCCCACAATGCTCTAAACACGAAAGTAGGCGCAGACCCCATAAGGAATGGACATAGGGGAGCCCAGACTGGAGGCCAAGAGGCACGAGGAATGGAAGAAGGAGGAGTCAGCCTCCAAGTGATATTCGAGATGCTGCAAGCTCAGCAAGTCGCCATCGCTCAACTTCAAAGTCAGAACAGAACCCCTAACACCGCCGAACCAGTAAACATGCAACACAAACCAATGATAGAAAGGCCCGATGAAAGCGGCTCGGGGAGTGACCCCACAATTATGAAAATGCTTGAGAAATTGACTAAAAGAATCTAGTCGGGAGAAAAGAAGATAGAGGCTAACGATAAAAAGGTGGAGACTTATAACTCGAGGGTCGATCAAATCCCGGGCGCACCCCCGATTCTGAAGGGTGCAGATTCAAAGAAGTTCGTATAGAAACCATTCCCATCAAGTGCGGCTCCGAAGCCCATCTTGAAGAAATTCAGAATGCCCGATGTCCCAAAGTATAACGGGACCACGGACCCCAATGATCACATTACCGCTTATACTTGCGCTGTAAAAGGGAATGACTTAAAGGATGACGAGATTGAATCCGTTTTGCTGAAGAAATTTGGAGAAGCACTATCTAAAGGAGCCATGATGTGGTATCACAACCTACCCCTGAACTCGATGGATTAATTTGCCATGTTGGCAGATTCTTTTGTGAAGGCACATGCTGGTGCCATCAAGTTGCTACAAGGAAGTCCGACGTCTTCAAGATCAAACAAAGGGAGAACGAGATGCTGAGGGAATTTGTATCTCGCTTCCAGATGGAGCAAATGGAATTAGCACCGGTATTCGATGATTGGGCAGTGCAGGCCTTCACTCAGGGCTTGAACGAACAAAGGTTGATAGCTTTGAAGCAGCTAAAGCAAAATTTGATCGAATATCCCGCTATGACCTGGGTGGATATGCACAACAGGTATCAATCGAAGATCAGGGTCGAACACGACTAATTAGGAGCCCCATCGGGCTTAGTATATCCTAGAAAGCTCTTAACAAAGGAACAAAGATTTACAGAAAGGGAGTCGAGACCAAACAAGGAAAGATACCAACCGTATGTAGAAGATCGAAGAAACGCACTGAGGCATAATATACCTCGAGGCGATTGAAGGATAGATCGAGGTCAAAGTTCCTCGAGAATCATGAGTAAAGCCGGGTTCGATAGGCACACTGGGCTAGTATAGGCACCCCAAATATCTGAGTACAACTTCAATGTCAATGTCTCGGACATCGTATCGGCCATAGGTAAAATCAAAGATACCAGCTGGCCAAAACTCATACTGTCAGATCCTTCATAGAGGAACCCTAACTTGGTATGCAAATATCACGGCACTCATGGTCATAGGACCAAGGATTGCAGATAACTTCGAGAAGAGGTAGCCCGACTGATCAGTAAAGGGCACCTTCGAGAGTTCCTTAGCGACCGAGCTAAAAGGCCATTTCGGGAAAGAGAGGCGAACAGGAAGAACGAATTAGAAGAACCATAGCACGTCATCCACATGATCATTGGAGGGATCGACGCCCCACAGGGACCCGTTGTCAAGCGAACGAAAATATCCATCAATAGGGAAAAGTGAACTCGGGGTTATATACTAGAGGATGCTCTCACATTCAGCGAAGAGGATACCGAGACCTTGTCTTAGCCTCATAATGAAGCACTGGTAATTTCCTTTCTTTTGAATAAATTTTAAATTAAATATGTGCTTGTGGATCCATGTAGCTCGGCCAACATAATCAGGTTGAGGGTGGTGGAGAAGCTTTTACTACTCGACCAGATCGTACTCGCCTCTCGAGTCCTCAATAGATTCAACATGACGAGCGAGACACCGAAAGAAGAGATCGTCCTCCCGGTCAACGTGGGCGGTACAATCCAGGATATCAAGTTTCATGTCATCGAAGGTGAGATGAGATACAATGCCTTACTTGGAAAGTCGTGGATACACAGTATGAGGGCAGTACCATCAACCCTTCATCAAATGATGAAATTTCCAACCAAGGATGGAGTAAAAGTAGTGTACGAGGAGTGACATGCAGTAAGAGAGATGTTCGCGGTGCACGACGTAGACCGACATCGATGACCTCTACGTCGAAGAAGCCAAAAGACAAACAAACAGCCAAGTAGCAACCATAACCTACTTTCTCGGTTGCACCCGAATGAGTGAATATAGGACCGTGCCGCGTCCTCATAGCGAGCAATTGAGACGTATTGAGGCTCAAACGTTATCATTGCTAAGGTACAACCCTCTCCTTTTTCATTTATGTTTTATACTAACTTATTGCATGTGTTCAATTGAGAGGCATCTCAGCACCCTCCAGCTCAAAGACCTTGGGTTTTAAAGCATGTGTTGCACTCTTTTTTCCCATAGGTCGGGTTTAATCTCAAACGGGTTTTACTGGCGAGGTTTTTAACGAGGCAACATCCATATGCTACATAAGGAGATCTCATCAAGCATTCAAGGCTTCTCTTCGATCAACCTCAAGTAATGAGGGGCATCACCCCGGGAGGTCACTTCTTCAAAGAAATCGAACTATGCCTAGGAGGACCTCAATAGGAGAATGTTGTATTGGGCCAAATGGTCAAAAGAACCGTGTCAATGTGGAATAATCAAGCCTCCAAAGGCAAAAAACATGTACGCATATATCGACTAATTGAGGAAGCCTCTTTGCTTATTAAAACACTTTGTGCCTCGAAGAAGTTCACTACTTTCTCATAAAACGGCTCAAGGGGCAGAAACTCTCAAATACTCGGGGACTGTCATCGATAGTCAGCTCATCGAGCCATCGAAAACTCGAATTCGTAAGTCCTCGATCAGGCAACTTTGAGCTCGTAAGCCCTCAATGAGGCAACGTCAAATCTGTAAGACCTCAACGAGGCATGCCCAAACTTATAAGACCTTAAAAAGCATAACCCCAATATTAAGGCCAATGCTATATATCCGAACTTGTAAGACCCCTAAAAAGGCATACCCTCGATATGAACGCTCAGTTCATCTCACTCGGGGACTAAAGGCTATGGCTGAACATAAAGACTACGGTCATATCAAAAGGCTCCAGCCAAATTAACACGGCTCAGAGACATCTGGCCACCGCTATAAAATTAAAGGCCTTCAAATACTTCGAAAAGAGCCGGTTAATCAGGCTACCCCCAGTATAAGAAAAGGAGCTTCGATCATATCAGCTCTAAACAATGAAAAGGCTTCGAGACAATCAGCCTTCAGCAAAAAAGCTTCGAAAAATCAGCCTTCAAGAGAACCTCCCGAGGTACTCAATTATCGTCACATATCGACTCATAATCAAGGTTCTTATTTTAGCCGTCGAAGAGTCGGACGAACACAAAACATGCCAAGGCATAATCAAAACTTCAAAGTTTTCAACTGAAATGGGGAAAACTATAGCAATATTAGAGGTCGCATCGACCCAATCTAAAAGTACCTAAGGGACAATGCGTAAGAGCCTAAGGGCCAGTCTAAAGAGCCTAAGGGCCAATGCGTAAGAGCCTAAGGGCCAACCTAAAGAGCCTAAGAGCCAATACAAAAGAGCCTAAGGGCCAATATGTTGAAAACCTAAGGGTCAATGAGCTTGAGTCAAAACTTGATTCGAGGACCGAGCCCTGAACAGTCAACTATTATCAATTACTCGTCAAGCACAACCTAAGGGTTCATATCTTAAAGTCCAACATATCGGACTAATTATCGACAAACATCAACACTCAAAACATAAACAAAGACACAAACAAGTGGAAATTTATATAAAGGAAAAAACCAAAGGTTTTCTTTTTTATTATAAATAATGGTACAAAGTTACATTTACAACACTCCCACATGGAGCCCTATATGAAGAACAAGAAAGAAAAACCTAGTCTACCCTCGGGAACTTAGCCTTTCCCCCCTCGGGGACTATGTCTCCATCGGCTCCCTCGGGACCAGCTCCCTCACCGGCCTCCTCCTTGTTGTCTTTAGTATCGAAAATGAGGAACTTGGCATCGAACTCTTCCGAATTGGCCTGCTCTATCTCCTATGAGAGATCGAAGCCCTTACCATGAATCTCCTAGAGAGTTTCCCTCCGAGATTTGCATCGGGCATATTCATTGCTTCTTTTCTCTCTATCGGAATCCCCCCTCAAATTCTACGAGCATCAGCAACATCTTTCAAATATATGGCTACCTTCTTATCAGCCTTTGCTTGGACCTCTTCGGCTTCGGCTTGAGCGTCCACAACTTTGGCCTTCATCTTCAAAAGATCTGTTTCAAGCTTAGCAACCCTTCTCGCCTAGACCAAGTTGCTTTCCCGAGCATTGCAAAGTTGTATCTCGAGGGAAGAGGCCTTAGCCAAAGAGTTCCTTTTGGCCGCAACATGAGCATCTATATGTGCCTTCAAGTCGTTGCATTCAGAATTAACCTGGTTGGCTTCGCCCCGAAGGCGCTCCAACGTCTCTGTCTTTCTCTGCAACTGAGATACCAAAATGTTAGTTTCCAAAGATGGGAGAAAAAGCATGTATTCCCTCAAAATAAAGGTTACCTATTTCTCGAGGTTGCCTTCGTAATCATGACTTCGGTCCAACTCCGATCGAAGATGTATCAGCTCTCTTGTCTTCTTATCACAAAGAAGCCTGAGAGATTTCTCCCCATTCAAGGCTTTACGCAACTTAGATTCACAGTGAAGCAGCTCATACTTGAGCTTATCAAAGGCTTATGAGAAAGAAAAGTTCAGTTAAAAAGAAGAAATGATGAAGTTGGAAAAGATATAATGACTTCAAAACTCACCATAGAGCAGAGTCGCTTAGCCTCCTCGAAGGTCGATTTCACATCTACCGGCTTGGTATCATCGGCCCCGATAGAGAAACCCGAGGCGCTTTGATTGGGTGGATATGAGTCGAAGCCATTTCCCTTGAAGTATTTCCCGGCGTCCGAGAACCAGCTACCAAATCAGGTAATGAAGGGCTTTCGCCCCTCCTCTCTTGTGGAATCTCTCCCTCAAGACTAGGGGCCTCGAGCCCAATAGGCTCAACAGTCTCGAGAGGCCTCCTGGTTCGAGCCATCAATGTGGAATTATTCTCTCCGAGTGCATTGATGTCCACAGAACAACCGATAAAAATGAGATCTTCGTTAGCGGCAACATCCTCCTCGCGCCCCCAGACGGATCCTGCTTTGCTATGAGAATCCTTGTTCTTCGAGGACCATTTCCTTGTATTATCCTTTTTGTCTCAAAAATTGAAGGCCATTCCTCCTCCTCGAAAGGGGACGGTTTCACCTCAAAAAACTCACCAATGCATGCAACAAAGAAATTAGTGTACTAAAGGCAAAGTACTTCTCGAGAGAAGGACTACATAGCACATACCATGGTTCTTAGCCTCCCATTTGCCCTTCAACAAATCTCGCCACTTGCGCTTGTCATAAGTCGAAGAGGCCGTAAGTTTGCGGGCTCAGTACGCAAGGTCTGGGACCTCATTTGGCATCCACGAAATCACTGCGAAAAAGGAAAGAAAACGTCCTTACGGAGTCTGGCTCTACCGAGAACAAAAATAATAGAGTATAGTATATCACTTACGCTTGAAATTCCATTTCTCGGGGAATGGCATAAACTCCGCAGGAATAATATCAATAGTCCCCACTCGAACAAATTGACTCATCCACCCTCGATCCCTGTCCTCGTCATCACTAGCAATAAAGGGCTTGGTGGATCGGCGTCGTAATGTAATTAGACCTCGATGATGCAAAGGCCAATACAATCTGATGAGGTGGCTAAGGGTGAACTCGAGCTTGGCCCTTTTAGTGAAAATCCTCATCATCAACACGATCAACCAGAAAGATGGATAGATCTTAGCCAAAGTAACTCGATATCTTCGACAGAATTCGAGCACAAGTCGGTGAGAGGACCCAATGTAAAAGGGTACGTGTACACATTCAGAAACCCCTCTACGTGGGCCATAATATCCTCTTCCCGGGAGGGTATCTACAGCCTCACCTTTTCTCCCCATCCGCAGTCTCTCCTTATAGCCTCGAGGTGCCTCTCTTCTATTGATCGAATGAACCTCGATGCATGCTCTCAATGGACCGGAACATCGAGAGGTTTCTCTATCGTAAAATCTCTCATCAAGATGACACAGTTCGAAGTTAGCCCGCCAAACACCGGCGGTGTACCACCGGCCGGTCGGGAAGCAGAGGTGGGACTTCCCTCTTCCCGGTGAGCGAGCTTGGGCATGGTAACCATGGTTCCTTCAAAACAAGAAAGGGAAGGTGAAAACTCAAGCGAAAGCTTTGATCTGATGTGGCACTAGAACTAGCACAAAAAGGGAACTCTATAAAGAAAGGTAGTTGCACAAAGCGGCAATGCCCTCAATAAAAGGAAAGAAAGTATATATCAAAAGAGCATCGACTATTCATTAACTTTGATAGACAATCAGCTCTGACAAACCAATTATGACTTTTTAGGAAAATGTACTGACGGGGCCATTTCGGTCACTTCACGGTCATGTCACAGGAATGGCATTACCACACAGTGCTCAAAGGATCGAGGAGTCAAATCAATTCCTTACCAACCCGACCTAGGGAAGGTATGCGATTGAAGCCAGAACAACCTGATCTCAAGGGTCTCTGTTACCCCAAGACCAAGCTTGAAAGAGTTAAATTCAAGCTCGAAGCCTGACTCTGGCATGAACACTAAAAGGCAAAACTTTGAAGACATTAAACAAGAAAATCCTTTGCATTCCAAAACTATATTTACAAAGGTGCATTTACAAAACTCCCACGCGGAGTCTGCATACAAAAGAAGAAAAAGTGAAAAAAGCAAAGGTGGCCTAGTCTTCATCTTCGCTACTCTCCGAGCTACTCCTAGAGCCCTCATCCGACGTAGTCGGAGCTGCTGACTCCTCTTCCAAGGCCTTCACTTCTTCGATCTCGGTAGAAAGATCGAAACACTTGGCGTGCACTTCCTCAAAGGCCTGCCTCCGAGATTCTAATCGAGCATGTGTGAGGGCACGAGCTAGTTTGAGCTCAGCCTCTTCAGATATCTCCCTATCTCGAGTATTCGCTGCAGCAGCAGCATCCCGATATGATAATATGAGTGCATCGACCTTAGACTTGGCCGCGGATAACACGGCAACCGACTTAACATGAAGAGTCTTGAATTTGTGAGCCTCCTCTTTAGCAACTTGAAGAAGACTCTAGGTTGAGGCCAGCTCCCCTCGAAGAGTATCCCTTTCCAAGGCCATGCTATCCTTGTACCGCTTCAGCTCAAGTATCTCGACATCTTTGGCCGCAATTTCTTCTCGAAGATGCTCTGCTAGGGCATCCTTTCTCTCAATCTACAAATGCTGAGTCAAGATAATAAATACCAAGTTATGAAAACATAAAGCAAGCTCATGAATATCGAACTACCTGCTCGATGAAGTTTGCCCATTTCTGGAGCACTTTCTTCGAGCTTTCTCGAAGGCTATTCAGTTCCTCCTCCCTTCAGGCGTATAGAGTTTTTAGCTCTTTTGACTCCGAAGCAAGCTTCTAGAACTTCTCCTCGCAATGAGTCAGATCAGCTCGTAACTTGGAGAAGACCTAGTCGTACAACATCGTGACCTATAGCACGAAGGAAAGAAGTTAGAAAAACAAAGATCAAAATCTAACTCAAGGCACAAAGGTTATGTCAAAAATCACATATTTTTGGAGTTTTGAAGCCTCCTCGAGAATGATTGGGGCATCAAGATCATTATCCTCTTCGACACCCGCAAAAAAACCTCCAAATTTATCATCCTCTCCTTGGGATGCCCCCACATCGGAAGTCTCCCTATTCTGGGCATCCCGTATTTGCCCTGGAGAAAATGACAGGCCCGGTTGAAGATCGCCTAAGGCATCAACCTCTATCGGGGCTTTCTCTTGCTCTCGAGGGGCCTCAGAGCTAGATCCTCCGAAAGCGCCAACCAAGTGCTCATCAGCATAAGTTGTATCTTGTTCAATGGTCAGCTCGGGCACTGCATCCAAACCCTCTTCCAGGGTCTCCTCAATATGAGGTGGGACCACATCGACCACCTCTGACTCGGTAGTCTTCTGCGCGGCAACCTTCGAAGCATCAACGCTTCGTCTTGCCCTATGTACCAGTGGGCAACCGTCATCGTCTTCGTCTTCAGCACGAAGACTCTCAGCAGCTACCAAAGTTAGGACCGTTGCATCGGCTCTAGGCTTTCGAGCTTTAGCTCTCTTTGGTTTCGGGGACTCCGCTGGCGTCTCCTTCTTTCTCTTTCTATCTTTGGCGGGTTTTTGGGTCTCCTCTTCACCAGGAGGAGGCAGTCTCATTGAAACTTCTTCCCCAAGGTCTGCACAGGCGTAAAATGTCAAACATACCACCAAGAAATCTATTCATAAGGGATTTAGAAGTGATATCGGTGAGGGCGTACCATGATTTTTGGCCTCCCATAGAATATTGGCCAAATCACACCAAACGCGCTTGTCGTATGAGGAGGTGGAGTCTAAGTGTTTAACCCAGCCCGGGAGGTCCTTGACTGCACCAGGGAACCACACGGTGGCTAAGCAATCGGAGGAGAATCAATTCAAAAAAGAAAGGAATTATTTCGAAAGTGGAAAAGAGGATCCAGGTGATAAAACAAGCTCGGTGTAACGACACTTACGTTTCATATTCCATTCCTTAGGGAATGACATCTTATCGGTAGGGATGAAGTTCGAAGTCCTGACTAGAACGAAGCGACTCATCCACCCCTGGTCCTTATCTTCGTCGATGGTGACAAAAAATACTTTGGTAGATGGATGTCGTAGTTTGACTAGGCCCCCTCGATATAGACAATGGCTATACAATCTAATCAGATGATCGAGGGTGAAATTCATCCCCTTTACCATATTTGAGAAATATCTAATCAAATAGACAATTCTCCAAAAAGAGGGATAAATTTGACCAAGCGTCACTCGATATTATCGACAAAAATCGAGGATCACCAGGTCTATCAGTGGAGAAGAAGAATTTACAAGGCCTAAGGTAAATGGATACGTATATACGCTGAGGAAACCAGCTCTGTATGTAGTTATATCCTCTTCCGATGAAGGGATCTCCACTTGTACCGCCTCTCTCCAGCGGTAATCTATTTTCACTTTCTCTATGTCGGTTATTAGACTAATGTACCGAGACATAGGCTCGCATCGGCCCGATATCGAAGAAGGTTTTTCAATTTTGAAATTGGAGGATGTATCGAAGGGCCCATGAATACACTCCTCAATACGAGGAGGCACTATCTTTTTGCTCTTAGTCGAGCGTGACGAAGAAGGGGCTTCCTCTTTTTGAGGTACTGTCTTAGAAGTTTTGGCCATGGTTACAACAAAGTTTCAAAGTAAGCTGACAAAGAAGTGAACACGGAAGAAGGATGAAAACATGAAACTGTTAACAAAGATTTGAATATTTGAAGACGTTGTAAAGGTTTAAAAGATAGGGAATTTGAGTATTTATAATAGTCATCTAAGTATACTGGAGGAGTTGAAAGGGCAACCAATAGTGGTTCGTGGGCTTTTCGAGAACCGCGTTTGACAAGACCTCTATACAACTTTTCTATCACACCATTTAATGATCTCATGTGGCTGATGTCACAATGGGGGTATCGAAGAGGTAAGAACTCAAGATCGTTTCTTATCATTTCATTCTAAGAAACGCGGGGACTATCTGTATATGATCAAAATTGGGGAGTTCGACCTTGGGGCTACTGTGGCACTCCATGCCCAACCCCGAGAAGCTCGAAGTAGAATGTGAAGTGTGACCTCGAGGTGCGTCCCTCGAGGGAGCACATCAAAGGTTTACTATGGCCGATCTTGGAGCAGTACCAATCGATGATCGTCATGGAAAGGCGGGAAAGCTCCCAAGTAGACGTGGTTAGAGTTGACCAGGTCTGCTAGAATAGTACTAATTCGTACTAGGTCATTATACAGCTGTATCAATAGCATTTTCTCGTCATTATTAAACATGTACTATGTTGGGATTCCTCCCTCCTATATAAAAGGACCCTTGTTATTTTGTAACACACATGAATATTGAATACAATAGAACATTCTCTGCTTTCCTTGCCTAAAACATGCTCAATAATTACTCTACAAATTCATTCCTTGTTCATTTATTGTTCATCTATTGTTCATTCATTGTTCATTTACTGTTCTTCATTTGTTGTTCATTTATCAACCTTTAAAGGCTGCCCTCGAGGTTCTATATCACTGAGCTCGAGGCCCTCAATCTTGTGACTACACTAGTTTGCTTATCATTTCTCGCTCATTTACACCTAGCATTATTCACATAATAACTAGTATTAAGATAAATCACGTATTTGTAGAATCACAAATAAACTATAATTGTTAATACCATTTTCAAGGTAAACAATAAGCTTTAAGTCGAAACAAAATCGCATAATAAAGAATCAAGAAATGGAAAGTTCCTAAACCTCTATAACCTCTCGCAGATAGATACTGACGTCTCTATATCGATCCACAAGACTCTACTATGCTCGTTCATGATTAGTGAGAACCTTAGAACCTAGAGCTCTGATACCAACTTATCACGACCCAAAGTCCCACTAAAAGTCGTAATGGCGCCTAACCAGCTTGCTAGGCAAGCCAACACTCAATCGACAATAATATAATCTAATTATTAAGTCATTAACTATTTCATGATATAACTAACAATGCAAAATAATCTCAAATTAATCTCATAAAGGCATAATCAATGACAAAGTCTAAACACGACCACAAATGTCTAATAACGCCCAAAACCAAGTGTCACTATATCACGAGCATCTAATAAGAGCAACTAGAATCAACTGAACTAATACACCTGTTCGAAAAGGAAGTACATAGACATAAATATATAAGTAGGGAATGGGGACTTCATGTGCTGCATATCGAATCAAGCAGCTCATCACGAAGTCTCCAATAACACACTCATACTCAGCTCAAAGGGTACCAAAACTACCATTCTCAGAACTGCACACAAGATGCAAAAGTGTAGTATGAGTACAAAACCATGATACTTAGTAAGTATCAAGTCTAACCTCGAAGAAATAGTGATACAGGGTCAACACCGACACTTACTAACATCTCAACAAGAATATGAAGCATAAATAGAGCAAGGAATAAAGCATGATATTATCAATCGGGTCTGTCAATAGAAATATTATAAAATTTGAAATTTAGACATACTTTTTAGACAAGGAGATAGAATTCAACATCAATTATCTTAGTTCATTGTATAATCATGATACGAGGCAATCAACGTTCACATATAGTATAAGAGCCGCTACATGAGTCTAAGCTATCAATGCATGCACAAACAAGGGGGATAACAGAATATCAGTTATCTCAATCTTTCACAATCACAATAAACTAAGTCAATTATATATATATATATATATATATATATATATATTATATATGCATTCCACGAGTCGAGACTTCCATGCTCACAATACAATACCAGATCTCACTGATTTCATAAATCTGACACTAATCAAGTATCCAAACTAGCACCAATCTGAGTGCATGAGCTCACAGGGCCCAAAGTAACATGAGAAATCACCTCACTTTAGAGGGATGGTACCAAATCTAAGCGCCCGTTGTGGCGTGCAACCCTGTCCATATGTACAACCATTGCAGCGTGTGACCCAATCCACATATAATATCATTGCATCATGCAACTCGATCTACATATAATATTGTTGTGGTGTACAACTCGATCCACATAAAATATCGTTATGGCATGCAATCTGATTCATATAACATCATCAATAATCAATATCCGCTCATAAGGTTCGCATGCCAAAATTCTCATCTTTTCACAATATTTTACTCTCCACCTTATAAATATACATATGAGGCAATATAATTAAAAGCACCGGATCATAATAATAGAAATGCGAATAAAAGCACATATGGCTAAAAGATGACAATGGCTAATCATGTAACTCACGACATCTCAACAATTCCATAAGCAATTTTATCATTCTAAAGTCTTACCATAAAATTAAACAAAAATGAAATAAGTCATTTAACCACCAAATCATGAATCAATAGGACAAGCATTTGACAACGACTCGACACAAAAACTCAATATGATAACCCAATTATTTATTCTCAATTCAACAGGTCCTAACCCTGAACATGCTTCTAAACCACAATTATGAGGCATCATGTAGTCATAGAATCAATGAAACATGAGTAATAAGTTTA
The DNA here is from genome assembly GCF_000715075.1 of Nicotiana tabacum. Classification (NCBI taxonomy): domain Eukaryota; kingdom Viridiplantae; phylum Streptophyta; class Magnoliopsida; order Solanales; family Solanaceae; genus Nicotiana; species Nicotiana tabacum. Next base: position 78,662,918 of record NC_134089.1, on the reverse strand, counting down.
ATCCATTCAAGGCATAATCATAAGCCAAACATTTACTGGATATGATCATAACCAAGCTACACATACACACTCACTACCCCACATATACGTGGCTTCTAAATTTAGCAACAAGTAGAAAATAAATCACCTATGGGGAGAATTCCCTCCTACAACGACAAACAAGAGACTTACCTCTACCCTGCAAGCTCTAATCATTCAACAATCGCCTTGCTATTCAAATTCAACATCAAATGACTCGAATATAGTCAAATACAACTCAATGTCAAATAAAGCCATAGGAAACAATTTTAAGCAATAAAGCTTCAATCTTTAATCAAATCTCCAAAAGTTAACTTCGGTCCTGCATGGCCAAAATCCGAGTCAAGAGGTAGATCCCGTCTACCCATAGCCTCACGAGTCCAAATATCTGATTAGAATCTAAAACCACGTCCAAATCAATTTCATATCCGAAATTTACACTCTCCAAGACTGTAGACAAAATTCCCAAAATGTCTCTTTCAAATTCCATAATATAAGTGTATAAATCCATGGGAAAATAAGATGTATTATCAAAATCAAGTAGAAATCACTTACCTTCAAAATTATAGTGAAAATCCTTTCTAAAATTGCCTCTACCTGAGTTCCAAAACTCAAAATTGAGAAAAATGAGCCAAACCCTCGAAATTATAAAGTTAGCTAGTGGTCTTGCATCTGCGAACAAAAGAGTCGCTTCTCGATATTGCTTTTGAGACACAACGATCGCATCTACAATCATCACTAATATAGCCCTCCATCGCATTTGGGAGAAACTACCGCATCTGCTGCTTTGAGGTGCGGCAAGATACACACGTCTGCTTTACCTCCTCAGCCAGCCCAACCTCGCATCTGTTCAAGAACGACTACTTCCACGAAGGCGCAGGTGCGACCAACCCATCACTTCTACGACCTCTCACCTGCGCAAAAACCATTGCAGGGGCAACACACCAGTACTAGATCTGCCAAACCACTTTCAAATGGTCTAAAATCAACTCAATAGCACCCGAGCCCCCGACCCTATACAACTATGCCAACAAGTTTAAATACGTCATATAAACTTATCCAAGTGCTCAAAACACCACAATTAACATCAAAATCAAGAATCGATGTCAAAATTCATCTCTTAACTTTCAAACTTTCTAACTTCACCAAGCACGTCTGAATCATGCCTAAACATTCTAGATTTCAATCAAATTTGCACACAAGTCAAAATCAACTAAAAGAACCTATTTAAAGTTTCGAAACACCAATCTGATCCCAGTATCATCAAAGTCAACTATTGGTCAAACCTACCAATTCTCTAATTTTTTAAATTGCCAACTTTCGGCAAATATGGCCAAAATCTCCTTGGAACCTCCAAATTCAAACTCGGACATACGCCTAAGTCCAAAGACAGAGTCAACCGATAGATCAAAGAGTCATCATCATACGAACATATAGGAACCATCAAATCACAAATCCGAGGCCATCTACTCAAAAGTTAAACCTTCGTCAAGTCTTCCAACTTAAAGCTTTCAAATTAAGAATCACTCTTCCGAATCAACTCTGAACCCCTCGAAAATCAAAACCAACCATATACGCAAGTCATAATGTATCATATGAAGCTACTCAGGCCCCAAACCACCGAACGGAATGCTAAAGCTCTAAACGATTGATTGAGTCGTTACCAGAAGTATTTTCTCTTTTTTTAATTCAGATTAATCAAGGACCAATGCGGCACTTGGCATTGATAAAAAAAACACAAAAAATATAAAATGGGTCGTTTGTCCTAGAAAATATTGAAAGATGTATCAGCCAAAAAATTAAGAGCAGTTTGTAAAAACAATTTTAGTAGTAGTAATGTTTTTCGAGATATTGATCGAACTCGAGTTTAAATTCGTAGGTTTTTAATATAGAAATCCGATGTAGCCGCCGAAAAGAACTCCTGATGTAATAAAAATATCAAACGCCACTCAGAACCCACACACATTTGTTTAATCTTTTCCACAACTGTTTGGGCCTGTCCATACCTGACAGATTGTTACATAAAATAATAATCTGTCACGGATCTCCCGCTTCTCTCTCTTTCACCTCCCCCACCGGCCACCACCCACCCCATATATAATTGAAGCAGATTGAGAAGATTCAATGATCATTTCCATTTTCCTATATGTGGGTTTGTCTGCATACACGTACTATTCATAATACATACAGTAACTTTTAGATAAGAAAAGACTATTCATATAGTTGGATCCAACTCTTAAATTAGTTTGAGATTGAGTTATACTTGGTTGTATGTACGATCTCAAACTAATTTGAAATTGAGGCGTATGGAGAACCAAGTTGACATAGAGAATGAAGGAGGGATGGTGGAGGAAGAGAAAATAGAATTGGAGAGAAATTTTTCGACAATTTCAGAAAGTGGGATAAGAGAGCCTTTGCTTAATTCCAAGAGCAGAGTCAACAACACCTCTCAAATCGCTATTGTTGGAGCCAATGTTTACCCCATTGAAAGCCTCGACTACGAGTATGATTACTTACTTTTCTCTTATTCTGTGCTCTTTTGCTCCTTTTATTCTTTAGTTTATTGCAGAATCAATCAATTTACTGTTCCTCTATTTTAAAATATCTGGGTCTGTCTCTATGAATTTTCTGCTTGAAGGGATTCATTATAGTTTGACTATTTTTAGGATGGTAGTCATTAGTCAACTTTCTGGTAACATCTTCGGGCTTGAGATTTTTCTTGTGCAATTAGTGTGATGATGGAAAAAGATTCTTTTGCTGTGATATTATTAAAAGGAAAAACTAGTGAACTTCCATAGTAAGAGATATGAATGGTGAAAGAAATCAGAGATCTCTGATGTTCAAATTTTGTAGTCTATGTATTATATATATAGTTGGTAATTACAAACTTAAGTTGGGGTTGAAATCTTAATGACTTATGCTGATCAGAACACAGAAGTTTTCTTTCTGAGGTTGGACCCTCAAATCCTATGTTTTGGTCCTGGAGTACAATTTGTTTCTTTTATCGACGAATTCCTGAACGCGCTTGCTTCACGAGTTTATACGCTGGAGATCCTGGCCAGCGTCCTAATACCTTTTCAACGCAAATGAAATCTCTCTATCATTTAATAATTACCCAAGATTTATTTTTTCATTTTGTAGTAACTTGCAGTTAACCAAAATACATGTTTTTCTGGTAACTTTTATCTGTCCTATATTCACTTGAAGTATATATCCAACGTTCCATTTTGATCTTGTTAGTCATTTTTATGCAGGATTGTAGAAAATGACCTTTTCAAGCAAGACTGGAGATCTAGGAAAAAGGTCCAGATATTTCAATATATATTTCTCAAGTGGACTCTTGTGCTTCTCATTGGATTAAGTACTGGCCTTGTTGGTTTCTTTAATAACATAGGAGTGGAAAATATTGCTGGTTTCAAGCTACTGCTAACTAGCAACTTAATGCTTGAAGGAAAGTAAGTACAACTTCAATCAAGTTATAGTTTATCAAATAAGTTGTGATTTCAAAATACCAACTACGAATGCATAAATGACAAAAGCCTGCGACTCATTCTGTTCAAGTTATTAAGTTATTTTACTTTCAGAGCAGATATTTCCGGGCATTTGCTGCTTTTGCGGGTTGCAATGTGGTTCTTGCAACTTGTGCTGCGGCCCTCTGTGCACTTATTGCACCTGCAGCTGCAGGGTCTGGGATACCTGAAGTAAAAGCATATCTAAATGGTATCGATGCTCATTCCATATTGGCTCCAAGTACATTACTTGTCAAGGTGGGTTTCTCCGTCTTTTTCCCTCTCGTGTATTTCTTGTTACTTGCCACATGGACATCTCTAAGAAGCATGATTATCTGGCTTGTAAAAAGTATCACTTGATACTATTTTTCCAACTGTTCATGTAACTTGATTAGCATTTTCAAATTGCTTATCCTGGTATATTCCTTCTTTTCCAAAGAACAAATTATCATGTTATTACTACTTACTAGTGCTATTGAGTTTATACTGAATTGAACTTACAACAACAATAATAAAGATTTCAAATAACAATATTTGATTTAAGGATAACTGAATATGAATTAACACTCAGATAACCATGTTTATATTTGTGCACTGCAGTCCAGTTCATCCTTTTTTACCTTACTATGGACATCAATGAAGTAAATTAGAAATGAAATTGTGTAGTAAAGACCCCGAAGCTTTGGTCTAGGGTAAGAGTGCATCTTGTGATGTGTGGTTAGGCACACATCATAGGTTCAATCTCTACCGCAGGCAAAACTTGGTATTTAAGTGAAGAAGAATATGGGGGAATTCTCCATCGACTTCGAACAATGCGCTACTGGCCCTCATGGATTTCTCGTTTATCAAAAATAACTATGTGGCAAAAAATGATTGATTTGCATTATATGACGCGCTTTAAATTCCTCTGATTAGGTACATTTGATATGGTTATCCCTGCTTGTTGCCCTTTCACTTGTTCGTTCTTAGGTTTGTTTTCTCAGACTGCCATGTTAAAATGAACTCTGGAGGTGTATCTTTATCTTCTTTTATTTTGCTGTATATCAACAATCTGGCATTCTCCTCACAGACATCATTTACCACTATAAATGATAAGTTACAAGCTGAAGCAGTTAGCACCATAATTCACATTAAATGATTGTTTTAGTGGTTTGTTTGTTTCTTCTTGTTCAATGGGTTGTAATTTACCCTACTTCATGCTTTATTATAGTGCTGATTGGCTCATTCTCTGAAAGTCATTCTCGAAAACACTAACTCTGACATTTTGCACTCGGCAGATTTTTGGTTCCATTTTGGGTGTTGCTGCTGGATTTGTTGTTGGCAAGGAAGGACCCATGGTCCATACTGGTGCTTGCATAGCAAACTTACTTGGACAAGGGGGTTCCCGCAAGTATCATTTAACTTGGAACTGGCTAAAATACTTCAAAAACGACCGTGATCGTAGGGATTTGATCACTTGTGGTGCTGCTGCTGGTGTCGCAGCTGCTTTTCGTGCCCCAGTTGGAGGAGTCCTTTTTGCTCTTGAAGAAATAGCATCATGGTCTCTCTCTCTCTCTCTCTCACACACACACACACACACACACACACACACACACGCACAAAGCTGCACACACACATATTGATACTAGCTTGCATTCATAAGAAGGCTTATATCTCAAAATGTTCGATCGTTCTATTTGATGTTTTAGGTGGCGAAGTGCTTTACTTTGGAGGACTTTCTTCACAACTGCTGTCGTTGCTATGGTGCTCAGATCTCTCATACAATTCTGTCGCAGTGGGAAATGTGGACTATTTGGGCAAGGAGGTTTGATAATGTTTGATGTCAATTCAGGAGTATCTAATTACAACACAATAGATGTATTGGCAATAATTTTAATTGGAGTACTTGGAGGCCTTTTGGGAAGCCTTTATAACTATCTTGTCGACAAGGTCCTCCGGACTTACAGCGTCATTAATGAGTTAGTCTTCTAAACCCCTCTTGCCAACACTATATGTTTAGTTCTCTCTCAGTTGTTAGTCAGTGGAGGGGTAGGTGCATGTTCTAGTCTGATGAAGTAACAATTTTAAGAAGTATGCAAGGTTTTCCTGAAGCATGTCTCACTTCTCTTTTGATTTCAACTTTATATTTTTCTTTTCTTTCTTTTGCAGATTGGATTTCCAGGTAGATAACTGTAACTGATCCATAATGATTTTGTGGTTAACAGTGTATTTCATCAGGATATTTCACCTAAGCATGCGTACATAGTTCGAAAAGTTCATCTTAAATGGGTCATTTACTCTTTGCCACCAAAACATGTTTGATCAATGTTCTTCGTTTCGAAGTTATTTAGTACTTGTAAAAGATATACTATATGTATTCGTTGGTTATTTATTTATTTATTTTGTGATGCCATCTCTACAGTAAGTTACATGAGCTGTTATTTCCACAAGTAGAATTTTCTTGGTGCGTAAATTGTGGTTGTACTCCTGCCTTTTTCTTTGGCTGATTCTTGGAATAAAAAATGATAATCATGATATTCTTTCTGCCTGGTTTTCCCTTTATTTCTGCTTTTCCTTTGGCTAATTTTTGGCAGTGAATTACAGGAGAGGTGCTGCTTTCAAGATCTTGCTTGTCATGACTGTTTCTATCCTGACTTCTTGTTGCTCTTATGGCCTACCATGGCTGGCAAGGTGCACCCCTTGTCCTGCCGGCTTGGAGGAGAAATGCCCAACTATAGGTCGCTCTGGAAGCTACAAGAATTTCCAGTGTCCACCAGGGCATTACAATGATCTCGCATCCCTCTTTCTGAACACCAATGATGATGCCATTCGCAATTTGTTTAGTTCAAATAATTCAAACGAATTTCACATCTCTTCACTTCTTGTCTTCTTTGCTGGGGTATATTGCCTTGGCATTATCACTTATGGAATTGCTATTCCTTCTGGACTTTTCATTCCTGTCATACTTGCTGGAGCCTCCTATGGGCGTATTTTTGGCAGAGCCTTGGGTTCGTTGTCCAATCTTAATGTTGGCCTGTTTTCGCTACTTGGTGCTGCTTCTTTCCTTGGTGGTACCATGAGAATGACAGTATCAATTTGTGTCATACTCCTTGAGCTCACAAACAATCTATTAATGCTTCCATTGGTGATGCTTGTTCTTCTCATATCAAAAACTGTGGCCGATAGTTTTAACAAGGGTGTGTATGACCAAATTGTGAAAATGAAAGGCTTGCCTTTCTTGGAAGCTCATGCTGAACCATTTATGAGGCATTTGGTCGCTGGAGATGTTTGTTCTGGGCCATTATTGTCATTTTCAGGTGTAGAGAAGGTGGGGAACATCGTGCATGCTTTGAAGTATACTAGGCATAATGGATTTCCTGTGATTGATGAGCCACCTTTCTCAGAGGCACCAGAGTTGTGTGGGCTCGTTCTAAGGTCTCATTTACTTGTCTTGCTCAATGGAAAGAAATTCATGAAACAGCGTGTATTGAGCGGCTCCAGTATTTTAAGGAGGTTTCATGCGTTTGATTTTGCTAAGCCAGGATCAGGGAAGGGGCTTAAGTTTGAGGATCTCGTCATCACGCAGGAGGAGATGGAAATGTATGTTGATCTCCATCCTATAACAAATACATCCCCATACACAGTAGTGGAAACCATGTCTCTGGCCAAAGCTGCAATCCTTTTCCGACAACTTGGACTCAGACACTTGTGTGTTGTCCCAAAGAAAACTGGGGTAAGTCCTTCTCCCCCCTTCCTCTCTCTCCAGCCCCCTCTGTCCCCTGTTTCTTTTGCCATTTTTTCCCGAAATGTTCTTTTCTGATCTCCTTTTGTACATTGATTTAGTACATAATGTGTATGATCTGCATCACTAGTTTTAGTGGAAACTTGGGAACTAGGATCATCTTGGCCCATTTGGACGGATTGGAACTTCATTTAGTAAACTATGGTGGGAGTAAAGGTTTCAAAACCATCAATGATTAGTGATACTTTAATACTAAGTATTTCAAGTGACATCTCAATCAAAAGTATTTAATTTGAAATCCATTGAATATGTTGTGAGAATTCTTAGATGTCGATAGCATGAGTTGGAACGCATTAACTTATATCTGCAATATTACATGTGCTAATACATCACAGTTGCATACAAGTGGATCCATGCATTCGGGGGTTGGGGCGTGGTTTTCGTGTTCTTGTTATGCACTTTTTGCTTTGTGGTAGCTTATTCTGCATTCTACTACTTTACAATAATGTCCTGAAAATGTAGCTCTTTTGAATTTGTAGAGGGCTCCAATCGCTGGAATCTTAACAAGGCATGACTTCATGCATGAACATATATCGAACCTCTACCCGCATCTCGTCCCCCACAAGTAGCAAGAGAAGTTTGCTCATTCCACAGGCAAACACGCAGCCTATTGTGTATTATTACTATTCCTTATTGTTTTGGTTTCCAGAATTACTCTCCTTGTAATTCTTTTGGTCTTCATGTTTGTATAACTACGAATACTCCGAATTTTTCATTATCTAGCTTGTAGTCTAGCTCGATCAAAGCAGTTCCTGGAGAAGTTAGTACCATGGCCCCACTTCCCCTCCCCTCCCCCCCCCCCCCAAAAAAAAAAAAGAAAAACAACAAAAAAAATACATAATAACGTAGTTGAAAACGATTAAGCAAAATGGTTTGGTTGTTGACCAACGGAGAGCATGGGAGAAAAAAAATGTACAACCTTCTTTGTTTGAGTATCTTTTCTCATGATATTTATTGAAAATTGGAGCCTTCAATCAAAGCATGGTTACAAGAAGGATAACGTGGTTGGGCGAGATATTATAGCCTCGAACTCATAATGTACAATGGTATTGCTGAAGCATTTAATTTATGTCGATTGATAGTGAAAAAATATATGTAGTACCGTGGGCTGGCGACATCCTAAATAATCAATGCCTTAGATTAGATTACCTCCTTTTGACACAGATCACTGATTTAATGCATGTTTGCATCATTTCGTACTCAGATAAGTTCTATTTTACATGGGCCTAAAGTACCTTATGACTGCTCTTCAATTGCCTCACTTCTTGGCTAATTGCACCAAAGCTGCAGAAAGCTACTCCCTCTATCCCAAAAACATGATACTTCTCAGATTTCACCACTACTTTTTCATATACATTTTAAATATTTTAAACTTTTAATTATTATGACTTATAGTATTTTTTTAATGCAATTTTTAAATATCTAACCTTTTTTTTTAGAAAAACATAAAGGTTCCATCTCTGAATTCATAATCAAAATTAAAAAGTTTGACTTTCGAAATTCGAAAAGTATTAAATAAGCTGCTTGATCAACCATTTCACGTGGAAGTTCACATTTGAAAATCCCCCAAATTAAATATAATCTTATTGGCAAGTCTACATCTCAACACCCAAACATGATTAGGACTTCTTTCGTGTTTTAAATTTATTTTACATAGAGGGAGAGGGAGGGAAAATAAGATCGGATCCACATCAATAAGGTAGAAATAACCAACTAGGGCTACCATGATTCCCCAAACATGATCAGGACTAGGTTGTCAAATGCTATATCATGTTTGAGCTCTAAAGCAAGTCCATGTAAAATGTCCATATGTGGCTAAATTAGCCTTGCAAATTGAAGTTCAACAAGAATATCTGAGTGTATACATATTAACATCTATTTAGTAAAGTTATATTTGATGTTTAGGTTTCTTCACAAGTTTGTTTTACTCTTCTCTTGTCAATGATTTGACTAATGGATCAGCCCAATTCTTACTAGATCTCACATACACTATGCTATAGTCCATTTGCAATTAATTCTCTTATATAAACATGTCTTAAGCTTATATGTCTTGATTTTCTATTTGTGAGTCACACACATTATAGTCTCACTATCATCAAATATAACAATGGCTGGCATAGGTTGTGGCCACACCTTTAAATCTAATGACATATTCCTTAGCCATTTTGCTTCTTTGCCAACCTCAGAGTAAATATTTATCTCGAAATGAATTTATTATCATTAACATTTTGCATCAAATTATCCTTCTAATACAGTAGGAAAATCATTAAAGCAAATGCCTAAATGTTTTCTATGTCACTTATCGGATTAGTAATGTACATACGTGGGCTTATTTTTGTATTTGCTCAAACAAAAAGAAATCAAACTTCACAGGATGCTTTTCGATTTTACTACTACACTAAAAAAAACTCACTATTAGTATAGAAAAGAAATCTAATAAACTAATAATGAAATATATGGTAAGTTTCCGGCCTTTTGGTTTACAAAGAGCCCGTAAGGAAATTTTTGATAAAGAATAAGATAGTTTTAAGATAATTTTTTTTAAGAGGAGGACAATCAAGCCAGCACAGACTCAATCTCGGAACTTCTTGAACTGTTTGAACCCACTAGACCATTGCTCCACAGCCAGGGCCGGCCTAATGGCCAAGCAAGTAAAGCAATTTGTGGGGCCCCCAAAATTTTCTAATAGTTAATGTATTTTCAATTTTTTTTTAAAAGAATATTAAGTGTTTGAAAAGAAAAATAATGCAAGTTTTAAGGAAAGGGGACTGTTGGAGAACAATGGAAAAGGAATACATTTTTGGGATCCACTCCTTATTTACGTGTGATCATTCCACAATCTTGCCTCATCTAAGCATCACTAGGGGTGTACGAAGGAAACCGACAAATCGTATCAACCCGATAATCTGAGTCAAATTGAGAAAAAAAACCTGACTCTAGTTTGGTTTGATTTGGCTTGTTGTTGGAAAAAAAACCCGACCATAATTGATTTGGTTTGGTTTGGTTTGGTTTTAACTAAATAAAGTCAAACCGAAACCAAACCAACCCGACATTATATATATCGAAATTTTAGATATATTTAATATATAAATATACTAATTGTGATGTAATTTATAAATATTTCTTAAAAAAATTCATAATTTTATCTTTTAAGGTATTATTTCAAGGTTGAACTTAGAACTTTTGAATGCTTAGCCATTAATATTAGTAAATTAAAAGAATGCTAACAAAAGCCCAAACCAAAATCAAATCAATACTAGTGCTAACAAAAGACATTCAATTTAATACTACGAACAGGAATGTATTGAATATCTACTTTTTGTTTTGCAATAATTTAGACAAAAATGCATAATCTACTTTTATTTTTCTTTAGCGATTAGTCATGTAATTAATACTCCCTTATTATTCTATATATTTAACATGACTTAGTACCTTTAGATTATGTTTATTTTTATTATGGCTTTTTAATTAGCAATATTAATATTACATAATTTTATTGTCTTTATTGTTGAATATTTTAGGATAATGCCATGATACATCTCATATTTTGTATTATTTTCTTGGAAAATACTTTATATAGTTGTATCTTATTAGGATTAAAGAAATATTTTGAGCATACGTATATTTTGTTCTATGAAGATTTTACCGGAAAAAAAATCGAAAAATCCGAATAACCCGAAAACCCGAGAAAAACTGAAATTGAAAAACCCGAATTTTATTGGTTTGGTTTGGTCTTTAGATTTAATAACCCAACACAATTGATTTGGTTTGGTAATTGTAAAATCCGAACCAACCCGGCCTACGTACACCCCTACGCACCACTATTATTATGGGCCTACATTCTTTTTATCTCTTTTTATCTTTCTCTGCAAAAGTCTATTAACTTTTACTTTTCTATTGTTCCTTCGGCCTTCTCTACATTCCAATCTCATTGAGTCACTATTACAAAATAAAAGAGTAGAAACACAAGTACCGTCTTTTTTATTTGTTCTCAAGTTTTTTGGCGTTGCATCAAGAATATTGAAGTAGAAAAGTGTATCAAGTTATCTATTTATTGAATCAGGTTTGGTTGTTCTATATCTTATTATTTGCATCTATTTTTTATTTTTTTTGGATATATTTTCTTTATAAGTATAGATTGTTTTTATAGTTATTTATTAGAGTTTTAATATGTCAACTAGAAAATATGAATCCGAGTTTTAATAAACAAATTATTAAGAATTTCGCATCTCAAAAAGCTAACAAAATAAATTTCAAATAAAATTATGAGTATTCTTCTATAACAAAAATCCTAGGGCCACTCCTTGAAGTTTTGTTTTAGGCCACAAATATCATTGGGCCGTCCCTGTCCACAACGTTCATGTTTGTCAAGTGGCTTCATTTGCAATAATGTAACATAAACTTGTCTTTTCTAATATAATTTATATATATAAATAATATATTTTTTGCGAAGCGGATTCAGTTGAATCTGCTAGGTTCAACGTAGGTCCGCCCCTGTCTCTAAATGCATGCCAAAACGAATAGGTCTTTAGAGTGCTAGATATTGTTGGATCTAAAAGGGACGTAGGATATATTCTTAAATGATTTAGACTTTCTTTAGCAACATGTTCGATTTTCTTTTGCGTAAACAAAATGAACGAAAGGTTTTTTTTGGTCAATCAAAGATGCATATTTCATATATTAAGGAACAATACAAGAAGCAATATGTGGTACAGTGTTACAGAAAGAGTGGCGTGCACTGATACCAACTTCTACTAGAGTGTCAATGTTAATATTACAAGAGTTGGGCGACCTAAGTAAACAAAAGGAGGGGTGGTCCAGCTTCATGGTAGCAGTTATGGAACGTTTGTGAAGTGTTCCCTGTTGGTTATCTGTGAACTTGTGCATGACAAAATGAGGTGGTTCCAAAAATTCAGTAATGGGGGCGTTCAGAGGTTGAGTTGCCCCTTGTTGGGCCAGCTTATCTGCCACTTGATTTTTCTCCCTGTAAATATGTGTCACACAAGGACTACCCAGTAGATGTAGGAGATACTTGCATTCATTAGTGATGGATGAGTAATGTGAATTGTGAGAGTGGAGAAAAAAAATTACCTCAGTTGAGTCCACATTGACCTCTAATGGTGTGAAATTATGTTGTAGGGAAAGTTGTAGCCCTTCCTATAAAGCCGTAAGTTCCATATAGTTTGGGTTTCCCATAGACCTTGTACCTATGTATCCTAGTAACTATTTACCTATGGAGTCTCTAATCACTCCACCAAAATCCCATTTTTGATGTGTTAGGCTACATGCACCGTCAGAATTAAGTTTAAAGGAACCATTATTAGGAGGGTTCCATATGACATGCATATGTGTTTTTTGTGAGGTAGTGGTGGGATTGTTAAGGCCCAGGTAGAAATATTTAGTAGCTTGGCTTATGATTTTTTTGGGGTTAGGGGCTACGTTCCTTCAAAAACAGTACGGTTTCTAGTTTTTCTTAAGTTCCAAAGAGGGTAAGGAATGAAGATGTGTGGGGGAATTTGAGTAATATGTATAGTGGTTCGTAAAATGAATTGAGATAGTTTATGAGGGGTATTTTCATGCAACCTATTTAAGTTGGCATCCCTTAAGTTGATCCCTAAGTGTTGCCAAAGCATTTGAGTATGGTGGCATTGGAAGAAAAATAGCTTATGGATTCCTCATGGGAGTGACAAATAGGACATTGTGCATGTTGGGCGATGTGGATATTGTGGAGGTGGATGGATATGGGTAGGCGATAATGGCTCATAAGTCATAGGAAATATTTTATTTTTTGGGGTAATTGGAGTTTCCATAGCCATTGGAAGAAGGTGTTTTGTATATAAGAATATAATGTTTGATAAAGAGATCTGACCGTGATGATTTCACTAGGGGTGAGACCCCAGTAGACGTGGTCATGTGTATTAGGGTGTATGATGGTAGGGATATAATGATTAGCAATTAAATCCTTTAGAGGGGTTAGGAGATCAAAGGGGATTTTTTGGACACTTATGGAATTTTCCGTTATATATAGGGATATTGGTAAAGATTGAACATTTTGAGGTAAGGGACCTTCAATAATTTTCCTTAAAATTAAATTAGTATCTAACCAAGGATCATCCCAAAAGCTTATGTGTCTTCCATTAGCGGGGTGCCATTTGATACCAAGTTGACATGAAGACCACCCTTGTGGGATAGCTTTTCATTTGGAGGATACAATTTTGGAGGTAGTAGTTCGTAAGTATTTTGAAAGGAGTAGTTTAGCCCAGTGTGAGGAAGGAGACTGAAACAGTCTCCAAGCTAAGGATCCCAATAATGCATTATTTTTATCTTTGAGGTCATGTATACCCAACTCACCATTTTCCTTAGTTAATTGGACTGTTTCCCATTTAATTAGATGTAACTTGCGTTTTCGTAGTGTGGTACCCCATAGAAAGTTTCGTTGATATCTTTCTAATTTGGTAGTGACATTAGGAGGTATTTTGGTTAGTTGCATCACATGGTTAGGCAAACAATTAAGAGTAGCTTTGATCAAAGTAGTTCATCCTACCATTGTTAGGAAATTTATTTTTCACCCTGCTAATTTATTTTTAAAATAATCAATTAAGAACTGAAATTTGGATGTAGTAGGTTTTGTGTTGAAAATAGGGTATCCAAGATATTTGCCGAAAGTTGAGCCCTCATTCATATGGAAAATAGTGGTCACACTTTCTCTGGCTTCCTTGGATGTGCTTTTGGAGAAGAATATTTTTGATTTTGTATAATTAATAGTTAACCCTGACACTTTAGTAAATAAGTTTAGTGTGTCAATAATGGAGTTGATGCTCTTGGTGGTCAATTTAGAGGTTAGGGTAATATCATCAGCGAAGAGTAGATGAGATAGTGGTGGACCATGTCTAGATAATTGTATAGGGTGCCACTTAAGGTACTCTACATCAACATGAATTTTCCTGGAGAGCATTCCATACCGAGTATGAAAATGTAAGGAGATAGGGGGTCTCCTTGACGAATGCCTCTTGAAGGTGAGAAAAAAGAAGTTAGTTGGCCATTAATTAAAATGGATATTGAAGATGTGGTTATGCAAGACATTATGAGCTTTATAAACTTAGGAGGGAATTGGAAGTAGTGAAGTGTGTCATGGACAAAGCCCCATTCAAGCTTATCAAAGGCTTTTTCTAAGTCTAAATTTAATAAATAGGAGGCTTGGACCCCCCTTTTTCTAAAGTGGTGAATAATCTCTTGCACTATAATGGCATTGTCAGTGGCTCGTCGATGGGGGTAAGAAAGATGATTGCTCAGGGCAAATAATATTGATTAGGAAGGGTTTGATGCGTTTGACTATTATTTTTATAATTAATTTGTAAAGGGTATTACAAAGACTAATTGGTCGGTATTGAGTGATTAATGTAGGTTGTTTTTTAGGTATGAGACATAAATAGGTTTTATTAATTTATGAGGGAATGTGATGTGTGGTAAAGACCTCCTCGCAAAATGATATGATTTGGGATTTCACTTGAGGCCAGTAATGCTGGAAAAAATAAGGATGTAAACCATTCGACCCCGGTGCTTTAAAAGGTTGGAAAGACTTAAGGGCTTCAGTGATTTCTCTATGTGTGATTAGGAATTTCAGTATTGAGTAAGCATTTGTGTTGGTGGAGTTTGGGTTGGAGTTATAGTATGTGTGGTGGGAGTGATTAGTAGTGAACAGTGTGTGGTAGTATTCTTCGATTGAATCATTTATTTCTTTTTGGTCTAATATCCAGTTACCGATGGAGTCTTTTAGTACAATAATACGATTATGTCGACGCCTTTGTAGTGTAGTTAAATGGAAAACTTTTGTGTTGGCATCACTATGTTGTAGCCAATTTATCCTAAATTTTAATTTCCAAAACTCTTCTTCGAGTTGTAGAATGATATTAAATTGAGTAGTTAAGCCCTTTTCTAAATTTTGTAGGAACTAGCTAGTTGTATATTTGGGTGAACTTTGTATCCCTTGTAATCTTGCTAGAAGGATTTTTTTTCTGAAATATGTTAGAAAAGGTAGTCCTATTCCATTCCTGGATGTAAATTTGGAAATCTTTTATGGCCTGAAGGGTATGTTTATTGGGAGTCTAAGTTGGGCAATTATGGAAGGAAATTGTGGATGGGTTGTCCAAATGGTTTCAAACCGGAAGATTTTGTCCTGGGGAGGTTTATGCTTTTTCAAATTCAATAGCAAAGGACTATGATCTAAGTGTGTTCTTGGCAAGTGGTGTGCTGAGGTCTCAGGGTATAGTTGTAGGCATTCATAATTAACTAAGCATCTATCTAGACATTCTAAAGTTCTAGTGGATAATTTAGATTATTAGACCAAGTGTAACGACTACCCGTATACCTTAGATCTACTAAATTACAATAGTTAAGGCATTGAATAAACTGATCACTTCGTCTATTATTAATTTGGAGGCCACCATATTTTTCAACTGATCTAGTAATTTCGTTAAAATCACCTCCTATTAACCAAGGCAGCCTAATTTGATCATGTAAAGTACGTAAATTTTTCCATAGTACAGTACGCGCATGAGTGTCATTTTTTGCATAAACAATGGATAGTAACCAATCATTAGGATTAGGGTATACCTGTGCAATGGAGTGTATTTCTTGGCTTGTGGCTGCCACTTGATCAAGTTTAATTTCATCATTTATCCATAGTAGAGCGATTCCTCCAGAAGTCCCTTCAGCTGACGACTGGGCCAAATGTGAGAACCCAAATTCAGACTTGATATGTTCCTAATCTTGCATGTGGGTTTCCAGTAGAGCCACGAGAGATGGTTTGCGGTAGTTAATCAGTGAACGAAAATTACTTTTGAACTCTGAGGATTGAGCTCCTCGATAGTTCCATATGACAAACTGCATGGATTGATTATTGAGTGGGCTTGGTGGAGTTTTCCTCTCCAGTGTTGAGGATGTGTTCATCAGTGATGGGATCAACACTATTGCAAACTTTCCCACCTCTGGGTTTCTTGTTGGACGTATGCTTAGTGAGACACTTTGTAGCTCGGGTGGATAAGTTATGATCACTTTTCTTTTGTACTATTTTTTGAGGATGTATGTTTTGTTCCTATTGATATAGCTCAGTATGGGATGTGTTTCTATGATCTCTACCATAGTTGCTACTACTTCCAATTGAGCTATTTCGTCTAGTTCGTTGTAAGATGGACTGGGTGGTGGAAGTGAGCTGGTTGGTGGGGTGAGAGGGTAGTATGGGGTTGCTTATGCATGGAGCGGTATTATGGGTGTTATGGATAAGCGAGGCTATATCCAAAGGACAAAGGTTTGGGTGGTTGTTGTGGTGGATAGAAGGGAAGTTCCATGGTGTTCACTGGTGGAGATAGTGGAACTAACATTGAGAGAGGATTGGGAATTAGTGGTGTCATTGGTGGTTGGTGATGAAGGACTGACGGGGGTGCATGGCCCATAGAAATTGATTGTAAAGAGTCACTCCCATGCGCATTCCCTCGGTGACTATCTGAGCTATGTCCGCCAGAGTTTGTATCAATCACTATTACATCTTGGTTGTCTATTTCCATGGTGAAGGTCAGTGCATGTTCCCGCATACTCATCTCTAGCCATGACTAAGGGTAAGCTTGAGTTGGTGGATATTGTATGATGTAGATGGGTGTGGGCTGTGGTGGGTGGTCATGTGGTGATTGCATTGTGATGGAGTTGATGAAGATTGGGTGATGGAGAAGATTGGTGTTGGTAAAGGAGAGTGTTCTCCTGTATTGAAAGTTGTAATGTGACCGATTCATTTAGGAGTGGGGGGTCTGTTAAGGAAGGTTTATGTATAATGGTATTAGTATTAGAAGTAAATGATGAGGGTTTAGTAGGAGGTTAATTTTTAGTGGTTAATTTGGACAGCTGATTTGATATGGGTAATGAATGTGTAAGATCACGTGAAGGGGTTGTGGTGGTTGCTTGTGTTGGGTGTTGGGCTTTGTCAGTCGGTGTGTTGGTTATTTGGGTAGGGAATGAGGGTATTGGGCCTTGAGTGTTAATTGGGGGTGATTGAGTTGCTGTAATGTAAGCTTGCAATTGAGTGCCTATAATTACGAGTGAGTTATATTTGCATATGTCCTTGGCGGCAGTCGTTATGTACTCTTGTGCCACGTGGCATTATCTTGTGCTCTGTGTGTGGGGTAATATGTGAGTTAGCAGCATGATTAGATGAGTGGAGGGAGTGGTGAGAATTGGAGTGTGGGCTTAGTGTTTTGTTGTTATGCTCATGGGCTCCAATACTTGGGCCGGTAGTAGTGCCGGTTTGGTCCATTGGCTCAGGAATATTAAGAAATTTTAAAGTGGTTTCATTAAAAACATTTGGGTGATTAGAGGAGGTAGTACTAATTAGGGATTTCTTAAGGGGCATGTGTTGAGACACATGTGTAATATTAGGGTTAGTAAACATACATGTGGGTCCCGCGCCTCCAGTGTTAGAGTTGTATGATTGGACGTTGGTTGTGATTGGTGATTTTGCTCTTGAACGGTTTTTGGAGGGGAAAATGACTGTTTTCCAATCGTTATTTTCCAGAGTGGATTGTGCGTGTGGATCCTGTGTGGTGTTACTGGAAGTGTTTGATGTTGAAGGTTTATTTGGTAATAGGGTGTACATAGTAGTGGTTGTGGGTGACATAAGAGTTGATGGTGAGGAACATAGATTTTTTGTGTGGCCAAGTCTACCACATAATGTACATAGCATATTGAACCCTTCATAGACTAGTTGTTGCTTGTGGGATCCAATATAGACATGTATTTTAAGAGGTATTTCTAGCGGAACTTCGATACATATTCTTGCATATCGACCTCGTGTAGTTGTCGACATGCAGGTGTCAACTTTGAGTAGGGATCCAATTTTCTCCCCGACACGTTGAAGCATTTCGAAATCGTAGAACTCCGTAGGTAGTTCATGTAGTCTTAACCAAATGGTCGTGTATGTGAGTTATGTGTTAGAAGCTATAAATTTAGGTTCCCATTTGAGGACGGAGAGAAGGTGATTAAGTACGAACCAAGGTCTATTATGGAGGGCAGTGAATATATTTTCTTCCTTTTGGAACTTCACTAGATAGAAATCACACCATAGGTCAATTAGAGGTAGTTCTTTTGTGGGTTTCCATAGAGCTGTGAGTTTTGTGCGTAGTGTTTGGTGCCCCACTTTCCTGCCAGACACTACAGAATACTTCCAACACAAGTATACGCATGATTTATCGGTGGAGGTGAGTGGTATGAAGGTGTCTCTGTGGAGTTCATTTGTTATTGTTTCGTCGGTCAAGTCAATATGGGAATGTGTTTATTGGCATGTGTTGGGGTAGGAAGTGAATTGGTTGCTGCTGAGCAAAGTTTGGGCAAAGGTAAGTGGTGATGGTGCAGCAGTATGTTGGTCCGTGGATGGATTGGGTGGTGGGTCAAGGTGCATCAAACTTATGTCTGGTGGTTCCGGTGGTGGAGAGGTGGTGGTGGTGTTCATTGGCTAGAGAGAAATTTGAAATATTGTTATTGTCAAACAACAAACTTCAAAGTCCAACTTAAATGAACGAAAGATATCCATATATAGAGGTGATTATTCATTTTCTTTTCGTCTCAATTTGTTCGACACCTTTCAATTGTCATGATTAACTAATTAGAATTGAGCATTCATATAAACTACTTAAAAATTGATATAAGTTGCAAATTTTACTCATATCATAATAGTGCAAGAATATATATTTCAAGATGTGGTCAAAATTTACTTAAAATAACTCTTATGGAACAACATGACAAACATTTTGGGACAATGGAAGCATTCTTTTCCTTCTTCTTTATCTCTATTTATTTAATCTAGCAGTCGAAATAATCCCCCTACAGACTTGCAATAGGGTAAACCTACGTATATCCTTGACCACATCCATTTCCATGTGGGAAATTAGGAACACAAAAATAAATAAATAATTAATATAATTAAAAAGCCATTAACCTCCTTATTCAATAGGCAATTTGCCAATTAATTAAGTAAATCGTCAAACTTATTAACTTTTTGAAATTTTTTCAAACAAAGCCCCTGATATGTTGAGTTAGGTATGGATAGGAGACGTTTGTCATTAAAGTTTTGCTTACATAATGCTGTATTGAGAAAAATTGAGTTTACATATTAAAGTGGAATAAAGATGACGTGTCAAGACATGTAAAATAGTCAAAGAGTAACAGCTGGCAAAGAGATACGAGTTGTAACAGATACGAGCAAAGGCAAAAGAAGAGGCACGTGCAGATATTCAAAGGACTCGACGCCCGTACCTATTTAAGTCATTTAGGTCCAGGAATCAAGGGGAATGAATCTGACAATATATGAGAGCACAGATACAGTATTTAGTGAGCATTAAATACTGAATACGTTAGAAAATCTGTATTAAATACAATGATTGTGTAACGTAGCATTCAATGTCTTTAATTACTCATAATAGCCTTATTATGACAAGGGCAAAACGCATATCTCCCAAATAGCTATAAAAGGGAGATAACTGATCAACTGTAAGGACACGAAAAATTATTTGAATATATCGATTTACTTGTTTTTCTTCTGAATAAATTATTGCTAGCCAAATTACTTTATTTCATATATTATTTTGATTATTAGTAACCCGAGTTCTTCTAAATTAAAGCTTTGACCGAAATCCCATTTTTTGGTTAAACAAATTGGTTCCGTTGCCGGGAATCTGATAATCTATTCTCTTTTAGCTTAACTTCTCTTGTTGCATCAACCATGTCGAACAACAATGATGACATTCAAGGAAACCGAGAAAACCAACAGCATCAGGGTGATCCACAGAATACTAACACCCTGGTCTCTTCTCCACGAGATTCTCCTCGGCGGTCTCGTGAGGGAACTCCTGAGGGGTCTCATACGAATAGACACGCTCAATTTGAAAATGCTGAGACTATCAATGAAGCTTTGCAAAAACTAATTGTTGCACAGGTCAATAAAGCTTTTGAGACATTTGTTAACCAGTTACCTGTTGCAACACCCACACCCACTCCAAATAACAATACTTTGGAGAACCCTCGTTCCGGGCTTGTTAACTCAGGTAGCGGTGGAACTCCCAGTGAACCACAGGAGAGAGAACCAAGTAATTTAATCAATTCTGATTTACAAAATTTAGTACTAATATTGCAGAAACAGCTCAAGGAGCAAAGTGACCGCATAGAGCAAATACTCGGGGTGTCGCCCGTAATCAAATGTGTAGATATGGATAAATATTCACAGCAACCCTGGAAGCCAAGTGCTGCTCCCCTCCCAATTCCAAAGAAATTCAAAATGCCTGATATTCCAAAATATGATGGAACAACAGACCCACGAGACCACGTGACTGCATTCACAACAGGCATAAAAGGCAACGATTTGACTAAGCAGGAGATTGAATCAGTATTAGTCAAAAAATTCGGTGAAACACTCACCAAGGGAACATTAACATGATATTCTCTTTTACCCAAAAATTCTATAAATTCTTTTGCTAAGCTTGCAAATTCTTTCATCAAAGCACACTCGGGAGCTCAAAAAGCCGAAAAAAGAATGGAAGATATTTTCAAGATCAAGCAAGGGGACTGAGAATTGCTTAGAGAGTTCGCGGACAGATTCCAACGTGAAAGAATGACATTACCACGTGTACCAGATAATTGGGTAGCTATAGCTTTCATGAGCAATTTTAATGAAAAAAGCTAAGAAGCTATGAGGCGACTCAAAGAAAGCCTTCGTGAATTCCCAGCTACAACGTGGAATGATGTTTACAACAGGTATAGCATGAAGCCGAGGATAGAAGAAGATACTGTTCCACGACTTCAAAAAGAAGAAAAGGTAAGTTCGAGACGTGCGGAGACCGAAAAAAGATCCGGTAAAAACAGGTACGAGCCATACATGGGACCTGGGGGAAAAGACTCACGATCAAAGCAGGACAATCAAAGGTATGATCACAGATCAAGGAATAGAGAGTCAGGTTCTTTATCAAGATTTGGAAACGATCGAAATACCTATGAGTCACGAGATGATGATAGAAATTTGAAGGCGAGATTTGGCGGTTATAGTTTCAACGTGAGCACTTCCGAGCTCGTAGTTGTTTTGAGAATCATGAGAGATAAGGTACGATGGCCAAAAGAGATGAGATCGAATCCAAACAGGTGCAACCCTGATCATTGGTGCGAGTTTCATAATGACCATGGGCATAAAACGGCAGATTGTATGTTTTTACAAAGTGAAGTTGATCATTTATTAAAACAAGGATATCTCACTGAGTTGTTCAGTAAGAAAGGTAAGCAAGCTTACATGAAGAACATGCAGGAGCCCCCGAAGCCACCGTCTCCCAAAAGAACCATCAACGTTATAAGCGGAGGTGAAAACATCAATGACATATCATACACTGCAGCTAACAAAATTTCCAAAGTTACAATCACCCAAGGGAAACGGGTGCGGCATGTCATAGAGGAAGAAAGCATTACATTTGATGATGCAGATGGCGTATTAACCCCTCATAACGATGCACTGGTAATATCTCTAATTGTACATGATACTAATGTAAAACGAGTTTTGACTGATCCAGGTAGTTTCGTGAACATTATTTTGCTAAGAGTATTACGTGAGATGCAAGTAGAAGATAGAATAATACCAAAGGCGCATACTCTATCTGGATTTGACAATTCTAGTATTGTGAATAAAGGAGAGGTAACACTTACCACATTCGTAGAAGGAGTTGTCAAAGATACAAAGTTTCAAGTAGTAGATATGGAGATGGCTTACAATATGATCCTTGGGAGACCATGGATCCATGAAATGAATGTTGTTCCTTCAACCTTGCATCAAGTCATTAAATTTCCATCACCCTGGAGAGTATGTCAAATTCGTGGAGATCAACATACATCCAGGAGCATCAATTCTGTAGCAGATTCAAGTATGAAAAATGAAGAAAAATAGCAATCACAGAAGATAGTTGAGGGCACCACAACATAAACCTCAACTGAACAGGGACGAACAAATGTGGATTCAAGGCCTTACACCATTCAAGAACCAGAAGAAAACGAAAATATCAAAACAACAATTGAGGAATTGGAGCCTGTTGTGTTATTCACTCAATGGCCTGATAAGAAAGTCTACGTAGGGGCCAATCTTAGCCAAGGCATGAGAGGTAAGTTAATTGAACTTTTAAAAATTAATGTATATTATTTTGCTTGGTCCCACTCTGACATGACAGGGATACCACCGAAGGTGATGACTCACAAATTAAATGAAGACCCATCATACCCTCTTGTCAAGCAAAAGAAAAGAAAGCAAGGAACTTTCAAGAATCAGGTGATTCAAGAAGAGGTTCAAAAATTGCTAAAGATTGGATCCATCCGCGAGGTAAAATATCCTAATTGGTTAGCCAATACTGTCATAGTTACAAAGAAGAACGGTAAGTGGCGAGTTTGTGTAGATTACACAGACCTTAATAAAGCTTGCCCTATAGATTCATTTCCCCTACCACATATAGATCAGCTGATTGATGCAACTGCAGGGCATGAACTATTAAGCTTTTTAGATGTATATTCAGGTTATAATCAGATCAAAATGGATCTGGGAGATGAAGAAAAAACTTTATTTATAACAAACATAGGGACTTACTGTTATAAAGTAATGCCTTTTGGTCTAAAAAATGCTGGTGTAACATATCAGAGGCTGGTTACTAAAATTTTTCAAGAACATTTGGGAAAAACTACAGAGGTTTATATAGATGATATGCTCATTAAAACTCAGCATTTGAGAGATCACATATCACACCTGTATGATACTTTTCAAATTCTGCGCAAATTTAATATAAAGTTAAATCCCGAGAAATGTGCATTTGGTGTTGCATCAGGTAAGTTTTTAGGGTTTCTTGTTTCTAACCGTGGTATTGAAGTGAATCCCACACAGATTAAGGCCATTGAAGAAATTCTTGATATGCTTACAAGTAAAAAAGAAGTTCAGAGATTAACAGGAAGAATTGCAGCCTTGGGAAGATTCATTTCCAAATCATCAGAAAAGTGCTTTAAATTCTTTTCAGCTCTTAAAAAGCAGGCTCATTTCGAATGGAATGAGGAATGCCAGCAGGCGCTCAGAAATTTGAAAACGTACTTATCAAATCCACCATTGCTGGCAAAACCAAAGGCTGAGGAAAGACTTCTCATTTACCTTGCTATTTATGAAGTAGCGGTAAGTGCTATTTTAGTCCGAGAAGACCAAGTTAAACAATCTCCGATCTATTATGTTAGTAAATTTTTGTTAGATGCAGAGACATGATATCCTCAATTGGAAAAGCTTGCACTTGCATTAATCATGGCATCTAGGAAATTAAGACCTTACTTTCAGTGTCACCCTACTGTTGTAGTAACTGCTTATCCCTTACGTAATATATTGCATAAGCATGAGTTATCAAATAGATTGGCTAAGTGGGCTACAAAATTAAGTGAATACGAAATCACATACCAACCTAGAACTGCTATAAAATCTCAAGTGTTAGCTGATTTCGTGGCTGATTTTAGCCAAGGGATGCAGTTAGAAGCAAATAAAGAATTACAGGTGTTCAATGGATCTAACTCAGGAACTTGGACTTTATTCACTGATGGTTCATCTAACGTAAAAGGTGCAGGTTTAGGGATCGTATTGGTACCACCTACGGGTGAAACCATTCGACAAGCTATCAAATGTCATTCTATAACTAACAATGAGGCAGAATATGAGGCTATGATTGCAGGTTTAGAACTGACACAAGAACTTGGCATAAATCAGATTATAATCAAGAGTGATTCACAATTCGTAGTTAATCAAATGCTGGGGACTTATACAACCAGGGAAGCAAGGATGCAACAGTACTTGGAAAAGGTACGGGATTTGATAATACAATTTCAAAATTGGAAAGTTACACAAATACCAAGGGACGAAAATGTTGAAGTAGACACCCTAGCTAATCTCGCATCTGCGGCTGACGTGGAAAGTGATGCAAACGCTTCAGTTATTCATTTGTTTCATTCAGTTCTCGACCCCGATAAGAATAAGGTAAATTTTAATAACTTAACTTGGGATTGGAGGAATGAGATTGTTGCTTTTTTGCAGTATGGTACCATCCCTGGTGATAAGAAAAAAGCTCATGCTCTTCGAAAAAAGGCTGCTCGATACTGCTTAAAGCAAGGCAATCTTTATTGAAAAATGTTTGGTGGTTCCTTAGCAAGATGACTTGGACCTTCTCAAACGGAGTACGTAATGAGGGAAATACACGAGGGGCATTGTGGGAATTACGTAGGAGGAAGATCATTGGTAAGAACCCTAATTAGGGCATGGTATTATTGGCCTAAAATGGACGAAAAAGCAGAGAGTTTCGTAGCTAAATGCGATAAATGTCAAAGGTACAGTAACAATATGCATAGACCTGCGGAGTTACTACATCTGGTCATTGCACCGTGGCCATTTATAAAATAGGGAATGGATATCGTGGGTCCATTACCACAAGCAAAAGGACAGGTAAAAGTTTTGCTCGTACTCACTGATTATTTTACTAAATGGGTAGAGGCAGGAGCATTCAAACAGGTGCGAAAAAAGGAAGTGAAAGATTTCATTTGACGTAATATCATATGCCGATTCGGTGTACCAAAAGAGATCGTGTGCGATAATGGCCCTCAGTTTGTAGAAGCTCAAATCATGGAATTCTTTCAAAGTTGGCAGATTAAAAGGATTACGTCTACGCCTTATCATCTGGTGGGTAATGGGCAAGAATAATCAACAAATAAAGTCATTAACAACAATTTGAAGAAGCGTTTTAACGAATCAAAAGGTAATTGGCCAGAAGTGTTACCTGGTGTTTTATGGGCATATCACACAACCACAAAAACAAGCACAGGAGAAACACCATTTTCGTTGGTTTATGAAGCAGAAGCTTTAATTCCCGTTGAGATAGGAGAGCCAAGTTTGAGGTTTACGCAGGCAACAGAAGAGTCTAATGACGAAGAAATGCGTGTAAATCTTGATTTACTTGAAGGAAGACGGGAAGCTGCATTAATAAGAAAGGCAACACAGAAGCAAGTCATAGAATGGTACTACAACTGAAGAACACGCCTCAGATTCTTCAAAATTGGGGACTTCATGCTCAAAAAGGTTTTTCAATCTACGAAGGCAGCTAATGCGGGTAAATTAAGTCCAACATGGGAGGGACCCTATAGAATTCATGATATTGCAGGTAAAGGAGCATATGAACTGGAAACAATGGATGGCAAAATACTACCTTCACATTGGAATGTTGTTCATTTGAAGAGATGCTACTTCTAAGGAATACCCACGGTCAGGTATCTATGTTTTAAAATTCTATTTTTGAATTGTTAAAATTTTACTAACGATTTTAGATGATAGGCAAAAAGCTAGCCCGTACTAAATGATGAGCCATGACCTGCAAGGCACGTGGAATACATTAAACTTCCCGGTCCAGGGCTACAAATATTCTGATAGAAATTCAAAACGGGTTAAGCAGTCTTCATCTATAATCGCACCTCCGAGTCCCGTATATTTTTCCTTTTTCAGGGAAAGGACCAAATGAGAGGAATAATCAAGTGCTCGAAGATTCATACTTCAACACTCAAACACTTGGGGGACTACATAATATACACAAGCATTTGTATAAAGAAGGCAAAGAAGTCAAGTGCAGAGTAAAAGTCATGAAGTCATGAACTAAGGCCAAATAAAACCTTACTATAGTTAGGGTAAATGCTACGTACTGAAACGAGTTATAAATAAAAACCTCGTGTTTATTATTTTTACTTTTTTTAAATCTGTTACAATAAAAACACTTACGAGAAAGTTATAGATGTAATTCAAATACTTGTAAAGTGTTATTCAAAACTAGACAAGGTTTAAATAAAAACTTGTCAAAGTTATTTCAAAGAAACATGTGTGTTCCTATTTCTTTTATCGTATGTTAAACACCATTATGAAGTTGAGACGTCTTCTTCATTAAGTGTCGAAATAAAAGGGCCCTCTTTTATAAAACTTATGTTTAAATTAATTAGTCATAAGATTAACAAAAGCATTTTTGAAGAATAAAAATGCAAATTATTCTGTAAGTCCTTAGAAATAAAGGCAAGAATAAAGTAAATAGAAGTTCAAGATAATAACAAGAAAACTTCTTAATATTTTAAAAAAAAACTTAAGACTAAGTATGTACTTAGTTGTAAAGCTACGAATTGTTTATACAAATTGCCCCATGAAAGGGTCTGGGGACTTGCATATCCAAAATAAACCCCCAAATGAAACCAAGGGTTTGATCACAAGTTTCCAAATAAAACAAAAACAAAGATATTCAAACAACTAAAGCTGGTCACTGAGAAGTTGAAGGTACTAAAGCAGGAGCATCAACAGCAACGGGCTCAACTTGGCCAGGAGTATCAACAGTTGGCTCAGCTTGACTTGTAGCAATAGGCTTGACTGGGCTTGAAATAGTTGGGATACCCGTATCGACTTCAACATTCACGGAAGCTTCGGCCACGAGAGAAGGAAAACCTTGAGTTTACTGAGCTTTCTCAATAGTTTCATTGATTTTAGCCAACTCAGATTCCAAATTGAAATTTTCTTGGCCAGTTTCAATTAGGGTATCATGGCGTGAATTCAAAAACGCCCAACTTACTTCAATATCAGATTTATCTTCAAGGATCTCATAATCCCTTTCCCAGTCAGCAATCACGTTCTTTAACTTCTCATTTTCAGCCAAGGCAGATGTGTAAGAAGTCTGGAGAGAGGCATGAGAGCTTTCTAAAGCATGCACCTTATCAAAAGAAGCTCGAAGGTCTTCTTGTTCCTGAGTCAAATTTTGTACGAGCTCCCCAGCGTAAGCTTCTTTTTTACTCAAAAGAGCCTTCAACTTTCTGATTTCCTCACTAGCCTTGGACAACTGCTTTGAGAAGGAAGTTTCAAGGAGAGTTTTTTCTTTATCTTCTTGGCTTGAGGAAGCCTTTTCAACCGCCAACTCCGAAGTCAAAGCCCGTACCTGCTGCTCCAAGGTACTCTTACTCTCCTCTAAATACTCCACATCAATTTGCAAGCTCTCACTCTGTTCCCTCCAATTGCACGCCTCTAACTGAGAATCACGCACTAATTGATCTGAGTAGGCAACTCTTTTCATCATCTTTGTGCCGATAAGGTTGGCCTAAAAAGGGAAAAAGGAAATAAGAATCCTCAAAGATAGAAAAATTACAAAGTAAAAGAAAAAAGAGAAGGGGAATACCTTCAAAGTGGCGTGCATAATATCGTTCATCAAGGTCAAGGAACTATGGCTCTCTAGCTTAGCTTTCTCAATTGGGCCAATTAAAGGCTCTAGCCATACATCCGCCTGACCTGATTTGCTTAAGAGACTGCCCTCAACAGGGACTTCAATGACTACTCGCCTCATAGCAGCACTCCTACTTGAGGAGCCAACTTCAGTGCGATGAATGTTTGGAGGAGGAATTGTCGAAGGAGGAACAGAAAAAGTGGTAAAAATAGTCTGGGGAGGAACAGAAACAATCGAGACTGACAAAGAATGAGTTACAGACACGGGTGTCGAAAAAAAAGCCAAGGGTACTTCATCTAAAACAGGGCCTAAGCTTTCACTACAAACCCGCTAATAAAAAGCTGCTCAACAGAGTCATGAGCAGCAGCGGGAGCAACGTCATCATCAAGAATCAATACCGGAGTCTCAGCAGACTCGGTAAAAGGAACAGAACGACGGGGGGATACCTCTGCTTCATCATCAGAAATTATGCATCTTCGAGCTCGTGGCCTTGTCACCAAAGAGCCCCCATCTTCCTCCTCTTCAGAGTCTTGTTCCTCAACAGCAACGACTTTTCTTTTTGCAGAAGAACCCAAGATTATTTCTTGAGCCCTTTCCAAAGAGATACGGGAAGCCGTGACTGCCTCGGCAGTGACTCCACGAATAGCAAATCCTGATAAAAAGATGGATTGAAATTAGTGCAATAAAAAAAATATATACACAAAAAAAATGAAATAAAATAAAACTCTTACCATGAGTTTTTACTTTCCAACCAAAACGGTTAGAAAGTGTCTTCCAAGACCTACCATCCATTGGTGCGGTCCTCAATAACGTGTCTACCCAATCACGGAAATTGGGAATGTCTTCCACAACTCCCATGGTTGCTAAAAAAAGTAAAATTAGAAAAGTTGACAAACTTGAAGAAAAAAGGTACGAGAAAGTTAAAAAGACTTACGTGCAAAATTCCACTTCTCAAGGAAGGGAACATTATCATCACCCACTAAACCAACAGTGGGGGCAGCAACAAACCTGGCATACCAGCCACGGTCTTTGTCATCCTCAGGGCTTACCAAAACTCTCTTACTCCTGGCTACTAGTGTGAAAACACCTTTACGGAAGAGTCTAGGGGAGTAAAGGTGAATCAAATGAGGGAAAGTAATGGGAACACTAGCTGTGTTGGTCAAATGCCTCAAACAAGCAACAACCCTCCATATGATTGGGCCAATTTGACCCAAACAAACATCGAAGAAACGACAGAACTCAAGAATAACAGGGTCAATAGATGGTCTAAACCCTAAGGTGAAAGGGTATGTATAAACAAAATAAAACCCGGTTATGTAAGAGGTGATTCTTTGATTTGGACTAGGGATAATAATAGAAAAATCACTACTCCAATAACAGTCTCTACGAACTACAGAAATCAAACCTTCTGTAATTTGAGTGGGATAAATATCAGCACAATCTAAACCAGAGACATGGTTCCTAAGAGATTCTCTGTCATGACAAAAAGATAGTTCCATAGGAACTATCTCCTCTACTGTAGGCTCACGAAGAGGTTCAGAAGGTTCTTTACCTCTTGAAGAAGATCTTTTTGAAAGTGAACCCCTAGTTCTAGAAGAAGGGCCAGAACTAGGTAAAGG
Source organism: Nicotiana tabacum (assembly GCF_000715075.1). Lineage (NCBI taxonomy): Eukaryota > Viridiplantae > Streptophyta > Magnoliopsida > Solanales > Solanaceae > Nicotiana > Nicotiana tabacum. The sequence goes on along the minus strand of NC_134089.1, from coordinate 78,633,676 downwards.
AGTGGAAGAACCGCAAACAGATCCTAAATTATGAAGCCTACCTACCCTACTACTTCTAATGGAGGCATTAAGGAAGGTATCAACTATGAGAACCCTTCTAGGGTTAGAATTTGAAGAAGACATGATGAAGAAGGATGATACGATGAAAAAGCAAACACGGATTTGAGAGATTGGATATTTAGTAAACTTTATGAGGAAAAGACAAAGAAAGAAGTTATATTTATACTGATAAACGACTGCCGAAGGAAAAAGTGTAATGATGGAAGTACCATAATAATGATAACTGACGCTTCGTGAATAGTGTAACCATGAAAAAGCCTTAAAAAAGGCTGCAAAATTGCAGAACTAATAAAAAGGTGACACGTGTGAAGAACATTAAATAGAAGTGACAATTGAAGCGTCAATTTTGTCTTAGCGTTAATGGTGACAAAAATTTTCATTTTAATGAAATCCACTTCCCAAATATTCAATTGATGAATAAATGGCAAGTGGGGGGACTATCTGTATTGGGAAAAATGAGTTTACATATTAAAGTGGAATAAAGATGACGTGTCAAGACATGTAGACTAGTCAAAGAGTTACAGCTGGAAAAGAGACACGAGTTGCAACAGATACGAGCAAAGGCAAAGGAAGAGGCACGGGCAGATATTTAAAGGACTCAGCGCCTGTACCTATTTAAGTCATTTAGGTCCAGGAATCAAGGGAAATGAATCTGACAATAGATGAGAGTACATATACAGTATTTAGTGAGCATTAAATACTGAATACGTTAGAAAATCTGTATTAAATACAATGATTGTGTAGCGTAGCATTCAATGTCTTTAATTACTCATAATAGCCTTATTATGACAAGGGCAAAACGTATATCTCCCAAATAGCTATAAAAGGGAGATAACTGATCAATTGTAAGGACACGAAAAACTATTTGAATATATCGATTTACTTGTTTTTCTTCTCATTAAATTATTGCTAGCCAAATTACTCTCTTTCATATATTCTTTTGATTATTAGTAACCCGAGTTCTTCTAAATTAAAGCTTTGACCGAAATCCCATTTTTTGGTTAAACAAATGCCAAAATAAAAATAAGAAATGAAGCCACCAATATATAGTAGGTAGGTAAAAAGAAACGAATCAAAGAAGATGGACACTAAATTTATATTCAGTTTTAACAAAAAAAAAAAACAATATTCATTAGTTAACAAAATAGAGAAAAAGAAGAAAAACTAAAATAGAGTGAGACTATAAACTGAGGTCAATTGTTCATCATGAAAAGCAGAAATTGAGGTCTGTACTATATGAAGTCCAAATTAAAGAAGTTGAGCAGAAAACAGAGAAGCAACAGCCAATAGCATTTTCACACTTGAAGATTTCATCGAGTACCCGGAGGAACTTGATGCTCCTGAAAACAAAATAGATTCTAAGTTATTAGCGGGTAAAATATTTTACATATATAGAGACTTGACAACTCCTTGTAAGTATATGGATATGCCTAGTGCAGAAAATATATGAAACAACAATTGTTTCAAGGCGCGTTACATATATTGTATTTTTCTTAAGTTTAAGTTCATCCGTAGAAATTAATTTTGCAATAGAGAGTTCTTTGCAAGTGCATATCCCAAAACTCAAAGTATTACTCCATTACTTTGTGAGATTTGTAGGAATTCAAATGTTTGCACCAAGGTGGACGAAAAAGAGGAAAAAAAGCCATGAGAGATCATACAGGTTCAAATCTTAGCAAAGACCCGGCAAAAAAAAATATAAGGTGATTTTTTTCTGAACTTTTGTAGATAGAGTTACTCAGAGATAAGTCTAGGATATAAGCTCTTTGAGTTTGAAAGTTGGCAAAAAGTCATGATTTTGGATGTTTTTACGTCCCAAGTCTCTTGTGATTTGATAAAATTGCATGGATATTAGATGAATTTACTCATTAAGTTTTTTTTTTTGTGTGTGTGTGTGTGTGTGTATCTGTGTAAGAACAAGTTCAGATGATAATGGAAGAAAATAGGGTGATTTGGAGCAAAACAAGAATGAAGAAACGAGAAAGAAGAAGAAAAGCTAGCTCGTCCTAAGCTCGTGCTTCGCGTGAGAGGTGCACATGCAAAGGGGGCTGGTAGCAGTGCGAGACAGTAAATTGAGGCACATAGACGAGGACAAGTGCAAGAAAAAAAAGAGTTGGGGTCGCGATCAATCTTTAAGATTCCTACCATTGATTCTATTATATTTTTTAAGTTATGGTTCATATATATTTACTATTTATTGTAATTTAAGTGGATTTTTACATAAAATTTATACTCCATTTGAAAGTATTGAGTTCAAATGAACCTAGTCAGTTATAATTGCATCTACTTTTGAAGTTACCCATAGTAAGCTTGTGCTAATAGGATGTAGCACTTATCCACGGTATTAGTTAAAAATGGCACTAATAACTAGACCGGAAGCTATCTTATTTTAAAAAAAATGTAGGAAAAAGCGATGAATGTTTGAGAGAGAAACGTACCCTTGAGACATCCCATGTAATTAACAGGCTGTCCACATCTAGCAGGCAACATTTGAGCCGCATTAATGTCAATCCCAGCTTTCTCCGCTGCGTTGCTGCCTTTGATACTTACCATTTGACACAAGCATTCAGGCATGTTCTTTATCACATCTTTTAATGGTTTGCAACAACTATCTGGTGGATTCCCTCTTGTTCCATTCAGGAATTTCATGCAAGGCAGCAGCTTCTTTATGCACTTCCTGTCTTGAGCCTCAGCACTCTGTATCATCAGCAGCAGCAAACAAATTGAAGCTGTTTGATATAATTTCATCTCCATGGAATTTTTGTTGCTGTTTTATTACCAGAATAACAGAGATTTCTGCGCTGCAATGCGTGTCTATATATATATATTTGTCCAATTTTGTTTACTATAATTGATTGAGGTTTTGACTTTTTTGGGGGGGGGGGGGGGATTTTTGAGCTTGGATGGTTAGAGTTGGTGATCTGATAGTCTAGTTAGGTAGAAGTCGATATACCAGCTGATAGATAGATAGGTTGAGTTACTACTCCACCACATTCTAAACTGGTAAATTAATCTATAGCAGGGGCGGATGCATAAGATTAGCTATGGTTCATCCGAACTGAGAATTTTTGCTCGAACTCTCAAAACCCATAAGATTTAAATTTTGTATTCGCCTTTGAATTCCAGAGAGATGACTAATAAAGTAAGTATATATTTTCACAATGTTAGTGTATTTTTACAGGTTGTTACCTTACCATCTTTTGCAGGTCATAGTTCATGAATCTATAGGAAGTCACTTAGCTTGCAATTGACTTTTAACTGGCAATATAGTTCAAAAATATTTATACCGTCGGTGTAGTGTAATTATATGTAAAAAGGGCAGCCCGGTGCACTAAGTTTCTGCTATGCGCCGAGTTCGAGGAAGAGCCAGACCACAAGAGTGAATATATGAAAGATTTGAGTAACCAACATAGCTTGTGGTACGATGGATAAGAACCCTTCATATTTAACCAAAGGTCTCGGGTTCGAACCTTGAGTATGGAAAAAATTCTGTTATGGAATGCTTCCCCCGTAAATGGACCTTATGCGGTGATATAATCAAGCTCGGATGAAGCTCCTCTCCATTTCTCATTTTTTTTCCTTTTCCTCAAATTTTAATATTACTTTTGTGTAAAAAAGTAAAGCAGCACATTAGTTCATTTGAGTTTATATGAATTTTTAAAAGAATAATTAAATTCTTGAAGAAAAATAAAGTCCTGAAAACGTTGGGTTATTTTTTTTTTTGGTAGGGGTTGAGTACTTGGGGGAGGGGGGAGGAGAAAGGAAACATGGGGACTTGGGGGAAGGGGAGTGAGGAGAGTAACATAAAAAAAATTTTTTACTCTCTAACCAAACACTAGAAAATATTTTTCGGAGAAGATCTTCCACTCACCAAACAAGAAAAAATAAGTAATAAAATCATTCATTTTCCATGAAAACATTTTTCATCGAAAACATTTTCCTTCATACCAAACACACCCTTAATTAATCAAAGTAAAGCTCTAACTATGGTTAGGATAATTAATAACTCCCATATATTTGCTCCAAACCTTTTTAACAATCCCATAATTCTAGTTACACATTGTCTCCAACCTAAAACCTTTTCTCGCTTTCCTGGCCTTTTTCAGTACGTCATTCTTTTTGCTACTTTCTACGAAATCTTCTTATATTCCTATTCAAAGATGAGAACCATTAGAAGTCCAACCAATAAATAATAAAGAAAATTAAAACTGTACAAAATAATATTTTACGGATAAAAAATTAAAAGAATCCGTATGATATTAAAATTATGTACATCACAAAGAATTATTCCAAATTTGCAATGTCAGGAGAAGGTATCGACACATATAATCTCGAATTTTGAAGTCTTATATAAATTCAATGTTAGTGTGACGAGCCAAACCAATCGGCCGTAACGGGTACCCGGTACCTTACTCAACCGAGTACCAACGTAACGTATCTTTTGTATTATACTAACATAGGTAAATGAACCAAAAGGGCTGTCATGAGATAATTAGAATAAAGTATGATGGAATACTCGACATAGGATGACCCAACATGATATACCGACATATATATATGATGTACGGATCTATAAGGCCGTCATAATTCTTTATATACTCAAAATATAAGCCAACAAGACCATACAAGTTTCCATATACATGACATCTGTCTACAAGCCTCTAAGAGTAGATAAATACCACAAAGATCGGGACAGGGCCCCACCATACCAATCAATACATATCCAAATTATACTGACCAAATAAGTAACTCCGGAGCAAATGGAGCACACCAACACCTTCCGCTGAGCTGATAGCCTATTTGGAGGACTCTCAACCTGTCTATCGGGACCTGCAGGCGTAAAACGTAACGTCCCCAGGCAAACGGGATGTCAGTACAAATAATGTACCGAGTATGTAAGGAATGAACATTAGTAAATGAAAATCATGAGAGAAACATGGAGTAAAAGACTCAACATGCAAGTCTGAATAACTATGTAAATAATTTAATATTTAAAATATCATGCATTTGCGTATAAATGTCATACCATGCATAGGTATAGGTGTACATAACATCATCAAGCCTCATAGGGCATCCCATCATATCATCTCGGCCATTGTGGGCAAAATTATCAACATATACCAGCTAATCAGATGGTGGTGCGTATATAACGCCTTAACCTTTTCCCATATCCCATATACATATATCTACATATATATACGCATATATAACGCCATCTGGTCATGAGTCAATGTACATGTATAACTGAATGCAATGCATACGAAGTGAGTTAATAAGATTTCTGGGTATGTCATAAGATCATTATGCCTTTGATTAATTTCATGAAATAAACTTTATCAATTTACGTATTTTCTGAGACCCATGAACAGATGATAGAACAATAGGACACATGAGAAATCAAGAACATATGCATCTCTAGTACTTCTATGAATAGAGTCATTTATGAAAGTTGTGCATTTGCTCGTTTCGTTTGTATCGTATGGATCATGCCAACCGGAAATAAGGGATAGCCTTAACATACCTGAGCTGATTCTTTTGACAATCCTTATAACACACGTCAATTGCGGCAAATCACGTAACTGCGAATCGAAGTAGGAAAAAATCCGTATGATATTCTTGAGAAAGATTGTACCGTACTTCCTTAGAATCGCGATTTCATGCTGCTATAGTATTATGCAGTTTGTTTAGTAAATATGGTGGCTTCCATCTTGTGAAGAAAACATTCATTCCTTAGAGAGAAAAGGTAGGTAGAGATAAGAAGATCTGTCTCATGACAAAACCATCAACACTTATCTAGTGAAGAAAACATAAATATGGTGGCTGCCATGAATTGTTTGAGCTCCACCCTTACTTAGCAAACCTAGCATCCCACTTTAATAAGATAAGAAGATCTCTTAAGATTGTAGGTTGTGGGCCCCACTTTGTGGCTTAGTCTTGCCCAAAGACTCCTTGTTGTACCACCTAATTACATGAAATAAGAGTCACAATTTTGGCTTTGATGAAGACCTCAATTGTTGCCACGTTAGGAGGCTTACTAATCTTAAAGATTATAATTAATTAGCTAATGTCCCACAAAAAAATCAATAATTACCCAATTATCACATAATCAAGAATTATCTTAAATTACTTAAAATACTAATCACTTTTACACACTTTATACACCTTACTATCATGGTCATATAGTACCTTGTATGACATTGGTCCATAAATACAGGGTACTATAGCTTGGACCGTATTTTATCTCAAAATGTCAAACTTCGACGAAACTTATTTTCTTCGATTCGCTTAGCCTCTCACCTTCACGAATTTACTTATCACTTGTTTGAAATAGCGTAATGCTTATCACCTCAAAATAATCTTGTCCTTGAACTGATGTCAATTATCTTATGACAAATCCAACGTACAATTCTACGGGGTGTAACATCGTCGTAATACTGTGAGGTGTAACATCATTCCCCCCTTTGGAATATTCGTCCTCGGATGTTGACTGATGCACTTATTTTTCTCCTAACCGGATAGCTCTTACGAATGGATTTAATACTGTCCTTGCTATTTAGGCAATTGTTCTGTGAATAAATCCAAAGGTCAGGGAATTCCTCCCTTTAGGCCTTTTTCTCACACCACGACTTGTGGTCAGAATTCTTCCAGTCTCGTAAGTATTGCTACCTTATGTCATGTAGCCTGTACGACTTTTTCCTTGTATGTGCGCCTATGCGACTCTTCCCTCTAGCTTTAAGCCAATCTCTAGGCCTTACTTTGGGAACATATACTGAACTTGACAAGGTTTCCTTCTGGGAATCCATAGGTGTACTAAAGTTCTTTGCTCGGTACTTTGTCGAACTTACGACTATTGCTATATCCCACTTTATAGACCTGGTTATCAATCCATATAACTTTACTGCATCTAGGTAGGTTATACTATACCATAACTCTGACTTTGGTTTTATTATTATCGAGGTCTGCTACCCAATTACAGGTTACTCTCTCGCTTCTTATCATAGATGTATAAATCCAAGTCCTTCAATACTTCCTTATTACTGTTCATCTAAAGGATGTCATCCTTATCTCCTCTCATACGTTGGAACTTTATCAATCTATTGTTGATTTACCTTAATATTGATCCATAATCTACCGCTGATAACTTGAAACCTTTTACATAGCATTGTCACTAGGGCTTACGTCTCATTGAGGAATATCTGAAGTGACTTGCCTGATACACCTAGGGGCGATACTATACTTCAATAACCGTATTTCATAGAATCCCAATGTGATTCACCTTATGTGGGTATTTTAATCCTGTACAATTCATGAAATCTCCTGTTTTTTTTCAAATCATTACTCAAGCGAAGGCCCAAACGTCATCCTCTATCTATTACAATTACACCCTCATTCTATTACCAGGGCAACATTGTAAGCACGTGATTTTTTGCCCTATATGAGAATTACTCCCAAAAATTCAAAAATAAAATGATTTTCTTTGGTGTGCAATTTCGTGATATTTTGAATAATTATTTGTAGTTGTCTGTGCGTGTTTATTTGCTAAATTAATAAAAAATACAAAAATATGTCGCATTTTGCATGTAGAATTTAATTCTATAATTGATAATAATTAAATTTGTTTTACAAAAATTAAAAATTACAAAAATAGGCATCGTTTGCATTTTTAGCATTTTTAGCATTTAATGTCCAAATATACAATTTTATGCTTAATTAATACTTAATTATGCGTTAATTGTTATTGAGAGTTAATTTGCACTTTTATAACTTAATTTAATTCTCAATAATAGTTTAAGTATTTTTATAATTTAGTTTTAGAAAAATAAAAGAAGAAAAGAGAGCGAAAATATAAAGAAAATCGGAATTAGGCCTCTTCTTCAACTTCAAGCCACAGGCCCAAAAAATGGCCCAATCTTCCCTACGACCCAGTCCATTTCGAACTGGGTCAACCCGGTCCATAACCCAACACCCTATTATCTTGCATTTTCAAAAAATAAAACAAAGAAAAACAAAAAAAAAAAAGAAAAAACCCTAAAAATGCCTAAGCATCCGCCCCCCCCATTTCTCCTTCTTCTTCCCCAAACTCAAAAACACCTCCCATGGCTTCCCTTTACTTTCTTCTTCGTCCACACAAACACCCTCGCGTCCAAACGACCCCCCCGTCATCCATTAAAACCACATAACCACCTTCAAGCTCGAACTCGACAACCATGGTCGCTATTGCTGTGTCTTCATCATCGACGACCAGTCCGTCGACTCCCTGTCTTCATCATCGTTTCCACTGCAGAATCAGTCCTCAACTTCACGTCCTAACAGTCCAGCCATGGATGCTTCTCGCGCTACTGCTACTGTTTCATCTTCTTTGTTTCGTCGACTTCGAATTGGGTGGTCGAAGATCCGAGCTCCAGCCATGGATGTTGCTCGCGCCACTGCTGCCCGTTTCCATCATTATTGCTGCGTTCGGCTCCCAGCTGCTACTGCTTCATGCAGTTTCTTCTTCCTCCGTCGCGCTGCTACCAGGACGTCTGTTTCTGCTGCTTCTCGACGGACTGCTACTGCTTCATGCAGTTTCTTCTTCCTCCGTCGCGCTGCTGCCAGGACGTCTGTTTCTGCTGCTTCTCGACGGACTGCTGCTCGTCGCAGCAGTTGCTATTGTTTCGTTGTTGCTTCGTCTTCTTCGATTTGTCAAAGGTCGAGGGTTTTTCGTTGAGTCGAAGCCCGGACGGATTTGTTTACAATCGTCGTTCGTCGTTTCATTTCCGGTTAGTTGATTTTTGAATTTCATTTATCGTCCATATTTTTGTTTGGTATTTTCCGGATCCAAAATCGTTAAAGAATTCAATTCTTGTTTTGTTCGTTGTTCATCGTTAAAATCATTTTTCTAGTTTGTTCATGTTCATGTGCTTTGTTAAAATTAATTTTCAGATTTTAAAATAGAAGTTTAATTAATTGTTTTCATATTCATTTCATGTTTGTATTATTGTTTAAGTGAATATTTGTTAGTTTGATGTTTGTCAGATTCAAATTGAAATTTAATTAAATATTTCTTCAATTTGTTTCATGTGTTTATGTATTGTTAGAAATTGTTAATATTGTTAAGTTCAAGTTTAAGTTCATAATTGTTTCTTCGTCGATCTTGTTATTTATTTAAAGAATTTAGTTGTATTAAAGGAATATATTGTTTTAATCGTTTAATCCGTCATGTTTGTTGTCTTAAAATAGATTCATTCATGTTCATACTTTGTTTGGATGATCTTGAATCCGAATTTTGTATAGTTTGATTTCTTGTTTACCATTTATGATTATTGCTTGAATTGTTCTCATAATCTTGTTTTAAGTTTAATATAAGATTGTTTTTGTAATATTGTTAGAGTTGATTTTTAAGTTCAATATGATTGAATTTAGAAATCTTCATATTTTGTTTGTTGATTGTTTGTTGAATCCGAAAATAGGATTGTTTGTTGCTAAAATATTGTTCAATCAAATTTTAATTGTTCTTTGTTGTTCAATTTGTGTTCATGTGATTTGTTGTTGAAATGTTGTTAAAATCATGTTCATGTGATATTGTTGTTATGATGTTCATCCATGTTCATATTGTTGTTTGAACATTGTTAGAAATTGATCATATTGTCTATATTTTGGTTAAGTTTGATTTAATTGATGTGTTATAGCTGATGGGTAGTTTGGTAAATTTGTAATACGTTCAGGGGTAGTTTGGTAATTTCAGTAAGGTCGGAAGGGGTAGTTTAGGAATTGTACATTTTGAAATTGTTTATTTGAAGCATGGGGGACAAAATGAAATGGGGTGGGTTGTGATATGATTATTTAATATAAAGGGGGGACAAGATTTAAATTAAAGGGGAATCTTGCATTATTTTAAATAAATCATGGGGGACAAAATATAATGGGGTGGTGTGATATATTTATTTAATGTAATGGGGATGAGTGGGAAGATAATGGGTTTGGTAGAGAAAGGGATTGATTTTAATTGATTTATGGGATGGGATATATATATGTGAAGTCTGGAACACAGAGAAAAGAGGAGAGACAGACAGAAAAAAAAGAGATTGAAAAAAAAGCTGAACATTTATTCCGAAAAAAAAAAAATTGAAACTCTCAAGAAAAGAAAAACATACAAAGAAAAAAAAAATTTGAAAATTAGAAGAGAAAGTAGTACACACCTGATAAATATTCTGGTATACAGGTGTAGAAATTAAGGGTTGAAGATTAACTAGCCTTTCAAAAATCTGAAAATTTCCCTTGGTTTCTATCCGTTATTTTCGGCATTCCTGGATTTTATTTTGAATTTTTCAAAGCTGTCACTGGGATTTTCGTTGACTGGTTATTGCTGGTTATTGTTGCTGCTGCTGTGTTACGTATTACGTTGCTGACTTTCTTCTTCTTATATTGACAATATCAGGTACACAACTGTAATTTTGGCATTTTGTAAGCTGAAATGAAGAATGGAGTGTTAAATTTTTAATTTAGTTTAATTTAATTTTTTGTATTGTATTTAGGTTATTCATGTATTATTATTCCGTAAATCACTGTCATCGGCATAACTAGGCATATTATAACGACATATTAAATAACGTCTTTACCAGATTATTAGGAAATATATTTAAATCTGATTATTAATTAAAATTGTTTAAATAAAAAAAATAGAAGAAATAACGTAAAAATGGCGTTATTGAATCAGTTTGGCAAAAATTAACTAAGTTCCTTGTTCATAAGGTTTTTCGTCAACGATAAGTTAATCCGAATCATGTAGTCAATTTCAGTTATAACATGAATTAGTTTGCAAACAAGTATTAGGACATGATGAATTAAAACAAAGTTAGTTAATGTTAAATTGTTTAAATTTTTAGAAATATGATTTAGTACTCAAGTTTTTATTTTTATTTCTTTCAATTTTCAGTATTTGTAAATAATTAATAAATAGATAGTCTTACTAACAATTTGAATTTTAATCCAACTATGGGATAATTAGTTTTTTTTTTATTTTTTTTTTACTTTTCGATAATTCCATGTTGTATCTATGATTATAATTTTATTACTTTCTGCTAATATTTGTTTTTCTCTTCTATTTAATATGTCATTTTCAAGAATGTAGATATTGATTTTATATTTATAAAAAACTTAGTAATAATAAAAAGGTAGTCATTAAAGGATATTATTAAAGGATTTCGCTAAAAATAAATAGATGTAAATAATACAAATGTATAGGATTCTCCAATCTCATTTATTTATTTAATTATTTTAAAAAAATTACTTAGAATTAGGGATGGATTGTTTAGTGAATTTCACTTCCTTCCCCAAAGATAATGACGCGTTAGACTCTTTAGGCGCGATTTAATTAATTTTACCTTCTTAAACTCGGATGCGCATTTCATGCGACCCAAATCTAAATCCTAAAACATCAAATAAAATATGTTTCGTATTGTGGGTGCATTTCATGTGACACAATCCAAAGATATGTTTTAAGCGATGTTCACATTCCTAAAAAATAATAATTATAATAATAAAGCGGTAAAAGATAAAATTTGCACATGGTTCATAATTGTATTAAAAATCAGATAAATAAGCCGAATATAACAGTTGAGCGACCGTGCTAGAACCACGGAACTCGGGAATGCCTAACACCTTCTCCCGGGTTAACAGAATTCCTTATCCGGATTTCTGGTACGCAGACTGTAATATAGAGTCATTCTTTTCCTCGATTCGGGATTAAAATTGGTGACTTGGGACACTCTAAATCTCCCAAGTGGCGACTCTGAAATAATTAAACCAATCCCGTTTCGACTGTCCTTTAATTGGAAAAAACTCCCTACGCACCTCGCGGTGCCGGAAAAAGGAGGTGTGACAAACATTCCATCTCTTCTAAATGCTACTAGCCTTAGACTCTTTTGAGTTCATTCAGTCTATACTGAGATTTCTATAACTAATGCTATATCCCGTTTTCATGGGCTTTCATGAGCTTTCTCACTCGCCCTTTTTTATCCGTACTCCTGTCTTCCTAAAACCTTGTTGCTTTACCATACTTTAGCTTGCGACCTACAAATATCTATTTATACTACTCACAACCTTCCTTTAACTTGCTTGCACCATAGATTTCCTTATGTTATTCTGGAACATCAAGCGAGACATCGCATTGTATCTAACTCTTATTTACTCTCTTAGCTAGACCTCTCGATACCTAGAAACCAAAGGCTGGAAGATATGGCACTAATGACACTGCTATCTTCTTGGATACTGAATTCCAATGCTTCTAGCCCTCTATTTGAAGTAAATATTATTCACAACCTTCTGCACTTGAGTATCTCGTATGTTGTTCACCTTTAGCTTACTTACCTTAAAATCTTGCATCACATCTTCTATCTCTTTCATGACCTCCCTTCCACATAGGTATAATTCACATCCACAACTTAAAGCTCTATTATAATATTTATACCTCTGGTGCATACATAATCCGGTGGGAGCCTCACACTGACTTCTTATAAGGCTGGTACTCTTCTAACTGGCTTTATCGTAGAGCCGTTATATAATATAGTTGTTGTACTATCTCTATTGTATCTTTGATATTAAGAGTGATTTTGTAATGTTATCAATCACGATTTCTATAATTTCCTGGGTCTAATAATCAGACTCCTGATTTACTTGGTTGATGTAACTCTTTAGTTTCCTCTTCCTTCTGATCAGCCTTTATGTAGGCTTAAGCTATCTTCCGATCTGCGGCTCCTGGTATTAGTTATTACTTTACCCTTTCATGAGTTTTATGGAATATCCATGATACAATCTTCTAACAATTCAATCCTTTGTCTATGACCTAGACTCAATTCTTTTTTTAACTCATGCCGGAGTCTTCAACGGCTATATGATTATCAACATATATGATGCATGGATAATACTCCGAAATCTTAAGTGCATTCATAACATAACTAACTCTGGAACCGTTGATTGAATAATTCCTTTCATTCCTTCTCATCTTTCTTTAATCATAAGCTATTACTTTTCCTGGTCTTTCTGCCCCCTTGTTTTATGCATACTTAGCTTATCTTAGTTCCCACATATTTCGAATTTTTGTGCAACTCATATGATCTCAACTAGTATTTTGGGTTTCACTTCCTGCTCATTAGCCACGATAGGTGCCACGATGGAAGAAGTTGTCAGCCTTAATGCTTTATTAGGAACAGAGGTTCCAAATAGAATTACACTGAATGGAATAGCCAAAAAGAAGGTGTTAACTATCTTACTAAACTTAGGAAGTACCCATAGTTCTTTGGGTATGGAGACTGCCAGGCAAACTAGCTGTATCCTAAAGGAAGTTAGACCTATGAGGGTGACTGTGGCTAATGATAACCAACTGATGAGCCTTTATTATTGTCCTATGTTGAGATGGAAAATACAAAGGATAGAGTTTGAGGACTCATTCAGACTGATCCATCAAGGGGGTTGTGACATGATTCTAGGAGGAGATTGGATGAGAGCTCATAATCTAGACTTACTGGATTTTGTAGCCTAAAGTGTTGTGGCTTTCCAAGATTATTTGAGGCAATTTGTACTAGCTTTCTTTGATGACATTCTAGTCTATAGTCCTACAATCCAAGAACACAAAGGGCACTTTGAGAAGGTATTGGAAATTCTAAGGAGGGAACTGCCACGACCCAAATATCAATATGGTGCCTATCATATTACTAGGCAATCCGATAACTCAGACACTTCCAACACTTCCAAATTTAGAATATATTAAAACATGTTTTTAACTAAGTAAGAAATCTCATAAACCGAATAAAACTGCCACACTCGATACATAAGTTTTCCAAAATCAGGGTGTCACTAAGTACATGAACATCTATACAATACAAGTATGAAACATTGTCTATGAAAACTAAAACTGAATAAATAAAACTGAGGGATAGGGGAGGAGGGTCAAGGTCTGCTGATGCCAGGACAACTACCTCGAATATCTCCGAATGATGGTAAAGTATAGAGAATCAGCAACTACCATGTCCGGGAACACCTGGATCTGCACACGAAGTGCATGGTGTAGTGTGAGTACAACCAACTCAGTAAGCAATAAGTCTAACTATTGGGCTGAAAGTAGTGACGAGCTTCACATGTACAATTCAATTACAAAATTACAGTATAGAAATATAGGCATGCTTTTAGTTTAACAGTTAAAGCCCAAATAGGTAAATCATGCAAGTTCAATTGAAATAAGATATGGTACATTTCGGTATCTACATGTCAGTTATTTATGCCAACTGAAGTACGAAATAGTAATGAAATCACATGAATACTCTCAGAGTATCAATCACTCAGTCCTCCCATTCACTCCATCCTCACAGTAACTCACCCTCACAGTCACTCAATCCTCCCAATCGCTTGGCACTCGCACTCAGTAGGTACCTGTACTCGCTGTGGGTGTGCAGACTCTGGAGAGGAAAATCCTGCCCAAGTGCTATAATAAGCCAAGAATGAATCAATAAACATGCTGTGTTGTGCAACCCGATCTCATAAATATCTTTACAATCAGGCCCTCGGCCTCACTCAGTCATTAATCTCTCCAGTCTCCCGAGCTCACAAGAATCATGATAATCAACCCAAATAATGATGATGGTATATCAATAAAGGACAACAGAAACTGAGATATAATATGCAAATAATAGCTAAGTACAAAATAGCAAATTTAAGCAAATAATTCAACATGTAACACGACCTAGTGGGTCCCAATAGTACCAACACATAGCCTAAGCATGATTTTTAACATGACTAGTAGCTCAATTTCTTTAACACATGGTGAAAATTCGGATAATGACAAGATTATTCAACTATATAGTTCCATGGAATCGACCAAGTCATAATTCTTACGGTGCACGCCCACACGCCCATCACCTAGCATGTGCGTCACCTCAACACCAATAATATAACACGTAATTCAAGTTTTCATACCCTCAGAACCAAGTTTAGAAGTGTTATTTACCTTAAACCGTGCAAATCTCTACTCCAATAAGCCCTCGTCTCGCGAATCGGCCTCCAAATGCCTCGAATCTAGCCATAAACAATTTGATACAATCAACACGAGTTAAAGGAGTCAATTCCATAAGAAATTACTAGGTTCTTAATCAAAAGTTAAAAAGTCAACCCCCGGATCCACGTCTTGAAATTTGATAAAAGTCATAAAATCAGGAACCTCATTCAACCAGAGTCCAACCATACCAAATTTACCAAATTTCGACACCAAATCATCACTCAAATACCCCAAATTAACTCTCTAAATACCTAACCTCAAACTCCCAAAATTCCACCTCAAAAACACACAAACTAGGTGGAAAATTCAATAGGGAAAGAAGATTATTGAATAAAAATGACTACAAGTGACTTACCTCAAGAAACTCTTCAAAATCCCTCTAAAAAATTGCCTTAGTTCGAGTTTGCAAAGTCCAAAATGAGAAGAATCATTAAACCCTTTAGATTTAGCACTGTCATAGCTTTCGCACCTGCGACCCACTTAACCGCATCTGCAGTCTCGCAGGTGCAGACACTTCCTCCTCTTTTGCGGTTGTACCTGAAGGTCACTACCTTCGCTTCTGCGATCCCACTTGCGCAGGTGCGAGTCCACATCCGTGAAACTTCTTCTGCATCTGCGCTCCACAGCTTCCTTACTAAGCCCGCTATGCACCCATACTCCGCATCTGCAACCATGCAGTTATGGAAATACCCTCGCACCTGCGACCACTGCACACCCCTCTTCAAGCCGCATCTGCCAGTCCCTGCTCACTTCTACGAGATCGCACCTGCGATCAAAACTCCGCAAGTGCGATTGCACAAGACCTGGTGAACTATAACAGTCTTTCAAATTCCAAACTTGATCCGTTAACCATTCGAACTCCACCTGAGCCCCCCGGTGTCACGCCCCAACCTGGGGAGGCGTGGCTGGCACCCGGTATCGTACTGGCCCAAGCGAACTATTCTGTAACTCATTTCTTTCTTCTGCAACTGTCATGGGCCAACATGGCCACAACTCATAATGTGCAACTGTAAGTGGAAAACACTCTACCACTGAACCATTTTTCTTAAAACATGAATACGTATGGGCCGTCAAGGCCTCTGACATACTATACAAAATGAACCTCTGCCTACAAAGCCTTTATGATTATTCGACATTAAATGGGACAGGATACCGGTCTACCCATAAGTCTATAGCAAAACTCTGACACGATATCTCATAGACTCGGCTGCACTCCGAATGAGGTAGAGTCTTACCGATCCTTCGCTGAATGCCAACCTCGTCTACTATAAGGGCTCGTCAAACTGATTATTTATACCTGCAGGCATGAATGCAACGTCCCCAACAAAAGGATGTCAGTACGAATAATGTACCAAGTATGTAAGACATGTAAATCAATATATAAAGAGCATGGAAGAAACATGGAGTAAAGGACACAACTTGTAAGTTTAGATAGCTCTGTAAATCATGAAATATTTTTAATGTCATGCATATGCATATAAATGTCATGTGATGCATAGGTCTGTACGTACATAACATCATCAAGCCTCTGAGGGCATCCCATCATATCATCTCGGCCATTGTGGGCAAATCATCAATATATACCAGCTGATTAGGTGGTGGTGTGTATATAATGCCGTAACCTTTTTCCCATTTCCCATATACATATATTTACATATATATGCATATATAATGCCATCTGGTGCCACTATGCGCAACATCATCAACGTATACCAGCTGATCAGGTGGTGGTACGTATATAATGCCGTAACCTTTTTTCATATACCATATACATATATATACATATATACGCATATATAACACCGTCTGAGTCATGGGTAAATGTACATATAAATAAATGCAATGCATGAGAAATACGTTAATAAAACTTCTCAGAACGTCAAAAGACCATTCTACCTCTGATTAATATTATTTTACAGGAATAAATAACATAGACATCCTTTTCTCAAAATAATAATCAAGATTTAAAGGGAAGTAGGCCCTATTAATTTAATGAGAAAATTATTTATTTTACTGAACCTGGGTTACTAAACTACATGCTAATCAATTGGTGAAGCATGTTTAGATAATTATTGATACAAACAATTCATAGTTGATAATAGCCATGTATTTGGATTAAGCCATAATCCACTAGAGCAACTTATTTTGATAATAACTTTCTTAATATACACTGGTTAGTATACTCAATCGTCATAACTCATCATTTTGCCGACAAATTATCTTCCACTCAATTACTACAAGAAGAATGGATAAACAGAAGTTGCACTAAACATAAACAAAATGTTCAATAATACCACAATTCACAGTTGATAATAACATAATGCTTATAATCTCAAAATAATCTCATTCTTGAACTTACGTCAGTTAACTTATGACAAAACTTCAACGTACGAAACACGGGATGTAACAGGTGCTATCACAGCTAGATAAGATTTTGGGTCGTGACAAGAGAGAAGAGAGAAGAAACGATAAGAGGGAATAATCTATTCACTGAATAATATTTCGAACAACAACCAATAGATATATAACAAAATTTGACTTTGGATTCCCTATTATTACTCTAAGACTGACACCTATCCACAATCCACTAACAGTCTTTTTGGACTTAATTGAAATGTCAATACTAATCTAGGGATCTCCATTGGCATAATTTAATACTACAACTTGAATTTAAACATAGACCAATTGTAAAATTAAAAACTTCAGAAAGTCGTAACAATCCATCCTCCTTCAGAGCCTGGTCCTTAAGTTTCATCAAAATCTGGGAACTGGGACCTGATGAAATTGTAGTCTTCCCAAGTAGCTTCTCCAGGTAGTAAGTTGGCACACTGAAAAACTTGAGTTATGGCTTTACTTCCCTTTTTTCTCCATTATCCTATCCAGTACAACAACATGTTCTACCAAAGGTTGTCCCTCTAGAGAACTGATAGGTGAATCAATTAAAGATATAGTCTGAGGTCTCACCTTCTTCTTGGGTTGAGAAATGTGAAATACAAGATGTATCTTAGCCGAAGGGGGCAACTTCAACTTCTATGCAACAGGTCCAACTTTTTGAATAATCTACTAAGGGCCATAAACCTTAGAAGCCAACTTCAAACTCCTTTTTACTGCCACAAATATTTGTCTGTATGATTGTAGCTTAAAAATAAATCAGTCACATACTTCAAACTTTCTCTCAGTCCTCTTCTCGCCAGCATAAATTTTCATTATGTTCTGAGCCTTTTTCGGGTTTTCACCACTTTGGCCATCACCTGTCTTTTCTTAAGTATCTCATCAGTAGCAGCTACTCTAGTCTGTGCAACCAACTCAAAGGATAATTGTAGAGGATCATAACCATATATTACCTTGAAACTAGTCATCTTCAATGAAATATGGTAAGTATTGTTGTACCAAAACTCAGCTAAATGCAATTATTTATTCCATTCCCTAGGCTTATGTATTGTCATGCACCTTAAGTAGTTTTTAGACACTTATTCAACATTTTTGTTTGTCCATCCATTTATGGATGATAAGCAAAGTTATAAAGTAGACGCACTTGCAAATACTTGAAAAGTTCTTTCCAAAAATTGGTGATAAATAGTTTGTCTTTTTTTTGAAACTATGCTCTTAGGTAGTCCATGTAATTTATAGATTGTATCCATGAATAACTTTTCCACTTGAGATGTTGTGAAGGGGTGAGCTAAGGAAAGAAAATAGACATATTTGCTATACCTGTCCACTATTACTAGAATAGTGTCCTAACCTTTAGATTTTGGTAAGTTCTCAATGAATCCATTGAGATATGTTCCCAAGCCTTCTCAGGCACAAGTAGTGGTTGTAGAAGTCCAAGATAGTCCACATACTCATTTTTACATCTCTGACATTCCTCACACTCCTGCACAATTAGCTTCACATTCTTGATCATTGAAGGCCAATAGAACATTGTCTTCACTCTTTGGTATGTAGCCATCACACCTCAATGTCCTCCCAATTAAGAGTTATGTATAATTGTGATTGATGTCTTAGGTTCCCATGATTGCTAATCCAAACTTTCTTTTGTGCCTTAGTAAACCCTACTATAGAGTGATATCCATAATAATAGTTGGATTAGTGGTGTGATTAGAAATAGGTTGCATCACTTCTTGATCTCCTTCATAACTAGCCGCCACTTCTTCAAACCATTTGGGCTACAATTGACTTACTACAAGGCACTGTGGCTGGTTGCTATTTCACTTCTCCTTGATAAGGCATCAGCTACAATATTTTTTACTCCTTTTTTATATTGAATTTCATAGCTCAATTCCATCAGCTTGGTTAAGCCTTTGTGTTGCAAGGAAGTGGTAATATTTTGTTCTTGCAAAAATTTCAAACTAAAATGATCAGTTTTAATTATGAAGCGGTGTGGGTGCAAGTAGTGCCTGCACCTTTCCACTGCTATCAAAAGAGCAATCGACTTTTTATCATAAGTTGATAATCTTTGATACCTTTTGCTTAAGGACTGATCATGAACGCTAATGGACTCTTTTCTTGTATCAATACAACTCCCACCCCAGTGTTGCATGGTTCTACTTCAAGAATGGAAGGATCGCTAAAGTAATGTAGGTTCAATACTGGAGCTTTGGTCATAGCCTTTTTCGGTTGCTTCAAGGCTCTAATTGAAGCTTCCCTTACTCAATAAATTAGTTAAGGGCCAATTGAGTTATGCATACTTTGTAACAAACTTCCTGTAATATCTAGTCAGACCTAGAAAACCTCTCAACTCCTTCACAGTAGCAGATTGTGGCACTCTAACAATGAAATTAATCTCTTGTACTCAATGCTTACACCCTTTCCTGAAATAATGTGCCCAAGAAACTCAACTTGTGGTTGAGAAAAGTCACACTTACTTCTTTAGCAAATAGCTTATTCCTTTTCTTTAGCTGCAATACTACTTCAGGGTGTAGTAGGTGATCTTTCATAGTCTTGCTATACACCAAAATATCATCAAAATACATCAATATAAACATTCTCAATTTCTCTTTAAAGAGTTCATTCACTAAGAACTAGAAAGTAGAAGAGGCATTTGTTAGTCCAAATGGCATGACTCTAAACTACCACATCCCATGGTGGGTTAAAAAGGCAATTTTATGCTCATATTCGGTATTGATTCTCACCTAGTATCCAGACCTGAGATCCACCTTAGAGAACACAATAACCCCATGTAATTCATCCTACAAATCATCAATCATAGGGATAAGAGACTTATTTTTAATGGTCAAGGCATTCAACCATCTATAATCGACACAAAGCCTCCTCAAGTGACTTTCTTTTTACCAAGTAAGGTAGGGGGAGAAAAGGATGAATGAATAAAATCACTATTTATGCCTCAAGCATATCATTTATTATTGAATCTTTTACATTCTGTTGATCATGAGAGTACCTGTAAGGTCTCAAATTGAACGGCTATGCATCAGGAACCATGTTTATTGCATGATCACAACTCCTTTTAGGTGAAAATTTAGTTGGTTCTTGAAACACTTCTATGTAAGTTGACAATAGCCTTTCCACAATAGGATTTATCACCTCTTTTCCAGTTGTTGCATTCCTAGAGTTCTTCATACATATTTCAGTCAACACCTTACAAGTTTCACACTGCAACATTCTCCCGAGTGCTTCACTATCAATTGATGTCACTTCAAGCTTCTCATTTATGCCCCATAAGGTTACAATCTTACCTTCCTTTTGAAAGGATAAGTTGCGTGGCTGGGTATTCAGTACTATTAGAACAAAAAGGTCAAGCCATTCCATCACTAGGACCATATCACAACCCCCAACCTTCATAAGCTTAATATTGAATGAAAACACTTCATCTTGCATTTTCCAAGAAAATAAATGGCATTCCTTATTGCAGTACATGGATTCACCATTTTCCACCAATACTTTTAAATATACTGTACTAGGCTACACTTGTAACCTTAAGTAGTTGGATACATAAGGATCAACAAAAGAGTGGGTGGAGCCACTATCAATTAGCACAATCAAGAAATCATTTTAGCAAAGCCAAGTAACTTAATGATAGAAGTAGAGCTACCTAATCCAAGCACTAAATTAATTGAAACTTCAACTTGTTCTTCTATATTTTACTCAAAGGTTTATGTGACATCTACAAACTCGTCTATCTCTGGTTCACCTTCCACTAGCACCCCTTCCATAACATGGAAAGTCTTGTCTTTACACATATGACCTGGGTAATACCTGTCTTTACATTTATAACACAAACCCTATTCTCTCAATGCTTCAAAAGAATTTGGTTTGAGGGGAGCACTAACATGTGGCTTTTGGTTTGGGTAAGTAATTCTCAAAGGTTGGTTAGGATTTGGTAGGGCTATTGGTTTGGGATTTTGGGGGGCTCTAGGATAGGTAAGGGCTAAGGGTCTTGGGTTAGATAGGTAATAAACAGGTTTTGAGGGAATGAGTGAAGCAAAGGCTGCAAAAACTCCTCATACAATTTAGCATTCTCATAAACATCCATAATAGTTGAGGGGTTAGCTAGTAGTGGTTTCAATTCAGGTTTTAAACCACTAATATAGATAGAAACAATGTGGGTGTCATTTAATAATGGATTAATAGTGGTCATATAGCTAGTGAGTCCCTCAAATCGTTCTTGATATTGATCCACACTCCCTAACTGTATAATTTTGTTAAATTCATCCCACTATTTCCTGAGGTATAATGCTTCCAAACCTCCTGCACACCTCCATATAACTTTTGCCAAGTTACTTGTAACAACTCGACCGATCGTTTCAAACTTTAGAATTTTCATTCGGTAGCTTGAGAACTTAAGTAGCTTCATATGATGTATTATGACTTTTGTATATGGTTTGTTTTTATGTTCTAAATATTAAGGATTGATGTCACGACCCCAACCCCGGTCGTGATGGCACCCAACACATTGCTAGGCAAGCCTGACCAACTATCAACCACAACCCATTTTCTTATAAAATCCAATATCAGCTAACACAGTTTAATTATCAAATTAATATTATAAGGTTCTGAAACAGCAAGTTAAATATGCGGAAGTCAAAAGATAATACTACTACATAGCCCACCCCGATCCGGTGTCACAAGTCTCGAGCCTCAAATACAAATTCAATAGCCTACTACACAAACAGTCTAGGAATGCGAAATACAATAGAAAGGAAGGGAAAAATCAGGGTTGCGGATGCCATGCAGCTACCTCGATACTCCCGGATAATGCTGATCGACTGGAAAGCTCTAACTCAGCCTCTGGAATACCTGGATCTACACGCAAGGTGCAGAGAGTAATGTGAATACTCCGACCCAGTGAGTAATAAGCATAAATAATGACCGAGAGTAAGAGATCACGTATACACAGGGTAATCTATAATGCGACAGTTAAACAAGTAGTATAAAAGAAATAAACCAATGAAAAGCAGAATGAGATAATTCTACAACAGATAAGCAGTTAAGTGACAGACAGTTACAGAAAAATCAACACGTAGAACAGTACCAGCCCCTCGGGCTCTCTCTCTCATATCATAATTGGGTACCCGCGCTCACGGGGGGTGTGCAGACTCCGGGAGAGGCCCCTTACGACCCAAGCGCAATATCAAGCCATCTCGTGGCATCAAATCTAGGCCCTCAGCCTCATATCAGTATCAGCCACCTCGCGGCGTAAATATGAATCTCAGGCCCTCGGCCTTATATCAGTATCATTGTATCCTCACATCTGGCCCTCGACCATACTCAGTCCAGAAATCACATAAGCCCCTCGGGCATTAGTAAAACAGTAGTCCTCAGCCTAAACATCATTTAAAATATCATTTTAGTTCCAAAACCGAGTAAAAAGTGGTTGAGTTGTAAAAACAGTGGAAACAGTACGACTGAGTTCAAGTAGTAAGTCAAAACAGTGAGGAAATAGTGATAAAAATCCTCGGAGGGTTCAAATAGTTGGCACGAATTCCAAATATGACAATCTGTCCAAATAATGATGATAACAAATACGTTTCAATCAAATACGCGGTAAAATCATCAATCGGGATGGGCCAAGTCACAATCCCCAATAGTAAACGACGCCACGCTCATCATCAAGCACGTGTCTCACCTCAATATAGCACTACGATGTGCAAATTCGGGGTTTCAAACCCTCAGGACATCATTTACATTCATTACTCACCTCAAACCGGCTAAATCTCTAGCTCGCGACGCCCTTGCCTCTCAAATCGGCCTCCTCGCGCGTCGAATCTGACCAAAACCAGAATGAATATGTCACAATATGCTAAGGAAACAAAGCCCAAGCGAAAACAATCGAAAAATATCAAAAAATCCCGAAGTTAGCAAAACTCGAGCCCCGGGCCCACTTCTCGAAACTCAGAAATTTTCACATCATTAGATGCTTTATCTCCCCACGAGTTCATACATATCAAAAACACCAGAATCGGAGTTCAACTGACCCCTCAAATCCTTAATTTAAGCCCTCTTAAACTCAAGCCCTAAACCTCCATTTTTAGTCCATTAATTCCTTATATTTCAGTCCTAATTCATGGAATACCACCATAGAAGTGTGTTTTAAGTCCAAAATCCTTACCTTATCAAAGTTCCCTTGAAATCTCTCTTCAAAATTACCCAAAAACTCTAAGTCCGAAATTAAAAATGGTTAAACCCTTCAAAAATCGCGAAGAAGAAACATATATACCTTCTGCCTAGACATAACAGCATCTGCGGTCCAACAGCCGCTTCTGCGGTACCGTTTCTGCGGTCATTTCTCCGCATATACGGAATTTCACTTAACGGACCAACACCGCATCTGCGGTCCACTCGCCGCTTCTGCGGCTCCGCAGGTGCGGTCCCTCTTCCGCATCTGCGGTTCCAGGCCTTATTTAGCCTTTCCGCTTCTGCGATCGAATCAACGCATCTGCGATACCGCACCTGCAGTCCCCAAACCGCAGGTGCGAAAACACCAGAAGCAGCAGAAAAAACCGCAATTACTCAAGTTCCAAAACTTCCCGTTAGCCATCCGAAATCACCCCGAGGCCCCCGGGACCTCAACCAAAAGCACCAACACAACCCAATACCTCATTCAAACTTGTTCGAATCATCAAAACACCTCAAACAATGCCAAATCCATCAATTCACATCGAATTCAAGCCTAAGTTTTCTAAAAACTTCCGAAATACATTTTCGATTCAAAATCCAACTAAACCACGTCCGAATGACCTGAAATTTTGCACACACATCCCAAATGACATAACAAAGCTACAACAACTCTCGGAATTCCATTCCGACCCTTGGATCAAAATCTCGCCAACCAACCAGAAATCGCCAAAATACTAACTTCGCCAATTCAAGCCTAATTCTACTCCGGACCTCCAAAACCAATTCTGATCACACTCCTAAGTCATAAATCATCTCCCGAAGATAACCGAACCATCAGAACTCACATCTGATCCCTCTAACACATAAGTCAATATCCGTTTGACTTTTTCAACTTAAACCTTCTTAAAAGAGACTAAGTGCCTCATTTCTTACCAAATCCACTCTGAACGCAAACTAATCAACTCGATCACATAAAACACGAATAACGAAGCATAAAGAAGTAGAAATAGGGAAAATGGAGCGGTAATCATGAGACGACTGGCCGGGTCATCACATCCTCCCCAACTTAAACAAACGTTCGTCCTCGAACGAGTCAAGAAACATACCTGAAGCCTCAAATGGATGAGGATATCTGCTCTGCATCTCCCGCTCGGTCTCCCAGGTAGCCTCCTCCACGGGCCGACCTCTCCATTGCACTTTCACTAAAGCTATATCCTTTGATCTCAACTTCCGAACCTGATGGCCCAAAATAGCTACTGGCTCCACATCAAAGGTCAAATTATCACCCAACTAAACCGTGCTGAAGTCCAAAACATGAGACAGATCCTCGATATACTTTCGGAGCATAGAAACATGAAATACCAGATGCACATTCGACATACTGGGTGGAAAAGCAAGCTCATAAGCCACATCCCCAATCCTCCGAAGCACCTCAAAAGCCCAATAAACCGCGGACTCAACTTTCCTTTCTTCCCAAATCTCATAACACCCTTCATGGGCGAAACCTTCAACAAGACCTTCTCACCCACCATATAGGACACATCCCGAACCTTTCAGTCCGCATAACTCTTCTGATGCGACTGCGCTATACGAAGCCTCTCCTGAATCACCTTCACCTTCTCTAAGGCATCCTGAACCAAATCTGTCCCCAATAGCCTAGCCTCGCCGGGCTCGAACCAACCAACTGGAGATCTACACCGCCTCCCATACAAAGCCTCATATGGAGCCATCTGAATACTCGACTGGTAGCTGTTGTTGTAGGCAAATTCGACAAGCGGTAGAAACCTATTCCCATGAACCTCTGAAATCAATAACACAAGAACGCAACATGTCCTCCAATATCCGAATAGTACGCTCGGACTACCCATCCGTCTGAGGATGAAAAGCTGTGCTCAACTCCACCTGAGTACCCAACTCTCGCTGAACAGACTTCCAAAACTAGGAAGTAAACTGAGTACCTCTATCTGAGATGATGGAAACCGGAACACCATACAACCAAACAATCTCCCGGATATATATATCTCTACTAACCGCTCTGAAGAATAAGTAGTACACACAGGAATGAAGTCCGCAGACTTGGTCAGCCGATACACAATCAGCCAAATAGCATCGAACTTCTTCAAAGTCCGTGGAAGTCCAACAACAAAGTCTATAGTAATCCTCTCCCACTTCCACTCGGGAATAACCATCTGCTGAAGCAAGCCACCCGGTCTCTGATGCTTATATTTTCCCTGCTGAAAGTTGAGACACCGAGCTACAAATCCCACAATATCTTTCTTCATTCTTCTCCACCAATAGTGTTGCCTCCAATCCTGATACATCTTCGCGGAACCCGGATGAATGGAATACCGCGAGCTATGGGCCTCCTCCAGAATCAACTATCTAAGCCCATCCACATTGGACACACAAATCCGGCCCTGTATACTCAATACTCCATCATCGCCGATGGTCACATATCTAGCATCATCATGCTGAACTCTGTCCCTAAGGACAAGCAAATGCGAATCATCATACTGGTGCTCTCTGATGCGATTATACAAGGAAGACTAAGAAATCACACACGCCAACACCCGACTAGGCTCCGAAATATCCAACCTCACGAACCGATTGGCCAAGGCTTGAACATCAACTGCTAGGGGTCTCTCCCCAACTGGATTATATGCCAAACTCCCCATACTCACTGCCTTTCGGCTCAAAGAATTGGCTACCACATTGGCCTTTCCCGGATGGTACTATATAGTGATATCATAATCCTTGAGCAACTCCAACCATCTCCGCTGCCTCAAATTAAGATCCTTTTGCCTGAACAAATGTTGAAGACTTGATCGGTGAATACCTCACAAGATACTCCATACAAATAATGCCTCCCAATCTTCAATGCATGAACTATGGCGGCCAACTCCAAATCATGAACATGGTAGTTCTTCTCATGGGGCTTCGACTGACGAGAAGCAAAAGCAATAACTCTACCCTCCTGCATCAATACACAACCAATCCCAACTCTCGAAGCATCACAATACACGGTATATGAACCTGAAGTTGATGGCAAAACCAATACTGGAGCTATGGTCAAAACTGTCTTGGGCTTCTGAAAGCTCTCCTCACACTCGTCCGACCATACAAATGAAACACCCTTTTGAGTCAACTTGGTCAAGGGCGATGCGATAGATGAGAATCCCTAAACAAACCGGTGATAATAGCCTGCCAACCCAATAAAGCTACAAATCTCTGTGGCTGAGGACGATCTAGGCCAACTCTGAACCACCTCAATCTTCTTTGGATCAACCTGAATACCCTCGCTGGACACCACGTGCCCCAAGAAAGCCACTGAACTGAGCCAAAACTCACACTTGGAGAATTTTGCATAAAGCTTCTCCTCCCTCAATCTCTGCAACACAACTCTCAAATGCTCCGCGTGCTCCTCCTAACTATGCGAGTATACCAGAATATCATCAATGAATACTATAACGAATGAATCAAGATAAGGATAGAACACGTTGTTCATTAAATGCATGAATGCTGCTGGGACATTGGTTAGCCCGAAAGACATAACAAGAAACTCATAATGACCATATCTGGTCTTGAAAGCAGTCTTAAGAATAACTGAATCCCTGATCTTCAACTGGTGATAACACAAACGGATATAAATCTTGGAGAACACCCTCGCTTCCTGAAGCTGGTCAAATAAATCATCAATCCGAGGCAAAGGATACTTGTTCTTAATTGTTACCTTGTTCAATTTCCTATAATCAATGACATTCTCATTGTGCCATCATTCTTCTTCATAAACAGAACCAGCGCTCCCCAAGGTGACACACTAGGCCGAATGAACCCCTTATCTAGGAGTTCCTGAAGCTGTTCTTTCAATTCTTTCAACTTCGTTGGTGCCATACGATATGGCGGAATAAAACTGGGCTGAGCGCCCGACACCAGGTCAATACCAAAATCAATATCCCTGTCCGGTGGCATACCCGACAGGTCTGCAGGAAATATATCGGGAAAATCCCTCACAACTGGTACAAAATCAATACTTGGAGTCTCAGCTCCAACATCCCTCACAAATGTTAGATATGAAAGACAACCCTTCCCAACCATACGCTAGGCCTTCAAGAAAGAGATCA
The DNA here is from genome assembly GCF_000715075.1 of Nicotiana tabacum. NCBI lineage: Eukaryota > Viridiplantae > Streptophyta > Magnoliopsida > Solanales > Solanaceae > Nicotiana > Nicotiana tabacum. Next base: position 78,605,893 of record NC_134089.1, on the reverse strand, counting down.
CTCTACTAGGAACATAATCAGTCACACCACGCCACTCGATTCGCGGCACACCCGGCATAGCCAAAGTGACTGTCTTAGCATGACAGTCTAGAATAGCATGACACGGAGATGACCAATCCATGCCCAAAATGACATCAAAATCTATCATGCTCAATAGCAATAGATTCACTCGGGTCTCCAGACCCCTAATAGTCACCATACATGACCGGTATACACGGTCAACAACAATAATATCGCCAACCAGGGTAGATACATGAATAGGTAAAGCAAGAAACTCATGGGGCGTACCTAAATAACGATCAAAGTATGATGACACATAAGAAAAGGTGGAACCGGGATCAAATAATACAGAGGCATCTCTGTGGCAGACTGAGACAATACCTGTAATGACAGCATCTGAAACAATAACATCGGGTCTAGTTGGAAGTGCATAGAAACGAGCCTGGCCACCGCTTGATCGACCTCCCCCTGTGGGGCAACCCCTGGCTGCCTGACCTCCACCCCTAGCTGGTTGGGCAGGTGGTGAAGTAACTGGAGAAAAAGTCGAGGGCTGACCCCTCTACTGGGACGAACTAGCAACACGACGAGGACACTGCCTCCACACATGCCCAAACTCTCCACACTCAAAATAACTCCCAGGTGCTGGAGAAGGGGACTGAAGGGAACCCCTCACACTGGAGTGACTAGCTGATGCACTCGGCATAGAAGAACCCTGAGCTGACGGGGCACGAGATGAACTCTAAGTTGGGAGGGCGTTGAGTGATTGCTGGCCCTGCTGAGACACATGATGACCATGACCTGAAGATGCCTCGCGATACTCTGGACGGGCTGACTAAGTAGGCCTGAAAGACCGACCTCTACCATACTAGAACTGGCCCCTCGAAGGAGCACCACTAAAACTGCCCGATCCTCGAGGCCTCTTGGCCTCCCTCTCCTCTCGATCCTAACGGCGGACCGTCTCAATCTCGTGAGCGATATCAACCACCTCCTCGAACGTAGCACCCAACACTCTCTCTGGTCATAAGAATACGGAGGTGATAGTTAAGGCCATCAACAAATCTCTTGATCCTCTCACGATCTATCGGAACCATCATGACGGCATGACGAGACAACTCAGAAAACCTTGACTCATACTGTGACACAGTCATATACCCCTGCCTCAACCACTCAAACTGTCTACGCAGCTCTTATCTGTGAGACTGCGGCACATACTTCTCTAGAAAGAGAATGGAGAACTCATGCCAAGTTAGGGGCGCTGCTCCCACAGGCCTACGTCTCTCATACGCCTCCCACCAAGTGAAGGCAGCCCCAGAAAACTGAAAGGTAGTACATTCCACACCACTAGACTCAAGAATCCCAGCTGTACGGAGCATCCGCTGACACTTATCTAGAAAACCCTGGGCATCCTCGCCCTCAACACCACTAAATGATGAAGGCTGGAGTCTACCAAACCTCTTAAGATGACGCTGCTCATCATCCAGCATAACTGGCACAACAAACTCCTAAGCTGGTGCAACCGGATGGGCTGGAGGTGCTCCCGGCGTCTGAAGTCCCTACACTACCTGCTCAGGTGTGCGAGCAGAGGGGGTTTGATCGCCTCCCATGAAGTACCTGCTGCTATGGTGGCTAAAACTGCCTGAGCCAGGCCAGTACAAACTGATAAGATCTGTGCCAAGGCCTCCTGAAGACCCGGAATGACAATGGGCACAACTGGTGCCTGAACTGGTGTTGTTGGAGCATCCAAAGCTGGAGCCTGATCCCGAGTTAGGGCAGCTGGTGGATCTACAGGTGCTGCCCTCGCTGCTCTGCCTCTGCCACGACCACGACCGCATCAACTGCCTCTGGTGGTCTCAGCTGGTGGCACTGGTGGTCGTCCACCTCGTCCAGTAGCTCGCGTCCTCACCATCTGCGAGAGAATGGAATAACAGAAGTTTAGTACTCGGACCAACAAGTTCACACGACAAGAGTTTCAAGAATATGAAGTTTTTCCTAAAGGTTCTGCAGCCTCTCAAGGATAAATACAGACGTCTCCGTATCGATCCGCGAGACTCTACTAAATCGGCTCTTGGCTTGCGAGACCTATGTAACCTAGGCTCTAATACCAACTTGTCACGACCCCAACCCCGGTCGTGATGGCGCCCAACACATTGCTAGGCAAGTCTGACCAACTATCAACTACAACCCATTTCCTTATAAAATCCAATATCAGCTAACATAGTTTAATTATCAAATTAACATAATAAGGTTCTGAAATAGCAAGTTAAATATGCGGAAGTCAAAAGATAATACTACTACATAGCCCACCCCGATCCGGTGTCACAAGTCTTGAGCCTCTAATACAAATTCAACAGCCTACTACACAAACATTCTAGGAATGTAGAATACATTAGAAAGGAAGGGAGAAATCAGGGTTGCGGATGCCATGAAGCTACCTCAATACTCCCGGATAATGCTGATCGACTGGAAAGCTCTCACTCAGCCTCTGGAACACCAGGATCTGCACGCAAGGTGCAATGAGTAATGTGAGTACTCCGACCTAGTGAGTAATAAGCATAAATAATGACTGAGAGTAAAAAATCATGTATACATAGGGTAATCTATAATGCGACAGTTAAACAAGTAGTAAGTTAAACAAGTAGTATAAAAGCAATAAACCAATGAAAAGCGGAATGAGATAATCCTACAACAGATAAATAGTTAAGTGACAGATAGTTAAAGAAAAATCAACACGTAAAACAGTACCAGCCCCTCGGGCTCTCTCTCTCTCTCATATCACAACTGGGTACCCGCGTTCACTGGGGGTGTGCAGACTACGGGAGGGGCCCCTTACGGCCCAAGCACAATATCAAGCCATCTCGTGGCATCAAATCTAGGCCCTCGACCTCATATCAGTATCAGCCACCTCGTGGCGTATATATGTATCTCGGGCCCTCGGCCTCATATCAGCATCATTGTATCCTCACATCTGGCCCTCGGTCATACTCAATCCAGAAATCACATATGCCCCTCGGGCATTAGTAAAACAGTAGTCGTCAGCCCAAAACATCATTTAAAATATCATTTTAGTTCCAAAATCGAGTAAAAAGTGGCTGAGTTGTAAAAACAGTGGAAAACAGTATGACTGAGTTCAAGTAGTAAGTCAAAACAGTGAGGAAAGAGTGATAAAAATCCCCGGAGGGTTCAAATAGTTGGCACAAAGCCCAAATATGGCAATCAGTCCAAATAATGATGATAACAAATACGTTTCTATCAAATACGCTGTAAAATCATCAATCGGGACGGACCAAGTCACAATCCCCAATAGTAAACGACCCCACGCTCATCATCAAGTGCGTGTCTCACCTCAATATAGCACTACGATGTGCAAATCCGGGGTTTCAAACCCTCAGGACATCATTTACATTCATTACTCACCTCAAACCGGCTAAATCTCTAGCTCGCAATGCCCTTGTCTCTCAAATTGGCCTCTTCGAGCGTCGAATTTGACCAAAACCAGAACGAATACATCACAATATGCTATGGGAACAAAGCCCAAGCGAAAAAATAGAAAAATATCAAAAAATCCCAAAATTAGCAAAACCCGAGCCTCGGGCCTACTTTTCAAAACTGAGAAATTTTCACATCATTAGATTCCTTATCTCCCCACGAGTTCATAAATATAAAAAATATAAGAATCAGAGTTCAATTGACCCCTCAAATCCTTAATTTAAGCCCTCTTAAACTCAAGCCCTAAACCTCCATTTTTAGTCCATTAATTCCTTAAATTTCAGTCCTAATTCATGGAATACCACCATAGAAGTGTGTTTTAAGTCCAAAATCCTTACCTTATCGAATTTCCCTTGAAATCTCTCTTCAAAATCGCCCAAAAACTCTAAGGCCGAAGTTAAAAATGGTTAAACCCTTCAAAAATCGCGAAGAAGAAACATGTATACCTTCTGCGCAGACCTAATCGTATCTGCGCTCCAATAGCCGATTCTGCGGTACCGCTTCTGCGGTCATTTCTTCACATCTGCAGAATTTCACTTAACGGACCAACACCGCATCTACGGTCCACTCGCCGCTTCTGCGGCTCCGCAGGTGCAGTCCCTCTTCCGCATCTGCGGTTCCAGGCCTTATTCAGCCTTTCCGCTTCTGCGATCGAATCAACGTATCTGCGATACCGTACCTGCGGTCCCCAAACCGCAGGTGCGAAAATACCAGAAGCAGTTGAAAAAACTGCAATCACTCAAGTTCCAAAACTTCCCGTTAGCCATCTGAAATCACCCCGATGCCCCCGGGACCTCAACCAAAAGCACCAACACAACCAAATACCTCATTCAAACTTGTTCCAATCATCAAAACACCTCAAACAACGCCAAATCCATCAATTCACATCGAATTCAAGCCTAAGTTTTCTAAAAACTTCCGAAATACGTTTTCGATCAAAAACCCAACCAAACCACATCCGGATGACCTGAAATTTTGCACACACATCCCAAATGATATATCGAAGCTACAACAACTCTCGGAGTTCCATTCTGACTTTTGGATCAAAATCTCGCCAACCAACCGGAAATCGCCAAAATACTAACTTCGCCAATTCAAGCCTAATTCTACTCCAGACCTCCAAAACCAATTCTGATCACACTCATAAGTCATAAATTACCTCCCGAAGCTAACCGAACCATCAGAACTCATATCCGAGCCCTTTAACACATAAGTCAAAATTCGGTTGACTTTTCCAACTTAAACCTTTTTAAAAGAGACTAAGTGCCTCATTTCTTACCAAATCCACTCCGAACGTAAAATAATCAACTCGATCACATAAAACACGTATAACGAAGTGTAAAGAAGTAGAAATAGGGAAAACAAAGTGGTAATTCATGAGACGACTGGCCGGGTCGTAACAATTAACTTGATAGAGTGATCCTCCAATTTGAAAGCTTTAAGTTGGTAGAGTTGATCAGATTTGACTTTTGAGAAAATGACCTCAGAATTAGGGTTTGATGGTTTCAATAATTTCATATGGTAATTTTGGACTTCACCATATGTTCGAATTTTAATTCATATTTTTCTGGAAGGCTTTGGATCTATTTGTCAAAAGTTAGCAATTTGAAGAATTGGAGTGTTTGTACGTTTGACCGGGAATTGACTTTGGTGTAATAAAACTCCTATTGAGTTTTGAGACCTTAGATAGTTCCTAATAGTTGATATGAACTTGTGCATAAAGTTTGGTTGTTATTCAGAACATCTAAGTGTGATTCAGACGCATTCGACGAAGTTTGAATATTTGAAAGTTAAGAGATAGATTCGATCTTCAATTATTGGTTTTGACATTGTCACTCATGTTTTGAGACTTTAGAAAAGTTATAATAGGGCATATGGACTTGTTGGAATAAATGGACGAGGTTCTAGGGGCTCAAATGTTATTCTGGGTAGTTTCGGACCATTTCAGTTGAGTTTGGGATTGTTGGTGCTACTACTTTGCAATTGCGAACATTTGATTGCAATTACAACCTCCGTATTTGCGAACTTCTAGTTGCAATTGCGAACCTTCGTCGCAATTGCGAACCTATGGCCACTATTGCAAACTCCGTAATTGTGAACCTGTGGTCACAAATATGGAGTTCTAGATGAGGTAAGTATTTTGCCTAATCTTATTGTGAGGGAATAACCCTTAGGATATGACCTTATTTGTATAATTGAAATATTTGAGAAGAGATGTATATGTGAGGTGAGAAGTGTATATACTGGTGCCATGTATGATTCATGATTGTAGAAGTCTTAAGGTTGTATCATGCCTTATTTTGGATACTGTGCTTCCTGCTATCATGCTCTATATGTCTATATGCCTACATAACCTCTTGAATCATGCATATGTTTTGATTCCTTGTTTGAACGTAAAACTCATTATTATGTCATACTCGCCTAATCTGATTTGTAGTTGTACATTTTGCACATGCACATACACCTTAGTATGTTACTTTTCTTAGTCCATGATCATGTGATTTTATAGCCGTTTATTGTATACATATATAGTTGTATTGCTTTATAGTGATGGACTGCATTGATAGCACGTGAGTGGTCGGTGTAGGTTAAGTTATTATAGCACATGAATTGTCCGTGTGGTTGTCAGGATCATGGAACATAAGTTGTCTATGCAGTGGTTATAATATGAAATGTGGGTTGTTCATGTGGCATATGGATAAGGATATGTACCCCTAGGGTCGTCTCATGTTTCTCCTTGATAATGTATATGCGGATTATGAAAAACTGATCAGTGGTTGGATTTTGTGCATTTCTCTCTATGCAAACTCCTAGGATGTATATATGATTATTTACTGCATATCTTCTGTATATGCTAGCTCCGAAATTATACATACTTTTGGTGCATATATTTATATGCTACGTTACTTGATATAATGTTTACGGCACATATCTTTGCATATTAATTCATGTAATTGACTTATTTACTCATACATATCTTTGTATATCTTTCTATACGCTGCTTTACTTATATATGAAACTATTCTCCTCTATATGCCACTATTGGCGGTTATTTGATAGGTCATGCATATCCTCTCCATATGTTGCTTTGGTTGAAGAATTGATTTACATCATATATCTTCTCTATTTGTCAACTTGTGCAACTGGGCTTGTTCATTTATACATATCTTCTCTATATGCATCTATTGATGATTTATTGGTGCTAGGTGCATATCCTCTCTATATGCTAGAGTGTTAGTTAGTTTGTAATGCTTGTACGTATCTTCTCTGTGTGCACTGATGGGCTTAACTATAATTCATGCTTAGATTTCTATATTGTTGTTGTGTATATGTTTATGCTATTAAGCTGCACAAGTTAAGTAAAGTGAGTATCTTATGACTTGAAAACCTCACCACTACTTTATTAAAGTTAGTCTTTATACTTACTGAGTACATGAGATCGATTGTACTCATACTACACTTTTGCACCTTGCGTGTAGATCTTGGAGTCGAGCTACTGTGGATGAAGAAGACTAGCATTGAAGTTTTACTAGCGTTCCATATACAAGGTACCACTTGTTCATGGCAGTTTAGAATTTTTACTAATGTTTATGTATATTCAAACTTATATTGTATTTTCTTCATACCGACATTGTTCATCTAAATCTTAGTGGCTCATGACTTATACCACCCATTCTTTGGATAGTTGTAGGAATTTCAGCTATCTTATTTATTGTTTATTGATGACATTTTATTTGAGTTGTGTTATTTGTTATTTAGCTTACCTAATGGGTTGTCTTAGTTACCATCACGATTAAGTGGGGTTTTAGATCATGACAAGTTGTTATCAGAGCATTAGGCTAATAGGTTTTACGAGTCTTGATCAAATGTCTAGTAGAGTCTTGAGAATCGGTATAATGACATACATACTTATCTTCGAGAGGCTACATGGTATCTAGGAACCTTCACCTTCTTTCTTTCCATTATCATGCGACCTTGGTTCAGCTTGAAGCCTGTATCTTCAATTGTTTTTCATTCAGTCATGTGTGATATTGATCACTCATTATCATCTATGTACCAATGGCTTGTGATGTTGTGGATGAGGTGCGAGAAGTGTTTTTGTATTGTGAAGATAGGCCAGTTTGGAGGACTTGAGGCCAGGTTTAGACCAAAGCTTGGACTTGGTAGATAGTTGTATGAGTATGTTCCTTTGGACTCTTATGCTCGGTAGTGTCTCTAAGAGTGGGATTGATGGCACAATGAGTGGCAAGATAGCTATGTGATGAGTATTATATGACTGAGAGATACGCTTAGATGGTTTGGATACAATGAGAAATATTTTCTTGGGATGCAAAGGGCTATGGATGTTTGATTTTTATCTTAATGTGTGGTATAGTCTTAAGATGTGGATGTCTCGGTGGATCTTTCGGTTGTTCTTTAGAGGAATAAATTTGATTATTATATCTTGTTGATAAGTGTAGACTCGGGAAGATTAATTGATTACATAGTGGTTGTGACCATGGTAGGGTCATAGGAAGATGTCAGTTTGAGGCTTAACAAGTGGGTTATCTCATGCGACGAGATTTGAGGTTGTGTGATTCTCATGAGGCTTCTATAAAGAGTTTGCCTTCTATCTAGTGGAATGCATGTATTACAATTAGAGTTTAAATAGCTTGAGGAAGTTCACACGAGTGTCACGAGGATGGGTATGAACTCAATGGATGTTTTGGGAGGTATGATGACTAGTGTTGCATGAGCTTATGAGGAGATTCAGTTGAGTAACAATGCAAGATTGTGGTACTTAAGAAAGAAGATAATTGCGGAATATCAGATGATGTGTTTTGTGGCTTCGAGCCAAGTGAGAGAGTCTAAAACAACGATATGGTTCATTTGGGCACATGTTGTAATTTTCTGGATTAGGGAAAATTTGTGGACCAATTATAACTTGAATATGATGATTTCGAGGATGATTCGATCAAGGAATTTGTTGGATGTATGATGTACTATGATCTATGGGTATATGAAAATTTTTGGATGAGTTAGGTTTGTTATTCATTGTGGATGTACTGTTTAAAGAGAAAGGATTCACTCGATTGCTTAAGAATGAGGCTGCTTCTTAAATTATTTTTATGCTAATGGAGCACAAGCCATTCAACATTTATTGGCTACATGGGAGATTAGAGCTGAGTGGATGACTCTCAAGAAAGGTTCTAGTGGGTTTAATTTCTAGGAGGTGGTACTTAAGGATTTATTTAATTTTATTGTGTGGCTAAAGATTTGAGATTTGCATTGGATTGTGCCCGAGAGTTGTAGTATTTGTGTATCATTATTGATTCTACATTGCTGTATTAGAGATATAAAATATATAACTTCAAATTCATATAAATTCTCTTCAGAGTGGACATTTCAATTTGAGATACTATTGGGCGCATGAGAAAGGATTAAATTGGCTTATAGGTCTTAGGATGATATGGTTGTGTGTCGGGGTCACCTGGTGTCATGACCCCGGTTCGCCCTCCGTGAACCATCATGACGGCACCTAGTCTCTACAACTAGGTAAACCTAAAATGAGGAAGATAAACAAATTCGCGGAAGAAAATAATTTAAAATAGAAATAGAGTAATAAAACAAAATTTAAAAGTGCCGCTCAACATATACAATATTTAACTCTCAAAAGCTAGTACATATGCTCAAAACTCGGAAACCCATGAATCACAAGATAAGGATACTACATAGTGCTCTAACTCCAGAATAGTCTAAAACAAAGTAAATACAGAAGGGCTGTAACTACAAGGGAGAATGGAGAGAGACTCCTCAGTCTGCGGACGCGACAAATATATCTCAAAGTCTTCGAAGGGTTGCCTCGCCTCAAGGATGGTAAGTCTGAGTCGAAGTACCTAGATCTGCACATGAAAAACATGCGTAGAAAGGGCATGAGTACACCACAGCGATACTCAGTGAGTGCCAAGCGTAACCTCGGTCGGGTAGTGACGAGGAAGGTCAGGGCCCTACTGAGGTTAAATAAAAATATAAGGTTCGACAATGCAGTAAAAGCAACACAGGATATAAAGGACAACAACACCTACTATATAGGCAAAATACATAGAGAGAAATATGGCTCACTACCAAGAATAACAATCGGGGATCTCCCAGGATACCGTCCTGTAGTCCCAAATATACATAACCAATAGATCTCCCGGGATCCCATCCGGTAGTCCAACATATAGTGCGTGGGGATCTATCGGAATCCCGTTCCGTAGTTCCAAATGTAAATACCTAGGAGGAGCCATACGATACGGAGGAATAGAAATGGGCTGAGTGCCCGACAACAAATCAATGCCAAAATTAATATCTCTATCAGGTGGCATGCCCGGAAGATCAGCTAGAAACACATCGGGAAAATCCTGTACTACTGGAACTGAATCAACTCAAGGGGTATGAATACTGACATCCCTTACATAAGCTAAATACGTGTCACACCCCTTCTCAACCACACGCTGAGCTTTAAGAAAAGAAATAACTCTATTATGAGTGTGATCTAAAGTACCCCTCCACTTTACATGTGGTACACTTGGCATAGCCAGCGTCACAGTTTTGGCGTGACCATCAAGAATAGTATAATGGGGCGACAACCAGTCCATGCCCAAGATGATATCAAAATCTACCATGCTGAGCAACAATAAATCGGCTCTGGTCTCAAAACCACTAAGAGCAACCAAACACGACCGATAAATGCGGTCCACAACAAGAGAATCTCCCACAAGAGTAGAACCATAAACAAGGGAACTCAAAGAATCCCGAGGTACACCCAAATGTGGAGCAAAATAAGAACACACATAAGAGTAAGTAGAGACTGGATCGAATAGAACTGATGCACCTCTGTGACAAACTAGTATAATACCTGGGATGAAAGAATCGGAGGCAACTGCCTCGGTATGGGCAGGAAGGGCATAGTATCGGGCCTGGCCTCCCCCTCTAGGGCAACCTCTACCTCCCTGACCTCTACCTCTAGCTGGCTGAGCAGGTGGGGTAGCAACTGGAGTTGTAACCATAGCCTGAGAACTCAGTGGGGCACGTTGTGGCTGAGAAGTCTGTAGAGGTGCACCCCTCCCAAGTCTAGGGAAATTCCTCACCATATGGTGTGTGTTACCACACTCAAAAAAGCTTTGGGAGGACGTGGTGGCTGTGACTGGCTCGGGCCAGGTCTGCTGGACTAACCTCTGAAAGCACCCCGCATATGAGGCGACTAGATACCAGAGGTGTATAATAAGGCTCCGGAGGCCTAGGAGGAGCTGGAATACCACTGGCTGCAGGAAGAGCTAAATGAACAGGGCGACTCATATAACCCCTACCATGATGACCTGCAGCTGGGGAACGGGCTCCAGAATAATGGCCCGACTCTCGAGACCTCTTGGCCTCCCTCTCCTCTCTATCCCTAGCATGCATACCCTCAATCCTCCTAGAAATACTCTCCACCTGTTGATAAGAAATATCCATCTCCAACTCACGAGCCATGTTAGATCTGATGCTGGGAATAAGGCCCTCAATAAACTAGCGAACCCTCTCGCGAACAGTAGAAACCAAAGCTGGTGCATGCCTAGGCAAACTAGTGTAACAAACTGCATATTCTGAGATAGTCATAGCACCTTGGGCGCCCTCCGTGAACGATCATGACACCACCTAGTCTCTACGACTAGGTAAACCTAAAATGCGAAAGATAAATAAATTCGCGGAAGAAAATAATTTAAAATAGAAATAGAGTAATAAAATAACGTTTAAAAGTGCCGCTCTGCATACACAATATTTAACTCTCAAAAGCTAGTACATATGCCCAAAATCCGGAAACCCATGTATCACAAGCTAAGGATACTACATAGTTCTCTAACTCCAGAATAGTCTAAACAAAGTAAATACATAAGGCTGTAACTACAAAGGAGAATGGAGAGAGACTCCTCGGTCTGCAGACGCGACATATATACCTCAAAGTCTCAGAAGGTTCGCCTCGCCTAAAGGATGGTAAGTCCGATTCGAAGTACCTAGATTTGCACATGAAAAATATGCGCAGAAAGGGCATAAGTACACCACAGTGGTACTTAGTAAGTGCCAAGCCTAACCTCGGTCGGGTAGTAGCGAGGAAGGTCAGGGCCCTACTGAGGTTAAATAAAAATATAAGGTTCGACAGTGTAGAACAGAACAATATAAATAAGTACAACAATAAAAGCAACACATGATAAAAATGACAGCAACAACTACTACAGAGGCAAAGTACATAGAGAGAAATACCACTCAGTACCAAAAATAACAATCGGAGATCTCTCAGGATACCGTCCTGTAGTCCCAAATATACATATCCAATGGATCTCCCGGGATCCCGTCCCGTAGTCCAACTCATAGTGCGCAGGGATCTACCAAAATCCCGTTCCGTAGTCCCAAATGTAAATACCCTGTACTGGGAGAATCTATCGGGTGCATTCCCGTAGTTCCATATAATTGTGTAGGGGGATCTACCGGAATCCCACACCCGTAGTCCTAGATGTAAATAGTCCCAATGTAAATACACATCAACAACATGAAAATATTCAGAAATGTCAAATTGCATATTAAGGCAAACATGTAGTTCTAGCCTAACATGCTGCACAGAATTCAGGTAAGGCAGTTTGAGCAATTAAATTATTTAGACATGCTTTCCTAAACTAACCACATGCTTAATGTACAAGTAATAAAAACAGGAAAAGAAACATACTAGTAATTACTTAATAAAAAATCGGATTTTCAACAATTAGCACAAGTACCCACTCGTCACCTCACGTACATGGCATTTCAATTAATAATAATACCAAATCCTAAGGGGAAAGTCCCCCACACAAGGTTAGACAAACCACTTACCTCGAACTAGCTCAATCATCCGAAACCACGCTCTTGCCACGAGTACTCGACTCCAAATGGCCCAAATCTATTAAATCCAATTTCATAATGCAAATAACACTTCAAGTAATTGATTCTACAATTAAATCATAAGCTAATACACAAAATTAGGTAAAATGACCAATATACCCCTCGGGTCCACTTCTTGGAATTTCGGTAAAATTTATATTTTCAGAATCCTCACACTTTCACGAGTTCAGTCCTACTAAAAGTACCAAACTCGGACCTCAATTGGTCCCTCAAATCATCACTCAAAGGCCTCTACTTAGTTAAGCCCTAACCCACAAATTACTACTGTTTTTCCTTAATTATTCGTGCTTAAATTGATAAAAATTATTCCAATAACGAGTTTAGGGACCAAAGACCTTACCCCAATGAGCTCCTCTGAAAATCCCTCTTGAAAAGTGCTTCCCAAGCTTCTTCCCGTTTGAAATATGGTGAACAATAGCTAAATTTCACGAAGGCAAGTATTTATATGTTTCTGCCCAGCGATTTCCGCATCTGTGGCCCTGGGACCGCATCTGCGATCCCACTTTTATGGACCAATGGTCACATCTGCGACAATTACTTACTCAACCTAATTCTGCATCTGCGACTCCCCATCCGCAGATGCGGTACCACTCCTGTGGAAATTCTACCACTTCTGCGGCTCCTGCTGAACCTCCCTATTTCCACTTCTGCAATGCCAAATGCTGCTTCTGCGGCTCCGCACCAGCGGTCCCACACTTGCAGGTGTGGTTATGACAGAAAACTAGCTGAAGCTGCAACTCCAAACTCCAAAATCCATCCGTCAACCATCTGAAATCATCCCGATGCCCCCGAGACTTCAACCAAAGACACCAAAAAGTCTAATACCACTGTCCAAACTTATACCAATCCTTAAAACATCTAAAACAACATCGAAACGTCAAATCAACCACGGATTCAAGCCTAAAAATTCCAAAACTCTAAAAAAATACGCTTTCGATCAAAAAGTCTATCAAACCTCGTCCGAATGACCTGAAATTTTGCCCAAACGTCACATTCAACACTGCAGAGCTACTCCAACTTCCAAAATTCCATTCCGACCCTTGGATCAAAATCTCACTATCGAACCGAAAACTTCAAAATTTTGACTTTCGACATTTTAATCCTAAATTAGCTATGGACCTCCAAAACGCATTTCGAACATGCTCCTCACCCCGAAATCACCCAACGAAACCATTGAATTTCCATTCCGAGCCCGTCTTCACACTGTTCCGACTACGGTAAAATTTCCAACACTTAAGCTCTCATTTAGGGACTAAGTGTTCCAAAATTCTCCGAAACTTAAAACCGAACATCCTGGCAAATCAAAATAGCATATATAAATACAGGGAAATTAGTTAATAGGGGGATCGGGGCGTTAATTCTTAAGACGACCGGCTGGGTCGTCACAACCTCCTACACTTAAACATTCATTCGTCCTCGAACGAGCATAAAAACATACCTGAAGTAGTGAAAAGATAAGGGTAACAGCTGTGCATATCCTGCTCGATCTCCCAGGTCGCCTCCTCAACCGGCTGACCCCGCTACTGAACCTTCACTGATGCAATGTTCTTTGACCTCAGCTTTCTAACCTGCCTATCCAATATTGCCACCGGCTCCTCAAAATAGGATAGATCCTTGTCCAACTGGACTGAACTGAAATCTAACACGTGCGATAGATCACCGTGATACCTCCGGAGCATCGAAACATGAAATTCCGGATGAACTCCTACCAAGCTGGGAGGTAAAGCAAGCTCATAAGCAAGCTCCCCAACACACCGCAATATCTCAAAAGGACCAATAAACCTCAGACTCAACTTTCCTTTCTTCCCAAATCTCATAACGCCCTTCATAGGTGAAACCCGAAGCAGAACCCGCTTTCCAACCATATAGGAAACATCACGAACCTTCCGGTCCGCGTAGCTCTTATGTCTGGATTGGGCTGTATGGAGTCTATCCTGAATCACCTTAACCTTCTCCAAAGCATCCTGTACCAAGTCTGTGCCCAATAATCCGGCCTCACCCGGCTCAAACCAACCCACCAGGGACCTACACCGCCTACCATATAAGGCCTCATACGGTGCCATCTGAATGTTGGACTGATAGCTGTTGTTGTAAGCAAACTCCGCCAATGGCAAGAACTGATCCCAAGACCCTCCGAACTCAATAACACACGCACAAAGCATATCCTCAAGAATCTGAATTGTACGCTCGGACTGTCTATCTGTATGAGGGTGAAATAATATACTCAACTCCACCCGAGTACCCAACTCATGATGAACGGCCCTCCAGAACCGTGATGTAAACTGAGTACCTCTATCTAAAATGATGGAAACTAGAATACCATGCAGACGAACAATTTTCCGAATATAAATCTCCGCTAGGCGCTCCGAAGAATAGGTAGTACACACAGGAATGAAGTGCGCGGACTTGGTCAGCCGATCCACAATCACCCAAATAGCGTCGAATTTTCTCAAAGTCCGTGGGAGCCCAACTACAAAGTCCATGGTGATCCATTCCCACTTCCACTCTGGAATCTCTATCTACTAAAACAACCCACCCGACCTCTGGTGCTCATACTTCACCTACTGACAGTTGAGGTATCGAGCTACAAATCCAACTATATCTTTCTTAATCTGCCTCCACCAGTAGTGCTGTCTCAAATCCTAATACATCTTCGCGGCACCCGGATGAATGGAATATTGCAAATTATGGGCCTCCTCCAGAATGAACTCCCGAAGCCCATCAACATTGTGTACACAAATTCGACCCTACATCCTCAATACACCATCATCACTAATAGTCATATTTCTGGCATCACATTGCTGAACCTTGTCCTTGAGGACAAGCAAATGAGGGTTATCATACTGATGCTCCCTGATACGATCAAATAAGGAAGATCGAGAAACCACGCAAGCTAGAACCCGACTGAGCTCCGAAAGGTCCAATCTCACAAACAGGCTGGCTAAGGCATGAACATCCATCGCCATAGGCCTTTCCGATGCTGGTAAATAAGCCTAACTCCCCAAACTCTCTGCCCGACGACTCAAGGCATCGACCCCCATATTGGCCTTGACCGTATGATACAAAATAGTGATATTATAGTCCTTCAGCAACTCTAACCACCTCTTGTGGTGCAGATTTAGATCCTTTTGCTTGAACAAGTACTGCAAGCCCCGATGGTTAGTATAAATCTCATAGGGAACACCATACAAATAATGACGCCAGATCTTCAGGGCATGAACAATGGCAGCTAACTCAAGGTCGTGGACCGGATAATTCTTCTTATGTACCTTCAACTATCTGGACGCGTAGGCAATCACCCTACCGTCCTGCATCAACACCGCTCTGAGGCCAACCCTCGAGGCATCGCAATAGACCGTATAAGACCTTAAATCTGTAGGCAGTATCAAAATTAGGGTTGTAGTCAAAGCTGTCTTGAGCTTCTGAAAGCTCGCTTCACACTCTTCCATCCACTGAAACAGAGCACCCTTCTGGGTCAACCTGGTCATAGGGGCTGCAATTGATGAAAACCCCTCCAAAAAACGGCGGTAGTAACCCGCCAAGCCAAGGAAACTGCAGATCTCTGTAGTTGAGGATGGTGTGGGCCAACTATGCACAACCCCTATTTTCTTCATATCCACCTGAATACCCTCACTCGATGCCACGTGGCCTAAGAACGCCACATAATCTAACCAAAATTCACATTTCGAGAACTTAGAATATAACTTCTTCTCTCTCATAGTCTGAAGCACAGTCCTCAGATGCCGCTCATAATCTTCCCGACTCCAACAATACACCAGAATAGCATTAATAAAGATAATGATGAACGAGTCAAGATACGGCAGGAACACACTGTGCATCAAATGCATAAAAGCTGCTAGGGCATTGATCAGCCAAAATGACATAACAAGGAACTCGTAATGACCATACCGAGTCTTGAAAGCAATCTTCGGGATATCTGGTTCTCGAATCTTCAACTGATGGTAACCTGAGCATAAGTCAATCTTAGAAAACACCCGTGCACCCTGAAGCTAGTCAAACAGATCATCAATACGAGGTAAAGGATAACGGTTCTTCACTGTAACCTTGTTCAACTGGCGATAATCAATACAAATGTGCTTAGAACCATCCTTTTTCTTCACAAACAAGATAGGAGCACCCCAAGGTGATTCATTGGGCCAAATAAAACCCTTATAAGGCAATTCCTGTAACTAATCCTTCAAATCCTTCAACTCAGGAGGAGCCATACGATACAGAGGAATAGAAATGGGCTGAGTGCCTGAAAACAAATCAATGCCAAAATCAATATCTCTATCAAACGACATGCTTGGAAGATAAGTTGGAAACATATTGGGAAAATCCCGTACTACTGGAACTGAATCAACTAAAGGGGTATCAATACTGACATCCCTCACACAAGCTAAATACACGTCACACCCCTTCTCAATAATATGCTGAGCTTTAAGAAAAGAAATAACTCTACTGGTTATGTGATCTAAAGTACCCCTCCACTCCATATGCGGTACACCTAGCATAGCCAGCGTCACGGTTTTGGAGTGACAATCAAGAATAGCATAATGGGGCGACAACCAGTCCATGCCCAGGATAAATCGGTTCTGGTCTCAAAACCACTAAGAGCAACCAAACACGACCGATAAATGCGGTCCACAACAAGAGATCTCCTACAGGAGTAGAAACATAAACAGGGTAACTCAAAGAATTCCGAGGTACACCCAAATACGGAGCAAAATAAGAAGACACATAATAGTAAGTGGAGACTGGATCGAATAGAACTGATGTACCTCTGTGACAAACCAGTATAATACCTGTGATGAAAGAATCGGAGGCAACTGCCCCGGTATGGGTAGGAAGGGCATTGTATCGGGCCTTGACTCCCCCTCTAGGGCGACCTCTACCTCCCCAACCACCACCTCTAGCTGGCTGAGCAGGTAGGGTAGCAACTGGAGCTGTAACCATAGCCTGAGAACTCTGCGGGGCACGCTGTGGCTGAGAAGTCTGTGGAGGTGCACCCCTCCCAAGTTTAGGGAAATCCATCACCATATGGTGTGTGTTACCACACTAAAAACAAGCTCTAGGAGGACGTAGTGGCTGTGACTGGCTCAGGCCAGGTCTGCTGGACTGACCTCTGAAAGCATCCCACGCAGGAGGCGCACTAGATACCGGAGGTGCATAATAAGGCTCCGGAGGCCTAGGAGGAATTGGAATACCACTGGCTACTGGAAGAGCTAAATGAATAGGGCGACTCATATAACCCCTACCATGATGACTTGCAGCTGGGGCAGGGGTTTCAGAATAATGGCCCGACTCTTGTGACCTCTTGGCCTCCTCTCTCTCTCTATCTAACATGCATATCGTCAATCCTCCTAGCAATTCTCACCACCTGATGATAAGAAATATCCTTCTCCAACTCACGAGCCATGCCAGATCTGATGTTGGGAATAAAGCCCTCAATAAACTGGCGAACCCTTTAGCGAACAGTAGAAACCAAGGCTGGTGCATGCCTAGCCAAACTAGTGTAACAAACTACATATTCTAAGACAGTCATAGCACCCTAGCACAAATGCTCAAACTTTGTGTGCCACACTTCCCTAAGGCTTTAAGGAACATACTCTCTCAGGAACAGATCTAAAAACTGAGTCCAAGTCAGTTAAGCAGCCTCATCCGGACTATCTAACTCACAGGTGCGCCACCACTCATAGACGACTCCTCGAAGCTAGAAAGTACTAAAGGAAACCCCGCTCTATCTTGATATACCCATGGTACAGAGAATGCGGTAGCACTCATCTAGAAATCCCAGAGCATCAACCAATGCTAGACCACTGAATATAGGAGGCTTGTACTTCTTGAACCTCTCAAGCCTCAGCTGCTCATCCTCGGAAGCCGCTGCCCTGTCCTCGGGCTGATCTCGGACTGCAGGCTGTACAAGAATAATCTCAGGGACCTGCTCAACATGCACTCGCTACTCAGGAGTCTGGGCAGCGGGAGTCTCTGCTCCTCCCCCGGCCTAAGATGTAGCTGCAGCAAGGGAAAGCAACCCTGCCTGAGCCAAAGTGGTGTACATACTCGTGAACTGTGCCAGAGTCTCCTGAAGTACTGGAGTAGTAGTAGCAGTAGGCATATCAGGTGCCTTCACTCCGGCTGGAACTGTTGGCGGTACCTCAGTGGAAGCTCGCGCAGGTGCTCTGGCTGCACCACGTGCGCGTCCTCGGCCTCTACCCGGGCCCCGGCCTCTAACGGCTGTAGTAAGGGGCGCGGGTGCCTGATCATCTCGTGTAGTGCGTGTCCTCACCATCTGTGAGAGAATAGAAGACAGAGATTTAGAATTGTGATGTCCAAAATATCGCACGGCAAGAAAATCAAATAAAATGGAAGTTTTCCTAACAGTTACATAGCCTCTCGTAGATAAGTACAAACATCTCCATACCGATAAATGTGACTCTAATAAACCGGCTTGTGATTCATGACTCCTATGAACCTAGAGCTCTGATACCAACTTGTCACGACCCCGGTTTGCCCTCCGTGAACCATCGTGATGACACCTAGTCTCTATGTCTAGGTAAGCCTAAAATGTGGAAGATATACAAATTCGCAGAAGAAAACAATTTAAAATAGAAATAGAGTAATAAAACAACGTTTAAAAATGCCGCTCGGCATACATAATATTTAACTCTCAAAGGCTAGTACATATTCCCAAAATTCGGAAACCCATGAATCACAAGCTAAGGATACTATATAGTGCTCTAACTCCAGAATAGTCTAAAACGAAGTAAATACATAAGGGTTGTAACTACAAGGGAGAATAGAGAGAGACTCCTCGATCTGAGGACGCGGCAGATATACCTCTAAGTCTCAGAAGGGTCGCCTCGCCTTAAGGATGGTAAGTCTGAGTCAAAGTACCTGGATCTGCACATGAAAAACATGCACAGAAAGGGCATAAGTACACCACAGTGGTACTCAGTAAGTGCCAAGCCTAACTTCGGTGGGATAGTGACGAGGAAGGTCAGGGCCCTACTGAGGTTAAATAAAAATATAAGGTTCGACAGTGTATAACAAAATAGTATAAATAAGTACAACAGTAAAAGCAACACAAGATATAAAGGATAAAGGAAAGCAACAACTACTACAGAGGCAAAGTACACAGAGAGAAATACGACTCACTACCAAAAATAACAATCGGGGATCTCCAAGGATACCGTCCTATAGTCCCAAATATACATATCCAATGAATCTCTCGGGATCCCGTCCCGTAGTCCAACTCATAGTGCACGGGGATCTACCGAAATCCCGTTCCGTAGTCCCAAATGTAAATACCCAGTACTGGGGGAATCTACCAGGTGCATTTCCGTAGTTCCATATAACTGTGCAGGGGGATCTACCGGAATCCCACATCCATAGTCCCAAATGTAAATAGACAAGGGGGAGCTACCTACCGGAATCCCACATCTATAGTCCCAATGTAAATACACAGCAACAACAGGAAAATATTCAGAAATGTCAAATTTCATATTAGGGCAAACAAGTAGTTCTAGCCTAACATGCTACATAGAATTCAAATAAGGCAGTTTGAGCAATTAAATTACTTAAACATGCTTTCCTAAGCTAACCACAAGCTTAATAGTGCAAGTAATAAAAACAGAAAAAGAAACATACTAGTAATTACTTAATGAAAAATCGGATTTTCAACAATTAGCACAAGTACGCACTCGTCACCTCACGTACAAGACATTTCAATTAATAGTAATACCAAATTCTAAAGGGAAAGTCCCCCACACAAGGTTAGGCAAGCCACTTACCTCGAACCAACTCAATCAATCCGAAACCACGCTCTTGCCACGAGTACTCGACTCCAAATGGCCCAAATCTATTCAATTCAATTTCATAATGTAAATAACACTTCAAGTAACTGATTCTATAATTAAATTCTAAGCTAATACGTGAAATTAGCTAAAATGACTAAAACACCCCTTGAGCCCACGTCTCGGAATCTGGTAAAATTTACATTTCCAAAATCCTCACACTCTCACGAGTTCAGTCACACCAAAAGTACCAAAATCGGACCTCAATTGGTCCCTCAAATCATCACTCAAAGGCCTCTACTTAGTCAAGCCCTAACCCCCAAATTACCACTGATTTTTCCTTAATTTTTCATGCTTAAATTGATAAAAATCATTCCAATAATGAGTTTAGGGACCAAATACCTTACCCCAATGAACTCCTTTAAAAATCCCTCTTGCAAAATGCTTCCCAAGCTTCTCTCCGTTTGAAATATGGTGAAAAATAACTAAATTTCTCGAAGGCAAGTATTTATATATTTCTACCCAGCAATTTTTGCATATGCGGCCGTGGGACCGCATCTGTGATCCCGCTTTTGAGGACCAATGGTCGCATCTGTGACAATCACTAACTCAGCCTAACTCTGCATCTGCCACTCCCCATCCGTAGATGTGGTACTGCTCCTGCAAAAATTCTACCGCTTCTGCAGCTCCTACTGAACCTCCCAATTTCCACTTTTGCGATGCCAAATGCCGCTTATGTGGCTCCGCACCTGCGATCCTACACTTGTAGGTGCGGTGATGACAGAAAACCAGCTAAAGCTACAATTCCAAACTCCAAAATCCTTCTGTCAACCATCCGAAATCATCCCGAGGCCCCCGGAACCTCAACCAAAGGCACCAACAAGTATAATACCACCGTCTAAACTTATACCAATCCTTAAAACACCTAAAGCAACATTGAAACGACGAATAAACCACAGATTCAAGCCTAAAAATTCCAAAACTCTAAAAAAATACGCTCTCGATTAAAAAGTCTATCAAACCTCGTCTGATGACCTGAAAGTTTGCACACACGTCACATTCAACACTATAGAGTTTCTCCAACTTCTGGAATTCCATTCCGACCCTCAGATCAAAATCTCACTATCGAACCGGAAACTTTAAAATTTTGACTTTTGGCATTTCAAGCCTAAATTAGCTACAGACCTCCAAAACACAATCCTAACACGCTCCTCACCCGAAAATCACCCAACGGAGCTAATAGAACCATCAGATTTCCATTCCGAGCACGTCTTCACATTATTCCGACTATGGTCAAATTTCCAACACTTAAGCTCTCATTTAGGGACTAAGTGTCCAAAAACTCTCCGAAACTCAAAACCAAACATCCCGACAAATCAAAATAGTAGAAATAAATACGGGAAAAGCAGTTAATAGGGGGATCGCGGTATTAATTCTTAAGACAACCGGCCGGGTCGTCACACCTGGAATCAGTCTTGATTAAGATCTATAGTGTGCTAGGAAAGAGAAGTGCTATATTGAAGGAAAGTCAAGAGGAAATTTGAAGAAGTTGGGTCAACTTAATAGTGGCTTAGATCATCATGGTAATAAAAATAATTAGTTCCTTTGGTATGATAAGGCTATGCAGGTATTTTATGTCAACACTTTTGGGTTTGGTAGTCTGCATGACTTGGTTTATCTAGTAAGATTTAATTTTGATGGCTTGGTTATGTAAAAACGGATTCTAAGAGTTTGTGACAATTTTGACCACGACCTGTAGTTGGTGTCTTCTATAGGCAAGTTTGTTGCATATTGTGATTCTCTCCTGAATTGAGTCAAGTGGAAGGTTTTTGGTCGATGAAGTTTGTATCATATTCGTAATTTAGAGTTGATAACAAGATTCTCGTATTTTTGCATAATAGCATGATAGACATAGTAAACTGTCACTACTAAAAAATCTAATTTTAGTGACGAACAAATCTTGTAGCTAAATAGAGAAATCCATCTCTAATCTCATTTAGTGGCAGATTAGTGACAGATTATTAAGAAATTCTACTAGCTACGGGCGATTTAGCGACAGATTAGCGACGACGTTCGTAGCTAATTTCAGCTTTCTTTAGTAGTGTATGTGGAATTGGGATTGAATGGACGAGGTTGCTGTTTAGTTTTGAAAGGAATATCATGAGTTCTAGATAGCACGAGAGATTTCAGATATTAAAAGAAATGCTAGCAATATCTTGTATCACCTGAGGAGAGTGTGTGTTGCACAATACGCATTGTGTATTGACTTATAGCTGCTCTACTTGTACTATAGAAATGAGTTGGTCGGTAGTTGTTGATGTTCAAGTTTTCCTATTTGGTGCGAAAGGTTATGGGACTATCTCTATGGGGTGATTGTGTATGCGTGACGTATAAATATTTTAAGTAGGAGACTTAGAGATTAGGTATAAATATTCTTGTACTATCGTAGTTTGGAGATTATATTTAGTAGAGACAGACTATACCTTTGATTACAGACTGTGGAAGTGTGCTCAGGATTCACAACTGATTGATTGTGTCATGGACATGGTCATTGTAGACTTTTGGGGAGGCTATTTATATATTTTGGAATGATTCAAATTGGTTTGGAGTCCCATTGGTAGGCCTAATGAGCATGTATATTTTACACTGGATTGGGTTTATGTACATATCAACATTTTTCTATGGTGTGTCATCAGGTGGAGATAATCTTATTCACACCCTAATGTATTTCATGTGTTATTCTATTATGCTATAATGAGTTATGAGATGACTTGATTATTCACACGCATGATGTGGTCATGTTTATGCCTTGTGGTGATATTTGAGCGAAATGGCTCTTGAGATATTGAATTGCTTATTGCACCTTAGTTATGCTTTGCCTGTTTGTAGTATATTATGCTATCCGTCTCCCCATGGTTGTGTTGATGCACTTTACGTGTTTGTTTTTGGTACACATGTGTTTGTTGATTTTGAGCATTATGGCTCAATGAGTATTCTATGTGGATTGATATGTTAGATCGGGTTATGCACTGCATCGGGATTATGATTTGACACAGTCTATGCTTATTTTGTGTGTCTTTTTTCTCCCTTGTGGGATTGGTTCACGACATGATTATTTTGTTGTTATTTTTATTGAACTTGTTGGACAGTTCTCTTATTTGATTCTCTTTACATTGTTGGTCATATTCGAGTTGTTCCTTGTTTGGCTCACATATTGCGTCGTACGCAGTTCTAGATGGCATTTGATGTGACCTGTCAGTCGAGAAAATTGTACCGGGTGAGACGAGGTTATTGTTGCCGAAATTAGTGCAATGGGATTTGTATAAGGTATGTTTGGAAGAAGAAGACTGCCATTAGTCAGTGAGGAATTTGGCAATAGTTCTTGTCGGACAAGAGAACACCATGACTTTTTGATATGATAGTTGATTATGAGTTTCTATATGTTTCTTTCATTGATAGCACTCTTAGAAAATGTTTGAAACGAGGTTTTAATTGATATGAGGTATATTATCGGTGTCGGATTTAGTAATTAGCAGCTTTTGTGGTCGAAAGATATTGCAATGAGTACAAGAGTTATGTGGTACATCTTGTGGTTATATCTTGGTAGTATATTTATGGCTTGATAAAGCTTGTTGGGATTAATATAGTATATATATACAAGAATCAGATCTTAGAGATCACCAATAGGTATGTATATGATTATCTTATATAGTGATTTGATGGCTTTGGGGTGACTCTTGGCACGTTCGAGGATGAATGTATATTTAAGTTGGGGAGAATGTAATGACTCGCTGTTGATTCGAGCTTTAGCATTTCCATTTGGTGGCTTGAGACCTAGAATAGCTTCATATGATGTATTATGACTTGTGTATGTGAATATTTTTTATGTTCGCAATGTTCGGGATTAACTTGATGGATTGATTCTCAATTTGGAAGCTTTAAGTTAGTAGAGTTGACAAAGGTTTGACTTTCAAGTAAATGATATTGGAATTGAGATTTGATGGTTTAACTAGGTTTGTATGATGATTCTAGACTTGGGTGTATGTTTGAATTTTAATTTGGATGTTCCTAGAAGGTTTTGGCTCTATTATTCGAAAGCTAGCAATTTGAAGAATTAGAGAGTTCATAGGTTTGACCAGGAGTTGATTTTGGTGTTATCGGACGCCTATTGTGGTTTTGACACCTTAGATATGTCATAATGGTTGATATGAACATGTGTGCAAAGTTTGATTGTTATCTGGAATGTCTATGTGTGATTCACACGCATTCGACGAAGTTTGATTATTTGCAACTTAAGAAATGGATTCGATCTTTGATTTTTGGTTTTGATGTTGTTATTCATGTTTTGAGATTTTGGATAAGTTATAATAGGGTATATGGAGTTATTGGACTATTTTGACGGGGTCCCGGGGTGCTCAGTGTGATTCGAGGTGGTTGAGTTTGGGATTGTTGATGCTCTTATTTCGCAATTGCGAACTTTTGGTTGCAATTGCTAACGCATTTGCAAGCTTCTAGTCACAACTGCAAACTTTGGTCACAGTTGCAAACATTAAGTCGCAATTATGAACTTTTGATCACAAATGCAACATCTGCATCTAGGTTATTAATTAGAATTTCAGATTTTAGCTTATTCTCTCATATTTTGAACCCTAGACTTGGAGAGAGGTAAATTTTTAATGAGATTTTAATACAAGATAAGAAGGTTATGGGTCATCGAGATTTGGTATTCGCTTTGAATTTTGGGCATGCAGGCCTGGGTTGACTTTTTTTTTGAGTTTTTGAAATTCTTAAGATCGAAGCTTTGTGGATTGGGATTGCTTCTTATATCATTGTTTGACTTACCTGGTTGATGATTTGCTTGTGTTTGCATTATTAGATGTCTAGAGCAAGGTCTTTGACGCGATTTGAGGTTGAAGACTAGCCATACTAGGTAAATGTCTTACCTAATCTTATTGTGAGGGAATAACCCTTAGGATATGTCGTTATTTTTTTTAATTGAAATGCGTGAGAAACGACATATATGCGAGGTTAAGAACATATATACGAGTAGTCTTTAGGTTGTATCATGCCTTGTTTTGGATACCATGCTTCCTGCTATCATGCTTTATATGTTTGTATGACTACGTAAACCTCTTCAATCATGTTAGAGATCATGTGTAGGTTTTGAATCCCTGTTTGAACATAAAACTCATGATTGTATGTCACGACCCAATCCCCACCGTAGGCCTTGATGGCGCTCAATGCTGCCAATAGGTAAGTCAACAATCAATCAATATGCCAACAGATAGTCTATGACCTATTTTAGAATATGTGATGAAATAAATAAGCGAAATCGTTCCTTTTTTAGTAAAGTATTCACATTATCTTCAAAGTCAGAATATGATCAAAATATAAGACCTGGATATCATAACAGAACTGCAATTAAGAACAATAGTCTAAGTCCCCAATGCCGAGTGTCACAAGTGCATGAACATCTACTGGATTATACAATACTACTACAACAACTATCTAGAATAGGAAATAGACAAAATATGATAAATGAATAGGAATGGGACTCTGTGTGCTGCTTATCATAACATGGAATGCACCTCACCACAAATTCTCCTAATCAGCTACACCTACGTGCCTGTATTAACACCAAATGTACTAGTTTCAGTACCTGCACAATTAGTGAGGAAGTATAGTATGAGTACGTAAATCAACTAGTACCCAGTAAATATCTAGTCTAACATCGAAAAAGTAGTGGTGAGGGATCGGCATCGACACTTATTAGTGGTCCAATAATCAAAGTACAATAAAAGTAGACAGGTATGAAGCATAGGAAGAGGCAACAAAAATAGATATATATGTAAAACATGGTCCTCAGTAGAAAAATAAATACAAAATCCTCAAATATCGAATATGTAAGGCCCCGTGAAGATTTCTGTTCAAAAATCCGAATCTCGTGGTGTTAAGTTAGGAACATGTGTTATAAATTCATAAGTTCGAACCCTTTTTGGATTGACTATGCACAAAAAGTCAAGAAATAATGTTTTCCAGAAAAGTGCGATTCTGCTGTCGGGAATGTGGTCGCATATCAGGTATGCGGACCGCATAGTCACCGCAAAGTGAGTCAGTGTGTTAGTCAAATTTGAGGTTAAATATACGGTCCATTATGCGATCGCATAACCGATATGCGGACCGCATAGTCATCGCATAATTCCCTTGGAATTTTGTAAGGAGCAGTTCTGCGGTGCATTATGCGACCGCAGAACGGGTATGCGGACCGCATTTCTGCCGCATACCCAGATAGAATGTTCAAATTTTGGGAGCACTTTTGCAGTCCATTCTGCGGGCTGCATTCCACTTTGCGATCGCAGACCTGGTTCGGGGCTCCAATTTTCTAAATTTTAAACCTGACCCCATTTTAATATAAAGTCTTTGGGGATTCATTTGGGGTCATTTTTCTACTGATTTTAGAGAGAGTTGAGAGAATTTTAGGGAGACAAGGAGGAACCCAACATTCAATCATCCAATCTTGCATCAATTTTCAAGAATCAAAGAACCCAATCACAAGTTCTTCATCTAAGAGGTAAGATTTTATACATTAGACTTCAATTTCGAGTTTGGGGTATAAGATGGGGTATTGAGGTATGATTATTGGGTGTAATACTATTATATATACATGCATGTACAAATTAGGTTTGTGAAAAGATTGTTGAACATAAATAAGTAAAGATTGGGTTGGGGAATGAAGGAAACCTAGTAAAAGAGATTTGAAATCAAGATGCACAACTAGTATTTGATAAAATGCTCAAACGAGTTGAAACCATGAATACCTTCCTAATTTGTGTTCAATTTTCTTATGTCTCAAAGTAGATTGGGATTGCTAGAATTTCCGAAACGTCGTAATAACTTAAGGAAAGCTTAAACAAGGTATGTTTGGCAAAAAAACCCTCCTCTTAGAAATTGAGCTCCCATGGTGCCCGTGTAAGTGTTGTAAGTTCGAAACGTGACTGATGCAATGCTTGTTATGTTAAGTGAATTGATGTTGTGAAAATGTATGTGGTAAGTACTTCTTTATGTGTTTAATGCGCTATTCTTGTAAATGGAAGATGTGTGGAGAACATGATTTATGTGCTAAATGCCTAACTGTCATGCCAAAGTTACTTTGGAACTAACATGCCAAACATGATGAATTTCCTTCTATGCTTATGACTTAAATTGCTTTTGTATATGCCTATGACTTTAAGTGACAAGGTAAATGTTGGAAATGGGAATAATGTGAAACGTGAGTTACGAAATATGGAAATTGTGGCCCCAAGCGCCAGTAAACTAATACATGTGTAGCCGAAGATTGGCATGAGTTGAATAACGGAAAATGGTAACGTCTCGGGGAGATGGCTTAGTCGATCGGGTAGTGATCGGTCCCATGACATCTCGGGGAGATGGCTTAGCCGACCGGGCCGTGATCGGATACCATGATATATATATACACATGGTGGTAATGTATTGATGATTGAAACTGGAAGGTGTGAATGAAATAATGGTAACGTCTCGGGGAGACGACTTAGCCGATCGGGCCGCGATCGGAACTCCGCTCACAGAAGCGGTGGTAATGTAGATAATGATGCAACAGTGTGGGATGCTCCAATCTAAAATTGCAAGAACTATGTAAAAATCATGTGAACCTCCTTATATTGTTGGCATGGTGCTTATTTGAAATTTGTTGCCTTTACTATTTCCTCTTTACTCTTGAATGGTTGTTCTTTCTAACAGGATGGTG
Source organism: Nicotiana tabacum (assembly GCF_000715075.1). Lineage (NCBI taxonomy): Eukaryota > Viridiplantae > Streptophyta > Magnoliopsida > Solanales > Solanaceae > Nicotiana > Nicotiana tabacum. The sequence continues at coordinate 78,577,912 of NC_134089.1, read as the reverse complement.
TTTAGTTATACATACTAGTACTATTCCATGGTACTAACGTCCCTTTTTCCGGGGGCGCTACGTTTTTAAATGAATGTAGGTGTCTCCATAGCGGATAGTGCCGATCGTGTGTAACAGAGCATTTTTTTCTCAAAATCTTGGTGAGCCCCTTCCTCCTTCAAGGGGTCATGTGGTACACCTTTTGTTATAGATATCCATTTTGAGGTATAGCCGGGGCCTTATTGCCGGTGTTGTTATCACTATATTTGTATCCTTAGAGGCTCCGTAGACGTTTGCGTGGGTTATGTACGGGTATTGGATAGGTCAATGAATCATGTTGTAACCTTGTACTCTTGCTTTCTCTTAAACTATAACTGTATGGAATCTTGGACACTTAACTACGATTTAATGTTGTGATATAAAATGAATTAAAATGTTGAATGTACTATCTTTCCTTGTCTAAATAAATGAAAGCATGGTTTCCCTATTCATATCGAGTTGGATGGGTAGTGTTTGATGAGGCTTGCTCAGTTGGGTTCACTCGATTGAGCGTCGGTCGCGCCTCCCAAGGTTGGGGCATGACAGAATATTACCTTGAATGGAATATAAATGACAAATGTTAGTTAAAAACGTCCAATCCGAGTCAGGATACTCATATATGCACTGACTACCTATCAAAATATTACGCAACCAAGGCGAACAATCCAATCCTATAAAAGTGTTTCATAGAACTGCCGAGGTAAATGGCCCAATCCCATAAATGTATCTCATAATCCTACTGAGGTGAACGACCCACTCCCATAAGAGTGTATTACATGATACCACTGAGGTCGTACGACCTGATCCATAAATGCATCTCATAATACTGCCGAGGGACGAATGGGTCAATTCATAAATATATCTCAAAATTTTGTCGAGGCGAACGGCCCACTCCCAAAAGAGTAGTGATGAAGCGATCAACCCGATCCCATAAAATAGCAAAACTTTTGATGGACATCAACCTAACTCACGAATATTTGTGCGAGCTAAGAAATCAAAAAAATCCGGACAAATAAGTACAACATGGGAGTAATCCATGAGAGAAAATATAATTTTTGCGGCTAATCAAGTAGCGTGATATGTTTCTAGAATAACAAAGCTCGATACTCTATGCAAGCCTAGTCTCAGTCTACAACATGAACTAAAATATTTAAACAGGTAATAATAACTCCAGTAATACAATTAAAGCATGTTGTGTGTCAAAGTCTACTCGGACATAAATAAGAATCTATCATAAGACGCTCGTCACCTTATACGTGTGTAGCTCCCATAACCCATGGCATATAGCAAATAAAGCACATACGAGGATAAATTCCCTCTAACAAGGTTAAACAAGAGACTTGCCTTGCTCTAAAATCCAATAATCGACTCCACACTTCTACAATACGTCAAACCAATGCCAAACAATCTAAAACTAGCAAAATAAGATGCAAACCAATCAAAACATACTCAACAACTCATAATTTAACAATTAGAACTAATTCTCAACCCCACACGAATAGTCAATAAAAGCAAGCCCAAGATTACGCACTCGAATTCTGAAACTTCTGAAAACTAAACGTTACCCATAGCACCACGAACTCAAATATATAATTTACTCTCAATTTCACATCCAATTTTGTGGTCAAATACTCTTTTTATCAAATTCTAGGTTTTCAACCAAAAATTCCCAAAATAACAAACAATCCCTACCAATTTCCATGTTAAATTTCATATATAGTCCATGTATTTAGCTCACAATAAGTTGGAATAACTTAGCTTATGATAGATGGCGAAAATGATCTTCAAGAATTACCCAAATAACCCTAAATGTGCTCCAAGAACTTAAAAATTAAAAAATAAACTCAAAATTTCAAAATTGGATGTTTAATACCCTTGTCAGGCCTCCTTCTACGCATTCGTGATCACTAGGCATGCAATCACGGTTAACAAATATTCCAGCATCATTTTCTTCATCACAATCATGATGTACAAATTTTGTTTTCCTGTACATAAATACCCTTCGGTATAATGGCCATAACATGTTGTACATAATTATAAATTATAAATGGTTGATTTACTGTAAGCTAGATTCAAAGACCTATAGTTTTTATTTTTGGATCATCCCAAAATTCCTTATATATTTCAAGATATAAGCTCTCGAAATCAAAGCACTGACAGTAGAAAATTTCTTTTACGCGATCACAACATTACCTTCCGCAATTGCGATTCACAAGTACTGAAATGCACTTTGCACTGTACGATCGCGGTCCAGATCTACGATCGCAATTTACAACCTTGTGATTAGTTATCAAGATCTCAAAAGGCCTAAAAGTTATAACGATCCAGCCGATCATTTTGATTATTCGAGCCTCGTTCCCCTATTTAATGCTCTACTTATGTATATGTGTTGTTATGTGACTTGCGTGGATGGTTGGTCTGGGTTTGGTAAGGTTTTGGAGTGAATTAGAACGCTTAATTCCATGGTTAGAAGCTCAAGTTATAAAAGTTGACAGAGGTTTGACTTTTGTGTAGACGACCTAGAATGATATTTTGTTAGTTTCAATTGGTTCGCATGGGGATTTTAAACTTAGGTGCATATCTGGATTTGAATGTGGAGGTTCCTCAGTTGACTTTTTCAAATATGATAAAGATCAAACATTTTTAGTATTATGAGGGTTCTATAAGCTTGTTTTGACTTATTTAAATATTATTTGACTAGATTCGAGTTGTTTGGAGACTTGTTCTAAAAAAAGAGGTATTGGAGGGATAATTTATTCTGGAAAGAAGTAAGTATCTTGGTTAACCTTTATTTGAGGGAACTAGCTTATACTTGGGTCTATTTTGTACTTGCTAAATGTATTGGGGGCAACATATATGCATGGTGACGAGTGTATTGCCATGGTTTAAGTATGCGGGTATAATTAGCCTTATTCATATCTTGTGTTCTTTATGTATTATTTCTTTTATGCTTTAAATAGTTTGTGAAACTTCTTGATTTTTACATACATTTTAATAGCTACGTTTAAGCTTTGTTGAGATACTTGAACATTGTTGTTCTTGAAATGTTAGCTCGCCTAGTGGTGCAAATCTATGATTATCTCTCACAAGTGTATTATTCTTAATTAATCTTCTTGATATTATTTATGCTTCCTACCTTATTTCGTACTGCTTTATATAGAGATTTGGTAAGGAATGTGAATTGCATCAAGGGTGTCTCCGTGCAAGTGAGTAAGAGTAATTTACGTACGAAGGGTACTTCTGTGCTTCTTGATATTATTATTATTATTATTATTATTATTATTATTATTATTTCATAAGGGTGTTTACTTGCTTGGTAAGGAAGAGTATAACAATAACAACAACAACAACAATAGCAACAACAAAAAAAAAAAAATAACATCCAGTAAAATCCCACAAATGGGGTCTGGGGATGGTAATGTGTATGCAGACCTTACCCCCACTCCGGAGGAGTAGATAGGATGTTTCTGGTAGACCCTCCGCATAAGATGATTAGCAAGGAAGAGTGATATGTATATATGTGTTACACCCCATATTTTTATACGTGCAAGTACGCCTTAAGTAAATTGATATAAAATTGGAAATGAGATGTTACGTCTCGCATTTTTGTACGTGATGTTTCGTCGTAAGTTAATCGACGTAAGCTCGGGAATAAAACTATTTTAGAATTATAAGTATTATGCTGTTTCCAATAAGGGATAAGTAAATTCGTGAAGGTGAGAGGGCAAGCAAATCAAAGAAAACGAGTTTCGTCGAAGTTTGTCAATTTGGGATAAAATACGGCCCGAGCTATAATACCTGGTATTTATGGACTAGTATCATACAAGGTACCATATGATCATGATAGTAAGGTGTATAAGGTGTGTTAAAAGAGAGTAGTATTTTAAATAATTTAAGATAATTCTTAATTATGTGGGTAATTGGTTAATTATTGGTTAATGGGAGACTAACTAATTGATTAAAAAATTAATGGGTGGTTAAGGCTTTTGGATAAGCCCCAACGTGGCAGCCATTACTATGCCCATATATATGACTCTTAAATCATTGCAAGGTGGCATAGTTAGATCAATTTTGGTGGCCAAGTCTTTCAATGTGGGGCCCACACCACAAGACTTAAAAAGACCTATCTAAATCACTTAACTAGGTGCTTATATCTCCATAGTAAGGTGATATATTACAAACTTAATCCCTACATGTGTACTACAACACACTAAATAATTCAATACTGTGGAAAGGAAGGGAAAATAGGAGATGAAAGCATAAGATTTGGAATCTGGAAATGATAGGAAAATCAAAAGTCATATAAGAAGTTGTACATGGCCACTCACTTTTGTAAGTATTCGTTTACTTGGACATTGGGCAAATTTCAACCAGGTTTATTATAATTGATGCTTTGGCAAGGAATTTTCAATGACGCATTTTTTACCTTTATCTTTTTCTTAGGGAGGGAAAATCAAAGCTTGGAACATGAGATTATAAATACCAAACTGTTTTTGAAGAACTACCTAGAATATGAACTTCAGCAAGTCATACAAAATCATTTTGGGTAATAGTAACGTGAGGATTTTCAAATTCAACAAGATTTCTTATCATCTTAGCAACATGGGATTTGCGATTCTAGGGGAGTACGACCTAATCTTTCTCAAGAACATCATAGGGATTTTTCCCTACTTCGATCCGCTGTTACGTGTTTTTACAAAAGACGTGTGCTAGAGGGGTTGTCAAAAGAATCAACCGAGGTATATTAAGGCTATCCCTTCTTTCTTTTTGGCATGATCTATATGACACGAATGAAATGAGAAAATGCACAAATTCCATAAATGACTCTATTCATAGAAATAATAGAGATGTTGATGTTCTTGATTCCCTATGTGTCATATTATTCTATCATTTGTTCATGGGTCTCAAAAATACGTAAATTGGTAAAATTTATTTCATGATATTAGTCAGAGGCATAATGGTCTTATGATGTACTGAGAGATTTTATTAACATATTTTCACATGCATTTCATGCATTTACATATGCACATTGACCCATGATCAGATGACGTTATATTCGCGTATATATATGTATATATATGTCTATGGGATATGGGAAAGGTTATGGCGTTATATACGCACCACCACCTGATCAGCTAGTATACGTTGATGATTTTGCTCACAGGTGCCGAGATGATATGATGGGATGCCCTCAGAGGCTTGATGATGTTATGAATATATGTACCTATGCACGGCATGACATTTATACATATATGCATGACATTTCAAATATTAAAGGATTTCACAGAGCTATTCAGATTTACATGTCTAGTCTTTTACTCCATATTTCTCTCATATCTATTATCTACTGATTTTCATTCCTTACATACTCGGTACGTTATTTGTACTAACACCACTTTTGCCTGGGACGCTGCATTTCATGCCCGCAGGTCCCGATAGACAGATCGAGAGTCCTCCATGTAGGCAACCAGCTCAGCGGAAGATGTTGGTGCACTCTATTTGCTTCAAAATTATTTGTTTGTCAGTATAATTTAGATATGTATTGTTTGGTATGGCGGGGATCTGTCCTGACCTTTATGATATTATGTATTCCTAGAGGCTTGTAGACATATGTCATGTATATAGATTCTTGTAGGGCCTTGTTGGCCTATATTTTTGTCACGACCCTAAACCCGGACCTGGTCATGATGACGCCTCTCGTGAAGACAAAGCCAACCGACACATTCTCATTCCAATTTTAAGGAATTAAAATAATAAGTATTAAGTCTTAAACATGATAAAATACCAAAATAAGCAGTGAATAGTACGATTTGCGGAATTTAAAACCAACACAGCCCGACATTGGGGTGTTACTAGTCATGAGCATCTATCAATGTACCACAAGTCCAAAGCGTCTACAAAGCTATTATAGAATCACTAACAAGAGAAAAGAAATGAGATAAAGGGGGAGAAGTGCGGGGCTGCAGACGTCGAGCAGCTACCTCGTGAACTCCAAAATCTGTCGGGAGCTCTCAACCCTTGCAAGCAGGATCAACAGCGCCAGAATCTGCACACGGGGTGCAGAGAGTAAAGTGAGTACTTAAACTCAGTTAGTAATAATCTTAAATAAAGACTGAGAAATATGAAATCACGTAAGACACATTACAGGCTATAATGAAGCAGTAAAAGCCAGTAAAAACAGTGAATCACTGAAGATATGTAAAGTCATTTTAGTTTAGTTTAAACTTCATGAAATGCCTTTTTAACAATTAAGCAGGTAATTGACAGGCAACTGGAAATATAAACACATAAAGGGTTGCCCCTAGGGTACAATGTCAACAAAATTCGCCCCTCGGGCAATATCATAAAACAACACCAGCCCCTGCGCTATATCTCACATCACAATGGGTACCCGCGCTCACTGGGGGTGTGCAGATTCCTGTAGGGGTCCCTTATGGCCCAAGCGCAATATCAAGTCATCTCGTGGAATAATCACATAGGCTCTCGGCCTCATATCAGCAAGCCACCTCGTGGCATAAAATTCTCAGGCCCTCGGCCTCGTAATCATAATCAGTATTTCCTCACAACATAGGCCCTCAGCCTTACTCAGTCAAAATCTCACAAGTCACTCGGGCAACTGTAGAAACATGATGTCAGCCCAGAATATCATTTAAAATATCATTAAGTGTTAAAACAGAGTAAACATGGCTGATTTATGAAAACAGTAGAATATAGCATGACTGAGTTCAAGTATAAAGTCAAAATAGTGAGGAAATATCAGTAAAAATCACCTAAGGGTTGAAATAGTTGGCACGAGGCCCAAATATGGCACTCAACCTAAAACATGGTGATAGCAAATAATTTTCAGTCAAATACGTGGTAAAACAGTCATGCGGGATGGACTAAGTCACAATCCCCAACGGTGCACAACTCCACGCTTGTCATCAAGCGTGTGTTTCACCTAAATATAGTACAACAATGTGCAATCCGGGGTTTCATACCCTCAGAACAACATTTACAATCATTACTCACGTCAATCCGGTCCAAACTATAGCCTGCGACGCCTTTGCCCATCGAATCGGCCTCCACTCGCATCGAATCTATCCAAAATCATAATCACGATGTAAATATGCTAAGGGAATGAAGCCCAAGGGAAAATAAACAATTTACAACCTAAATCCCGAAATTACCAAAACTCAACCACCGGGCCCACGTCTCGGAATTCGATAATATTCACATCAATAGATTCTTTATCTCCCAATGAGTTCGTACATATCAAAAGTCCCAAAATCCAACCACAAATGGTCCCTCAAATCCCCAAGTATAGGTCTCCAATACCAAGACCTAGTTTCCCCGAACTTTGATCCTTAAATTCCATTAATTACAAGCCTAATCCATGAAATAATACCATAGAAACGGGTTTTAGGTTTAACAATCTTACCTACAGACGATATCCCTTGAATCCCTCTTCAAAATCTCCCAAAAAACTCTAAAACCGACTTAGAAATGGTGGAATAGCTCAAAAATCGCGAAAGGAATAAATTTATATGTTCTGGCCCAGGGATTCCGCACCTGCGGCCAAATCCCCGCTTCTGTGGCATCGCTTTTGCGGTCAATGGACCACTTCTGCGGTCATCACTTAAACGTCCACTTTCCGTTTCTGCGACATCTTACCCGCACCTGCGCCATCGCAGGTGCGGCTCCTCAGCCGCTTCTGCGGTTCCAACCTTCCGAGGCCTTTTCCGCTTTTGTGGCCTTCTTCCTCGCATCTGAGGCATCGCACCTGCGGTCTCCAATCTGCAAGTGCAGAAACAACAGAAGCAGAATATCTGCAGCTTCACCAAAAACTCCAAACTCTCTGTCAACCATCCGAAATCACCCCGAGGACCCCGGGACCTCAATCAAAAACACAAACATATCCCATAACCTTATTCTAACTTATACCAATCTTCAAAACAACTTAAACAACATCGAATAACCCAAAACACATCGGATTCATGCTTAAGTTTCCAAAAATCTTCCGAGTTACGCTTTTGATCAAAAACCCAACCAAACCATGTCCGAATGACCTGAAATTTTGCACACACATCCCAAATGAAAAACGGAACAACTGCGACTCTCGGAATTCCATACCGACCCCTATATCAAAATCTCACCTATCAACCGAAAAATGCCAAAAATTCAATTTCACCAATTCAAGCCTAAATCTACTATGGACCTCCAAAACACATTTCGATCATGCTTCTAAATCTCAAATCACCTCCCGAAGCTATCCGAACCATCAGAGCTCACATAAGAGCCCTCTAACTCATAAGTCAACATCCAGTTGACTTTTCTAACTTAAGCTTCCTGAAAAAGAGACTAAGAGTCCTAAACCTTACCAAATCCTTTCCTAACCCGAGCCAATCAACCCGATCACCTATAGAACCGATAGACAAAGACATAAGAAGCAGAAATTGAGGGAAATGGAGCGGTAACTCATGAGAAGACGGGCCGGGTCGTCACATCCTCCCCCTCTTAAACAAACATTCATCCTCGAACGAGTCAAGAAACATACCTGAAGCCTCAAACATGTGAGGGTATTTGCTCTGCATCTCCCGCTCTGTCTCCCAAGTAGCCTCCTCCACAGGCCGACTTCTCCACTGCACTTTCACTGAAGCTATATACTTTGATTTCAACTTTTGAACCTTACGCTCCAAAATAGCTGTTGGCTCCACATCATAAGTCCAATCACCATCCAGTTGAACTGTGCTGAAATCCAGAACATGGGACGGATCCCCAATATACTTTCGGAGCATAGAAACATAAAATACTAGATGCACACTCGACAATCTGGGTGGCAAACCAAGCTCATAAGCCACCCCCAATCTTCCGAAGCACCTCAAAAGGCCCAATGAACCGAGGACTCAATTTATCCTTTTTCCCAAATCTCATAACACCTTTCATGGGCGAAACCTTCAATAGAACCTTCTCACCAACCATGTAGGACACATATTGAACCTTCCTATCAGCATAACTCTTTTGTCTCGACTGTGGTGTACGAAGCCTCTCCTAAATTACCTTCACCTTATCTAAAGCATCCCGCACCAAGTCTGTCCCCAATAGCCTAGCCTCTCCCAACTCAAACTAACCAACTAGAGATCTACACCGCCTCCCATACAAAGCACATATGGAGCCATCTGAATACTCCACTGGTAGCTGTTGTTATAAGTAAACTCTGCAAGCGGTAGAAACTAATCCCATGAACCTCCGAAATCAATGACACAAGAACACAACATGTCCTCCAATATCTGAATAGTGCGCTCGAACTGCCCGTTCGTCTGAGGGTGAAAAGCTATGCTCAACTCAACCTGAGTACCCAACTCTCGCTGCATAGACCTCTAAAACTGTGAGGTAAACTAAGTGCCCCTATCTAAAATGATGGAAATCGGGATACCATGCAATAGAATAATCTCTCGGATATAGATCTCTGCTAGCCTCTCTGAAGAATAAGTAGTACACACAGGAACGAAGTGCGCGGACTTGGTCAGCCGATCACGATCATCCAAATAGCATCGAACTTCTTCAAAGTCTGCGGGAGCCCAACTACAAAGTCCATGGTGATCCAATCCCACTTCCACTATGGAATATCCATCCACTGAAGCAAGCCACCCGGTCTCTGATGCTCATATTTCACCTATGACAATTGAGACACCGAGCCACAAATCCCATAATGTCTTTCTTCATTCTTCTCCACCAATAATGCTGCCTCAAATCCTGATACATCTTCGTGGCATCCGGATGAATGGAATACCATGAGCTATGAGCCTCCTCCAGAATCAACTCACGAAGCCCATCTACATTGGGCACAAAAATCCGGCCCTGCATCCTCAACACCCCATCATCACCAATTGTCACATCTCTGGCATCATCATGCTGAATACTATCCTTAAGGACAAGCAAATGTGGATCATCATATTGGCGCTCTCTGATGCGATCATATAAGGAAGACCGAGAAACCACATAAGCCAATACCCGACTGGGCTCCGAAATATCCAACCTTACGAACCGATTGGCCAAGGCCTGAACATCAACTGCAAGAGGTCTCTCCCCAATTGGAATATATGTCAAACTTCCCATACTCACCGCCTTTCGGCTCAAAGCATCGGCCACCACATTGGCCTTTCCCGGGTGATACAATATAATAATATCATAATCCTTTAGCAACTCCAACCACCTCCACTGCCTCAAATTTAGATCCTTTTGCTTGAATAAGTGTTGGAGACTATGATGATCAGTAAACACCTCACAAGACACACCATACAAGTAATGCCTCCAAATCTTCAACGCGTGCACTATGGCAGCCAACTCCAAATCATGAACATGGTAGTTCTTCTCATGGGGCTTCAACTAAAAAGAAGCATAAGCAATAACTCTACCCTCTTGCATCAATACATGCCCAAGACCAACTCTCGAAGCATCACAATACACGGTATATAAACCTGACGTTGATGGTAAAACTAACACTAGAGCTGTGGTCAAGACTGTCTTGAGCTTCTGAAATCTCTCCTCACACTCATTCGACCATACAAATGAAGCACCCTTCTGAGTCAACTTGGTCAAGGGCGATGCGATAGATGAGAATCCCTGAACAAACTAGCGACAATAACCTGCCAAACCAAGAAAGCTGCGAATCTCTGCGGGTGAGGATAGTCGGGGCCAACTCTGAACTGTCTCTATCTTCTTCGGATCAACCTAAATACCCTCACTGGACACCACGTGCCCCAAAGAAAGCCACTGAACTGAGCCAAAACTCACACTTGGAGAATTTTGCATAAAGTTTCTCCTCTCTCAATCTCTACAACACAACTCTCAAATACTCTGCGTGCTCCTCCTGACTACGCGAATACACCAGAATAATCATCAATGAAGACTATGACAAATGAGTCGAGATAAGGCCGGAACACGCTGTTCATCAAATGCATGAACGTTGCTAGGGCATTGGTCAGACCAAAAGACATTACCAAGAATTCATAATGACCATATCGGGTCCTGAAAGCTGTCTTACGAAAATCCGAGTCCCTGATCTTCAACTAGTGATAACTTGAACGGAGATCAACCTTGGAGAACACTCTCGCTCCCTGAAGCTGGTCGAATAAATCATCAATACGAGGAAAAGGATACTTGTTATTAACTGTTACTTTGTTCAATTGCCTATAATCAATGCACATCCTCATAGTGCCATCCTTCTTCTTCACAAATAGAACTGACGCACCACAAGGTGACACACTAGGCCGAATGAACCCCTTATCAAGGAGTTCCTGAAGCTGCTCCTTCAACTCCTTCAACTCCACTGGTGCCATACGATACGACAAAATAGAAATGGGCTGAGTGCCCAACACCAAGTCAATACCGAAATCAATATCCCTATCGGGTGGCATACCCGGCAGGTCTGCAGGAAATACATCGAGAAAATCCCTCACAACTGGAATAGAATCAATACTGGGAGTCTCTGCATCGACATCCCTCACAAAGTCTAGATACGAAAAACAACCCTTCCAAACTATACGCTGGGCTTTCAAGAATGAGATCACTCTACTAGGAACCTAATCAGTCAAACCTCGCCACTCAATCCGTGGCACACCCGGTATAGCCAATATAACTGTCTTAGCATGACAATCCAAAATAGTACGACACGGAGATAGCCAATCCATGCCAAAAATAACATCGAAATCCACCATACATAATAATAAAAGATCTACTCGGGTCTCCAGATCCCCAATAGTCACCACACACGACCAGTACACACGGTCTATAACAACAGTTTCGCCCATCAAGGTAGATACATGAACAGGTGAAACAAGAAACTCATGGGACGTACCCAAATAGCAAGGAAAGTGTGATGACACATAAGCCAAGGTGGAAACAGGATCAAATAATACAGAGGCATCTCTGTGGCAGACTGAAACAATACCTGTAATAACAACATCGAAAGTAATATCATCGAGTCTAGCTAGAAGTGCATAGAAACGGGCCTGACCACCACCTAATCGACCACCCCCTCTAGGTGACCCCTAGCTGACTGACCTTCACCCCTAGCTGGCTAGGTGGGTGGTGGTGAAGTAACTGGTGCTGAAGCTGATGGCTGACTCCTCTGCTAAGATGAACTCACAAGGCGATGAGGACACTGCCTCCATATATTACCCATCTCTCCACACTCATAGCAACTCTCGGGTGCTGGAGACGGGGACTGAAGGGAGCTCCTAGCACCGGAATGACTAGCAGATGCACTTGGCATAGAAGAACCCTGAACTGATAGAGCACGAGACGAACTCTGAGCTGGAAGGGCACTAAGTGATGATCGGCTCTAATGAGAACTGTGAGAAAAATGACCCGATGACGTCCCATGATAACCTGGGCGAGCTCGCTGAGCATGCCTAAATGGACGGCCTTTGCCGTGCTAAAACTGACCTCTCGAAGGAGCACCATTATAACTACCAGATCCTCGAGGCCTCTTGGCCTCCCTCTCCTCTCACTCCTGGCGACGAATTGACTCAATCTCATGGGCAATGTCTACAACCTCCTCAAAAGTAGCACCAGTCACCCTCTCTCTGGTCATGAGAATACGAAGCTGATAAGTGAGGCCATCAATAAACCTCCTAATCCTCTCTCTATATGTCGGAACCAACCAAATAGCATGACGAGCTAACTCTGAGAACCTCATCTCATACTGCGTCACAATCATCTCTCCCTGACACAACCACTCAAACTGCCTGCGCAGCTCCTCTCTGTGAGACTGCGGCACATACTTCTCCAGAAAGAGAATAGAGAACTACTCACCAATAGCCTACGCCTCTCAAAAGTCTCCCGCCAAGTGAAGGCAGCTCGAGAAATCTGATAAGTAGTAAAAGCGACCCCACTGGTCTCTAGAATACCCGTTGTACGAAGCATCCTCTAACACTTATCCAAGAAACCCTGGGCATCCTCGCCCTCTGCACCACTGAAGGTCGGAGGCTGAAGTCTACCAAAACTCTTCAACCTATGCTACTCGTCCTTTGGCATGGCAGGAACTACATAGTCCTGAGCAGCTACAACCGGCTAGGCTGGATGCTCCCCTAGTGTTTGAAGTCCCTGCACGACCTGCTCAGGTGTGCAAGCGGCGGGAGTCTGAGTACCTCCCCCGGCTTGAGAAATAGCTGCGGTTGTAGTAATTGAAACAGCCTGAGCTAGGCCAGTGCAAACTAATAGAATTTGAGCCAAGGCCTCCTAAAGACCCAGAATCACAATGGCCACAGCCGGTGCTTGAGCTGATGTTGCTACAGTATCCACAACTTGGACCTGATCCTGAATTGGGGCGGCTGGTGGGTCTGCAGGTGCTGCCCTAGCTGCTGTGCGGGTCACACCTCTGCCCCTATCGCGACCACGATCGCGTCTTCGGCCTCTAGTGTCCACAGCCGGTGGTATTGGTGGTCGTTTATCCTTATCAGTAGCCCGTGTCCTCACCATATGTGAGAGAATAGAATAACAAAAGTTTATTACTCCAATCAACATATTCGCACGACAAGAATTTCAAGATGAAGATTTACCTAAAGGTTCTGCAGCCTCTCGAGGATAAGTACAAACGTCTCTGTACCGATTCGCAAGACTCTACTAAACCTGCTCATGACTCGTGAGACCTATGTAACCTAGGCTTTGATACCAACTTGTCACAACCCTAAACCCGGACTCGGTCGTGATGGCGCCTCTCGTGAAGACAAGGCCAGCCGACACATTCCCATTTTAATTTTAAGCAATTAAAATAATAAGTATTAAGTCTTAAACATGATAAAATCTCAAAATAAGCAGTGAACAGTACGATTTGCGAAATTTAAAACCAACACAGCCCGACATCGAGGTGTCACAAGTCATGAGCATCTACCAAGGACTACAAGTCCGAAGCGTCTACAAAGCTATTATAGAATCACTAACAAGAGAAAGGAAATGCGATTAAGGGGGAGAAACACGGGGCTGCGGACGCCGAGCATCTACCTCGTGAACTCCGAAATCTGTCGGGAGCTCTCAACCCTCGCAAGTAGGATCAGCAACGCCTGAATTTGTACACGGGGTGCAGGGAGTAAAGTGAGTACTCCAACTCAGTGAGTAATAATCTTAAATAAAGACTGAGAAATATGAAATCACGTAAGGCACATTACAGGCTATAATGAAGCAGTAAAAGCTAGTAAAAATAGTGAATCATTGAAGATATGTAAAGTCATTTTAGTTGAGTTTAAACTCATGAAATGCCTTTTTAACAATTAAGCAGGTAATTGACAGGCAACTAAGAAAGATAAACACATAAAGGATCTCCCCTCGGGCACAATGTCAACAAAATCCGGCCCTCACGCAATATCATAGAACAACACCAGCCCCTCGGGCTATATCTCACATCACAATGGGTACCCACTCTCACTGAGGGTGTGCAGACTCCTAGAGGGGCCCCTTACAGCCCAAGCGCAATATCAAGCCATCTCGTGGCATAATCACATAGGCTCTCGGCCTCATATCAGCGAGCCACCTCGTGGCGTACAAATCTCAGACCCTTGGCCTCGTAATCATAATCAGTGTTTCCTCACAACATAGGCCCTCGGCCTTACTCAGTCAGAATCTCACAAGCCACTGGGGCAACAGTAAAAACATGATGTTCAGTCGAGAATATCATTTAAAATATCATTTAAGTGTTAAAGTAGAGTAAACATGGCTAAGTTTTGAAAACAGTAGAATATGACATGACTGAGTTCAAGTATAAAGTTAAAACAGTGAGGAAATATCAGTAAAAATCCCCTAAGGTTTCAAATAGTTAGCACGAGGCCCAAATATGGCATTCAATCCAAAACATGATGATAGCAAATAGTTTTCAGTCAAATACGCGGTAAAATAGTCATGCGGGATGGACTAAATCACAATCCCCAACGGTGCACGACTCCATGCTCGTCATCTAGCATGTGTGTCACTTTAATATAGCATAACGATGCGTAATCCGGGGTTTCATATCCTCAAGACAGCATTTACAATCATCACTCACCTCAATCCGGTCCAAAATCTAGCCCGCGACGCTTTTGCCCCTCAAATCGGCCTCCACTCCTGTCGAATCTATCCAAAATCAAAATCACGACGTCAAAATATGCTAAGAGAATGAAGCCCAAGCAAAAATAATCAATTTACAACCCAAATCCCAAAATTACCAAAACCCGACCCCCGGGCCCACGTCTTGGAATTTGATAAAATTCACATCAATAGATTCCTTATCTCTCCACGAGTTCGTACATATCAAAAGTTCCAAAATCCGACCATAAATGGTCCCTCAAATCCCCATGTCTAGATCTCTAATACCAAGCCCTAGTTTCCCCGAACTTTGATCCTTAAATTCCATTAATTACAAGCATAATCCGTGAAATAATATCATACAAATGAGTTTTAGGTACAACAATCTTACCTCCAAATGATATCCCTTGAATCCCTCTTCAAATCTCCCAAAAAGCTCCAAAACCGACTTAGAAATGGTGGATTAGCTCAAAAATTGCGAAGGAATGAATTTTTATGTTCTAGCCCAGGGATTCCGCACCTGCGGCCAAATTCCCGCTTCTGCGGCACCGTTTTTGCGGTCAATGGACCGCTTCTGCGGTCATCACTTAAACGTCTACTTTCCGCTTCTGCGACATCTTACCCGTACCTATGCCATTGCAGGTGCGGCTCTTCAGCCGCTTCTGTGGCTCCAGCCTTCCCAGGCCTTTTACGCTTCTGTGGCTTTCTTCCTCGCAACTGCGGCATCGCACCTGCGGTCCCCAATCCGCAGGTGCGGAAACAACAGAAGTAGAAAATCTGCAGCTTCACCAAAAACTCCAAACTCTCTGTCAACCATCCGAAATCACCCCGAGGCCCCCGGGACCTCAACCAAAAATACAAACATATCCCATAACCTTATTCTAACTTATACCAATCTTCAAAACATCTCAAACAACATCGATTCAACCAAAACACATCAGATTCAATCCTAAGTTTCCAAAAATCTTCTGAATTATGCTTTTGATCAAAAACCCAACCAACCCACGTCCGAATGACCTAAAATTTTGCACACATATTCCAAATGACACAACGGAACTACTGCGACTCTCGAAATTCCATTTCGACCCCTATATCAAAATCTCACCTATCAACCAAAAAATGCCAAAAATCTAATTTCGTCAATTCAAGCCTAAATCTACTCCGGACCTCCAAAACACATTTCGATCACGCTCCTAAGTCTCAAATCACCTCGCGAAGCTATCCGAACCATCGAAACTCATATCCGAGCCCTCTAACTCGTAAGTCAACATCCGGTTGACTTTTTCAACTTGAGCTTCCTCAAAAAGAGATTAAGTGTCTCAAACCTTAACAAATCATTTCCGAACTCAAGCCAACCAACCCGATCACCTATAGAACCGATAGACAAAGCAATAAGAAGCAGAAATAAGGGGAAACAGAGCAAAAACTCATGAGACGATTGGCAGGGTCATCACAGTTTTGAGTATATAAAGGATCATGCCGGCCTTATAGGCCCGTACGTCATATGTATAAGTTTGGATTACATGTTGGATCGTCCAATGTCGAGTCTTTCTCCATGTTTTATTCTACTTATCTCATGACAACCTCTATGACTCATTTACCTATGATAGTATGATACGAAAAGATATGTTATGTTGGTACTCAGTTAAATAAGGTATCGAGTGCCCGTCGCGGCCCATCGGTTTGGGCGTGACAATATGCGCACGAAAGATGTTATCGGACTGGTGAGTATGTAAGGTAAATGCACAAGGATGTTGTCGTACTATTTGATATGATATCTTTTGCTCTTTGCTTTTATTATGAAGATTTGTGAACTTGGCTATGTTGTTTCATAGTTATTGTTTCATTCTCTTGGATGTGAGTTGTTTTAAAGCTTGGTTGTGTTATTTAAGAAGCATGATCGTTATTTCTCTGCGTTGATCATTTTACTATTCCTCGTACTTCTTCTTGCTATTTCTCTTATTTATTAATTGCACAGGTTTATACGGTAGGTATTTTGTCTTAGCCTCGTCGAAGTTAGGCTCCTTCACTTGGTTTAGGAGCTATAACAACACATGCACACATGATCCAATCATCGATAGTAGGCTCCCTTACTTGGTTTAAAGCCATAATTATATTATCAGAGAGCTTGCAATAACTTATTCTCATTCATCTACCTTGTCATCTCACCAACACATGTACAACTTTAACTTCTCACCAGCTCATGAGATACAAATCATAACACACCTTAAATCATTCATCCACTGCCCGTTATCCTTGTGATAGTCGTGTCACCTTGCTCAAGTCATTCAAACTCTCATTGTAGCACATCCATCCTGTCGAATTGAAAGAAATTTTTTCATAAAAACCTTATAAGTCATACAACTTTGAACCTCGTCATAAGATATAGCTCACCTGTTTAGTCTCAATACAATATCTTTTATGTGACCTTATCATAGTTACAAACCTCTATGTAATCAATTGATTCTTCTGAGTCTAGTACTTAAAACACATGGAACTTATTACATAGCTATTTTGTTAACTGTCCTATTCATATTACTATACCACCCTCCATTATCCATCAAGGCTGTGGAGGCGCCACTTAATTTGGGAGCAACAAACTATAAAAATATGGATATCCACAGCTCTCTTTATCATTACTCAGATAGCTAGGGACATACCTGACTAAAGTATCCTATAACACAGGGTCACTCACTAAGTCTCCCGAGCCTAAGCTATGGTCTACACCTGGCCATATGTCCTCTAGCTTACTCTCTCATCACAGGAAAAATTTTCTTGCACCTCATCTGCGACGTCAGCATAAGTAGCCCGTGCCCATCTGAAAATATATTCTCAACATGGAAAACGAACTAATAGAAAGAAATATAAGATTTAGACTTTTAGCCGAAACAATATCATATGATAAAAAAAAAAAAAAAAAAAAAAAGGAAGAGAAGTTTCCTGGATGTCCATAGGAAGAAGATGATTTGCGAATGTTCTTATGTCAGATTTGGACTTATGTTATGAGTAGCATTCTGGATTGATTTGCGAATGGTTTGGAAATCTTACCCTCCAAAGGTTATCAATTATGAAACACAAAATTGTAAGCACGTGATTTTTGCCCTATATGAGAATCACTCCCAAAAAATCCAAATAAAATGATTTTCCTTGGTGTGCAATTTTGTGAGATTTTATGATATTTTTGGATAATTGTTTGTATTTGTCTGTGTTTGTTTATTTGTTAAATTAATAAAACATATACAAAAATATGTCGCATTTTTCATGTAGGATTTAATTCTACAATTGTTAGTAATTAAATTAGTTTTACAAAAATTAAAAATTACAAAAATAGGCATCTTTTGCATTTTTAGCATTTAATGTCCAAATGAACAATTTTATGCTTAATTATTACTTAATTGTGTGTTAATTGTTATTGGGAGTTAATTTGCGCTTTTATAACTTAATTTAGTTCTTAATAATAATTTAAATTTTTTTATAATTTAGTTTTAGAAAATAAAAGAAGAAAAAATAACAAAAATACAAAGAAAAATCGGATTGGGCCACTTCTTCAAATTTCAACCTCAGGCCCAAATAATTGCTCAATCTTCCCCACGACCCGGTCCGCCCCATTAACCCAAATACCTGTAAGCACGTGATTTTTGCCCTATATGAGAAATATTCCCAGAAGATGCAAAATAAAATAATTTTCCTTGGTGTGCAATTTTGAGTATTTTTGTGATATTTTTGGATAATCATTTGTATTTGTCTGCATTTGCTTATTTGTGAAGTTAATAAAAATATAAAAATATGTCGCATTTTGCATGTAGGATTTCATTCTACAATTGTTAGTAATTAAATTAGTTTTACAAAAATTAAAAATTACAAAAATAGGCATCTTTTGCATTTTTAGCATTTAATGTCCAAATGAATAATTTTATGCTTAATTATTACTTAATTGTGCGTTAATTGTTATTGGGAGTTAATTTGCGCTTTTATAATTTAATTTAGTTCTTAATAATAACTTAAGTATTTTTATAATTTAGTTTTAGAAAATAAAAGAAGAAAAGAGAACAAAAATACAAATAAAAATCGGATTGGGCCACTTCTTCAATTTTCAACCCCAGGCCCAAACAATTGTCCACGACCCAGTCCACTTCACACGGGTCGACCCGGTCCGCCCCATTAACCCAATACCCAACCCCTTTCTTTATTTTTTGGTCAAAACACAAAAACAAAACAAAAAATAACAAAACAAAAACCCTAAAACACTAACTCATCCGCCTCCTCTCTTCATCCTCTCAAAACTCCAAGCACACAACCATGGCTGCCCTTCACCCTCACCATGGACGACCTAGCTGCGTCTTCAGCTTCACTAACGTTCATGGCTCCTCTTCCTCCTTCGTTCGTCGCTCAAACAACCAAGCGACACAACCACCCAATGATAGCCATGAACGAACAACCCCGTTGATGACCCACCCCGCTGCCTTCGGCTTCACCATCACCAAGGTCGCAGCTGCTTAGTCTTCGACCACGAGCAGCCCAGGCGATCACACGACTGTTTCTGTTTCATCCTCATCATCCGGCGTCAAGATCGAGTTTGAAGCTTGACGTCCATGGCAGCCTTTGCCCCCGACCTTGTTCCAGCTCGGAGCTCGTCACTGTTTCTACTCCAGCTGCTGCTACTTCTGTTTCAAATTTGCGTCCATGGTAGCCTTTCCCCCCACCTCGTCGTCCATGGTTTCTTCACGAGCGAACGCACCCAGCTGCTCCTGTTTCGCGTCAACCACGGCTGCTGTCACTGCTCGTCGTCCAGTCCGTTCCCCAGTACGTCGTTGACGCTGCTTCCCCTTCTACCATGGCAGTCGTTTGCCGCAGCCGCTCGTCGTCCAGTTCGATGCCAAACAGACCCATCACTGCTGCTTACGCTAGTTTCTTCATGTGACCATACACGCCCCAGCTGATTCACAGTCCATTTTCTTGTGACGGGCGGCCATCTTCTTTGGTCGTCCGTTCGTGGTCGTCTTCGGCGACAAATTATCTTGGTGCGATACTCGTTTCCGGACAGTTTGTTTTCATCGTCATTTGTTTTAAGCTTGGGTCGACGAAACAGTCCGTACATATTTCATTTCAATCCGGTTAGTGATTTTTGAGTTTTATTTTGTCCGTATTTTGTTTTGATATTTTTCGAATCTAAAATCGGCAAATGTTTGTTTTGTTTATCGTTTGAATTAAATTTTAGTTCATGTTCATGTGTTGTTTGTTGAATTAATTTTCAGATTTCAAATGGAAGTTAATTAGTTATTTTTCATGTTTATTTCATGTTTGTATTGTTGTTTAAGTGAATGTTTGTTAGTTTAATGTTTGTTAGATTCAAATTGAAATTTAATTAATTATTTCTTCAATTTGTTTCATGTTGTTATGTATTTTCCAGAAATTATTTATGTTGTTTGAGTCATGTGAACCCGTCATGTTTGTTGCTAAAAATAGATTTAATTCATGTTCATCTTTGTTTGAAGTTCATGATTAAATCCAGTGATTTAATGTGAGTTTATGTTTGTCTTTGATTTGTTAATTTAGTATTTTGTTGTTTGTATTGTTGTGTTTTGCTCATACATTCATGGTCTAAATTAACCAGGATTGGTTCCCGATATGGTTAATTCATTCCATTAATTTTGAGTTGTGTTGTTCATCGTGTTCATATAATTGTTGTTGAAGATTGTTGAGAAATTGGTCATCTTGATCATATTTTGGTCAAGTTATGATTAATTGAGTGTTTAGAGCTGATGAGGGTAATTTGGTAAATTGCATTGCATTCGGGGGTAGATTTGTAATTGCAATAAGGTCGGAGGGGTAGTTTGGTAATTGAACATTATTTTGATTCTTTATGTTAAGCATGGGGGACAAATATAATGGGGTGGGGTTTTTGATGTACTTGTTTAATATAATGGGGGACAAGACAAAACATAATGGGGAGGAATCTTGTACTTGTTTAATGTAGGCATGAGAGACATATTATAATGGGTTGGTAATGTGGCATTTATTTAATGTAGGCATGGGGGACATATGGTAATGAGTTGGGAATGTGGTATTTATTTAAAGAAGACATTTAATAGTGAGACAAAGCATGCCGTTGGGGGAATAATTTGGGGGTTGGGAATTGAAGACTTGTCTTGCTATAAATATAGAGTCATTTGTTGACATTGAGGAGAAGACTTGAGAGTTTTAAGAGAGATTTTTGGGGGGAGAGAAAAAGAGTTGAATATTATTGAGAGGATTTTTAGAGAGAGTTGACAGATTCTTTTTACACTTGAAAGTTGACATACTTTTATACTTGAGAGAGTTTGTGATAGTAAAAGAGAAAGACAATTTGAACTTTCACTCGAACAATTCTGTTTGCTTTTCTTCGAGTGTTATTCAAAAGTCAGAAACTACTGCATCTCGTATCTTTTCTCTCTTCTGCTTTGACTGCGATTGTACTTTTGCACTGCTGAGTTTTCAATCTGTTACTGGGTTATTCTACTGGTTGTTACTGGTTTTGCGGTGTTGCTGAACCTGCTGTTGCCGCGTTATTACTGTTGCTGACTCCTACTTCTTTTGTTCTTGTACTGCTGTTTCCAGGTACACATTTGTACACTCTTGGCTTGAAGCGAAAAAATGAAATATTAATCAGGCTCCTGTTTCTGTTGAATTCTTTTGTTTGGATCTGTGTTTGAATATTAATTTTCCTCTCTTTGTATAAAAATGTAGTCGATTAATTAATGAGTAATGAGGCTGCATATGTATGATTTCTTCATCTAATAATGCTAGTTTAAATTACTTGAAGAATAGTTAATCGGCTTTGATATTATTGTGTATCCCTCTCATGTTCCAGCATTAGTAAATAATAAAATATAAAAATGAAAGGAGTTTTTCTTTGTACAAACTCGATCGCAATTTTCCAATCGCATTAGCCGTAAACTAATAACTAATAGGTTACGTTTTCAGCATGTAAATAATTAAAAGATTTTCTTTTATTTTTAGAGACGAATTTAATAGAAAATATAGTCACTATAGGTTTATCCTTTAAAATAAAAATGAGACGAGCCTCGCCAAATAAATCACAAATCGCCGGGGCCCTCAATAATTGATCATGATAAATACTTAGAATTTGGGATGGACTGTTTAGTGAATTCCACTGCCTTCCCCAAAGATAATAATGCGTTAGATTCATTAGGCGCGACTTAATTAAATTACATTCTTAAATTCGGGTGCGCATTTATGTGACCCAAATTCAAATCTCAACGGAGTCGAAATGTGTTAACAACTACGGGTGCATTGATTGTGACGTGGTTCGAGATGCATTTTCACGACGTTGCAATTCTATAAAAATAAATGATAATAATAAAAGCGGTTTAAACTTAATAAAAGCACATAAGTCACAACATGTATTTAAATCAGATATTTAGCCATTATAACAATTTAAGCGACCGTGCTAGAACCACGGGATTCGAGGGTGCCTAACACCTTCCCTCGGGTCAACAGAATTCCTTACTTAGAATTTCTGGTTCGCAGACTTCATTTGGAAAAGTCGAAAATTTCCTCGATTTGGGATTCAAGATAAACCGGTGACTTGGGACACCAAAAACCAAACCTTTCCCAAGTGGCGACTCTGAATTAAATAAATAATCCCATTTCAAATATTGTCAGTTAAATTGGAAAAACTCCCTCGCGCATTTAAACCTTCGGGGCCGGGCGCGCAAAAAGGAGGTGTGACAGCTCTGGCGACTCTGCTGGGGATTAAACCCAGAACCACTGGTTCAGGGTTCAAGAATTCGAGCTTAGAATAATTTTTATATTTGGCTTTATTATCTGATCTTTATTACATGTTTTTGCATAACGTGCTAAATGTTGTCTTTTGCCGCTTTGATATTATCTGAACTGTATATAAACTGTGCCGAAACCCTTTTCTTCTTACCTCCGGGGAGAAGCTCGCTGGTCGAGACTCCCTATTCTGTTAGTGTCAATACCTGAAATAAGAAAGAGGTCGGACAAGTTACAAAGCCGGACGATCTCGCGGGTCCCCGGTACGTAGCCCCCTCCTCGACTCGAGTGGTCCGCTCGGGTACACAGTCTAGAACAAATACCCAGGTTACGAACCTAGAATAACTTGACTTCATGCCGGATCCCTTGTAGGAACGCTTATTTGCATCATGTTGCATTTGACTTAGGGACTCAACACAGGGGTTGGGTCCTTCTAGGAGTAGCAACCTGAAATGAAAAGACCATCCTGTTGCATCCTATTTGTTTCCGTGCATTTATTTGTCTTGGACATGCATGCTGCCTGACTTTGGAGTATTTGAAAAATATAAACAAAAAAAATAATAAAAATAACAGTGTATAAGGCTAATTTTCTACTTTGAAAAATAGTAATGCCCAATTATTGTCAAAACTCTGCCGAAATTTTGCGATAATAAAAGGGGAAAATGTTTTATTTACTAAGAAAAAGAAAAACAAAAAGATAGAAAAATAGTCTTTTATTTTTGGGAAGTTGTTTGTTGAAAAATAAGAGGAAAGAATTTTGTTCTAAATTAATTCGGTTAATTTGACCGAACTACACGGGTCTGATTCTCACCGGATGTGAGATACGTAGGCAAACCTCATCGGTTCCGGCCCCAATTTTTAAAAATCCAAAAATATATATTTTTCTTTAGTTCTTTCTTTATAAATGTTTCTTTAGAAAATACAAAAAAAAATATAAAATAATATAGAAGTTTTCTTTAAACTCAAATAAAAAAATAAAAAAAAATAAATAGTCTCCTTCTTTCTGAAGTCTTTCATATGAAAAAATGAAATAAGAATTAAAAATTAGCAACAAAAATCCAAAAATACTCTTTTCTTTTTTTTTTAGTCTTTCTTTTGTAAAATGTCCATAAAACATATTTGAAAAATTGAGTTCCAAAATATTAGTACTTTTTCTTTAGAAGTGCTTTTGTAAATAAATAAAACTCAGAATTCTACATCATTTTCTTAAAAGTTCCTCTTTCAAAATTTAAGAGGCAACATCATATACATTCTTTCTTCCGTAGAAAAGGTAAAACAAACAAAAAAAAATCAACCGAACACATTTTCTTTTTGTTTTAAAAAATAATAAAGAAAAAAAACATTTCCAAAGTTCAAGTCAAAAGCAAATAAATTTTTAGAAGTCTTTCTTTAAAAAAATAAAACAAAAATCAAAATAAACAAAATTTTCTTTCTTCTTTTAAAGCATTTCTTTCAAAAATTCCAAAAAAAGGGTTAGTCTAGTTACTCCATTTTCGATGCCCGAACTACGCGGGTTTGATTCTCACCGGATGTGAGATATGTAGGCAACCCTCATCGGGTTCAACCCCACCTTTTGCTAAAATAGCCAAAAATCAATAAATAAATAAAAACGTGTCAAATTTTAAATTTTGCCATAAATAAGTTGGGTGGTGTCCAACTTTCCCTTTTGCTAAAAATAGCCAAAAATATATGTCAAATTTTAAATCAGTTATTAAATAAGTCAGGTGATGCTGTTTTGTCATAAATAGCCGAATGTTCCCGAAAGGGACGCCGGAAGGCTGACTTTGCATAAACAGCCACTTTTGGGTCATTTTTTAAGGTTTGGTCCAGTTGACCTACACAACCTTAAAATCTTCGTCACCGAGGCGTTGAAAGGCCGTGTTGGCAATATTGAGTTTTCTAATTTGAAAAAAAATGATAAAAAGAGTCATAAATAAGTCAGGTGATGCTGTTTTGTCATAAATAGCCGAATGTTCCCGAAAGAGACGCCGGAAGGCTGACTTTGCATAAACAGCCACCTTTGGGTCATTTTTTAAGGTTTGGTCCAGTTGACCCACACAACCTTAAAATCTTCGTCACCGAGGTGTTGAAAGGCCGTGTTGACAATATTGAGTTTTCTAATTTGAAAAACGATAAAAAGAATCATAAATAAGTCAGGTGATGCTGTTTTGTCATAAATAGCCGAATGTTCCCGAAAGGGACGCCGGAAGGCTGACTTTGCATAAACAACCACTTTGGGTCATTTTTTAAGGTTTGGTCCAGTTGACCCACACAACCTTAAAATCTTCGTCACTGAGGCGTTGAAAGGTCGTGTTGGCAATATTGAGTTTTCTAATTTGAAAAAAAAACGATAAAAAGAGTCATAAATAAGTCAGGTGATGTTGTTTTGTCATAAATAGCCGAATGTTCCCGAAAGGGACGCCGGAAGGCTGACTTTGCATAAACAGCCACCTTTGGGTCTTGTTTAGTATTTTTTGTCTAAGTTGACCCACACAGCCTTATAAATCTTCGTCCCCGAGGCGCTGAAGGGGCCGTGTTTACAACACCAAGTTTTATTGTAATTTGGAAAAAAAAATCAAAGAGTCAGCGGTCAGGTGAATACCGTCTTTTGTTTTGGCAAACGGGGAAAGGAACTGACCGTTTGTTTTGAGTTCGTAATTCTTTGATTCAAAAGTCTGTTAGTATGGTTAGTTTTTAAACTTTTGCAACCAAGTTTGTTTTAATTTGAAATTTGAAAAATGTGTTTTAATTTGATAGTTTATCTTTTATTGGCACGAACTACGCAAGGTCCGATTCATGCGGGGTCATGATACGTAGGCAATCTCCATAAGATTCGACCACAACAAAAAAAATGAAAAATCGAAAGATGATGAAAAAGATATATTGACAATAATAAGGACCGACTGAGTCCATTCTAACATGTTCTGTTTTGAATTACAAAGAAAGTTGAGGTGGTCGGTTTGTGGTAAGCGGCCCACACAAGGTCCAAAGAAAAATGACAACTAACGTCGAAACTGTTACAAGTGCTCCAGAGACTCAGAGTCGGAGGGTTCCTCGTCATGAGTCACAATTCGCGACACAACAAGAGCAGTACCACTCTCCTGAGTACCACTCGTACTCGTTTGATCTTGCGGCGAAAACTGAGAAGCCTGCCCGAAAGACGGTACAGGAAGAAATGACCCAAAGAGTGAAAAGCTTAGAACAATGGTTGGAAAACATGCAAGGGCTGGCAGGCCAAAAGAGTGTTGCCTTCAAAGATCTATGTATGTTCCCAGATGTCCACTTGCCGCCTGGTTTCAAGACTCCCAAATTTGAAAAGTACGATGGACATGGAGATCCCATAGCCCACCTGAAAAGGTATTGCAATCAACTGAGAGGTACGGGAAGAAATGAAGAGTTGTTAATGGCTTATTTTGCGGAAAGCCTTACGGGAGTAGCCTCCGAATGGTTTATGGATCAAGACACGTCTCGCTGGCATGTCTGGGATGACATGGCACAGGCCTTTGTCAGACAGTTCCAATACAACATCGACATTGCCCCAGACCGCATTTCCCTTTCAAACCTGAAGAAGAAACCAAGTGAAAGTTTCAGGGAATATGCCATCAAATGGAGGGAGCAAGCAGCTCGAGTTAAGCCACCCATGGATGACCACGAGATAATTATTGTCTTCCTTCAAGCGCAAGAGCCAGATTACTTTCAAAACATGGTGTCCGTAGTTGGCAAAACCTTCTCGGAAGCAATCAAAATTGGAGAGATGGTAGAGAATGGTCTCAAGACAGGCAAAATTATAAGTCAAGCTGTTCTTAAAGCCGCAACTCAGGTTGTCCGGGTTGAGTCTGATAATCTTAGCGACACAAATGAGGAGATTGAAGAAATCATGATGACATCAGGGTCTAGAAGAGGTCCCAGGAGTACATCTCGAAGGTATGAGCAGCCTCCTCAGATGTTTCATGGCTCCCCTGAGCAGTATTATCCACCTCAGAACCCTCAATACTTTATCGCTCCACCTCAGTAAGTTGTCCAGCCACCAAAACGCCCCAGGAGGCGAGCACGAGCATCACAAAATCTCCAGAAGTCTCCACAAAATTTTCAGGTGCCCTATAACCCACATCCAAGCCAGAGGTATAAAGGGGAACAAAGGTTGAAAGATAATTTTACACCAATAGGAGAGTCCTATGAAAGCTTATTTGAGAAGTTAAAGAATCATGACATGATTGCACCTATTCCTCCAAATCGTGTGGACCCACGTGCAAGAAGCTTTGACCCTTCTAAAAGGTGCGAATACCATTCCAATGCCCAGGGGCACAATGTGGGAAGCTGTCGGGATTTGAAAAGAGAAATAGAAAGAATGATCCAAGAAGGGCGGATTGTGATCAATAACAGTGACATGGAGCACTCGAGCCCTATCGAGAATTTGTTGACAGAGGTTGATGATGTTGAAGCTGGTAATGGTCTTGGCAGTATTGATGCAAAGCTCAGTGGTTAAGATGCCAGTTTTTGATGAAGTGGGAGGCCGCTCCATTCTTTGGTTAGCGAGAGAGACGCTGTTGGTGGCTTATTTTGTTGTCATTTCTGTTGTCCGGATTATTAAGGTTGTAATTTGGATTTTGTCCTGTGTCAAAACTTCTTATCTTTCCATTTTGTCCTAGCAGTTTGTTTAAATTTTGTCCAGTTTGTATTAGGATTTTATTCTGGTTTGTTTGGTTTTCTCAATCCATTCCACTGGTAGTCTAAAGCAAATCCGGTCTTTTATTATTTCCAGTCATCTCTTTGTTTAATACTTTTATCATTTCATTCACTGCCGATTCTAGGGACATGACATGCGCACCCAGTTTGGGCCTAATCTTTAAAGTTAATCATTAAACCCCGGAAAGGCGATCAGACCATTTAAAGAAAATAAGGACGGTTTGAGATTATTCAGAGCTCGAGTCATGTGGAACTGGGGCAAGTTAAGCACAAAGAAAACCGTTAAAAGCAAGATTCGCCAAATTGGCATGAAGGTCGGTCATGATAATGAGAGTGTCGCCCAATGGTGCTTAGAAATGACAAAGGAAAAATAAATGTTTAACATAATTGTCAAGTCCAGCACCATCGGAAGAGACTATAAATCTATGCTCAATTGTGTTGTTTGCACTTGGCATGTTTTGAAGACTGGAATGACGAAGGCATTTTGTTCTACTACCTAAACACTTTATCCTTCGTTACCCCTTTTGAGCCTTATTTACTTTCTTTCATACCCCTCGCTCGGAATCAGTAGCAACGAAGAAAAAGAAAAAAAGAAAGAAAACAACAAAACGAAAAAAAAAGAAAAGAAAAAAGAAAAGAAAAATGATAACAAAGAAAGAAAGTCAACTAAAAGACGAGGAATTGGGAACTACGTTTGACCTGATTCCTCAAAGAGGATACGTAGGCGCTTCACGGTTCGGTCATAGTTTTGAAAAATGAAAAAAAAATCAATTAAAATATCCCCAAGCAAGAAACTGGGGCAAAGGTTGCGTTTGTTGTAAATAAATCTAATTCCGAAGGCTGTAACTAATAACCCAAAATTAATGTATTTTTTGAGCCTTTTATACCCTTTCTTTCTAGCCTATCCAAAACCCACACTACGGTCCAAAGAAAGACCTTCTGATCAGTCTTCAAAAGATGCCAAGTCAGACAAATGAAGAGTCTTACCGGCACACATAACATTCTGTTCCACAGTAGAAAGGACTCTAATCTCCAACAGAAAGAGTCATACCGACAACACTCCAAATCCCCAGCTGGAGAGAGATATAAAACGAGAGAGTCTTGTTGGTGAAAACCTTCACAAGCACCATAAGGCGATGAAAGCTGAGAAAAGAACCAAAAATGAGAGAGACTTGATAGTGAAAACCCTTCGGACACTACAAGTCGAATAAGATTGAGAATCAGATGGGGAATCGCCAATTGAAGATCTCGAAAGATGATTAACGGTGGAGGACAGGCCGCATATGCATGTCATGACCATTAGAGTCGGTATCTGCGTTTGATAAGTTTTTTTTTATTTATTTATAGTTTCTTTTGTTAAAAGGTCATCTTTTTCCTTTTGTCCTTTTATTCTGTTCCCTTTTATTATTTTTTTTCTTTCATAAAAAATCCCCCAATAGAGTCTGTTTGGTCAGAACAAGTGTGAATTGACTTCAAAATAGGCCATCAGCTTTCCAAAATGAGATCTGACTAATACATCCAAGTGGTATAGTCAGCAGGGAACAAACGCGAGGCCAGTGTCAAAAAGATATCCCCAGCAAAAGGGAATTGACAGAAGGATTGACAAGTGTCAAGAGGGATAGCATTGCCTTTATCAAAAGTTATAAACCTCAAGGCTAAGGCCCATGAACAGAGCAGGGAGAGCAGTGAGCATGATTTGGTAAATTCATACTAGACTAAAAGGTCGGGGAAATGCCAGTTTCCGAGCTATGTCGCAAAAGAAGAGGGATATCCCCAGCAGAAAGGGATTATCCCCAGTACATAATATCATCCCCCAACAAGCTGTGGAGCGTAGAGCAAGGAAGGAGAAAGGGAAAACCATCCCAGTGGGAGTATCACAACCAACCACCATGTTTTAAACTAACAAATTTTGTCTGATTTGAAACAGGTAAGGGAAATGGCATTGATGCCAGAAATGCATGCACAGGGATATTATCAAACTAGGGCAGAAAATTTTCCTTCCATTTAGAAAATTTTCTGGAAGTCAGGTACCCCCAACATGTAAGTAAATAATTCCCCAACAGTGTTATCCCTAGCAGTTGCGAGGAGTCCAACACAAGGTTGGAAAGGCGGTATCCTCAGCAGTTCCTTTCGGGGAAAGGCAAAACGACTCTCAAGGGAGGTAGTCTTCGAAGGAAGAAGCTATGCACAAAAAAAAAAGAATAATAATTAAAAAAAAAGAGAATAAAAAAAAAAGAACAAGACCTAGTCCGATGAACCTTCTCCTAGGATCAAAATCTTAGTCCGACGAATCTTTCTCCTAAGATAGAGACCTAGTCTGATGAACCTTCTCCTAGGATCAAAATCTTAGTCCGATGAACCTTTCTCCTAAGATACCAAAAAAGAAAAGACCTAGTCTGATGAACCTTCTCCTAGGATCAAAATCTTAGTCCGACGAATCTTTCTCCTAAGATAGAGACCTAGTCTGATGAACCTTCTCCTAGGATCAAAATCTTAGTCCGATGAATCTTTCTCCTAAGATACCAAAAAAGAAAAGACCTAGTCTGACGAACCTTCTCCTAGGATCAAAATCTTAGTCCGATGAATTTTTCTCCTAAGATAGAGACCTAGTCTGATGAACCTTCTCCTAGGATCCAAATCTTAGTCTGACGAATCTTTCTCCTAGGATACCAAAAAAAACAAGACCTAGTCTGACGAACCTTCTCCTAGGATCAAAATCTTAGTCCGACGAATTTTTCTCCTAAGATAGAGACCTAGTCTGATGAACCTTCTCCTAGGATTAAAATCTTAGTCTGATGAATCTTTCTCCTAAGATGCCAAAAAAAAAAACCCCATCACATCCCCAGCGAGTCCCCATGTAAAATTTCTCCAGCAAGCTTTCCCCAACAAATCCCTAGCAAGTCCGTTCTGTACAAATCCCCACAGAGTCTCCCCTTGTACAATCCCCCACAGAGTCTCCCCAATATTTAAAAAAAAATGGAATCTCCCCAGCACATCCCCAGCGAGTCCCTTTGTAAAAATTCCCCAAAGATCTTACCCCAACAAATCCTAGAAAAACCGCTTTGAAACAAATCCCCAGCATGCCCCGTTGTACAAAAATCCACACAAAGAATCCACTTTGTAAATATTCCCCCCCACAGAGCTTCCTTTTGTACAAATCCCCACAGAGTATCCCCAATAAAATCCCCGTTGAGAATCTCCAAGCAAGATGGGACCCAAAAAAAAAAAAAAAAAAGAAAAGAAAAATAAAAGAGAGCCTTGCGAGGCAAATCATCACAAAATCTGGAAATACAAAGCCTGAGCAGTCAAAAGAGTTTCGCCATTTGAATCCAATCAACGGCAGGACTTCGCGACAGAAATAAGGACGCAACAAAGCAACAGGAACGATCAAGGTCACCAAACCGACCATCATTTCCGAACTAACAATTGTTCTTTGTCCGAAAAGTTAAAACAGGTATAATCCAAGACAACCGTGCAAGAAGCAGGTGTCACCCAAAGAAGAAGGTACACGGGTACAAGAAATACTTTGGCAATGATGAATTCACTCGAAAGGTAAGTTTCCACGAAACTCCCTTTTATCTTCTACTAAAACAAGAAAATTCAAAAAAAAAGATCGTTTAGTATTCTCGAACTTTGTCCCCAGCCAATCAACATTAGGGTTTTAAACCCTAAACTGAATTTTTCCTTTAATCAGCATTAGGGTTTTAAACCCTAAACTGAACTTTTTTCCATTCAGCCAGCATTAGGGTTTTAAACCCTAAACTGAGCTTTTCCATGCAATCAGCATTAAGGTTTTAAACCCTAAACTGAATTTTTCCTTTAGTCAGCATTAGGGTTTTAAACCCTAAACTGAACTTTTTTCTTTCAGTCAGCATTAGGGTTTTAAACCCTAAACTGGATTTTCCCTTTAGTCAGCATTAGGGTTTTAAACCCTAAACTAAACTTTTTTCATTCAGCCAGCATTAGGGTTTTAAACCCTAAACTAAGCTTTTCCATGCAATCAGCATTAGGGTTTTAAACTCTAAACTGAATTTTTCCTTTAGTCAGCATTAGGGTTTTAAACCCTAAACTGAACTTTTTTCTATTCAGCCAGCATTAGGGTTTTAAACACTAAACTTAACTTTTTCCTTCCAGTCAGCATTAGGGTTTTAAACCCTAAACTGAACTTTTTCCTTTCAGTCAGCATTAGGGTTTTAAACCCTAAACTGAACTCTTTCCTTTTAGTCAGCATTAGGGTTTTAAACCCTAAACTGAACTTTTCCTTTAGTCAGCATTAGGGTTTTAAACCCTAAACTGAACTTTTTCTTTCCAGTCAGCATTAGGGTTTTAAACCCTAAACTGAACTTTTTCCTTTCAGTCACCATTAGGGTTTTAAACCCTAAACTGAACTTTTTCCTTTCAGTCAGCATTAGGGTTTTAAACCCTAAACTGAATTTTTCCTTTAGTCAGCATTAGGGTTTTAAACCCTAAACTGAATTTTTCCTTTGGTCAGCATTAGGGTTTTAAAACCCTAAACTGAACTTTTCCTTTAGTCAGCATTAGGGTTTTAAACCCTAAACTGAATTTTTCCTTTGGTCAGCATTAGGGTTTTAAACCCTAAACTGAACTTTTCCCCAGTTGGTCAGTATTAGAGTTTCGACTCTAAACTGAACCTTTCCCCAGCTAGTCGATATTAGGGCTCCAACCCTGAACTGAGCATGCATATCCTCTTTCATCAATTTTATGCACTTCCTGGCGAATAATTCACGAAATTTTCCTAGTGAAACTGGGGCAGAAAATTTCGTTCATTTGTTTTTCCCGCAGGTCTAACCTCGAGCCACACGGATCGAAACGACCCACAAGATGAGTCTCAACTCAGAATCT
This sequence comes from Nicotiana tabacum, assembly GCF_000715075.1. NCBI lineage: Eukaryota > Viridiplantae > Streptophyta > Magnoliopsida > Solanales > Solanaceae > Nicotiana > Nicotiana tabacum. Next base: position 78,545,527 of record NC_134089.1, on the reverse strand, counting down.
AAGAAGAAAAAGAAAAAAGATGTCCCGAGACACCGGAAAAAATGGAAGGCGGATCGCTCCAAGATTTGATCAAGGTCCCGAGTTCTACCAACCCCGTCCTATTCAGTATCGCAGAAATAAATAGGCGCCTACAACTTGCAAGCATCAAGATTCAGATCGGAGTCTACAAGTAGAATCAGCTAAGACCCAAGATCAAGTCGCAAAAGAATCATAGATAGGAATCTTGTAACTAGCAGTTGACATACATATAAGTGGTTAGTTCATTTTCAATTTTTCTTTGGTTGTAATAAGGCGGTCAATAAAGCAGCGGTGACAACAGCAACAGCAGTAACAGCAAGCATTGCAATCCCATGGTAGTCCCAGCTACCAAAACTTCCCGAACTACATTAACCTGATTCCCCTTTAGCCAGGGATATGTAGGAAACCTTTGAAGCAGATGTTCGGTTAAATCTTTTTCAAAAAAATGCTTCACACGGAGTACTCGGATAGGCAAAAATCGCTCACTTTATCTTTGCGCGAAAACCCTTCGTGTCTTCGGGCAAAGAGGGGCAGCTGTAAGCACGTGATTTTTGCCCTATATGAGAAATACTCCCAGAAAATGCAAAATAAAATAATTTTCCTTGGTGTGCAATTTTGAGTATTTTTGTGATATTTTTGGATAATCATTTGTATTTGTCTGCATTTGCTTATTTGTGAAGTTAATAAAAATATAAAAATATGTCGCATTTTGCATGTAGGATTTCATTCTACAATTGTTAGTAATTAAATTAGTTTTACAAAAATTAAAAATTACAAAAATAGGCATCTTTTGCATTTTTAGCATTTAATGTCCAAATGAATAATTTTATGCTTAATTATTACTTAATTGTGCGTTAATTGTTATTGGGAGTTAATTTGCACTTTTATAATTTAATTTAGTTCTTAATAATAACTTAAGTATTTTTATAATTTAGTTTTAGAAAATAAAAGAAGAAAAGAGAACAAAAATACAAATAAAAATCGGATTGGGCCACTTCTTCAATTTTCAACCCCAGGCCCAAACAATTGTCCACGACCCAGTCCACTTCACACAGGTCGACCCGGTCCGCCCCATTAACCCAATACCCAAGCCCTTTCTTCATTTTTTGGTCTAAACACAAAAACAAAACAAAAAATAACAAAACAAAAACCCTAAAACACTAACTCATCCGCCTCCTCTCTTCATCCTCTCAAAACTCCAAGCACACAACCATGGCTGCCCTTCACCCTCACCATGGACGACCCAGCTGCGTCTTCAGCTTTAACAACGTTCATGGCTCCTCTTTCTCCTTCGTTCGTCGCTCAAACAACCAAGCGACACAACCACCCAATGATAGCCATGAACGAACAACCCCGTTGATGACCCACCCCGCTGCCTTCGGCTTCACCATCACCAAGGTCGCAGCTGCTTAGTCTTCGACCACGAGCAGCCCAGGCGACCGCACGACTGTTTCTGTTTCATCCTCATCATCCGGCGTCAAGATCGAGTTTGAATCTTGACGTCCATGGCAGCCTTTGCCCCCGACCTCGTTCCAGCTCGGAGCTCGTCACTGTTTCTACTCCAGCTGCTGCTACTTCTGTTTCAAATTTGAATCCATGGTAGCCTTTGCCCCCGACCTCGTCGTCCATGGTTTCTTCACGAGCGAACGCACCCAGCTGCTCCTGTTTCGCGTCAACCACGGCTGCTGTCACTGCTCGTCGTCCAGTCCGTTCCCCAGTACGTCGTTGACGCTGCTTCCTCTTCTACCATGGCAGTCGTTTGCCACAGCCGCTCGTCGTCCAGTTTGACGCCAAACAGACCCATCACTGCTGCTTACGCTAGTTTCTTCATGTGACCATACACGCCCCAGCTGATTCACAATCCATTTTCTTGTGACGGGCGGCCATCTTCTTTGGTCGTCCATTCGTGGTCGTCTTCGGCGACAAATTATCTTGGTGCGATACTCGTTTCCGGACAGTTTGTTTTCATCATCATTTGTTTTAAGCTTGGGTCGACGAAACAGTCCGTACATATTTCATTTCAATCCGGTTAGTGATTTTTGAGTTTTATTTTGTCCGTATTTTGTTTTGATATTTTTCGAATCTAAAATCGGCAAATGTTTGTTTTGTTTATCGTTTGAATTAAATTTTAGTTCATGTTCATGTGTTGTTTGTTGAATTAATTTTCTGATTTCAAATGGAAGTTAATTAGTTATTTTTCATGTTTATTTCATCTTTGTATTGTTGTTTAAGTGAATGTTTGTTAGTTTAATGTTTGTTAGATTCAAATTGAAATTTAATTAATTATTTCTTAAATTTGTTTCATGTTGTTATGTATTTTCCAGAAATTATTTATGTTGTTTGAGTCATGTGAACCCGTCATGTTTGTTGCTAAAAATAGATTTAATTCATGTTCATCTTTGTTTGAAGTTCATGATTAAATCCAGTGATTTAATGTGAGTTTATGTTTGTCTTTGATTTGTTAATTTAGTATTTTGTTGTTTGTATTGTTGTGTTTTGCTCATACATTCATGGTCTAAATTAACCAGGATTGGTTCCCGATATGGTTAATTCATTCCATTAATTTTGAGTTGTGTTGTTCATCGTGTTCATATAATTGTTGTTGAAGATTGTTGAGAAATTGGTCATCTTGATCATATTTTGGTCAAGTTATGATTAATTGAGTGTTTAGAGCTGATGGGGGTAATTTGGTAAATTGCATTGCATTCGGGGGTAGATTTGTAATTGCAATAAAGTCGGAGGAGTAGTTTGGTAATTGAAGATTATTTTGATTCTTTATGTTAAGCATGGGGGACAAATATAATGGGGTGAGGTTTTTGATGTACTTGTTTAATATAATGGGGGACAAGACAAAACATAATGGGGAGGAATCTTGTACTTGTTTAATGTAGGCATGGGGGACATATTGTAATGGGTTGGTAATGTGACATTTATTTAATGTAGGCATGGGGGACATAGGCATGGGGGACAAAGTTTTAAAATAAAGAAGACATTTGATAGTGGGATAAAGCATGCCATTGGGGGAATAATTTGGGGTTGGGAATTGAAGACTTGTCTTGCTATATATAGAGTCATTCTTGACATTAAAAGACTAGACTTGAGAGTTTTAAGAGGGATTTTTGGGGGAGAGAAAAAGAGTTGAATATTATTGAGAGGATTTTTAGAGAGAGTTGACAGATTCTTTTTACACTTGAGAGTTGACATACTTTTATACTTGAGAGAGTTTGTGATAGTAAAAGAGAAAGACAATTTGAACTTTCACTCGAACAATTCTGTTTGCTTTTCTTCGAGTGTTATTCAAAAGTCAGAAACTACTGCATCTCGTATCTTTTCTCTCTTCTGCTTTGACTGCGATTGTACTTTTGCACTGCTAAGTTTTCAATCTGTTACTGGGTTATTCTACTGGTTGTTACTGGTTTTGCGGTGTTGCTGAACCTGCTGTTGCCGCGTTATTACTGTTGCTGACTCCTACTTTTTTTGTTCTTGTACTGTTGTTTCCAGGTACACATTTGTACACTCTTGGCTTGAAGCGAAAAAATGAAATATTAATCAGGCTCCTGTTCCTGTTGAATTCTTTTGTTTGGATCTGTGTTTGAATATTAATTTTCCTCTCTTTGTATAAAAATGTAGTCGATTAATTAATGAGTAATGAGGCTGCATATATATGATTTCTTCATCTAATAATGCTAGTTTAAATTACTTGAAGAATAGTTAATCGGCTTTGATATTATTGTGTATCCCTCTCATGTTCCAGCATTAGTAAATAATAAAATATAAAAATGAAAGGAGTTTTTCTTTGTACAAACTCGATCGCAATTTTCCAATCGCATTAGCCGTAAACTAATAACTAATAGGTTACGTTTTCAGCATGTAAATAATTAAAAGATTTTCTTTTATTTTTAGAGACGAATTTAATAGAAAATATAGTCACTATAGGTTTATCCTTTAAAATAAAAATGAGACGAGCCTCGCCAAATGAATCACAAATCGCCGGGGCCCTCAATAATTGATCATGATAAATACTTAGAATTTGGGATGGACTGTTTAGTGAATTCCACTGCCTTCCCCAAAGATAATAACGCGTTAGATTCTTTAGGCGCGACTTAATTAAATTACATTCTTAAATTCGGGTGCGCATTTATGTGACCCAAATTCAAATCTCAACGGAGTCGAAATGTGTTAACAACTACGGGTGCATTGATTGTGACGTGGTTCGAGATGCATTTTCACGACGTTGCAATTCTATAAAAATAAATGATAATAATAAAAGCGGTTTAAAATTAATAAAAGCACATAAGTCACAACATGTATTTAAATCAGATATTTAGCCATTATAACAATTTAAGCGACCGTGCTAGAACCACGGGATTCGAGGGTGCCTAACACCTTCCCTCGGGTCAACAGAATTCCTTACTTAGAATTTCTGGTTCGCAGACTTCATTTGGAAAAGTCGAAAATTTCCTCGATTTGGGATTCAAGATAAACCGGTGACTTGGGACACCAAAAACCAAACCTTTCCCAAGTGGCGACTCTGAATTAAATAAATAATCCTATTTCTAATATTGTCACTTAAATTGGAAAAACTCCCTCGCGCATTTAACCCTTCGGGGCCGGGCGCGCAAAAAGGAGGTGTGACAATACCCAACACCCTTCTTTATTTTTCAAAACACAAAACAAAAACAAACAAATAAAAAAAACCAAAAACCCTAAAAACTAAGAAACCATCCGCCCCCACACCCTTTTGCTTCTTCTTCTCCTAAAATACCAAACACCCCAAGCATCTATGGCAGCCCCTCTGCCTCCCCACCACCTAAACACCACCATCGTCCAGCCCCGTCACTGCTGCCCCGTCTGATTCGCGACGTCCTTCACCTCCGGCGACCATGGCTGCCCTTTCTATGCTTTGCTTTCATCTTCGTCGGAGTAACCATCTTTCATCTTCGTCGGAGTAACCAGTCGTCGCTGCTTCACCATAAACGACCACAAGCAGTCCGCCATGGCTGCTGTCACTGCCTTCGACCTCGCCATGACCGGGCGCTCCTTCTTCTGCTTGCAACGTCCATGGCTGATCGAGTTGGAGCTCGACGAACTGCTGCTGCTGCTCACGCAGCTGCTTCAGCTTCCTTCGTCCCAGTCGGCTTCGTCGTCCGCTTCAAGCTCGAACAACCGAACGCACGAACAGCTGCTTCTGTTTCGTGAGCTGCTGCCTCACTTCGTCTTCTTCAAAGCTTGAGTATCGCCATGGCCAAGCCGTCTCCGAGCTGCTGCCTCACCTTCATCTTCTTCGCGTACACGACCAGTCGCCGCTGCTTTGTCTTCTTCAATCGCACCCCAGCTGCTCCTGTTCTGCCGCGTCAACTGCGGCTAGTGCTTCGGCATGGCTTCAGTTGCTAATAAGGTTCGAGTTCGTCGTCATTTGGTCGAGGTTTGGTCGAGGTTTGTCGGAACAGTCCGTACATATTTCGTGTCGATCCGGTTAGTAGATTTTGAGTTTTATTTTGTCCGTAGTCCGTTTTGATATTCTCGAATCTAAGATCGACAAATGTTTGATTTATTCATGTCTATCGTTTGAATTAATTAGTTTGTTCATGTGCTTTGTTAAATTAATTTTCAGATTTCAAATGGAAGTTAATTAGTTGTTTTTCATGTTTGTATTATTGTTTAGATAAATATTTGTTAGTTTAATGTTTGTTAGATTCAAATTGAAATATAATTAATTATTTCTTCAATTTGTTTCATGTGTTATGTATTTTTCCAGAAATTATTAATGTTATTTGAATCATTTAATCCATCATATTTGTTGTTTAAAAACAGATTTAGTTCATGTTCATCTTTGTTTGAAGTTCATGTTTAAATCCAGTGATTTAATGTGAGTTTATGTTTGTTTCTAATTTGTTGATTTAGTTTGAGTCATGTATTTTGTTGTTTGTATTGTTGTATCCTTGCTCATCCATTGATGGTCTAAATTAACCAGGATTGGTTCCCGATATTGTTAATTTATTTTCATTAATTTGGAGTTGTGTTGTTCATCGTGTTCATATGATTTGTTGTTGAAGATTGTTGAGAAATTGGTCATCTTGGCTATATTTTGGTTAAGTTTGATTAATTGATTGTTTAGAGCTGATGGGGGTAGTTTGGTAAATTGCATTACATTCAGGGGTAGAATGGTAATTGCAATAAGGTCGGAGGGGTATTTTGGTAATTGAACATTATTTTGATTCTTTATGTTAAGCATGGGGGACAAAATATAATGGGGTGGGGTTTTTGATATACTTGTTTAACATAATGGGGGACAAGACAAATTATAATGGGCTGGGAATATTGTACTTATTTAATGTAGGCATGGGAGACAAATTATAATAGGTTGGGAATGTGGTATTTATTTAATGATGGCATGGGGGACAAGGTTTAAAATAAAGAAAACATTAATAAGTGGGACAAAGCATGCCATTGGGGGAATAATTTGGGGTTGGGAATTAAAGACTTGTCTTGCTATATGTAGAGTCATTCTTGACATTAAAAAGGGAAGATTTGAGAGAAAAAGGGAGCACGGGAATTAGACAGACTTGAACATTAAAAGAAGACTAAGGCTTGAGAGAGTTTTTAGACTGAAAAAGAGAAAGACAACTTGAACTTCTACTTGAATAAATGCCGTTTGCCTTTCCTCGAGTGTTATTCAAAAATCAGTAAACTATTGCATCTTGTATCCGTCTCTCTTCTGATTTGACTGCGATTGCACCTTTGGTATTGCTGATTTTTCAATTCGTTACTGGGTTATTCTACTGGTTGTTACTGGTTTGCGGTGTTGCTGAACCTGCTGTTGCTGTGGTATTATTGCTGCTGACTCCTACTTCTTTTGTTCTTGTACTGCCATTTTCAGGTACACATTTGTATACTCTCGGATTGAAGAGAAATGAAATATTAATCAGTCTTTGTTCCTGTTGAATCCCTCCTGTTTAGATTTGTGTTTGAATATAATTTTCCTTTCTTTGTATAAAAATGTAGTTGATTGATTAAATGAATAATGATGTCGCATATGTATAACTTCTTCATCTAATAATGCTAGTTTAAATTAATCAAAGAATAGTTAATCTGTTTTGATATTATGTGTCAATCTCACGTTTTAGTATTATTGAATAATAGAATATAGAATGAAAGCAGTTTTTCTTTGTACAAACTCGGTCGCAATTTTCCATTCGCATTAGCCGTAAACTAACAACTAATAAGTTACGTTTTAGCATGTAATTAATTAAGAGATTTTCTTTTATTTTAGAGATGAACTTAATAGAAAAATATAGTCATTGTAGGTTTATCCTTTTAAAATAAAATGAGACTAGCCTCGACAAATAAAAATGCACAAGCTGCGGGGCCCTCTAAATGTATATATTAAAATACTTAGAATTCGGGACAGGCCGTTTAGCGAATTTTACGCCCTTCCCAAAATAACAATACGCTAGTTGCTTTAGGCGCACCTTTAATAATTTAACCTTCTTAAACACGGGTGCACATTGATGTGACCCAAATCCAAATCTCAACAGAGTCAAAATGTGTCGACGACCACGGGTGCATTGATTGTGACGTGGTTCGAGATGCATTTTCACGACGTTGCAATTCTATAAAAATAAATAATAATAATAAAAGCGGTTTTAAACATAATAAAAGCACATAAGTCACAACATATATTTAAATCAGATATTTAGCCATTATAACAATTTAAGCGACCGTGCTAGAACCACGGGATTCGAGGGTGCCTAACACCTTCCCTCGGGTCAACAGAATTCCTTAGAATTTCTGGTTCGTAGACTTCATTTGGAAAAGTCGAAAATTTCCTCGATTTGGGATTCAAGATAAACCGGTGACTTGGGACACCAAAAACCAAACCTTTCCCAAGTGGCGACTCTGAATTAAATAAATAATCCCATTTCGAATATTGTCACTTAAATTGGAAAAACTCTCTCGCGCATTTTTACCCTTCGGGGCGGGGCGCGCAAAAAGGAGGTGTGACAGCTCTGGCGACTCTGCTGGGGACAAAGTTCAACCCAGAACCACTGGTTCAGGGTTCAAGAATTTGAGCTTAGAATAATTGTTATATTTGGCTTTATTATCTGATATTTATTACATATTTTAACGTGCTAAATGTTGTCTTTTACCGCTTTGATATTATCTGAACTGTATATAAACTGTGCCGAAACAATTCTCTCTTCACCTCCGGGGATGTGCTTACTGGTTGAGACTCCCTATTCTGTTAGTGTCAATACCTGAAATAAGAAAGAGGACGGACAAGTTATGAAGCCGGATGGCCTTTTGGTTCCCGGTAAGTTGCCCCCTCCTCGACTCGAGTCGTCCGCTCGGGTACACAGTCTAGAACATATACCTAGGTTATAAACCTAGTATAACGAAACCTCATGCCGGATCCCTAGTAGGAACGTTTATTTGCATCATGTTGCATTCGACCTAGGGGACTCAACACAGGGGTTGGGTCCGTCTAGGACAGGCAACCTGAAATGAAAAGACCATCCTGCTGCATCCCGTTTGTTTTTGCGCATCTATTTGCTTCGGATCTGCATGCTGACCGGTTTCCAAAAGTTTCAAAAAAAGAATAGCAGCGTAGGGAGATAATTACTTATTTTTAGAAAAATAAAACCAATGTCCAAGTTATGTTGAAACCTCGCTGGAATTTTCTTAAAAAAAAATGAAAATAAAGTTTGTCTTTTAGTTTTGATTTATTCCTTTTAATCACTTTCAAAATCCAAAATATATATATAAATAAAAAAAAAGAAAAAATAAATTCAAAAAAATGGTTTCTCTTTAAAAGATTTTCGAAATTTCAAAAAAAATAAAAAAGAAGAAGTTTAAATGTATAAATATTTCATTAGTCTCTTTTCAAAAACAAAAAAATATAAAATAAAATAAAAATATATATAAAATTCCAGAAAAATAGTTATTCCTCTTTTCTTTTAAAAGATTTTATTTGTTTCCCCTATTTCTGATCCGACCGAACTACGCGGGTCTGATTCTCACCGGATGTAAGATACGTAGGCAAACCTCATCGGTTTCGACCCCAATTTTCAAAAGAATCCAAAAATATTTTCCTTTAGTTCCTTCTTTATAAATCTTTCCTTAGAAAATGCAAAAAAGAAATAAAAAATAATATAGAAGTTTTCTTTAAACTCAAATAAAAAAATAGTTTCCTTCTTTCTGAAGTCTTTCATACGAAAAAATGAAATAAGAATTAAAAATCAGCAACAAAAATCCAAAATACTCTTTTCTTTTTTAGTCTTTCTTTTGTAAATGTCCATAAAAAATAAATATTTGAAAAATTAATTCCAAAAAATATTTTCGCTTTTCTTTAGAATTGCTTTTGTAAATAAATAAAAACTCAGAAATTCCAAATCATTTTCTTAAAAGTCCCTCTTTCAAAATTTAAGAGGCAACATCATAAATCAAAAAAATATATTCTTTCTTCCGTAGAAAAAGGTGAAACAAATGAAAAATCAACCAAACACATTTTTCTTTTCTTTTTTTAAAAAAAAAATATTCCCAAAGTTCAAGTCAAAAGCAAATAACTTTTTTAGAAGTCTTTCTTTAAAAAATAAAAAAAAAATCAAAATAAAAAAATATATATCTTCTTTCTTCTTTTAAAGCATTTCTTTCAAAAATTCCAAAAAAAAGGTTAGTTTGCTTACTCTATTCACGATCGAGAACTACGCCGGTTTGATTCTCGCAGGGTGCGAGATACGTAGGCAACCCTCATCGGGTCCAACCTCCCCTTTTTCAGAAATAGCCAAATGTCAGAATTTTAATTTATGAGTCAGGTGATGCCGTTTTTGTCAAGAATAGCCAAATGTTCCCGAAAGGGACGCCGGAAGGCTGACTTTGCATAAACAGCCATTTTTGGTCATTTTTAAAATTCTGACCAAATTGCCCAATGGCCTTAGGATCCTCGTCCCCGAGGCTCTGCGAGGCCATGTTCCCAATGTCGGGTCACCATTCTGAAAAAAGAGTCATAAATAAATCAAGTGATGTTGTTTTGTCAAAAATAGCCAAATGTTCCCGAAAGGGACGGCGGAATGCTGACTTTGCATAAACGGCCACTTTCAATCATCTTTTAGAGTTTTGATCGGTTGACTCTCACAGCCTTAAAATCGTCATCCCCAAAGCGCTGAAAGGCCGTGTTCGAAAATCGGATCTTTCTTTCTAAAATATAGTCAAATCATTTTTGAGTCAAATCATTTTTTGCTTAAATCACCTTAATAAATGTGCAGGATGAGCACAATGCAAAATAAATACTTGTTTCTTTATTTTTGCACTTGTTAGTCCCGAACTACGCAAGATCTGATTCATGCGGGGTCATGATACGTAGGCAATCTCCATCGGATTCGATCATAGCTATAAAATAAATTGAGTAAAAAAAACTGAAAGAAAAGGAGAAAGAAAATTGAGTGAAAAAGAGAAAAAATATAGTGAAAAAAAATGACAAAATAAACAAAAAAAAAACTGGCAAAAACAAGATCAAGAGTGGTTAAAGAGAGGTAGGAATAAAAGAAAAGAGGTACATAGTGAAGAAGGCTAGTTTAAGGCCGGGTTGAAACATGCAACCCGTTCAAACACATGGTAGAAGCGTTTAACTGTTTAGGTGCATTGCATCCCAACGTGCGATTTCCTATATGATTAAATGCCTCAAAACTAACAAGGTTGTGTGTGTGAGTAATCAGCCAGGTTCTGTTCAGGTGATTGGTTTTGTTGGTATGCGGTGATGAACATGCAGCCCTGCACGCAACCACAACATTATACACAAAACTGAGCTCCACCTCCCAGAAACGCCCATCCTTACCAAGCTCCATATAGTCCCCAATCAAATGTTCCTCAGTACAATCCTCACCCAAGAGAGTCTTTCAAAAGGAATCAGTTCACCTCTGTTGGTGAATCATACTCAGGCTTGTTCCAAAAGCTAGTCAGGCGAAGTCTGCTGCAGCCAGTGGCCCCAAATCGGCCAAACCCCGAGTCCCCCCTCTCCGCATCGAGCTGATACTAGATGTGAATGCCACTCTAGAGCAGTGGGGCACGGTACAAAGGACTGTTGGTCATTGGACCCTCAAAATGGCAGTTGAAGACTTGATTGAAGCTGAAAGAATCGTTCCCCGGGACGAAAATGTTCCTAATATAATGAACTTTCCCTTGCCTACTCTCACAAATGGGCCAATAGACGGAATGATCTGTGAAGCTGAGGAATTTGATCTGGCACTGAAGGCTATTGCAGCCATTGCCGAGACAGAAGAAAAGCCAAAAAATGATTGTCAAGCCTGAAAGTTCCCCATCAGACGGGAGTCTCGGTAGCCTGTCTTGCTATCCTTTCTGCATCTGGATTATCTCAGGGTGTGATCCAGATGTTTTACTTTATTGTCTTACTTTCCGATGTAAACCCTTCTATCTTCAAAAATAAAAAAAAAAAGAAAATCAAATGAAATTGATATTTTATTTTCCCGGAATGTCTCTTTTCTTAAATCTTGTCAATTTTCTCATTCTCTTTTAGTTCTGTTAAATGCAGATTTCAATAATATGACATGCTTGCGGACTTCATGCCCGGATCTTAAAACTCTGTCAGACCTCGAAATAATGAATCAAGAATTGGGTCGCAATGAAGAATAGCTTAAGGAAACAAGACAAAGAGTTGGAACAACTGAAGGAAAATTGATTCCCGAAATTGGAAAGGTCCATACATTACAACAAGAGTACTGCCAAAAAGTGTACGTTGTACTTGGGACACATCGAAGGAAATGTCCTTGGAATAACTGTCAATGCAAATGCAGTCAAAAGGTACTATGTTGGATCCTTTATATAATAAAATCTTTTCCGGTTGAGATGACGAAGGCTTTCATTCTCGCTACCCAAACACTATCAACCCTTTGCAAAACCCATTTAAGCTGGTTACTCTTCTTTGATTACCCTCTTTGGAACCTGAAAATATTATTGAAAATAAAATGAAAAATAAAATTGAAATGAAAAAGAAAAATGAAAAAAGAAGAAGAAAGAATTGGAAAAATAAGAAAATATATATACAAAAAAAAGCAAATCAAAAAAAAAAAAAAGAAAAAAAAATCCAAAAACAAAAGTGGCCTGAACTACGTTTGACTTGATTCCGAAAGGATACGTAGGCAACCTCTCCTTGGGGTTCAGTCACACCAAAACAAAAATCCAAGAAATCCCCCAAAAGTGAAACTGGGGCAGAAGTTATAACGATTCAGCAATGATCCCCCCCAAAAGGTTCCAAAATTGTAGTTCAATCCAAATTCTTTTCACCCTAAAGCTTGTTCAAGTCCTTCTGATCAATCGGCAAAGCGGTTCAAAATGGGAGGATGGAGTTATTTGGACCTGATACAACAAAATGAGAAGAATAAAATGAGAGAGTCTTATTGGTGAAAACCCACACGGGTACCGTAAGACGACGGTAAGCAGAGAAAATCAAAATGAGAAGTCTTGTTAGTGAACACCCACACGGGCACTATAAGGAGATGGTAATAAATGAAATGAAAATGCCACCTCGTGAAAACCCGCAAAGGGCGCCCATGATCGAAAAGGAGATCCTCACAACCACTGTCATCAACAGAGTCCTAGCAAGGTTCCTCGGTATTCAAGGCAAAGTTGTGATAAATTTTTGGGAGTCAGACGGTTTACACAGATCAGGCATCCAGTCCAAAAGGCATGTCATGTTCATTGAAGTCCGTATGTACTCCGGATAAGTCCTTCTCTCCTTTCCCCGAATGGGACACTTCTAGTTTTAAACTCATTCTCCATTCAATTATTTGTTTCTCTTTGAATCCCTTTTGGTCTAACACTGTTCCAAAACCAAGACAAAGAAAGGATGGCAAGACTGATTTACAGGGCTTTCGTTGGATACGCGCTAATGTGCAAAGGGCACCCAGCCTCAGCAGGGGGCATCAAGACGACCTCGACTGGTCATGGCAGCCTATAAAGTCAATTGAAGTTGAAAGGTTTGAGTTTCACATGGTTAATCGCCTCCATGAAGTTTAAAAAACCAACGCGATTCCCACGCGATTCCCCAAAGAAAGTCCTACAAAGGTAAGGATAAAGTTGGAGAGGTTAAGTCCCACGCGATTAGCCACTGCAGTTTAGGTTTGAGGATCAAAAATCCCGGACACACGAAAAAAAAAACAATCCCCACAAAGCCTCCCCTTGTAAAAATTCCCCAGCGAACTTGCCCCAACAAATCCCTAGCAAGTCCGCTTTGTTAAAAATTTCCCAGCAAGCTTGCCCCAACAAATCCCCAGCAAGTCCGTTCTGTACAAATCCCCACAGAGTCTCCCCTTGTACAAATCCCTACAGAGTCTCCCCAATAAAATCCCCACTGAGTTGGCCTCGTAAAGATTCCCCGAGCAGAATGGGATGGAAGAACCAAAGCCTTACACAAATCCGGAAATGCGAGTCTGATCAGTCTAAAACAAGTCGCCTGTGAATCCAATCAATGGCGAAGTTCTCAAATAGGAATTAGCCCGAGACCAAGCAATTGGAACGATCAAGGCTACCGAATCAACCACCGTTTTCAAACTGACAATTTTTTTTTGTTTGGGAAAATTGAGACAGGTGCAATCCAAAGCAACCATGCAAGAAGCAGGTGTAGCCCAAAAGAAATGAAGCGCGCAAGCGTTGAAACAGCTTTGCAACGGGAAAAACGACCAAAAGTAAGTTTCCCCGGAGTTCTTTCATGCATTTTTGATTAAAAATAATAATAAATAAATAATAATAATAAAAAATATATAAAGGAAAACCAAAGAAAAGAAAGAAGACGAGAAAGAAACATGAAAATCCCCAAAAGAGAAACAAATCATGGACCTCGTTCCTCAATTATTCCGGTATAAACCACGGATCTCCTTGGCATAACCCAAGGAGCTTTTTCTATCCAAATCCCCGGCATAACCCGAGGACTCTTGAATCTTCCCGGCATAACCCGTGGACCTTTTTCGGCATAACCTGATGAATCTTCCGGCATAACCCGATGAATCTTTTCGGCATAACCCGATGAATCTTCCGGGATAACCCGATGAATCTTCCGGCATAACCCGGTGAATCTTTCCGGCATAACCCGATGACTTCCCCGTCATAACCCGAGGACTCTTTTCCTTTTCAGGCATAACCCGATGAATCTTCCCGGCCTAACCCGATGAATCTTCCCGGCATAACCCGTAGACCCTTTCCAGCATAACCTGACGATCCTCCCAATTTAGGACTCCGATCCCTAAGTTGAACTTTTTCCCTTTAGTCAGCATTAGGGCTCCAACCCTAAACTGAACTTTTCCCCAGTTAGTCAGCATTAGGGCTCCACCCCTAAACTGAACTTTTTCCCTTTAGTCAGCATTAGGGCTCCAACCCTAAACTGAACTTTTCCCTAGTTAGTCAGCATTAGGGCTCCAACCCTAAACTGAACTTTTTCCCTTTAGTCAGCATTAGGGCTCCAACCCTAAACTGAACTTTTTCCCTTTAGTCAGCATTAGGGCTCCAACCCTAAACTGAACTTTTTCCCTTTAGTCAGCATTAGAGCTCCAACCCTAAAACTGAACTTTTTCCCTTTATTCAGCATTAGGGCTCCAACCCTAAACTGAACTTTTCCCCAGTTAGTCAGCATTAGGGCTCCAACCCTAAACTAAACTTTTTCCCTTTAGTCAACATTAGGGCTCCAACCCTAAACTGAACTTTTCCCCAGTTAGTCAGCATTAGGGCTCCAACCCTAAACTGAACTCTTCCCCAGTTAGTCAGCATTAGGGCTCCAACCCTAAACTGAACTTTTCCCTTTAGTCAGCATTAGGGCTCCAACCCTAAACTGAACTTTTCCCCATTTAGTCAGCATTAGGGCTCCAACCCTAAACTGAACTCTTCCCCAGTTAGTCAGCATTAGGGCTCCAACCCTAAACTGAACTTTTCCCTTTAGTCAGCATTAGGGCTCCAACCCTAAACTGAACTTTTCCCTAGTTAGTCAGCATTAGGGCTCCAACCCTAAATTGAAAATTTCCCCAGTTAGTCAGCATTAGGGCTCCAACCCTAAACTGAACTTTTCCCCAGTTAGTCAGCATTAGGGCTCCAACCCTAAACTGAACTTTTTCCCTTTAGTCAACATTAGGGCTCCAACCCTAAACTGAACTTTTCCCCAGTTAGTCAGCATTAGGGCTCCAACCCTAAACTGAACTCTTCCCCAGTTAGTCAGCATTAAGGCTCCAACCCTAAACTGAACTTTTCCCTTTAGTCAGCATTAGGGCTCCAACCCTAAACTGAACTTTTCCCCATTTAGTCAGCATTAGGGCTCCAACCCTAAACTGAACTCTTCCCCAGTTAGTCAGCATTAGGGCTCCAACCCTAAACTGAACTTTTCCCTTTAGTCAGCATTAGGGCTCCAACCCTAAACTGAACTTTTCCCCAGTTAGTCAGCATTAGGGCTCCAACCCTAAACTGAAATTTTCCCCAGTTAGTCAGTATTAGGGCTCCAATCCTAAACTGAACTTTTCCCCAGTTAGTCAGCATTAGGGCTCCAACCCTAAACTGAACTTTTCCATTGAGCTAGTATTAGGGCTTCAACCCTGAACTGAGCATTGTCTGTCAGTCAGCATTGGGGTTCCAACCCTGGACTGAACTCTTTCCATTTAGCCAGCATTAGGGCTTCAACCCTGAACTGAGCATTGTTTGTTAGTCAACATTGGGGTTCCAACCCTGAACTGAACTTTTCCATTCAGTCAGCATCAGGGATTCAACCCTGAACTGAACTCTTTCCATTTAGCCAACATTAGGGCTTCGACCCTGAACTGAGCATTGTCTGTTAGTCAGCATTGGGGTTCCAACCCTGAACTGAACTTTTCCATTCAGTCAGAATCAGGGCTTCAACCCTGAACTGAACTCTTTCCATTTAGCCAGCATTAGGGCTCCGACCCTGAACTGAGCATTTTCCGTTTAGCCAGCATTAGGGCTCCAACCCTAAACTGAACTTTCTTCCCTAGTTAGTCAGCATTAGGGCTCCAACCCTAAACTGAACTTTTTCCCTTTAGTCAGCATTAGGGCTCCAACCCTAAACTGAACTTTTTCCCTTTAGTCATCATTAGGGCTCCACCCTTAAACTGAACTTTTTCCCGTTAGTCAGCATTAGAGCTCCAACCCTAAAACTGAACTTTTTCCCTTTATTCAGCATTAGGGCTCCAACCCTAAACTGAACTTTTCCCCAGTTAGTCAGCATTAGGGCTCCAACCCTAAACTGAACTTTTTCCCTTTAGTCAACATTAGGGCTCCAACCCTAAACTGAACTTTTCCCCAGTTAGTCAGCATTAGGGTCAGCATTAGGGCTCCAAACTCTTCCCCAGTTAGTCAGCATTAGGGCTCCAACCCTAAACTGAACTTTTCCCTTTAGTCAGCATTAGGGCTCCAACCCTAAACTGAACTTTTCCCCATTTAGTCAGCATTAGGGCTCCAACCCTAAACTGAACTCTTCCCCAGTTAGTCAGCATTAGGGCTCCAACCCTAAACTGAACTTTTCCCTTTAGTCAGCATTAGGGCTCCAACCCTAAACTGAACTTTTCCCCAGTTAGTCAGCATTAGGGCTCCAACCCTAAACTGAAAATTTCCCCAGTTAGTCAGCATTAGGGCTCCAACCCTAAACTGAACTTTTCCCCAGTTAGTCAGCATTAGGGCTCCAACCCTAAACTGAACTTTTTCCCTTTAGTCAACATTAGGGCTCCAACCCTAAACTGAACTTTTCCCCAGTTAGTCAGCATTAGGGCTCCAACCCTAAACTGAACTCTTCCCCAGTTAGTCAGCATTAAGGCTCCAACCCTAAACTGAACTTTTCCCTTTAGTCAGCATTAGGGCTCCAACCCTAAACTGAACTTTTCCCCATTTAGTCAGCATTAGGGCTCCAACCCTAAACTGAACTCTTCCCCAGTTAGTCAGCATTAGGGCTCCAACCCTAAACTGAACTTTTCCCTTTAGTCAGCATTAGGGCTCCAACCCTAAACTGAACTTTTCCCCAGTTAGTCAGCATTAGGGCTCCAACCCTAAACTGAAATTTTCCCCAGTTAGTCAGTATTAGGGCTCCAATCCTAAACTGAACTTTTCCCCAGTTAGTCAGCATTAGGGCTCCAACCCTAAACTGAACTTTTCCATTTAGCTAGTATTAGGGCTTCAACCCTGAACTGAGCATTGTCTGTCAGTCAGCATTGGGGTTCCAACCCTGGACTGAACTCTTTCCATTTAGCCAGCATTAGGGCTTCAACCCTGAACTGAGCATTGTCTGTTAGTCAACATTGGGGTTCCAACCCTGAACTGAACTTTTCCATTCAGTCAGCATCAGGGCTTCAACCCTGAACTGAACTCTTTCCATTTAGCCAACATTAGGGCTTCGACCCTGAACTGAGCATTATCTGTTAGTCAGCATTGGGGTTCCAACCCTGAACTGAACTTTTCCATTCAGTCAGAATCAGGGCTTCAACCCTGAACTGAACTCTTTCCATTTAGCCAGCATTAGGGCTCCGACCCTGAACTGAGCATTTTCCGTTTAGCCAGCATTAGGGCTCCAACCCTAAACTGAACTCTTCCCCAGTTAGTCAGCATTAGGGCTCCAACCCTAAACTGAACTTTTCCCTTTAGTCAGCATTAGGGCTCCAAACTCTTCCCCAGTTAGTCAGCATTAGGGCTCCAACCCTAAACTGAACTTTTCCCTTTAGTCAGCATTAGGGCTCCAACCCTAAACTGAACTTTTCCCTAGTTAGTCAGCATTAGGGCTCCAACCCTAAATTGAAAATTTCCCCAGTTAGTCAGCATTAGGGCTCCAACCCTAAACTGAACTTTTCCCCAGTTAGTCAGCATTAGGGCTCCAACCCTAAACTGAACTTTTTCCCTTTAGTCAACATTAGGGCTCCAACCCTAAACTGAACTTTTCCCCAGTTAGTCAGCATTAGGGCTCCAACCCTAAACTAAACTTTTCCCCATTTAGTCAGCATTAGGGCTCCAACCCTAAACTGAACTTTTCCCTTTAGTCAGCATTAGGGCTCCAACCCTAAACTAAACTTTTCCCCATTTAGTCAGCATTAGGGCTCCAACCCTAAACTGAACTCTTCCCCAGTTAGTCAGCATTAGGGCTCCAACCCTAAACTAAACTTTTCCCTTTAGTCAGCATTAGGGCTCCAACCCTAAACTGAACTTTTCCCCAGTTAGTCAGCATTAGGGCTCCAACCCTAAACTGAAATTTTCTCCAGTTAGTCAGTATTAGGGCTCCAACCCTAAACTGAACTTTTCCCCAGTTAGTCAGCATTAGGGCTCCAACCCTAAACTGAACTTTTCCATTTAGCTAGTATTAGGGCTTTAACCCTGAACTGAGCATTGTCTGTCAGTCAGCATTGGGGTTCCAACCCTGGACTGAACTCTTTCCATTTAGCCAGCATTAGGGCTTCAACCCTGAACTGAGCATTGTCTGTTAGTCAACATTGGGGTTCCAACCCTGAACTGAACTTTTCCATTCAGTCAGCATCAGGGCTTCAACCCTGAACTGAACTTTTTCCATTTAGCCAACATTAGGGCTTCGACCCTGAACTGAGCATTGTCTGTTAGTCAGCATTGGGGTTCCAACCCTGAACTGAACTTTTCCATTCAGTCAGCATCAGGGCTTCAACCCTGAACTGAACTCTTTCCATTTAGCCAGCATTAGGGCTTCGACCCTGAACTGAGCATTGTCTGTTAGTCAACATTGGGGTTCCAACCCTGAACTGAACTTTTCCATTCAGTCAGCATCAGGTTTCAACCCTGAACTGAACTCTTTCCATTTAGCCAGCATTAGGGCTTCGACCCTGTACTGAGCATTGTCTGTTAGTCAGCATTGGGGTTCCAACCCTGAACTGAACTTTTCTATTCAGTCAGCATCAGGGCTTCAACCCTGAACTGAACTCTTTCAATTTAGCCAGTATTAGGGCTTCGACCCTGAACTGAGCATTGTCTGTTAGTCAGCATTGGGGTTCCAACCCTGAACTGAACTTTTCCATTCAGTCAGAATCAGGGCTTCAACCCTGAACTGAACTCTTTCCATTTAGCCAGCATTAGGGCTCCGACCCTGAACTGAGCATTTTCCGTTTAGCCAGCATTAGGGCCCCAACCCTGAACTGAGCTTTTTTTACCTTTGGCGACATTAGGGCTCCAGCCTCTGAGTTGCATTTTGTAGTCTAGAGTTTTTCCAATCCCCTCATCAGGGCTGTAAATTTTCATCACAATTAACTCACGAAATTTTCCTAGTGAAACTGGGGCAGAAAATTTCGTTCGTTTGTTTTGTTGTCTCAGCAGGTCTGACCCTGAGGTGCATGGATCGAGACGACCCACGGGATGAATCTCAATCCACAATAAAGAAAAGAAGAAAAGAACAAAAGAAAAAAAGAAGACGTTCCCACATATTGGAACCAACAAAGGGCAGGTCGCTCAAAAATTGGATCAAATTCCCGAGCTCCGTCAATCCC
The DNA here is from genome assembly GCF_000715075.1 of Nicotiana tabacum. Taxonomy (NCBI): domain Eukaryota; kingdom Viridiplantae; phylum Streptophyta; class Magnoliopsida; order Solanales; family Solanaceae; genus Nicotiana; species Nicotiana tabacum. Next base: position 78,526,016 of record NC_134089.1, on the reverse strand, counting down.
GTTTAGTTCAATACTGCAGAAATAAACAAGCGCCTACAACTTGCAAGCATCAAGATTCGGATCGAAGTCTACAAGCAGAATCAGCTAAGACCCAAGATCAAGTTGCAAAAGAATTATAGATAGGAATTTTGTAACTAGCGGTTGACAGGCATAAATAGTTAGTTCAGTTTCAATTTCCTTTGGTTGTAATAAGGCGGTCATTAAAGCGGTAGTAGCAACAGCAACAACAGTAACAGCAAGCATTGCAGTCCCACGGTAGTCCCAGCTACCAAAACTTCCCGAACTACATTAACCTGATTCCCCTTTAGCCAGGGATATGTAGGAAACCTTTGAAGCAAAGGTTCGGTTAAATCTTTTTCACAAAAAAAAAATGCTTCACACGGAGTACTCGGATGGGCAAAAATCGCTCACTTTATCTTTGCGCGAAAACCCTTCGTGTCTTCGGGCAAAGAGGGGCAGCTGTAAACACGTGATTTTTGCCCTATATTAGAATCACTCCCAAAAAATTCAAATAAAATAATTTTCCTTGGTGTGCAATTTTGTGAGATTTTATGATATTTTTGGATAATTGTTTGTATTTGTCTGTGTTTGTTTATTTGTTAAATTAATAAAAAATATACAAAAATATGTCGCATTTTGTATGTAGGATTTAATTCTACAATTGTTAGTAATTAAATTAGTTTTACAAAAATTAAAAATTACAAAAATAGGCATCTTTTGCATTTTTAGCATTTAATGTCCAAATGAACAATTTTATGCTTAATTATTACTTAATTGTGTGTTAATTGTTATTGGGAGTTAATTTGCGCTTTTATAACTTAATTTAGTTCTTAATAATAATTTAAGTATTTTTATAATTTAGTTTTAGAAAATAAAAGAAGAAAAAATAACAAAAATACAAAGAAAAATCGGATTGGGCCACTTCTTCAAATTTCAAACTCAGGCCCAAATAATTGCCCAATATTCCCCACGACCCGGTCCGCCCCATTAACCCAAATACCCAACACCCTTCTTCATTTTTCAAAACACAAAACAAAAACAAAAAAATAAAAAAAACCAAAAACCCTAAAAACTAAGAAACCATCCGCCCCCACACCCTTTTGCTTCTTCTTCTCCAAAAATACCAAACACCCCAAGCATCCATGGCAACCCCTCTGCCTCCCCACCACCTAAACACCACCATCGTCCAGCCCCGTCACTGCTTCCCCGTCTTCTTCGCGACGTCCTTCACCTCCGGCGACCATGGCTGCCCTTTCTATGCTTTGCTTTCATCTTCGTCGGAGTAACCATCTTTCATCTTCGTCGGAGTAACCAGTCGTCACTGCTTCAACATAAACGACCACAAGTAGTCCGCTATGGTTGCTGTCACTGCCTTCGACCTCGCCATGACCGGACGCTCCTGCTTCTTCTTGCAACGTCCATGGCTGCTCGAGTTGGAGCTCGACGAACTGCTGCTGCTGCTCACGCAGCTGCTTCAGCTTCCTTCGTCCCCGTCGGCTTCGTCGTCCGCTTCAAGCTCGAACAACCGAACGCACGAACAACTGCTTCTATTTCGCGAGCTGCTGCCTCACTTCGTCTTCTTCAAAGCTTGAGCATCGCCATGGCCAAGCCGTCTCCGAGCTGCTGCCTCACCTTCATCTTATTCGCGTACACGACCAGTCGCCACTGTTTCGTCTTCTTTAATCGCACCCCAGCTGCTCCTGTTCTGCCGCGTCAACTGCGGCTAGTGCTTCGGCATGGCTTCAGTTGCTAATAAGGTTCGAGTTCGTCGTCATTTGGTCGAGGTTTGGTCGAGGTTTGTCGGAACAGTCCGTACATATTTCGTGTCGATCCGGTTAGTAGATTTTGAGTTTTATTTTTTCCGTAGTTCGTTTTGATATTCTCGAATCTAAGATCGACAAATATTTGTTTTGTTCATGTCTATCGTTTGAATTAATTAGTTTGTTTATGTGCTTTGTTAAATTAATTTTCAGATTTCAAATGGAAGTTAATTAGTTGTTTTTCGTGTTTGTATTATTGTTTAGATAAATATTTGTTAGTTTTATGTTTGTTAGATTCAAATTGAAATATAATTAATTATTTCTTCAATTTGTTTCATGTGTTATGTATTTTTTCAGAAATTATTAATGTTGTTTGAATCATTTAATCCATCATGTTTGTTGTTTAAAAACAGATTTAGTTCATGTTCATCTTTGTTTGAAGTTCATGTTTAAATCCAGTGATTTAATGTGAGTTTATGTTTGTTTCTAATTTGTTGATTTAGTTTGAGTCATGTATTTTGTTGTTTGTATTGATGTATCCTTGCTCATCCATTGATGGTCTAAATTAACCAGGATTGGTTCCCGATATTGTTAATTTATTTTCATTAATTTGGAGTTGTGTTGTTCATCGTGTTCATATGATTTGTTGTTGAAGATTGTTGAGAAATTGGTCATCTTGGCTATATTTTGGTTAAGTTTGATTAATTGATTGTTTAGAGCTGATGGGGGTAGTTTGGTAAATTGCATTGCATTCAGGGGTAGAATGGTAATTGCAATAAGGTCGAAGGGGTATTTTGGTAATTGAACATTATTTTGATTCTTTATGTTAAGCATGGGAGACAAAATATAATGGGGTGGGGTTTTTGATATACTTGTTTAACATAATGGGGGACAAGACAAATTATAATGGGTTGGGAATATTGTACTTATTTAATGTAGGCATGGGAGACAAATTATAATGGGTTGAGAATGTGGTATTTATTTAATGAAGGCATGGGGGACAAGGTTTAAAATAAAGAAAACATTAATAAGTGGGACAAAGCATGTCATTGGGGGAATAATTTGGAGTTGGGAATTGAAGACTTGTCTTGCTATATATAGAGTCATTCTTGACATTAAAAAGGGAAGATTTGAGAGAAAAAGGGAGCACGGGAATTAGACAGACTTGAACATTAAAAGAAAACTAAGACTTGAGAGAGTTTTTAGACCGAAAAAGAGAAAGACAACTTGAACTTCTACTTGAATAAATGTCGTTTGCCTTTCCTCGAGTGTTATTCAAAAATCAGTAAACTATTGCATCTTGTATCCGTCTCTCTTCTGCTTTGACTGCGATTGCACCTTTGGTATTGCTGATTTTTCAATCCGTTACTGGGTTATTCTACTGATTGTTACTGGTTTGCGGTGTTGCTGAACCTGCTGTTGCTGTGGTATTATTGCTGCTGACTCCTACTGCTTTTGTTCTTGTACTTCCATTTTCAGGTACACATTTGTATACTCTCGGATTGAAGAGAAATGAAATATTAATCAGGCTTTGTTCCTGTTGAATCCCTCCTGTTTAGATTTGTGTTTGAATATAATTTTCCTTTCTTTGTATAAAAATGTAGTTGATTGATTAAATGAATAATGATGTCGCATATGCATAACTTCTTCATCTAATAATGTTAGTTTAAATTAATCAAAGAATAGTTAATCTGTTTTGATATTATGGTGTGTCAATCTCACGTTTTAGTATTATTGAATAATAGAATATAGAATGAAAGCAGTTTTTCTTTGTACAAACTCGGTCGCAATTTTCCATTCGCATTAGCCGTAAACTAACAACTAATAAGTTACGTTTTAGCATGTAATTAATTAAGAGATTTTCTTTTATTTTAGAGATGAACTTAATAGAAAAATATAGTCACTGTAGGTTTATCCTTTTAAAATAAAATGAGACGAGCCTCGACAAACAAAAATGCATAAGTTGCGGGGCCCTCTAAATGTATATATTAAAATACTTAGAATTCGAGACAAGCCGTTTAGCGAATTTTACGGCCTTCCCAAAATAACAATACGCTAGTTGCTTTAGGCGCACCTTTAATAATTTAACCTTCTTAAACACGGGTGCACATTGATGTGACCCAAATCCAAATCTCAACGGAGTCAAAATATGTCGACGACCACGGGTGCATTGATTGTGACGTGGTTCGAGATGCATTTTCACGACGTTGCAATTCTATAAAAATAAATGATAATAATAAAAGCGGTTTTAAACTTAATAAAAGCACATAAGTCACAACATGTATTTAAATCAGATATTTAGCCATTATAACAATTTAAGCGACCGTGCTAGAACCACGGGATTCGAGGGTGCCTAACACCTTCCCTCGGGTCAACAGAATTCCTTACTTAGAATTTCTGGTTCGCAGACTTCATTTGGAAAAGTCGAAAATTTCCTCGATTTGGGATTCAAGATAAACCGGTGACTTGGGATACCAAAAACCAAACCTTTTCCAAGTGGCGACTCTGAATTAAATAAATAATCCCATTTCGAATATTGTCACTTAAATTGGAAAAACTCCCTCACACATTTTTACCCTTCGAGGCGGGGCGCGCAAAAAGGAGGTGTGACAAAAATCCAACTCCAAACATCCCAAAGTAATTTCTAGTTGTTCTTTCCATTCTCTAAAGTTGGAACCATTCAACTCGAAAATATTGGACATATTTCTTGAAAATAGAACCTGGAGTAATAACTTTAGCCAGAAATACTACAAGTCAATAAAAACTACTCCTATGACAATCATATAAAACATAACGCATCACCATATCTATCCTTTGATAAGTTAGGATATGATGTGCTACCATTAATTGAAAAGTGATAATTTTCTTTTATTCATATATATATATATATATATATATATAAACGATAAAATAATACCAAAATTTACTTTTAGTACTTTCACCAAAATGTTAATACCTTTGGGTATTAAACGGTGCAATATTTCTTAAATACTAGCATATCTGCACGTGCGATGCACGTGTATTTTATATCATATTTTAATAAAATATATACTAAATTAATTAATGCTTACATAATTGAAAAACATTTGATTTTATCATATATTACATGTTTAAATATGCCAGAAGCTAGCACTACTTTGTAACTTTAAGAACTTTTTATAAATAAAGTAAAAGACATACTCTCTACGAACTCTATCTCAGTTCTTCTAGCCATAACATTATCAATTATATTTTGGTATATCTCCTTTATGAGTTTGATTGCTTCAATAGACGGCATAAAAAGCAACAGTTTTTGATCGACTTTCTTTTTCCTATATTCTTCAAACATAACATAATTAATTGCGCTTTGGTATAATTATCTTCTCAAGGTTGATTGCTCTTTTTTGCGGAAAGATTCAAGCCTCGGATTTGTTTTATATGAATGTAGATGTCATGCACAAAATTAAGCTTCTTCATATAAACATATAAATAATATACACATTTACTCATCAATAAGTCTTGAGTCGTCAGGGTTCTTTCTTCACATTAGTATATCAGAACTAAGAGCTCTCCTTTTCTTCCCATTAATGAAAATGATGGTTGCTTTGTCCGTCTACTTTCCTGAAATCATTCGGTTATAGTAAAAATATATTTCTACAATTTCTAAGGAGCGTATAGTGCTTAAATAACTTCAAGAATGCAACAAGAATTGATGTCATAAGAAATTATCAATACTGATTAGAGGAATTTATGCCTCTTACCATGCCTCATTTTATATTTTAAGTTCAAAAATAATTCCCCAGATTTTGAGGGAAACCTTCTTCTTCTCTATTTTTTATTCAATTTTTCAACAACATAAGTATGATTGTATATAACTATAGACATCACATTTCACAACCAGGTTTGAGAAATCAATGTGACGCTACCTTTTCATATACAAGTTCAAGAGAGAGAATGTATTATAAATGTCTTGCAAACTGAAAATTAAAAGTCAGAAAATAAAAAAAGAATTACTACTACTTGTATGTAATTAGGTAAAACCCAACAATTAAGAAAAGGCAGAAAATCAAAAACAACAAATCTATTGATTTGGCATTTTAAAATCATGAACTTACGACAAAGGACATAAATTCAAAGAGAGTAAACTAAAACAAACGATAAATATGAAACTTTAACTATTGTGACAATGAAAAATCACTAATTGTCTTACAATCATCTCCAAGTTTTAATTGTATCGTTATCGCTTTACAAACGAAGAAAATTTCTACCAAAATAAGACATTCAATATACCTTATCTTAAATGAAGCCGTACTACATAACCGCATTGTATAGATTATAATTAATATTATCAAGCTAATAAACATGACAACCAACACAAATACATTGGCACCCTGGGGCATTTGTCAGCACAAATGACATCACCAATAACTCATAATGCCCGTATCGAGTGCGGAAAGCTATCTTAGGGACATCAGATGCCCTAATCCTCAACTGATGGTAGCCAGATCTCAAGTCAATCTTCGAAAATACATTGGCACCCTGAAGTTGATCAAGCAAATCATCAATCCTCGGCAATGGATACTTATTCTTGATTGTAACCTTGTTCAACTGCCAGTAATTTATACACATCCTCATCGATCCATCCTTCTTCTTAACAAACAACACCGGCGCACCCCAAGGTTAGACACTAGGTCTAATAAAGCCTTTATCAAGCAAGTTTTGCAACTGCTCCTTCAATTCTTTCAACTCAGGTGGGGCCATACGATATGGTGGGATAGCAATGGGCTGAGTGCCTAGAGCCAAATCAATACAGAAGTCAATATCTCTATCGGGTGGCCTACCCGGCAGGTCTGAAGGAAATACCTCAGGAAACGCACGAACAACAGGCACAGAATCCATAGAAGGAACCTTGGCACTTGAATCACAAACATATGCCAAATAGGCCAAACACCCCTTCTCGACCATATGCCGAGTCTTCATATATGAGATAACCCTACGGGTAGATTGACCAGGAGTCCCTCTCCACTCTAAACGAGGTAAACCTGACATGGCTAAGGTCACAATCTTGGCATGACAGTCAAAGATAGCGTGGTAAGCTGATAACTAGTCCATCCCCAATATGACATCAAAATCAACCATATCTAGAAGTAACAAATCTACTCGATTCTCAAGACCCCCAATCAAAACTATAGATGAATGATGGACACGATATACCACAATAGAATCACCCACCAATGTAGACACATATACAGGAGCTCTCAAAGAATTACTAGGCATGACCAGATACAGTGCAAAATAAGATGGCACATAGGAGTATGTAGATCCTGGATCAAATAGAACTGAAGCATCTCTACTAAAAACTAGAACAATACCTATGATAACTGCATCGAAAGCCTTAGCCTCAGGCCTGGCTGGAAAAGCATAACATCGCGGCTGGGCCCCACCACTTTGAACTACATCTCTGGGATGGCCTCCTGCTGGCTGGCCTCCGCCTCTAGCGGCCTGACCTCCACCTCTAATACCTCTACCTCCACCTATAGCACCCCTACCTCTACCTCTAGCTGGCTGAGCGGGCAGTGGAATATTCGGTGTCTGAACCATGGCACGGGAACCTTGATGCTGAGAGTTGCTTGGTGCTCGAGGGTAAAATCTAACAATATGCCTCGTATCGCCACAAGTTTAACAAACCTTCGGCTGCTGGGATTGCTGACCCTGACAACCTGAATAACCACTCTGAAAACTCTGGAGCAGAAGTGCACTAATAGGAGCTGGTGGTGCACGATAGTGCAACTGATCTGAATACTGCATATGAGAACCACGACCACCTGGAGTAGCATGAGAAGCCTGAAGTGCTGAATGAAATGGCCTAGAAGGATGGCCCCTACCAAAAGAATCCCTGCCTCCAGATGAGGCACCACTGAACCTGCCCGAATGACGAGGCCTCTTATCAGACCCCTGACCACTACCCTGTGATAGAACCATCTGAACCCTCCTGGCCACATTGGCCGCATCCTGAAAAAAAATCTCGCTCCCCGTCTCCTTAGCCATCTACAATCGAATTGGCTGACTGAGTCCCTCAATGAACCTCCTCCCTCTCTCTCTCTCAGTGGGAAGTATAAGAAGAGCATGACAGACCAAGTCAATGAATTTGGTCTCGTACTAAGTGACAGTCATAGAACCCTACTGGAGACGCTCTCAACTGCCTCCGATAGTTCTCCCTTTGAGTGATAGGAAGAAACTTCTCCAAAAATAGCTAAGATAACTGATCCCAAGCCAAAGCTGGTGACCCAGCTGGTCTAGCCAATCAATAATCTCTCCACCAAGTCTTGGCGAATCCAGACAAATGAAAAACAACAAAGTCGACCCCATTGGTCTCCACTATCCCTATGTTTTGAAGAACCTCATGACAGCTATCCAAATGATCCTAGGGATACTCAGAATATGTACCACCAAAAGTAGTGGTGAAGAGCTTGGTGAACCTGTCCAGTCTGTGCCACAACACCAGGCTGAGCTACCCCAACTGGTTGAGCTGCTAGAGTCTGAAACTAGGGAGTCATCTACTCCGAAGTGCAAGTAGCAGGATTCTAGGCTCCTCCTCCAGCCTGAGAGATGGCTGGTGCTACAGGAAGCAAGCATGTCTGTGTGACACTCTCTATAAGGCCCACTAGATGGACCAGATCATCCTGAAGTACTAGGGAAATGATGAATCCCTCTGAGACCTGAGCTGGTCCTGCTGGAACTGTCTGGGCGGGAACCTCATCGTAAAACTCAACTTGAGGCTCCGCCACTGGTGCTCCTGCTCGAGCTCTGGGTTGAGCCCTACCTCTGCCTCGGGCCTTAGCACGACCTCGACCTCTGTGCCTCGTAGGAGCTACTACTGGGGGTGCGGGTTGTTGGTCAACTGATGAAGCAGTACATGTTCTCACCATCTGCGAAAGAACAGAGTGAAAGTTTAATTAGCATTGAGAAATCAAATCGCACGACAGGAAAGAATAGATATGAAGTTTTTCCTAACTCTGTAGCCTCTGGGGATAAATACAGACGTCTCCATACCGATCCTTCAGACTCTACTAAGCTTGTACGTGAATTGTAAGACCTAAGCAAGCTAGAGCTCTGATACCAACTTGTCATAACTCGAATTTCCCACCCTCGGGAGTGGAGATGGCGCCTACTAGTAAAAGCTAGGCAAGCCAATCATTACAATTATTTAACCCTTTTCATTTTTAATCCCTTAACATTTGCGAGTTAACATTTTATAAACAATGGATATAATAAAGTGGAAGAATTAAATGTACCAATTTAAAATAATACCGATACAAATCCATAAACAAAAGCTACCCAGAACTGGTGTCACAATCTCACAGACTGTCTAGGAATACTACAAATATGGGTCTGAAAGATAAATGCAAAGTTGTTTCTGAAATACATAAAAGAAACAATATGGAAAGATAGAAGGAGTCGCCAAGGCCTGCGAATGCTTGCAAGACTACCTCGGGTCGCCTGATGGACTGAAGGCAGCAACCTCACTATGGTCCAAAAGCTGCAGCCCGAGATCTGCACATAGTGCAGAGTGTAGTATCAGCACAACCGACCCCATGTGTTGGTAAGTTCCTAGCCTAACCTTGGTGAAGTAGTGACGAGGCTAGGACAAGACTACCAAATAAACATATGCGGTTATATCATATACAACAAGTAATAATGACAGAAACTAGTAGTTAAAGATGGGAAGGGGAAACATGCTGCGGGGAATATCATGTACAAAGAAATCCTAGTAAAGAAGTGAAAGGAACACAAAAATTCAACAGTAAGCAAGAATAAGGAAATCAAAGACAAGTGCATGGTACCACCCTTCCTGCTTTTACTCTCATCCTCACCACAAGAATCAATATAATCGGCACAGAATCACCCTTCGTGCTTTTAGCTCACATAATCATGTCACAAAATGATCCTTTGTGCATTATCACTCATATCATAACACGATATTGTACATCATGCGACACAACATCACCCTTCGTGCTTTTACCTCACAATATCGGCATGGCATCACCCTTCGTGCATTAACACTCTCAACATCATGCACGACATCACCCTTCGTGCTTTACACTCTTCCTCACCTAAGCAACAATCACAAAGCAATTTGGGCAAGGGAATCAATAACATCACAATAAAATACCGCCAAGGGAACAATAGCATAACAACAATGTCCTGGCAAGAGAAACAATACCATGAGTAATAACTTTCCGGCTAGGGAGATAATATCAAAAGCAATAACATCCTGACAAGGGAGACCATATCATAAACCTCTTTTTTTTTTCCACAATTACTTCACAACTCAATTCTCAACTTGAGCCAATGCTCTACAATGTTCAATTACCAATAATACTTCCACAAGCCTTGTTCAACAATAAAAATCATCATATAAAGCATGAAAAATACAAAACGGAATCAAATCAACCATAATATAAGACCCATGGGCATGCTTGACTCCGACGTATAGATACTCGTCACCACACCTATACGTCGTACTCAACAATTAACACATAGCAAATAAGACACAACTCCTAATCCCTCAAGTTAAGATTAGACAAAACACTTACCTCAATGCCACAAACACAATTCAAGCCTCAACTACCGCTTTACCTCTTGTTTCCACCACCAATTCGCGTATATCTAGCCATAATTTACTTAACGATATCAATAAATGCTAAATGAATCAATTTTAATGCATGAAAATAGGTTTTCTATCGACCTCGGGCCCACATGGTCAAAACTCGATTACCCATTTACCCACGAATCAAATATATAATTTTTTTTGAATCAGACCTCAAATCGAGGTCCAAATCCCTAAAATTTAAAAATCCTAAGTTCTACTTAAAACACCCAATTTTCCCCATGAAAACCCTTGATTTTGAATTGAAATCATGTGAAAAGATGTTATAGATTAAAGAAAATGAGTTAGAAATAACTTACAATTGATTTGGAGAAGAACTTTTCTTTAGAAAATCGCCCAAGAGAGCTTAGGGTTTGAGAGAGTTTGAAAAATGAAGAAAAATGCGTCTAAGTCCAAATTAACTGGTCGCAGATGTCACAATTGAGACCAGGGTTTGCAATTATGGGCCCCTTCAGGACCTATTGTCTTCGCGAATGCAAAGAATCTATTGTATTTGCGACCATGGGAAAATCCTGTCACCTTCGCAATTGCGAAGAAAACATCGCATTTGCGATTGGGAGGGCTTCACAATTCCCACCCAGTGTTCGCATTTGCGAAAAGGGCCTGCTTAGGCTTGGTTCGCATTTGCGACACTGGGGTCCCAATTACTAAGTCTATCCGCTTTGCAATTACAAAGCCTGATCTCACAATTGCGAGGTCAGAGGCCTGGGCAAAAATACCAGATACCAACACTTTGTTCTAAGTCCAATTTCACTCCATGGCTTATTCAAAACTCACCCGAGCCCTCGAGGCTCCAAACCAACCATGCATGCAAGTCTAAAAACATCATACAGACTTTCTCATGCGATCGATTCATCATAATAACATCGACATCTATGAATTAAACCTCAAATTCATGAAATCACTCAAGAACATCAAAATTACTATTTTCTCAACTATAGGTCCGTTTTCTACCAAACCAATTCCGATCTTTACCAAATTTTATAGATTCAACTTAATTATTGTTTCAAACTTGTAAAAGGCTCCGGAACCAAGATACGGGCCCGATACCATCAAGAAATGCATCAATTCACTTCTAAAAACCATTATATTTTCTAGAAAACAAATTTCTTTAAAAATTTATTTCTCGGGCTTGGGACCTCAGAATTCATTTCTGGGCATATGCCCAAGTCCCAAATTTTACTACGGATCCTACGAGACCATCAAATCACGGGTCCGGATCCATTTACCAAGATTCTTGACCAAAGTCAACTTTATTCAATTTTAAAAGCTAGTTTCCATATTTTACTTAGTTTCACATAAGAGATTTCCGAAAATGCACCTGGAATGTGCACGCAAATTGAAGTGAGACAAAAAGAGGATTTTAAGGCCTCGGAACATAGAATTTACTATCAAAACAAGTGATGATCTTTTTGGTCATCACATGTAATTACCTGACCGGTCGTTTTGAGTATTGTCGCCTTGTTCCCCAATTTATTGCTTAGTCTATGTTCATTTGTGGTTATGTGACTTGCCGGGGTGGTTGGTATGTTTTAGGGGATGTTTCGGAATGAATTGGGACACTTAATCCCAAGGTTAGAAGCTTAAGTCGAAAGAGTTGATCAGATGTTGATTTATGAGTAAACGACTTCGGAATAAACTTTTGATAGTTCTGATAGCTTTGTATGCTGATTTTGGACTTAGAAGTTTGTCCAGATATTGATTTGGAGGTCCATAGGTTGTTTTGGCTTGTATTGGCGAAAGATGTAATGTAGAAGGTTCAGAAAGTTGAGAAGTTTGTCCGAGAGTTGACTTTGTTGATACCGAGCTCAGATTTTGATTCCGAAAATTGAAGTAGGTTATCTGTGTCATTTATGACTTATGTGCAAAACTTATGGTCAATCAGAGATGGTTAGATAGGTTTCAACATTGACTGGAAATCCATTAGTTTCAATAGGCTTGAATTGGGGTACGATTCATGTTTTTGATGTTATTTGATGTGATTTTGAGGCTTTGAGTAATTTGTATTATGTTTTAGGATGTGTTGGTATGTTTAGAAGGGGTCTCGGGGGCCTCAGTATGATTTTGACTAAAATCGGATTGAGTTTTGGGCTTGAAAAGTTTCTTTTAGCTTCAATTCTTGTGCAACCGCACCTACATGAAAATGGCCGTAGGTGCGGAGCCGCAAATGCGGCTAGGAAGGCGCATATGTGAGATTTTATGGGTAGTGGTTGTAGGTACGAAGTTGTTTCCGCATCTACGAGCCCGCAGATACAATAAAGCTGCCATAGATGCGTATTTTGGTCGGGGGAATTTGGGGTCGCAGAAGTGGAGGCATTACACATGTGCGGTCCCGTAGGAGTGGACCTTGGACCGCAAAACGAGCTTTGGCTGTAGAAGCAGTAGCTTAGGAGTTTAATGAATTTTCGCAGAAGCGAAAGAATGTCCGCAAATGTGGTGTCTGGCCCGTAGAAGTGAGAATCACTAGGAAAATTGTTATAATCAAGGGTTTGATCTTTTTCTTCATTTTTAGACTTGTGGAGCTCGGCTAGTGGCGATTTTTGAGATGGAATTCACTCTAATTCAAGATGCAAGCAACTTTTGATCAATTTTGTCAATTAACATTGATTTTCCCACCTAAATTATGTATTATTGAGGTGAAATTTAGAGGATATTTGACTAGGCATTGTAGAGTAAGATTAGAGATTTGAGGGTCGATTTGTGATTAGAATTGAATAATTTTGGTATGGTTAGACTCATTATTGAAAGAATATTTAGATTTTATAATTTTTTCCGAGTTTGAGGTGTGGGCCCAGGGTTAAATTTTTGGGTTGACCTTTTGAATTTGGTTAACGAACTTAGTTTTATTGTATTGGATCGATTCCTATAGCTTGTATTGATTATAGTAAGTTGTTTGTGACTAGATTCGAATCATTCAGAGGCGGATTCGCCAGGAAAGAGTTTGTTGGAGCATTGAGTTGCACAAATCGAGGTAAGTAACACTTATAAACTTATAACTAAGGGTATAAATCCTTAAGATATATGTTATGTGGGTTGTTTTGAGGTGACACACATGATAGGTGACGGGCCTGTGGGCGTGCACCATGGTAATCATAATCCGGGTAGGTTTTTATACTGTGTTGATATCAAGTCTTGTTTTATCCTTGTTATTTATGCGTGTTAGAGTAATTGAGCTATGATTCATGTTAGAAATAATGTTTAAGCTATGTGCTTATTTTGTTGGGACCCACTGAGGTTATTTTCACTATTGAGTTATTTTCTTAAACTACAATTATGTACTCAGTCATGTTTATTTATTTTCATATTATATCTCAGTCTCTGCTATCATTCGCTATTACATCATGTTATCATTGTTTGGGCTCAGTAGTATGAGATTTTTGAGCCCGTGAGACTAGAGAAATTGATGACTGAGTTGGGCCTGAGAGTCAAATTGTGAGTGTTATTATGGATTGGGTTGTATGCCGCAGCAGGCCTTATCGGCTTATTTATAATTATGGATCGTGTTGCACACCACAGCAGGCCTTATAGGCTTTATATTAGCGCTTGGGTAGGTCCGCCCCTCCGGAGTATGACATACCAGCAGTGAGTTAGGCATAGTGATTTATAACACGTGCTTTGTTGCGGTACATTGATGCTAGGCACCCGTACAATTCTGAGTGATCGTGTGTGATGAGTAGGAATTTGAGATAGACAGATTGAGCATTGTGAATGTGTGAATACCTGGAAATAATACTTTGATACCGTACTTTTGACTTGCTTATTTGACATGTAGGCATAGAAATGTATCATTCCTCATGCTAGCTATACTTGACATGTTCTTTTTAGTGTTGGTCTTTGGTTGTGTACTTGAAAGCATGTCTTTATTCATATACTGTGAACGAGCTGAATATGGAAGTTTTCTCTGAGTTATTATTGTTATTCTCACTGTGATATTAGTGTTGTCATTATATTGATTCTGACTGTATCATTCTAAGCTCGCCACTTCTTTCAACCAGAGGTTAGTCCTATTATTTATTGAGAATATTAGGTTGGTTGTACTCATACTACACTCTGCACTTGGTGTCCAGATCCAGGTACATGTGGACGTGGTAATTACTATATTGTTGCCAGCGCTTGCTTGGAGACTTCGAGGTAGCTGCTGTGACGTCCGCAGACCTTGACTTTCCTTCCATTCATGATTTTCTATACTGTTCTATTATCCAGACAATTTTAATAGAGTTTATTTATTTTGAGATGCTGTAGTGCTTATGTACTCGATGACACCAGATTTTGGAATGGTTGTGGTAGAGTTACATTTGTTTTATCAGTTATTATGAGATTTTCTGCAGTTGATCTTATAAAAATCATATTCGTATTCAAATGCTTATTTGTTATATGATTGTCGGCTTGCCTAGTAAATGTGTTAGGCACTGTCCCACAAGTTGGGATTTTGGGTCGTGACAAGTTGGTATCAGAGCACTAGGTTACTTAGGTCTCACGAGTATTAGTATTAGTAGAGTCTTGCGGATTGGTACAGAGACATCTATACTTATCTTCGAGAGGCTACAAAACTATTAGGAAACTTCACTTTTTTGTACTCTTATCGTGCGGAATTGTTGATTCTAGAAACTAAACTTTTGTTATTCTATTCTCTCACAGTTGGTGATGAGACATGCGATTGTAGTAGGTGGACGACCACTAGTACCATTAGCTAGGGCCGTGAGAGGCCGGAGGCCGAGGTGTGGCTCATACTACAGCTAGGGTAGCACCTGTGGAGCCACTAGTTGCTCCAGCTGAGGAGCATATACTAGATGTTGAGCCGGTGGGACCAGCTCAAGCACCATATGTTCCCATTATGATCCCAAGACTTTAGGAGGCTTTGTCCAAGGCATTGACTGTATGCATGAGCCTTTCTCAGGCGGTTTCAGTTCTGGCTACACCAGCCACTTCGCAGGCCGAGGGAGGTGCTCAGACTCCCGTCATCCTACTCTAAAGAAGATAGCTTAGGGACTCTAGACACCGGGGGTACTACCAGCGTAGTCAGTTATAGCTACGCGATCCTAGGTTGGCCCACTTGTGAAGGATGAAGAGCAGAAGAGACTTGAGCGATTTGGGAGGCTTAAGCCTCTAGAATTCAGCGGGGCCAACATAGGAGATCGAGACACAGCCCCAGGGCTATGGGGAAAGATGTAGATCGATCGCCCTAGATAGACAACTACATAGAGGGTCTCTACTAGTCTATATATTCTTTTATTTCGTTCCCCCCGTAAGAAAAATATTACAACCTATGAGGTCTGCAAGTTTCACATCTAAGTAATACCCGATCCGATAGTTTACGATATAGATAGATAGATATATATTTCTAAAGAACATTCTAAGAAAAGATATTAATAGATATCGGTAGTTGTCCGGTCGTACCCAAACAATAATATTCCAGAGGGAAATGCACCTAAGCTAGGTTTCACCTATGAAGGGCTTTATGAGGTTCGGGAAGAAGGGCAAGCTAGGCAGTTTGACTAGCTACGCCAAGAGGGTATGTCAGTAACTCAGTATGATATGAGATTCTCAGAGTTGGCTCGTCAGGCGGTATAGTTGGTACCCACTGAGAGGGAGAGGATTAGAAGGTTCATTGATGGCTTCTATCACGACAAACTGGAGGGTCATGACTAGCACCCGAGCCATACTTACCGAGCACCAACGTACATTTTATCTAACCTTCGTTATTATCTTTAAGGGCCGACGAGATCAATATAAATGATAGACATGGATCATGAACAACCAACAATGAAAGATAATGGAATGAACATACGTAACATAGGATGACTAGACGGTCAATGAACTATATATAAGGTATGAGCTACCATGTTACCATGAAAGACTATAAAAAAAAATCAGCCGACAAGGGATACAAAACCATACATGAGTCGACACCTGTCTATGAGCCTCTAAAGGAACATAAGTACTAAAAAATTGCTGGAACAGGGTCCCGACATACCCATAATGTCTATAACAAAATTCATACCAAGACCACGACAAGTACGGAGAAGGGATCTCGCCAATAACCACTGAACTGGGCAATCTACTATGGTGGAGGAGCTGTATCTACCCGTCCATCAGGACCTGCAGCACGACATGCAACATCCACAAACGAAAAGGACGTCAGTATGAATAAAGTACTGACTATGTAAGGTAGGAAAGCATAAGTATGAACAGTAATGTAAACAGGGATAGAGAATATACATCCTGTAACACCTAGATACCTCTAAGGGCTACTGACATGAAATGCATGACACACACACACACACACACACACACACACACACACACACACATATATATATATATATAAACTTTTAAAACATATGCCTCTGTGGGCATCATCATCATCATCATATCATACCCGGCCGTAATAGGCTCAGTAAAATGTACTCGGCCATCATAAGGCTCGATAGAATTGTACCTGACCACGTGGAGCTCGGTAAAACCCAACTAATCTATAGTTGCACAATAGGTGTCGTACCCGGCCGACGATAGGGCGACTCGGTAGAGTAAAATAAATACATATATATAATGCATGCTGGACTTATTGGAATCACATTCTGGACCTTTCGGAGTGACGTAAGGTCGGTATCCTCTATACACGTTATTAGGACTAACTCTTCATCATGATTTTTATAAGAATCAGAAAGTACCAACAACATTGATAATATAAGAATAAGAGAAGCAACATCAACATCAATCGCTCCATAAGAAGGGAAACAATGTAAGTACTGCTAGCTTCTAAGAGTAGAGTATCTTTAGAAGCTCGTTCATTACATTATGTACAATTGGAGTCGTGCAAAAGAAGGAAAGGGATATCCTCACATACCTTGTATATACTGCCCAATTTGAAGCTATGCAAATGTCACGACTCCTTAGTCTACAATAAGAAAAATGATACTATCGTTATCGTTTAAGCGTCGTAAATATTATATATCAATCACAACCTATTTTACGATAAAACGGACAACAACTCCCCTATTTATAAGACTTCCCACAAGTAAAAACAATCACAAAACATCCCAAACAACATCAACAATAATCATATTGATCCTCCCAAAATAGTCCACCAACAAACAACATTACTACCAATCTTTCGATATATATTTCACAAGTTCTAGTTTCAATGACTTAGCCGTAACTTGGATAATCTTAAATACATGTAGAGTAAGAGGTTACTTACCTTCAAATATAAAGAAAAACTCCAATTTGGGATTAATTGTCCACGAAATATCCCTCCAATGCTGCCACAAGAACAAGAAAGCGAAACTAGCAATCAATTAGGGTTTTCCGGCACTAGAATCATTTTAGAAGTCTTGAAATCACCTAGGGTTGATATTAAAAACTTGAGGGAATATTTACAGAACATAAACCCCTTAAAAAACCACCCACACGAGCTGGAACAACACAGAAATGAACAACAACAAGAAGAATAAGAAACTTCCTAGCGCCATGGGATTCCCGACACCTGATATGTGTTATTTGCTCTTTGTTTGGGTCTTGGCTCATGAGAGAAACTTGAGAGAATGTTTTTAGGGTTCTAAGGTCTGAATACACTGAAAAATAATGACATAAAATGGGGTGAGGCATATTATATCTATCCATATGTCTTAAACTACCTATGTGGGCCCCATAGAGAGCTACTTGGCGCAGTCTCACAAAAATATGAATATCTCTCTACTCCGATATCGTATTGATGAACGGTTAAATGCGTTGGAAACTAGACGCATAGATATTATATTTTGTGTGTAGATAACCCCATAATTCTAACTAAATTGGGAGAAAAGCTTAGTAATATTTGACCTAAAGTTTAAGTAAAATTATGAACGTATGTTGCAACAACGTTTGTCGACTTTTGTTTCATAATTTATTTGACTTCAAGACTTATGATAGGGATATTATATGATTCAAATACCTCAAAATATGACCTCTTTAGTATATTAAGAACATCTAGGTTTACTCGAAAATATGGGTTACAACATCCTTGATTCATTTAACTTCTAATACTTGTTAACCACTTTTATACACACTTGTATCATTTAAGACCAATATGATTAACTTCTTATAATCTTAAAGATAATCTCTTCATGGATTTACATTAATTACCTTACGACATTAACTAACGTATATGAATACGGGTTGTAACAGCCTCAACTATGGATTGCGTTTCATTATGACTCGAGAGATTGCAACAGGTATGAGGTTTGATGAGGTGGTTGATATTGCTAGATGTCTAGAGTTGGTTCGCAGTCAGGAGTGTGAGAAGAGGGAGGACAAGATGCCTCGTGGTTCGGGTGGTTTTGAGTAATGCCTCATCTAGAGTATAGTCCCACCACCGCAGAGGTCGTTCCTATAGGCCCGCTTAGATGGCTTGTCCGATTTATCATGGTACATCTACTAACCATGGTTCATGTGCTACTCATCCAGGTCAGTTATCTTTTAGTTCCCTCCCAGCTCAAAGTTCATTCCATGCTCCATCAATTCAGGGTTCGTGTGCTAGGTTCTTCGAGTGGTTATTCTGGTTCTCAAGGTCCAATTTAGTCCTCGCTGCCATTATGGGATCAAGGTTGCTTCAATTATGGAGAGTTATGGCATGTGAGGTGGTATTGTCCTCGTCTTATGGGAGTCCAGTTTAGCAGAGAGGTCAGGCTTGAGTTCTACTTCAGTTGCTTAACTAACCGCTCAATCAGCTCGGGGTAGGACTCAGGCAACTCGAGGTTGCCCTAGAGGGGAGGTCGATCAGGTGGTGGTCAGTCTCGATGCTATTCTTTTCCCACTAAGCCAGAGGCTATTTCTTCAAACGCAGTGAACACATGTATTGTTTCAGTATGCCACAAAGATTCTTCCTTATTATATGACCTTGGTTCCACTTATTTATATGTATCACCATACATTGCTCTTTATTTGGATATGCCCCTTGATTAATTAGTTGTGTATGATCATGTATCTACGCCGATGGGTAAATTTATTAATGTGGATTGTATGTATCGGCCATGTGTGGTGACTGTTGAGGGATTGGAGATGAGAATTGATCTTTTACTGCTTAGTATGGTTGATTTTGACGTGGTTCTAAGCATGGATTAGTTGTCACCATGTCATGCTATTCTAGATTGTCATGCTAAGATTGTGACGTTGGTGATGCTGGGGTTCCCTAGGATTGAGTGGAGAGGTTCTTTGGACTATGTTTCCAATAGAGTGATTTCATATTTAAAGGCTCAATTGATGGTTGGGAAGGGATGTCTAGCATATTTGTCATTTGTGAGGGATGCTGGTGCTGATACTCCTACCATTGAGTATGTTCCAATAGTGCGAGACTTTCCGGATGTGTTTCCTATAGACCTGTGGGGCACGCCACCCGACAACGACATTGATTTTGGTATTGACTTGGTGTTGGGCACTCAGTATATCTTTATTCCTTCATATCGTATGGAACCACAAAAGTTGAAGGAATTGGAAGAGCAGCTTCAGGAGCTACTTGATAAGGGATGCATTAGGCCTAGTGTGTCACCTTGGGGTGAACTAGTTCTTTTTGTGAATAAGAATGATGGTACTATGCGGATATGCATTGATAATAGGCAGTGGAAGAATGTTACAATTAAAAACAAGTACCCACTACCGCTCATTGATGACTTATTTGACTAGCTTTAGGATGCGAGAGTGTTCTCTAAGATTGATTTGAGGTATGGGTATCACCAGTTAAAGATTCGGGATTCTTATATTCTGAAGGAAGCATTCAGGACCCAGTATGGCCATTACGCATTCCTTGTGATGTCTTTTGGGATGACCAATGCCCCAACAATATTTATGCATCTAATGAACAATGTATTTCTGCCATATCTTTGATTCGTTTCTCATAGTATTCATTGATGATATATGGGTGTACTTACGCAACCAGGAGGAGCATGTGCAACATCTAAGGGTTGTACTACATACATTGAGGGAGAAGAAGCTTTATGCTTAATTCTCCAAGTGTGGGCTCTGGTTTGATTCTGTGGCATTCTTGGGGAACATGGTGTCCAATGAGGGAATCAAGGTAGATCTGAAGAAAATTGAGACAGTTCATAGTTGGCCTAGACTATCTTCAACTACTGAGATTCGGAGTTTTCTTGGCTTTGACTTATATTATCGTCGTTTTGTGGACGGTTTCTCATCCATTGTTGAACCTTTGACTAGATTGACCCAGAAGGGTGCCCTATTTAGGTAGTCTGATAAGTGTGAGGAGACCTTTCAGAAGCTCAAGACTACCTTGACCACAACCCTAGTTCTAGATTTGCCTTCAATATCGGGTTCATATACGGTTTATTGTGATTCTTCTCGAATATGTATTGGGTGTGTCTTGATGTCGGAAGTTAGGGTGATTGCTTATGCTTCACGCCAGTTGAAGCCCCATGAGAAGAATTACCCCATTCATGATTTAGAGTTGGCATCCATTATCCATTCATTAAAAATTTGGAGACATTATCTCTACGTCATGTCTTATGAGGCATTTACAATTCATCAAAGTCTACATCAATTGTTCAAGCAGTAGGATCAAAATTTGAGGCATCAGAGATAGCTGGAGTTGTTAAAAGACTATGATATCATTATTTTATATCATTCCTGGAAGGCCAATGTGGTGGCCGATGCCTTAAGTAGTATGGCAGTGAGCATGGATAGCCTTGCATATATTCAATTGGTGAGAGACTGCTAGCATCAGATGTTCAGGCTTTGGCTAATTAGTTCATGAGGTTTGATATTTCGGAGCCTAGTCGGGTTCTAGCTTCTGTGGTTTCTCGGTCTTCTTTGTATGAGCGCATCAGAGAGCCTTAGTATGATGACCTCCATTTGCTTTTCCTTAAGGGCGTGGTACAACACGATGTTGCCAATGAGGTTTCTGTTGGAGATGATGGAGTGTTGCGGATGCGGGGTCATATTTGTGTGCCCAATGTGGATTGGTTACGTGAGTTGATTCTTGAGGAGGCCCACATTTTGCTTATTCCTTTCATCCGGGTGCCGTGAAGATGTATCAGAACTTGAGGTAGCACTAATTGTGGAGAAGAATGAAGAAATATATAATGAAGTATGTGGCTTGGTGCTTGAACTGTCAGCAGGTGAAGTACAAGCCTCAAAGGCCGGGTGGTTTGCTTCAGTGACTTGAGATTCCTGAGTGAAAATAGAAGTGGGTTACCATGGACTTCGTTGTGGGGCTCCCACAAACTTTGGGGAAATTCGATATAATTTGTGTGATTGTGGACTAGTTGACTAAGTTCGAGCACTTCATTCCGGTTGTAACTACCTATTTTTTTGAGGGGTTGGATGAGATGTATATCCGCGATATTTTTTGTCTTCACGGTGTGTCGGTGTCTATCATTTCTAATCGGGGCACGTAGTTTACATTGCAGTTTTGGAGAGTAGTGCATCGAGAGTTGGGACACGGGTTGAGTTGAGTACAACATTCCACCCTAGAACAACAGATAGTCTGAGCACATCATTCACATATTGGAGGATATGCTACATGCTTGTGTTATGAATTTTGGAGGTTCTTGAGATTAGTTTCTACCACTTGTAGAGTTTGCCTACAACTACAACTACCAATTAAGTATTAGGATGGATCCTTATGAGACCCTATATAGGAGGCAGTGTCGTTCTCCCATTGGTTGGTTTTACTCGGGAGGAGGCTAGATTGTTGGGCATGGATTTGGTTCAGGATGCCTTGGAAAAGGTCAGGTTGATTCAGGATCGGCTTCGCACAGTTTAGTCTAGACATAAGGGTTAAGCCGATCAGAAGGTTTGTGATGTTGCATATATGGTAGGAGAGAAGGAATTGCTCAGAGTATCACCCATGAAGGGTGTGATGAGGTTCGTGAAGAAGGGAAAGTTGAGCCCTCGGTATATTGCCCCTTTTGAGATGCTTGAGAGGATTGGATACATGGTCTACAAGCTTGCATCACCACCGAGTCTATTAAGTGTTCACCCAGTTTTTCATTTTCCCATGCTTCAGAAGTATTATGGTAATCCATTTTATGTTATGGATTTCAACACAGTTCAGTTAGATGGGAATTTGACTTATGATGTGGAGCCGGCGGCCATTTTGGATCGGCAGGTTCGAAAGTTAAGATCAAAGAATATAGCTTCAGTGAAAGTTTAGTGAAGAGGTCAGCTAGTTGAGGAGGCTACTTGCAAGACTGAGCGGGAGATGTAGAGCAGCTATCCACACCTATTTGAGACTCCAGGTATGATTCTACACTCATAAATGGACGGACTTAGAGAATGTAATGACCCAACCAATCATTTTGAGTATTATAGCCCCGTTCCCCCATTTATTGCTTAATCTATGTTTATTTGTGGTTATGTAACTTGCAGGGGTTGTTGGTTTGGTTTCGGGGATATTTCAAAATGAATTGGGACATTAACTCCCAAGGTTGGAAGCTAAAGTCGAAAGAGCTGACCGGATATTAACTTTATATACATTCTGCCTAGCACTTCAGCATCTGTGGTTCTCATTACGCATCTGCAGGTCCGCATCTGCGCAAAATATTCCGCTTCTGCTGAATCTCATTAAAAGAGCATTTTGCTTTTACGGTTGCCTGAGCTCACCTGCGGTCATCGCAGATGCGGGGACCAAACTGCACCTGCGACCCTAGCTGCACACCTGCACTACATAACCGCTTTTGAGTACCTCTCACATGCGGTCCCAATCCACAGGTGCGGAAATGACAGAAGCAGTAGCTTCAGCTGCCCAAACCAAGGTCCAATCTTTCCGTTAACTATCCGAATTCATCCCGAGGCCCTAGGGACCTCAACCAAAAATACCAACAAGTCATATACCACTATTCAAACTTATTCAAACCTTCGGAACACTCCAAACAATATCAAAACACCAAATCACCCTCGAATTCAAGCCTACGAACTCCTAAATTTTGAATTCCACAAACGATGCCTAAACCTATCAAACCTTGTCCGAATGACCTGAAACATTGCACACACATCACAAATGACACTACAGACCTACTTCAATTTCCAGAATTTCATTCCGACCCCGATATCAAAATTTCCACTGCCGACTGAGAAAGGCCAAAATTCTAATTTGCCAATTCAAGCCCTAATCGACCACGAACCTCCGAATTACATTCCAAACATGCTCCTAAGTTCAAAATCACCTAACGGAGCTATCTGGACCATCACAATTCACATCCAAGATCATCTACTCATAAGTCAACATCCTGTTGGCATTTTCCAACTTAACTTCAAAATGGAAGACTAAGTGTCTCATTCCTCTCCAAAACAACTCTGAATCAGAACCAACCAACTCGATACCATACAATACATCTGAATAACACATAAAGAAGCAGAAATAGGGAAAACGGGGCTATAACTCATGAAACGACCGGCCAGGTCGTTACATCCTCCCCTTCTTAAACAAATGTTCGTCCTCGAACAAGTACAAAAACATACCTGAAGCCTCAAATAGGTGTGGATATTAGCTCCGCATCTCCTGCTCAGTCTCCCAAGTAGCCTACTCCACGGGCCGACCTCTCCACTGCGCTTTTACGCTATATCGTTTGACCTCAATTTTCAGACCTGCCGCTCCTTAATAGCCACTGGCTCCACATCATACGTCAAATCACCGTCTAGCTGAACCGTACTGAAATCCAAAACATGAGACGGATGGCTAATATACTTCCGGAGAATAGAAACATGAAATACCGGATCCACCTCAACAAGCTAAGTGGCAAAGCGAGCTCATAAGCTACCTCCCCAATCCTCTGAAGCACCTCAAAAGGCCCAATAAACCAATGGCTCAACTTGCCCTTCTTCCCAAATCTCATAACACTCTTTATGGGTGAAACCTTCAATAGAACCTTCTCTCTAACCATGTAAGACACATCACAGACCTTCCTGTCAGCATAACTCTTTTGTCTTGACTGCACTGTACAAAGTCGCTCCTGAATCACTTTCACCTTGTCCAAATCCTCCTATACCAAGTTTGTAAGTCTGGCCTCGCCCCACTCAAACCACCCTATTGGAGATCTACATTGTCTCCCATATAAAGCCTTATATGGAGCCATCTGAATACTCTACTGATAACTGTTGTTGTAAGCAAACTCCGCGAGCGGTAGAAACTGGTCCCATGAAACCCCAAAATCAATGACACAAGCACGCACATGTCCTCCAATATCTGAATAGTGTGCTCGGACTGCCCGTCCATCTAAGGGTGAAAAGTTATGCTCAACTCAACCAGACTACCCAACTCTCACTGCATGGCCCTCCAAAACTACAATGTAAACTGAGTACCTCTATCTGAAATGATGGAAACTGGGACACCATGCAGGCGTACAATCTCTTGGATATAAATCTCTGCTAACCGCTCTGAAGAATAGGTAAAACACACAAGAATGAAGTGTGCGAACTTGGTCAGCCGATCCACAATCGCCCAAATAGCATCGAACTTCCTCAAAGTTTGTGGGAGTCCAAATACAAGATCCATAGTGATCCTCTCCCACTTCCACTCTGGAATATCCATCCGCTGAAGCAAGCCACCAAGTCTTTGATGCTCATATTTCACCTGCTGACAATTGAGACACCGAGCTACAAACCCCACTATATCCTTCTTCATTCTCTTCCACCAATAGTGCTGCCTCAAATCCTGGTACATCTTCGCGGCACCCAGATGGATGGAATACCGCGAGCTTTGGGCCTTCTCAAGAATCAACTCCCAAAGCCTATCTACATTGGGCACACATATCTGGCCATGCATCCTTAATACACCATCATCACAAATAGTCACATCTTTGGCATCGCTGTGCTGAGCTCTGTCCTTGAGGATAAGCAAATGAGGATCGCCATACTGGCTCTCTCTGATACGATCAAACAAGGATGACCGAGAAACCACTCAAGCTAAGATCCGACTGGCCTCCGAAATATCTAGCCTCACAAACCGATTGGCCAAAGCATGAACATACACTTTAAGAGGTCTCTCACCAACACGAATAAATGCCAAACTTCCCATACTCACCGCCTTCCTACTCAAGGCATCGGCCACCATATTGGCCTTTCCCGGATGACACAAGTTACTAATATCATAGTCCTTTTGTAGCTCCAACCATCTCCACTGCCTCAAATTGAGGTCCATATGCTTGAACAAGTGCCGGAGGCTACGATGATTAGTAAATACCTCACAAGACACACCATAGAGATAATGCCTCCAAATCTTCAACGCGTGAACAATGGAAGCCAACTCCAAATCATGAACAAGGTAGTTCTTCTCATGGGGCTTCAACTGATGTGAAGCATAAGCAATCACTCAACCCTCTTGCATCAACACAAACCAGATGCCGATCCGAGAAGCATCACAATATATCGTATAAGAATCCGAAGCTGATGGAAAAACTAACACTGGAGCCGTGATCAAGGCAGTCTTGAGCTTCTTAAAGCTCGCCTCATACTCATCCGACCACCTGAAAGGAGAACCCTTTTGAGTCAACTTGGTCAAGGGTGATGCTATAGATGAAAATCCCTAAACGAACCGATGGTAGCAACTTGCCAAACCTAGAAAGGTAAGAATCTCTATGGCTGAGGACGATTTGGGCCAACTCTGAACCGCCTATATCTTCTTCTGATCAACTTGAATACCCTCACTGAACACCACATGCCCTAAGAAAGTCACTGAATTGAGCCAAAACTCACACGTGGTGAACTTATCGTAATGTTTCTCCTCCCTCGACCACTTGAATACAACTCTCAAATGCTCGGCATGCTTCTCCTCACTACGCGAGTACACCAGAATATCATCAATGAATACAATATCAAATGAGTCGAGATAAGGCTGAAACACGTTGTTCATAAAATGCATGAATGCTGTTGGGGCATTGGTCAGCCCAAAAGACATCACAAGGAACTCATAATGACTGTATCGAGTCCTGATAGCTGTCAGAAGAATGTTTGAGTCCCTGATCTTCAATTGGTGATACCCTAACCGGTGATCAATCTTGGAGAATACTCTCGCTCCCTAAAGCTGGGGAAATAAATCATCAATATGAGGCAAATGATACTTGTTCTTGATTGTGACTTTGTTCAACTGCCTGTAATCAATGCACATCCTCATTGTGCCATTCTTCTTCTTCACAAGTAGAACAGGTTCACCCCAAGGCGACACACAGGTCGAATAAACCCCCTATCAAGGAGTTCCTAAAGCTGCTCATTCAATTCCTTCAACTTCGCCGGTGCCATACGATACAGTGGAGTATAAATGGGCTGAGTGCCCGTCACTAAATCAATAACAATGTCAATATCCCTGTCCGATGGCATGCCCGGTAGGTCTGCAGGAAACACATCCGGGACGTCCCTCACTACCGGAACTGAATCGATACTAGGAGTGTCTGCACTGACATCCGTTACAAATGCCAAATAAGAAAGACAACCCTTTCCAACCATTCGTTGGGCCTTCAAGTATGAAATCACCCTACTGGAAACATAATCCGTCGAACCTCGCCACTCAATCCATGACACCCACGGCATATCCAACGTCATTGTCTTAACATGACAGTCCAAAATAGCATCACATGGAGATAACCAATCCATGCCTAATATAACATCAAAATCAACCATACTAAGCAACAAGAGGTCAATTCGGGAATCTAAACCCCCAATAATCACCACACAAGCCCGATATATGCGGTCCATAACAATAGTATTGCCTATCGGGGTAGACACACGAACAGATGAAACAAGAGACTCGTGGGGCGTATCCAAATAATGAGCAAAATATGATGACACATATGAAAAAGTGGAATCAGGGTTAAATAATGCAGAGGCATCTCGGTGGCAGACCGAGACAATACATGTAATCACAGCATCTGAAACAATAACATATGTTCTGGCTGGGAGTGCATAGAAATGGGCCTGACCACCACCTGATCGTCCTCCCCCTTTAGGACGACCCCTAGCTGACTAACCTCCACCCTGAGCTGGCTGGGCGGGTGGTGACGTCCAAATCAACTACTAAAAAGTAAATGGACAGGTCACATGCAATATAATTTACCCAACTATGAGTCGGAGTCGAATCCCACAGAGAACAATATGTAGGCGATTAGGAATGTAAGAGAATTCTCACTTATCACGCAATGCCAAACACTAAGAATTGATTTGAGAAATGTTTTATATCTAAATGCGGAAATGTAAACTAACCTAGAAAGCAAGTAAAATGATCAATGGCTACAAGTATGGATGCATCGGGAATTATACTCAAGTAACGATCCAATGTATTTCATGATTTTACAGATATGAGTGAGTCTATGTTAATTATCCACAGA
Organism: Nicotiana tabacum; assembly: GCF_000715075.1. Taxonomy (NCBI): domain Eukaryota; kingdom Viridiplantae; phylum Streptophyta; class Magnoliopsida; order Solanales; family Solanaceae; genus Nicotiana; species Nicotiana tabacum. The sequence continues at coordinate 78,498,297 of NC_134089.1, read as the reverse complement.
TAATAATTCTTAATTAGCTTCTCCCTAAGACTAACAAGGCTTCCTAGTTGAATTATCTCTAAAACAATTAAGAGATTAAGCACACTCGGAATGGGTACAAGCAGTTCAATGAGAGTTAAAACCTCAAGTTCTTGTTAATTAATCTTTCCCAACCCCAAATTATCTTTTCCAAAATTAATTCGGAATTAATGGGCGAGTCTTAAGGTTAGATAATCCCTTTGGAAACATTAAAGAACAAGAATAATTAAAGAAATAACAACTCACTTCGTAAAAAGATAAAAATCATTCAATACATAAGCACAACAAGGTATTTAATCTACACTTTAAACATGAATATTTCCATAAACAAGATTCAAGTGTTGGATAAAATACTACACACTTAAATATTCAATACAAAGAAAGGAAATGAAGAAATAAACATAAATGGGTAAGAAATCCTTAACCACAAGCTTGAAATCTTCAAAACCCAAGTGTGTGTGCAAACCCTAGCTTCAAGACATGTTTTTCTCTAGTCTATGCAGCTGAAAATAAGCCAAAGATCTCCAAAGATCTTCTTGGACGAGTATAAAAATAGTTTGGGAATGAGAAAATGTGAAATGCCTAATTTGCCCAGGTCTAATGCCCGTTGACCGCATCTGCGGATGAATTCACGCAGATGCAGTTCCGCAGATGCAAATACCTTATCACAGAAGCAAAATATTGAAATATGCTTGACACCACAGATACAGACTCGAAAAGCGCAAATGCTCTACCGCAGAAGCGGAAAACCACTCGCAGATGCGGTTCCTGAGAAAAGGCCCAGCACCGTAGATGCGCGTCCACTCACGCAGATGCGAGGTCGCTTCTGCGACCACTCTTCCGCAGATGCGGAATCACTTGAGAATTTTGCATTGTTTTCACCCTCTTTTGCTCAATTCCACTTCAATTCAATTCAAATCACTTTGTAGCATCATTTACCTGAAAATCTAACAATACACACCATAAATGGCCTCATATTATAGTTAAAAGACATAAAAGCTAAGGAAAAGAGACTAGATTGAGTGGTAAAATCACCACTCATCAACACCCCAACTTAAGCTTTTGCTTGTCCTCAAGTAAATCAAAACTGACACTTCAATGAGGATTTACTATTTAAAACACAAGTGGTATTGCTATTATTTACATATCACACTCTTCAATTTAAGCACCATACTTATGGATTTGGTTGGTATTAATAATTAGGCTCAAGCATGTGCATCTTTCCCGAATAACTCTCTCATTTAAAAACAACTTCAAGAATGTGCAAGGGAGTTTCAAAAAAATCAAGTGACAAGAATAAGCCTCATGAAGTGACTCAAAAGCACTACTCCACTCCATATGCTCAACTTACTCAATTTCACCAATACTTCCTAATTCATGTGCCCTCACAAGAAAGAAAGTCCCAAAATCACTATGTTTACAATACAACATAAGGGACAAATTTTCAAAGACACTCACTGTCACACAGAATTTCAAGTGTTACAACATCTCATAGCATAAGCTTGCCCTTATTTTAATTCATCGCCTATTCAAGAATGTTCGGTTGGAGATCCCATAAGGACTTTTTAAGCTTGCAATGTAGGTTTAAGAAAGGGTCGGATAAACATCTGGATACAGGTGACTTCACCCTCCTTGAACACTACTCGCATTTGTCTTTCTTTTTGCACTTTGTTTCTTTTCAAACCACATATCCTCATTGGCATCTAGTTACCAACATAGAACCACCTTAAATACATCTCTAATTTTCTTCAAAACTCCATAATTTATATACATACAAAGGTTTCTCTTTCTTTTATACACATTTTTTTCTTTTGGAGCTTGAATAATATAATATGAACACTTTGAGGTATATGTTCCTACACTCAATGTACAACCTTACCAATTTCCACATTGACATCACACCCCCAACTTAGGCTATTATCCTCATTCTCAATGTTCAAGGAGGGACGGGTTCAAAAGAGGGAATTATTTTACAAAAGGGGAAAGGTTTGTAATGAGGTGGCCAAAGAAAAGGTTAAAGGCTCAAATAAGGTACCAGTAATATTATTCATGCAATGGTAGGTTTGAAAGGCTAAAACGGTTTTGCAAATAACACAAAGAATGCCTAAGATCATCGCTCCAACCAAACATACTATCATTAGCCTTGAAAGACCAACCAGGCAAGTTCTCGATGATAGAAGTAAACAAAAGATTTATTTTTACAAACACTAACACACATGGCACATGAATTAGTCAAGATGTATCAATTTCATTTTCTAACAAGAACATCTAGAGCAATATTTTTTAAACTAGTGGGCAAAGAGTCACTAAAAGAGCCAAAACTATGCAACTTACTTGGTTTAGTTCAAAACCAAAATTCGAAGGGGTATTCGTAATTCACATTTCACATACACGAGACTAATTTTATTAGTACCAAATAATCCAAAAGTCTCCTCCTATAAAAACAGGACTAATTCCCTTAAAAAAGTTGTCACGCCATCTATCATAGGGAAAAGTCACTCGGTTCAATTCAAAATTGTTCCTTGGGAAAGAACCGTAGCATGAAGAAAACCCAAGGAAATATTACTGAGGAAATAAAAAATAAATGAACAAAACTACTAAAGAGGATACTAAGATAAAAGTGACTACTAAAGAAAATAAATAACGAAAAAAATAAAAATAGGCTAATCATACCAAGCTCAGCAAGATCACCTGCTGCACAAAATAGCCCTGCAAGGGCACACAATATCCATAGCACAAAAATAAGCCCGACAAGGGCACGCAATATCCATAGTAACAAAATAAGCCCGGAAAGGGCACACAAAATCATAACATGAATATAGTATACTCTTACAGCCACCCCCAATTAAAAACATTGCAGTGTCCTCATTGCTTAATATCAAAAATAAAGCATAAATAGTTTGAGGGTCTCCCTGAGGTCTGCATCAGACTAGCAGACTGTGGGAGGATGGCTGATCAATGCTGTGCTGAACTAGTGGCCTCATTAGCATCAGTCTCATCATCATCATCATCACCACCACCATCACCAGCATCATATGACATGAAAGAATACTCCTCCCTATCATCTTTGTCCGCCACTAGTATCTTCTTGCCTGGTTTCCCCATTTGAAGATGGACTTTATGCCTCTCCACATTTTTATCATGAATTTTCTCTTCTTCTTCTCCTTCTCGAAGTCCGACTGGAAATCTGCATGTGACTTGGCCAAGTTATTGTAGGCTGACTCAAGTCTGGTCACTGATGCTGCCATCTTCTCATGAGAATCTTTCTAACTCTTCTGCGTATCTAAGTAACACTTCATCTCGTCTCTGGAGAAGCACAAAGGCCCAAGCTGGGAGGATGAAGGCCCATTCAGAAGTTGTGACACTAAATCCCGAAAAGATGCAAGCTCGGAGTTTAGCACCCCATATGGTCCCTCAGGTGCAACTTCCTGTGAAGATGACTCTAAACCAACAGCCGTGGTAGTGACCTTCCTTTTCTTGCTCTTGACTGCACTACCCTCTCCTATCACTCTCAGTGGATGAAAAGGTTTATCAGCTGGTAGCCATCGATCGGTGCTACGCGCCTCAACCTCTGCTCTCATACATAGCTGTGTGATCAATGAAGGGAACATCATCCCTGCATCCTTATCCCGCAAATACTCACTCAGCTCCTGCAGGATATAGTAACCGACATTCACAGGAATGCCGTCCAGGAGGCATGCAATAATCAAAGTCCTGGTGTAGGAGACATCTGAGACATTTCCACAAGGAGACACCCTGTTGCATAGGATGTATAGCCACATTTTTGCTTCAGCTGTGAAGTCAATTGACCTCAAACTTTTTCTCCTGTTTCCCCATTTGGATCTCATGCTTGGAGGGTAGAGTTTGGAGATAAGCCACTCCCCATTGTCACACCGATATTTCTCTTGCACCGGCTCCATTGGATAATTGTGAATCCCAAGAGTGTCATTTATCTATTCTATCCCAAACATTACCAATTTTCCTCTAATGATGAGTTGTGGGCTGGCAAAGTCTGTGCGCTTAAGGTTAGCATAGAATTTGCGAACCCACTCCTTATTAGCTTTGCATGGAGTGCGAATGAAGCATGACCATTCGGAGGTGTGAAGACTGGCACAGAAATCTGGGAGCTTCTCAGCCAATTTTTCTTCGTTGATCCCTTTTTCTAGCACTATCCTTTTGTTGATGAGGTTGTCATAATATCTACGATGACAGTCAGTCGACATGAAATGAGATTCATCAAATGTTTCCTCAATCTCCTCCTCAATTTCATGTTGTTGTTGGGCATTTTTGCTCATGTTCGGGTCCATTTTAGCGCAAAGTACCTTCATAAAATCAAAACAAAGTTAGTCGGGCAATAGAATCATGTTAGGATAAAGAATCAGGTTGAACGGGCCCGGGAGGGACTTGCTGCAAAGCTACTGGAATTGTGCAATCTGCCCAGCTTTCGCATCTGTAAAACAGTTACCGCATGAGCGGTTTCGCTTCTGTGGAATTTTGACCGCATCCGCGGTTTTACCTAGTTTGGCCTCAATCGCACCTGCGAAAAAATTATCGTAGGTGCGATACTGCATTTGCGGAACATTAATCACATCTGCGGTGTTCGTCAAATTTTTCAACTGCCCAAATTTTTTTCATTTTTCAATTTTAAACCCGATATTAGCACCTAATTTATACTCAAGATTTCTAAATTACTGCAGTACATGAAACTCTGATTCTAATGAGACTGACTTTGTGGTACTTAGCAAGAAAATTTCTTTTAAACCTTTTGTCGAACACCTTGCAAGCAGTGTAAAAAGACCTCTTCTTCACACAATTTAGGTACTCAGATTTCCCACAAATTTGATTCAATACTAACAACACAAACACATGAATCTCTCAATCAATTTTCCTCACCCTATTTTCACACAAATCAGAGGGGAATGGGGAACACAGCCATGGCAGGCCTTAAGCACAGAAGATGGAGAGAAGAGAAGACAAAGGGAGAGAGGAGTAGATGAGAACTAAGAGAAAATACCTGAGTATCGTGTGAGTGCAGTAGAATTCGCAAGCAATGGAGGTTTTGGAGTGTGTTAGAGATGGGGGAGTTTAGGGCTGGGGGAGCATGTTCATAGAATACCTGATGAAATGAGATTTCTAATTTTTAAAACCTGCTCGATTGCCGCATTTGCGGTTATTTTCCGCATCTGCGGCGCTGCTTATGCGGCCACTGGCCACTTCTACGATATGAAGCGCATCTGCGGTTGGAAACCCACTTCTACGAGAACTCTTCTGCGGTCAAATATCCACAGATGCGGTTACACCAGAAGATTGATGTACAGATTCTGCAGCTACTGGTTTTAGCCCTCTGGATCACTTCGACCTGCTCAAATCACCTCCAAAAAATCTAAAACTTGGCAGATTAGTTACAAATAATATTCTAAGCTATTTAAAAAAAAAGAAAATTTCAAAAAATGACCAGTTTTTCTGAAAAACACACGATGTGTTGCCTCCCACCAAGCGCCGCATTTAACGTCGTGGAATGACGCAACTCAACTTTATCACTTTTCTCGCCACTTGGATGATATGAACTTTGCACCTACCTTGGAATCAAGCTTGTGACCATGAGCGATGGGGGGGGGGTGGTAAGTCGATGATCAAGCCAAGCCTTAAATTCTTCATTTTGCACTTATTGGCTCTCATGTGAGGAATGTCATTTTGCTTTCTTGTTCCCTCAAATTGTAGGATGTATGGTATGAGTTTTTCCTCCTTGCATTCCTTCATTGATTCGTGTAGTTCAACTTCCATATCACCACACAATTCAAATGTTGAAAAATGCTTGGAATGTGACTTCAAACCTCCAACTTGTAATTTTTTTCGGGATTTGACATCCTCTTTTCCCCTGGACTAGGGCCAATCTCAACAAAATTTTCATTTACATCGGTTGACTCTAATTTCATAATTTTCTTGGCATCACTAACAATCATGGAGTCGGTTGGTGGATGTTCAATTCTTGATTCCTCAAAGTAAAGCTCATTTTCTTCCTCGGAATTGGACTCTTCTTGGCTTCCTTCCACACTCTTAAGTTGGTGGGCATAGTGAGCCTCAACCGACATTTTCATTTGAGCTTCCAAAGCGTGGATATGTTCATCATTGTGAGCCAAGCCTTGTTTCACGTCCTCGAGTTCAAAGTTATGCTTCTCCTCATTTTCAAGAATGGTCTCCAACATGAGCATCATCTTCTCGGGAATCTAAGCAACAAGAGGTCCACTCGGGCATCTAAACCCCCAATAATCACCACACAAGCCCGATATATGCGGTCCACAACAATAGTATCGCCTACCGGGGTAGACATATGAACAGATGAAACAAGAGACTCGTGGGGTGTATCCAAATAATGAGCAAAATATGATGACACATATGAAAAAGTGGATCCAAGGTTAAATAATATAGACGCATATCGGTGGAAGACTGAGACAAAACCTGTAATCACAGCATCTGAAACAATAGCATATGGTCTTGCTGTGAGTGCATAAAAACGAGCCTGACCACCACCTAATCGTCCTCACCCTCTAGGGTGACCCCTAGCTGACTGACCTGCACCCCGAGCTAGCTGGGCGGGTGGTGACGTCCAAATCCACTACTAAAAAGTAAATGACACGGTCGCAAGCAATATAATTTACCCAACTATGAGTCAGGGTCGAATCCCACAGAGAACAATATGTAGGTGATTAGGAATGTATGAGAATTCTCACTTATCGCGCAATGCCAAACACTAAGAATTGATTTGAGAAAATGTTTTATATCTAAATGCTAAAATGTAAACTAACCTAGAAAGCAAGTAAAATGATCAATGGCTACAAGTATGGATGCATCGGGAATTACACTCAAGTAATGATCCAATGTATTTCACGATTTTACAAATATGAGTGAGTCTATGTTAATTAGCCACAAATAATAATTCTTAATTAGCTTCTTCCGAAGACTAACAAGACTTCCTAATTGAATTATCCCTAAAATAATTAATAGATTAAGCACACCTGGAATGGCTACAAGTAGTTCAATCCTATCCCTAGGTAGAATCTATAAAATGAGGGTTAAAACCTCAAGTTCTTGTTAATTAATCTTTCCCAACCCCAAATTATCTTTTCCAAAATTAATTCGGAGTTAATGGGCGAGTCCTAGGGTTAGCTAATCCCTTTGGAAACATTAAAGAACAAGAATAATTAAAGAAACAACAACTCACTTCATAAAAGGATAAAAATCATTCAATACATAAGCACAACAAGGTATTTAATCCACACTTTAACTATGAATATTTCCATACACAAGATTCAAGTGTTGGATAAAATACTACACACTTAAATATTCAATACAAAGCAAGGAAATGAATAAATAAACATAAATGGGTAAGAAATCCTTAACCACAAGCTTGAAATCATCAATACCCAAGTGTGTGTGCAAACCCTAGCTTCAAGACTTGTTCTTCTCTAGTCTATGCAACTGAAAATAAGCCAAAGATCTCCAAAGATCTGCTTGGACGAGTATAAAAATAGTTTGGGAATAAGAAAATATGAAATGCCTAATTTGCCCTGGTTTGATGTCTGTTGACCGAATCTGCGGATGAATTTACTTAGATGTGGTTCCACATATGCAGATACCTTATCACAGAAGCGGAATAATGAAATATGCTTGACACCGCAGATGCGGACTCCAAAAGCACAGATGCGCTATCGCAGAAGCGGAAAACCACTCACAGATGCGGTTCCTGAGAAAAGACCCAGCTCCGCAGATGCGTGTCCACTCCCGCAGATGCGAGGTCGCTTCTGCGACCACTCTTCCGCAGATGCGGAGTCACTAGAGAATTTTGCATTGTCCTCACCCTCTTTTGCTCAATTCCACTTCAATTCAATTCGAATCACTTTGTAGTATCATTTACCTTAAAATCTAACAATACACACCATAAACGACCTCATATTATAGTTAAAAGATATAAAAGCTAAGGAAAATAGACTAGATTGATTGGTAAAATCACCACTCATCAGCGGGCGGGGAAGTAACTGGTGCTGAAGTCGAAGGCTGACTCCTTTGCTGGGATGAACCTCCCATAAGGCGGGGACAAATCCTCTTGATATGACCCAAATCTCTATACTCAAAGCAACCTCTACCGGCCACTAGCAATGGGGACTGAAGGGATCCCCGAGCACCAAAATACCCACTAGAAGAATCAGGCATAGATGAACCCTGAACCAATGGTGCATGAGTCGAACTCTGAGATGGAAGGGCACTGAGAGATAAGTGGCCCTGATGTGAACTGTGAGAACCTTGGCCAGATGATCCACCACGGTGACCCGAACGAGCTGGCTGAGCATGTCTAAATAGATGACCTCTGCGTGCTGGAGCTGACCTCCAGAAGGAACACCACCAAAACTACCAAATCCCTGAGGCCTCTTGGCCTCCCTCTCAACTCGCTCCTGGAAGCGAACTGACTTTATCTCTTTGGCAATGTCAACCACCTCCTCAAAAGAAGCGCCAGACACCCTCTCTCTAGTCAGAAAAACCTGCAGCTGATAAGTGAGGCCATCAACGAACCTCATGATCCTCTCCATATCCGTGGGAACTAGCCAGATAGCATGACGGGCCAACTCAGAAAATCTCATCTCATACTGCGTCACAGTCATATCCTCCTGACACAACTTCTCGAATTGTCTGTGCAGCTCCTCTCTACGGGACTGTGATACATACTTCGCTAGGAAGACAATGGAGAACTGATGCCAGGTAAGGGGCGCTGCACCAATAGGCCTACGCCTCTCATAAGCCTCCCACCAAGTAAAGGCACCACCAGAAAATTGAAAGGTAGTAAATGAAAACCCACTAGTCTCCAGAATACCTGTTGTACGTAGAATCCTCTAACACTTGTCCAAGAAACCCTGGGCATACTTGCCCTCTGCACCACTGAAATTCAGAGGATGAAGTCTACCAAACCTCTCTAATCGACGCTGCTCATCATTAGAAAAAATTGGTACCACAAAATCCTGAGCAGGTGCAACCGACTGGGCTGGTGGTGCCTCTAGTGTCTGCAATACCTGAGCAACCTGCTCGGGTGTGCAAGCGGTGGGAGTCTGAGTGCCTCCCTCGACTTGAGAAGTATTTGCTATAGCAAAAATGGCGACCGCCTAGGAAAGACTGTACATACGGTCGAAATCTGAGTTAAGTACTCCTAAAGACTTGGATAACAATAGGCACAATCGGCGCCTGAGTTGGTCCTGTTAGAGCGTCCACAACTGGGACCTAATCATGAACTGGGGTGGCTGGTGGATCTGCAGGTGCTGTCCTAACTGCTGTACGGGCTATGCCCCTGCCCATACCACAGCCTCGACCGTGACCTCGGCCTCTAGTATCCCCAAATGGTAGTACTGGTGGCCATCCGTCCTGACCGGTAGCACGTGTCCTCACCATTTGTGAGAGAATAGAATAACATAAGTTTAGTTACCAGAATCAACAGATTCGCATGACAAAAATTTAAGAATGTGAAGTTTCCTAAAGCTTTTGTAGTCTCTCGAAGATAAGTACAAATGTCTCCATACCGATCCGCGTGACTCTACCAAACTTGCTCCTGACCCGTGAGACCTATGTAACCTAGGCTCTAATACTAACTTGTCACGACCCCAAAACCAACCCGGTCGTGATGACACCTATCATGAAACTAGGCCAGCCAAACCATTTTCAAAGTAGTTCAATATTTCATAAAACTTAAATAACAACCTTTTTCAACTGAAATTCCATAATAAAATATAAAGCCAAAAACCAAAATGCGGAAAATAAAATCCCGACCTCGGGTGTCACTAAGTCATGAGCAATACTACAATTGTTCCGAAAACATAACAAGATCAAAATAGTCTGAAAGTAGCCAAAGTATACTAGAAGGAAGATAAAGAAGGAGAAAGGCGGGACTGTGATAGCCACGTAGCTACCTCACTATCTCCGGTGATAATCCAAACTGGAATAGTCAACAATCGCTACCGTGACCTGAGATACCTGGATCTGTACACAAGGTGCAGAGGATAACGTGAGTACACCAACTCAGTAAGTAACAAGTCCAAACTATGGACTGATAGCTAGTGACGAACTAAACCGCATCAATTATAACACATTTAAATTGTATTATAAGGTAGGCATGCTGGAAATTCAATTATTCAACTCAACAGTAAAGCAAAATACCAATCCGAACAATGTGAAGTATAAAGCTCAGCAAATATCTACATGTCAATGCCAGAAATATATGCAAATGCAACGTTTGCTCCCACTCTCAATTGCTCAACCACTCGGTATCACATATATCCGACCCAGGGAAATCCATCCCGGAATATATACAACACTGACTTCAAGTCAACCAGTATCAAGGAACAAGGGTAATCTGACCCTGAGGAGAAATCCATCTCCAGGTATCAATACTTCGGACAAATCCATGTCTAGGAAATTTCATCCCTCAATAATATCATCCGCGCTCACTGGGGGTGTATAGACTCCGGAGGGGCATAATCAATAATCTGCTATGGCATGCAGCCCGATCCTATAACTTTCACTCATAATCAGGCTCTTGGCCTCACTCAGTCATCACTCTTCAGTCTCACACACATGGGCTCACAATTCCATGAAACTAGCCTGAAACAATGATATGATGTGCCAAATAATAACAACTGAGATAGAGACATGATATGATATGCATGAACAAGACTGAGTACAGAAGATTAATGAAACTAATGAGATGATAGCAGGAAACGACCACTCGGGTCTCAACAGTATCGGCGTGAAGCCCTAACATGGTAATTAGTATGATTTACAACTTATTAACTTAATCTCATAATCACAATGCGTATATCAGCAAGAAAGAGTCAGTAAGTGGTGCCATAGAATGAACCAGGCCACAATTCTAACAGTGCATGCCCACACGCCCGTCACTTGGCATTTGTGTCACCTCAATATTTAATCATATAACACATAGTTCGGGGTTTTGAACCCTCAAAACCAAGTTTGGAACAGTTATTTACCTCAAATGAAGCCAAATCCTACTCCGCTACACCTCTGCCTCTGGAATCGGCCTCCAAATGTCTCGAATCTAACCAAAAGCAATACAACGCAATCAATATAGGCCAAAGAATCAATTCCAAACGAAAAACTATCGATTCAATCCAAAATCCCGAAATTCACCCAAACCCGGCCCCCGGGCCCACATCTAGGAATCCGACAAAAATCACAAAACTAGAAACTCCTTCCACTCACGAGTTCATATATACAAGATTTATCAAAATCCGACTCCATTTGACCCCTCAAATGCTCAATCAAAGATCTCCAAAACTCAAGCCCTAGCCCCTTCAACTTCACTCCAAATTCCCACTAATTCCATGATTAAACAGTAGAAAAATCATAACAAACACAAATAATAAAGCCCAAGTAACTTACCCAACTGAAAATCCTTCATTCCTCTTGAAAATCGCTGCCTAAAACTCAAATCCGGCCAAAAATGGTGAAGAACGACCAAAAATTAGCGAATGAGCCTTTATATATATTCTACCCAGCACTTCCGCATACGCGGTCCCCATTACGCATCTACGGGGCCGCATCTGCACAAAATTCTTCGCTTCTGCGGAATCTCATTAAAAGTCTATTTCCGCTTTTGCAATTGCCTGACCGCACCTGCGGTCATCACAAATGCGGGGACCAAACCACACCTGCGACCCTGGCTGCGCACTCTGCCCTACATAACCACTTCTGCGGACCTCGCACCTGCGGTCCCCAATCCGCAGGTACAGAAATGACAGAAGCAACAACTTCAACTGTTCAAACCAAGTTCCAATCCTTCTGTTAACCATCCGAATTAATCCCGAGGCCTTCGGGAACTCAACCAAAAATACCAATATGTAATATACCATTATTAAAACTTATTCAAACCTTTGGAACACTCCAAACAACATCAAACACTAAATTACCCTCGGATTTAAGCCTAAGAACTCCTAAACTTCCGAATTCCGTAAACAATGGCGAAACCTATCAAACCTGGTCCGAGTGACTTGAAGCTTTGCACACACGTCACAAATGACACTACGGACCTAATCCAATTTCAAAAATTTACTTCCGACCCCGATATCAAAATTTCCACTGTCGACCGAGAAATGTCAAAATTCTAATTTCGTCAATTCAAGCCCTAATCTACCACGACCTCCAAATTACATTCCAAACACGCTTTTAAGTCCAAGATCACCTAACGGAGCTATCCGGACCATCAGAATTTATAAGTCAACATCCGGTTGACTTTTTCCAACTTAACTTCAAAATGGGAGACTGAGTGTCTTATTCCTCTCCAAAACCACTCCGAACCCGAACCAATCAACCCGATACCACACAATATTGCTAAACAACACATAAAGAAGCAGAAATGGAAAAAGCGGAACTATAACTCATGAAATAACCGACCGGGTCGTTACACATGTGCATTAACTTTGGTTAATGTAATATTTTACCTTGGGGGTTACGTAGGTCACAAGAGTTACCACCGAAATTCTCGGCAAGGTCGTGATGTAACCTAACCCTAAACTGAACAAGCATAACCAACAAATTCATACACTATAGAGACATAAACAAGTATAAACATGGATAGTACCATAAAATGAGTCTAAATCTGATAAAACATAAGTGTGGAATATTAAAATATAACCTCCAACGAATGCTAGCACAAGTCATAAGCAACTAAAAATGGGAAAATACAATAATCTCAAAACACATAACTGTCTGTAATAAAGGACAATATACATATGAAGATAAGGAAAATAGAGGCAGGAGTAGCAACTTGCTGGTGCCATGCTTTCCTTCATTTGTTATTTTCATTCGAATTTCTTCTAATTTAAAAATTTACATAAAGAGTATTTGGCGAAGCAAAATTTAACTACCTAATGAAGTAAAAAATTTGGGCAAAACAACAAGACCACGTAGAATACATTTATACAAATAAGAAAAAAGAACCTTCTTGAAAAATAATTTCTTTATTTACTATTTCATTGTGTATATTAATGAATTAGGTACATTAGTTGATTCATGCTTGAAGATTAGAAATTACTATTGGATGTACTCCCAAAGTCGGCTAAAATTTACTTTTCAATTGCTGTCTCTTGTAAATGAAGCGGATATATGTTTGTGATTTTAAAAAAATACAAAAACTTAAAGATGTGTTGAATTTTTGTAGTACTAAAAGGTACGTTAAAATTTTGTATTGTTAATGAAATCTTGTGGGATGCTTGAAAACAAATACTCCAAGAATATTATGCAATGTATCCTCTTTTTAAGAAAGAAAAAGTTACATTTCTCTTTAAATGTATGGATTAAGAATGTCCAAGCATGTAGGCATACTCCTTTCTGAGTCTTTCTTCATTTTTTAAGAGAATTTAAACACACACACACACACACACACACACTATATATATATATATATATATATATATATATATATATATATATATATAATTATGTATGTATGTATGTATATATATGTATGTATGTATGTATGTATGTATGTATATTTATATAGGATATGGGAAAGGTTATGACGTTATATATATATATATGTATGTATATATGTATGTATATTTACGTGTATATATATATATATATATATATATATATATATATATGTATGTATGTATATATGTATATATGTATGTTGCTTCAAAGCTCAATATTTATAAAAAATGATGAATTTTATAACCGCACGTAGCATGGTCAAATTTACTAGTTGCATCAATAAGAGAGTAATATCATAAATGTATAATAATGACTCAGCTCTTACATCAAATAGACACTTCCTGAGTGTCCCACAACCTACAAACAAGCCTCAAGCATGTGTAAAATGCACCAAAAAATGTATATAGACGATATCTATGAACAAATCATGTAAAAAGCATTAATAGGCATAGAGGATTCACTTAAAAAATAAAGCTTTCACTTTTATGATCAAACTCATCAATTGTATCATAATCAAAATAGGAAACCTATGGATCCCTAAACCTAGACGCACACTCTTGGTGGCATTCTGGTGTTTAGTGTCTAATAAACAAACCTTATCCATACGCAACAAAAATATAAATCTATATGCCCTATAAAAACATTATATGACGTGTCAAGATTGATGCCTCAGCAGGAACGTGAATCGACACGCCCTAAGCGATAACTCAAAATATAAACGTGAATTTGCATGCTCTAACAGCTCAACATCTCAAAACATTCTCAAATAAGTAACAAGAGCAAGTATATATTCTAACAAGGTGCGTATATGAAATAGTGTATGCCTATACAATTCTACCATGTAAAGAAAGTATATGAAATCCATAATGTCTAAATTAACATGCGAAGGATGCCTATAACATTATTCTAGCATGAATAAGATGCTCAGATAGACATACAAACAAGTAAATCATATCACAAGCAGAACATGTATCAAAACAAGGCTTAAAAGACTAAAATATAGCCCAAACATAGTACCACCTCGATATTCGCTTGTTATCTCCTATGTACGTCACCCCTAATATGTAGCATATAGGAAATAAGTCCATTCTTTGAAAAATTTCCTCAAGTAAAAATTAGTCAGGGTACTTAACTTCTTCGAAATAAGGTTTAACCTTCAAAAATATCTGTTGCTTTCTCTGTGTTTCCAAATTGCATAATGAAGTATCACCACTATGTTTAAATGACTAAAAAAGTAACTCATTTTAGACTATTTGCTATATATAGATGCTTTTCAAACTAAATCTTGCATGTAACAAAAATGGGATCCCTTCGCTCGGGTTAACTTATAAGGGGTTTCCTCTTGAGTAACCTATTTCATCTCTTAAATTCTTTTAGATCTATGAATTGACAAACAACCCTTTGTCTGATGGAGCGATATTATCTTAAGTATACTTTTATAATATTTGTTCTGGTAATGCTATCCAAAAAAACAAGTGGCTTCTTTCCAAAGGAAAAAAGACAAAATGATAGACGTGTTAAAAAGATCAAACTGATTTTAGTCAGTTTAAACAAAAAACAGAGATTTGTTGTGCAATATGCCGTAGGATGTGGATTTAGTTATTAGATGAAATAATTACTTTGAACCATAAATAGTACAGATGTGCATGATATAGTGGATCACCACAAACTTCGTTGTAACTAACCCTTCAACAAATTAGGAAGTTAATAAAGCACGAAAAGGAGAAAACTTAGTAGGAAGGAGATGTTTACCTTGAAAATACAGAGTAACAATTAAATTTGATTAGTGGTTTTAAAGATATGTGATTTAGCTCAATACCAATTAATAATCAAGAAATATGAAGTAGAAATGAAAGATAAAGTGAATCAAACCAATGTTACTTAGCAGCTGTGACCTCGAACTTAGTGACCTCGAGGTGTCTTAGGGTAGTAAGAGCAATTAAGTAATAAAAATAAAGTAAGAACAATGGAGCTAAATTAAAGGACAATGCTGATGAACAGTAGGGGAAAAGATAGAAAGTATATTCTTCTCTCAGTCATTATAAGATATCTTACAAATGATTGGGGTCCCCTTTATATAATAGGGGAGCCCTAAATAAGGAATATTTCTATTTACAATAAGAAATATTTTTGGTACAACTGTCTAACCGCCTAGTATGGAGTAGTACAATCATATTCTCGGATTCGCGCCATGACTTTGGGGATATGGCAAGAATCTAACTTGTTTTGGTACAAATCCATAACGGTACTATTTCGTGGTCGAGCACACTCGACCTCAGTATGCATCATGCTCCTACCTTGAACTCAGGTCTGGTCCATCAAGCTCGAACTTGATCTTACCCGGACTCGGACTTTGGACGACCTCTCAAGCATATAGATCGGATGCATTCGATCTCGACCGTATAAAGATAATCCCCACATTTCTTAGAGTAAGATGATAAGAAACGTTTTTGATCCTCGTTTTCCCAAAGTTTTTAGTGATGATATCATTTCTATGATGCAGGTGTTCGAATTGACCGAAACATCCCGTTGGTCCACTTCCCCAAAAATGTTAAATGCACGCCAGTATTGGTCGGCCACTAGTGTCGCCGAACCATCGTTTCCCTTCTATAAACATGAGGCGATTCCTCTGAGTAAAGAACTTTACTCTTTATTCACATCTTTCCCATCTTCATCTCTTTCTCTAATCGCCCGTTTCCACCGCCTCTTTAAGCGCCGAAAAACGCCAAGCTCTTGCAAGAAATACCACATCCTTGTGCAACTAGTATTCTTTAGCTTACAACCATGGCTAAAACTTCCAAAAAGGTCCCTATAGAGGATAAAACATCATCTTCTTCTGCTTCCCAGCCAGCCAAACCAGTGGTGCCACCAACTCTTGAGGAAATCACTCCCGATCTTTGCATAATTAAGAAATACTTTAGTATCGAGAATCCCCGACGTCCCAGGCTGATGCGAGCATGCATCTCGATATATTAGCTTGATATCGAAGAAGCTCATTAAGGATGTAAAGAAGGACTGTGGCTGGGGAGACGAGGTCGTGATTCAGATCCCGAGACCCGGGGAAAACATTACTACCCACGTGAAGGGTTTTTTAAGTGTTTGTACTTGCCCCTTCACACTGGGTCCCCTCGATCCGGTGGTGACTAACCTCTGCAAAACATACTAAGTCACCCTCGGTCAGATTCACCCCTCTTTTTGGCATGTCGTGATCATGTTACTGTATTTTTCCGAGAAGGCCAAGGGGTTGGAAATCACCCTCATCCACCTGATTTGATTATATCGGCTTTAGTTATTTCGAGGGCTTATCAAGCTGCAGCTTTGAACAATGAAAGACTTCTTTGCTAGTACTGATGAAACCAAAGATCGAGGTTGGATGAGCCGGTTTGTCAGAGTAAGAACCTCGGATTTCATCCCCGAGGATAAAATGCCGTTCCCGGAGAGGTAGAACTTCAATCATAAGTGGAGTTCATTTTCCCATTATCTATTCATATTCTACTTTCACATTTCATAATGTATTTATCCTTCTTTTGGCAGCCAATGCCAGGGTGCCCCCAGCGGTGCCCGACCTCGAGGATTGGGTCAGAAAGTTAGCTGCCACCTCTTCCTACGATGAGCGCAAGTGGCGTGAATTATCGAAGGGCCAGTGAGAGGCCAGGAACCATGTTGAGTGCTTTTCCCAAGTTTCAAACACTCTTCGTATATTGTTGGCGTCAACTTACTAACGTTCACTTGCGTAGACCTTGGTGATGCATGCGAGACGAGGCCGGTTCCACCCGGGGAAAATACCAAGCCTTCGATTCCAAAATCGGATAGGGACAACAAAAGGAAAAGGGTTTCGAAGCCTGAAGATCCTCAAGATAAGAAAACCCATGCTCGAAGGCTACGGAAAAGGTTTGCTCAAATTGGTGCATATTCGACCCATGATTCCCGGATGATGAAGAAAATGACGGTGAGGAGTCGGCGTTGGTACCTTGAACTAGGAAACCGATCTAGTCTGCCAAACCTTCCGAGCTTGAAACCTAATCTCGTGGTAAGGGAACCCCAAAGAAAGATGCGGGCAAGGCCCCCGTGTCCCGGGAGGTCGAGATTGTCCCTCCGTCTTCAATAACTATCCTAGAGGGGGTAAATGCTGAGACCCCCAAAGCTAGTGAGAACGCCCTGAGTGAATAGCTCGGGGCCGCGACAACACTCACTCCATTTCTTTGCCAAATTATTCCGAGGGTGCGATTAAAGAAGCCAACACTCTGCGTATTCCCGATCCGAGCAAGGTCATCGAGGACGATCCTTTTTAGGGTTGCTACAATGGGATTAAGGATTCCAATGACCTTAATGATGCATTCACCATCTTCAAAGAGACTCAACATCTCCTCTCCCGGGTAAGTATTTACTTCTATTATTGTAATTTTCTCTTTCTTTTTCCTTTGACTGATATGTCTCTATTTCATGTATAGGCCATTGTAAAGTTTAGAGATAAGCTGAGCCAATGTGAGGCTGAGCTGAAGAATGTTTTGAGCAAAAAGAAAGCCTGAGGCTCCTCTGTAGCTAAAAGGAAGAGGAGCTTAAGCATCTTGAGACCGCATTGGCCAAAGCTCAAAAAAGCGAGTTTGAGCTAGATGAGCAGATAACTATGATTTTAATAGAGTTTGTCCTTCTTGGCCCTACTTCGAAGGCTAACATTTCGATATCTCACCTGCAACAAAGCTAGAGAAGATTAGGCGGCTCGGGGGCGATGTTGATCAAGTTAGAGATGATTGTCATCAGTGGAAGAAAAACATGGATTAGCTCGCGATAAACAAGCTGCTACAACCCAACTGGCCTCGGCTGAAACTTAGCTCCGAGGCATTGAAGCGAAGGGTCTGTCTTAGGCCAAGAAAATCGAGGAGTTAAAGGCTGAGCTAGCTAGAGCCCGGGCCAAAGCTGTATAGGCTAAGGCTGAAGCTGACAAGACGCAAGCTGTGATGAGTTGTGATTTTACCACTCATTCTAGTCTCTTTTCTTTAGTTTTTATATCCTTCAACTATAATCTGGGGTCGTTTATGGTGTATATGGTAAGATTTTTAGGTAAATGATGCCATGAAGTTATTTGAATTTATTTGAAGTGGAATTGAGCAAAAAAAGGGTGAAAACATTGCACAACTCTCCTGTAATTCTGCATCTGCGGAAGAGTGGTCGGAGAAGCGACCCCGCATCTGCGAGAAACAGAACGCATCTGGGGAGCTGAGCTACATTGCCAGAAATCACATCTGCTAGTAGAGAACCACTGAAGCGGTTGCGCATCTACGCTTAGGATCCTGTATCTGCGGTATGAGAAGTTCCTTCAATTTTCCGCTTCTGCATTAAGATATCCGCTTATGCCGAGCCTCACTTGCGAGGATTCTTTCACAGGTGCGGTCAACGGGCATCAGAACTGGACTGGAATGACATTTCATATTTTCTCAATTCCAAACCCACAAATACACGACCAAGCCTATTGGGAATAGATCTTTGGCTTATTTTCAGTCTCTAAGACTAGAGAGAACAAGTTCTGGAAGCTAGGATTTGCACACACACTTTGGTCTTGAAGGTTTGAAGCTTTTGGTTGAGAATTTGTTGCCCATTTATGTTCATTCCTTCATTTCCTTGCTTTGTATTGTATATCTAAGTGTGTAGTATTTATTCCGACACTTGAATCTTGTTTATGGAAATATTCATGTTTAAAGTGTAGATTAAACAACTTGTTGTGCTTATGTATTGAAAGATTTTTAATCTTTCATGAATTGAGTTACTATTTCTTTAATTATTCTTGTTCTTTAATGTTTCCAAAGGGATTAGCTAACCCTATGACTCACCCATTAACTTCGAAATAATTTTGGAAAAGATTATTTGGGGTTGGGAAAGATTAATTAACAATAACTTGAGGATTTAACCCTCATTTTATAGATTCTACCTAGGAATAGGATTGAACTACTTGTAGCCATAATCGAGTGTTCTTAATCTCCTAATTATTTTAGGGATAATTCAATTAGTAAGTCTTTGGAAGAAGCTAATATAGAATTATTACCCGAGGCTAATTAACATAAACTAGCTCATATTTGTAAAATCATGAAATACATTGGATCGTTACTTAAGTGTAATTCCCCGTGTATCCATACTTGTAGCCATTGATCATTTTACTTGCTTTCTGGGTTAATTTATATTTTTTGCATTTTGGTATAAATATTTTCTAAAAACAATTCTAAGTGTTTGGCATTGCATAACAAGTGATAATTCTCTTATATTCCTAATCGCCTACATATTATTCTCTGTGGGATTTGACCCCGACTCATAGTTGGGTAAACTATATTGCATGCCACCATGTCCATTTACTTTTTAGTAGTGAATTTTGACATCATCAAAATTGGCATCATTACAGGGGAACAATTTGGCGTAATTTACGTTATTTGAGAAATAAGCGTAAGTGCTTTGGTCCAAACTTGTGAATATTTGTGTAATTAATTTTTTTTACCTTGGTATATTTTTCTTGTTTGTTTCTTGTTTATTTTCTTAGTTTTTGAAAAAAATATGGCATCATATAATAAAATGGGTCGGATGGTAGTTGTTCATACTTTGATGACCCTGTCCTTATTGTGGAGGACCACACATGGAAAAATTGTTTAAATTCTCACGGGGTTGGATTGTGTGCACAATCTCAAATACATGAGTGGAGTATTGTGATAAGTGTGGTCGTCAAAATAATCATTCGGATGACTGTGATTGTTTGTCCTTCCCTTCCCCAAGCCCCCGCTATGATAATTCTAATTTTTGTGATGAAAATGATAGGGCCATGGAAGTGAAAGAAATTAAGCATGTTAAAA
This sequence comes from Nicotiana tabacum, assembly GCF_000715075.1. Lineage (NCBI taxonomy): Eukaryota > Viridiplantae > Streptophyta > Magnoliopsida > Solanales > Solanaceae > Nicotiana > Nicotiana tabacum. Next base: position 78,477,955 of record NC_134089.1, on the reverse strand, counting down.
TGGAGAGTTCAAGCTCATGTTAGAATCTCTAATTGAAGGAGAAAACAAAGAACAAAGTTCCTTGGAGGAGCTTTTGGAAAATAGTCTCCAAAATGACTTGGCACTTAAAAGGTTGAACTTGCAAATGGAAGAAATGCTTGAAGCTTTAGAGGTCCAAAAAGCCTTGAATGTTAATGATAGCCAAGAATCTTCCTTGGAGGTTGAAGCCGAAAATACTTCCTTGGAACTTGATCAAAACCAAGAAGAACTCTCAAACACTCAAAATGAGAAGATGATGCTCATGTTGGAAACCATTCTTGAAAATGAGGAGAAGCACAACTTTGAACTCGAGGACTTGAAACATGGCTTGACTCACAATGATGAGCATATCCACACTTTGGAAGATCAAATGAAGATATTGGTTGAGGCTCACTATGCCCACCAACATGAGAGTGTGGAAAGAAGTCAAGAAGAGTCTGATGATGGGGAAGAAAGTGAGCTCTACTTTGAGTAATCAAGAATTGAACATCCGCCAACCGACTCCATGAGTGTTAGTGATGCCAAGAAAAATATGAAATTAGAGTCAACCGATGTGCATGAAAATATGATTCAGATTGACTCTAATCCGGGGGAAAAGAGGATGTCAAAATCCAGAAATAACTATAATTTGGAGGTTTGATGTCACAATCCAAGCATTTTTCAACATTGAAATTGTATGGTGATATGGGAATTGAACTACACGAGTTAATGGGGGATTGCGCGGAGGAAAGACAAATGCCATACATCTTACAATTTGAGGGAACAAGAAGGCAAAATGACATTCCTCACATGAAAGCCCAGAGGTGCGAAATGAAGAAATTGATGCTTGGCTTGATCATCTACTTACTACTCCCACCGCTCGTGGTCACAAGCTTGATTCCAAGTTGGGTGCCCAATTCATATCGTGCAAGTGGCGAGAAAAGTGGTAAAGTTAATTTGCGTCGTGCCACGACGTTAAATGCGGCGCTTGGTGGGAGGCAACCCATCCTTTTTTTTAATCTGCCAAGTTTATTTTGGACTAATCTGCCAAGTTTCAAATATTTTGGAGTTAAATTAAGGAGTTTGGGATGTTCGAATGGCACAAAACAGTAACTGCCCAGAATTGGTCACTGGAACCTGTTGTAACCACACATGCAGAAAATTCACGTAGGTGCGCTACCGCAAAAGCGGTTTTCCAGTCACAGATGCGCATGCTTCATAGATATGGTCCGTTTGACGCAGAAGCGACTGCGTAGAAGCGTGAAATAAATCGCAAGTGCGGAAAATCAGGCAACATTTGTTAATTGAACCCTCATTTCATCAGGTATGTTCTGAACTTTTTCCCCCAAAACCCAAAATTCCCTCTCCTCTCTCACACTACTGATCTTCACACAACTGATCTCACTCAAATTTCTGAAGCACAAGACCATGCAGGTAACTTGGCTCTCATCTACTCCTCTCTTTTGCTTCTCTTTTCGTTTTCTTCTTCTTCTTTAAATGTGGGAGCCCATTGTGATACAGTCCCATTTTCTTTCTCTTTCTTTTTTTCTGTTTAATCGTTATTAGTTTTAGGAAGTGAGGGAAATTGGTTGAGAGTAGGTTTGTGTGTGCTGCTAATGAAGAAGAACAAATTGTTGGGAAATCTATTAACCAAATTTGTGTGAAAATAGCATAAACTCTCACTGCATGCAATGTGTTTGATAAATTGTCCAAAAGAAAATTGTATTTTAAGTACCACAAAATCAGTCTTAATGGAGTCATAGGTTCTTGTATTGCGCCAATTTAGAAGTCTTGAGTATAAAATAGGTGCCAAAATCAGGTTTAAGAATTGAAAAGGTTGAAAAATTCTGGGTGTTGGAACCCTTGGACGAACACCGCAGATGCAGCCTCACACCTACGTTGATTATTCTGCAGGTGCAATTTTTGGCATATTGAGCAAAACCGCAGAAGCGGAGTAAAACTCGTAGATGTGGGACCGCACCTGCGATGGTCTTTCTGCAGGTGAAGAAACTGGGCAGATTATGCAATTCCAGTAGCTTTTCAACTGAAGCTTCCCGGGCCCGTTCAATTTGATTCTTTGTCCTAATTGCATTGTTTTAATTTCATAACATGATTATTGCCCGACTAACATTGTTTTGATTTTGTGAAGGTACTTTGAGCTAAAATGGACCCAAACATGAACAAAAATGCTCCGCGACATCATGAAATTGAGGAGGAGGCTGATGGACCATTTGACAACTCACACTTCATGTCGGGTGATTGTCACCATAGATGTTATGACAACCTCATCACCAAAAATATAGTGCTAGAAAAAGGGATCACCGAGGAGAAATTGGTCGATCTACTCCCATAATTCTATGGCCAACTACAAACCTCTGGATGGTCATGCTTCATTCCCACTCCATGGAATGCCAATGAGGAGCGGGTTCGCGAATTTTACGCCAATCATAAGCATACAAACTTTGCTGAGCCACAACTTACAATAAGGGGTACGACCGTGAGGTTTGGATTGAGCAAATTAATGAAACACTCGGGATTCCTAACCACCCACTCGAGCTAGTGCTATAAGGAGATCGTTGCAACAACACAGAATGGCTTGTGTCTAAGCTCTATCCTGCAAGCATGAGAGAAAAATGGGCCAACAATAGGAGGGGTTTGAAATCGGTCGGCTTCACCACTGAACCAAAGATATGGCTCTATATCCTCCGTAACAGGTATCACCCTGTGGGAATGTTTCTGATGTATCATACACTAGAGCCCTGATCATTGCATGCCTTCTTGACATCATTCCTGTGAATGTTGGTCACTATATATTGAGAGAGCTGAGAGAGTACTTGCACGATGATAGCTCAGGGTTGATGTTTCCTTCACTGATCACGGAGTTGTGTAGGCGGGCAGAGGTTGAGGTTCGTAGCACCGATCGTTGGTTGCCCACCGACAAACCTCTTCATCCATCGAGAGTAATGGGGGAGGTGAGTGTAGTAAAAAGTAAGAAAAGGAAAGTCACCACTACTATTGCTGGTACAGAGTCATCCTCACAGGCAGTTGCACCTGAGGGACCATTTGGGTGCTAAACTCCCAGCTAGTATAAATTCGGGAGTTAGTGTCAAAGCACCCTAGTGGGCCCTCATCCTCCCAGCCTGGGCCCGAGTACTTCACCAGGGACAACTTGAAGAACTACTTAGATACACAAAAAAGGCAGGTAGAGTCTCAGGAGAGAATAACAGCATCTGTTGGCATACTCAAGACAGATTATGACAACTTGGCCAAGGCACATGTAGATCTTTTGTCAGACTTCCATAAGGAGAAGATGAAGAACAAGAAGAAGGGCAAATTTATGATCAAGATGTGGAGAGGCATAAAGGCCATCTTCAAATGGGGGCAGCCGAATAGGAAGATGCCAGTAGAGGGTAAAGATGATAGCAAGGAGTATTCCTTCATGTCAGATGCTGCTAGTGATGATGCTAATGAGACAGATGATGAAGAGGCCGAGAGTTCTTCACGGTAGTGATCAGCCTTCCTCCCGCAGTCTGCTAGTCTGATGCAGACCTCAGGGAGACCCTCAAACTACTTTTATTTTAATTTTGATATTGTGTAGTGAGAACACTACAATGTTATTAGTTGGGGGTTGCTTTAGGGAGTGAATTTTGTTTATGCATTGCTACTTTGACTTGTGCCCTTGCCAGGATTATTCTGTTGTATGGATATTGTGTGCCCTTGCTGGGCTTGTTTTTTTATTGCTTATCATGTGGTCTTGTCAAGCATAGTCGTGAGTAGCTATATATGTGCAAATTAGTCACTTTTGTTGTCCTATTTTATTGTTTTCTTTCTTTCTTTATTTTTTCAGTAGCTTTCATTATTTTATTTCTTTAGTAGTATTTCCTTCGGTTTTCTTTATGCTACTATTCTTTCTCGAGGAACATTTTTGTGTTGAACCAAGTGGCATTTCTCTATGATGGATGGCGTGACGACTTTCTTAAGGGAATTAGTCTTGTTTTGTTGTGTGGAGACTTTTGGATCATTTGGTACTAATAGAATTAGTCTATTGCATGTGAAATATAAATTAAGAATACCCTTCCGAATTTTGGTTTTAAATTGAAAAGTAAATGCATGGGAATGAATAATTTCTATGATAACTTTTTGGCTCTTTTAGTGACTCTTTACCCACTAATTGGCATGATATTGCTCTAAATGCTCTTAAAAAAAGTGAAATAAAATAGTCTTTACTAGTTCATGTGCCATGTGTATTAGTTTGTGTTAGAAATAATTCTTGTGTTTACTTATATCATCTAGAACTTGCCCGGTTGGTCTTTCAATGCTAATGTTGGTTAGTTGATCTTTCAATGCTAATGTTAGTTATGTTTGGTCGGAGGGATGACCTTAGGAATATCTTTGTGATCTTTGAAAAATCTCTTTAGATTTTCGAACCTACCACTACATAAATATTATCACTAGCTTACCCCATTTGCACCTTTAACCTTTTCTTTGGACACCTCATTTCAAACTTTTACCCTTTTGTCAAATAATTCCATCTTTTGAACCCGTCCCTCCTTGAATATTGAGAATGAGGCTAAATGCCTAAGTTGGGGGTGTTGGTGTCAAAGTGGAAATTGGTAAGGTTGTACATTGAAGTATAATTACTCAAGATCCAAAAGGAAATATATATATATATATATATATATATATATATATGTGTGTGTGTGTGTGTATGTGTGTGTGTGTGTGTATGTATGTCTTGAGAAAATTAGAGAGAAACTTTAAGGTGTTTCTCTGTTGGTAGTTAGATGCCAATAAAGGCTATGTGGTTTAAAAAGAAGCAAAATACAAAAAGAACGACAAATGTGAGTAGTGTTCAAGGAGGGTGTAGTCACTTGTATCCCAAATGCTTAACCTACCCTTTCCTAAAGCTACATTACAAGCTTAAAAAGTCCTTATGGGATCTCCAACCGAATGTTCTTGAATAGGCGGCGAATTAAAATAAGGGCAAGCTTATGGCATGATATTTTGTAACACTTGAAATTCTTTGTTGAGAATGAGCATCTTTGTGCAATTGTCCCTTATGTTATTATTGTAAATATGTTGATTTTAGGACTTTTTTTTGTATCCGGAATTGAGTAAATGGAGCATATGTAGTAGATTAGTGCTTTTGAATCACTTCTTGAGGCCTTTTGTTGTCACTTGATTACTTTGAAAATCCTTTGCATTTCTTGAAAGTGTTTTTAAATGAGGGAGTTATTTGGTTATTATTCGCGTGCTTGAGCCTAATTATTAGTTCCAACCAAATCCATAAGTATGGTGCTTAATTGCAGAATGTGATTGTAAATAATAGAATTACTACTTGTGCTTTAAATGGTAAAACCTCATTGAAGTGTTGGTTTTGATTTGCTTGAGGACAAGCAAAAGCTTTAAGTTGGGGGTGTTGATGAGTGGTGATTTTACCACTCATTCTAGTCTCTTTTCTTTAGTTTTTATGTCCTTTAACTATAATATGATGTCTTTTATGATGTGCATTGTTAGATTTTCAGGAAAATGATGCCATGAAGTGATTTGATTTCAATTGAAGTGAAATTGAGCAAAAAACGGGTGAAAACAATGCAAAACTCTCCTGTAATTCTGCGTTTGCGGAAAAGTGGTTGCAGAAGCGACCCCGCATCTGCGAGAAATGGAATGCATCTCCGGAACTGAGCTACTTTGCCAGAAATTGCATCTGCAAGTAGAGAACCGAAGAAGTGGTTACGCATCAGCGCTTAGGAGCTCGCATCTACAGTACCAGAAGTTCATTAAATTTTCGCTTCTGCATTAAGATATCCGCTTATGCGTAGCCGCACCTGCGAGGATTCTTCCGCAGGTACGGTCAACGGGCATCAGAACTGGACTGGAATGACATTTCATATTTTCTCAATTCCAAACCCACAAATACACGACCAAGCCTATTAGGAACATATCTTTGTCTTATTTTCAGTCTCTAAGACTAAAGAGAACAAGTTTTGGAAGCTAGGGTTTGCACACACACTTTAGTCTTGACTATTTGAAGCTTTTGGTTGAGAATTTCTTACCTATTTATGTTCATTCCTTCGTTTCCTTGCTTTGTATTGTATATATATATGTGTGTAGTATTTATTCAAATACTTGAATCTTGTTTATGGAAATATTCATGTTTAAACTGTGGATTAAATAGCTTGTTGTGCTTATGTATTGAATGATTTTTTATCTTTTATGAAGTGAGTTATTGTTTCTTTAATTATTCTTATTAATTAATGTTTTTAAAGGGATTATCTAACCCTAGAACTCGCCCATTAACTTCAAATTAATTTTGGGAAAGAAAATTTGGGGTTGGGAAAGATTAATTAACAAGAACTTGAGTCTTTAATCCTCATTTTATAGATTCTACCTAGGGATAGGATTGAACTACTTGTAGTCATAATCGGGTGTGCTTAATCTCCTAATTGTTTTAGGGATAATTCAATTAGGAAGTCTTGTTAACCTTTGGAAGAAGCTAATATAGAATTATTACGCGAGGCTAATTAACATAAACTCGCTCATATTTGTAAAATCATGAAATACATTGGACCTTTACTTGAGTGTAATTCCCCATGTATCCATTCTTGTAGCCATTGATCATTTTACCTACTTTCTATGTTAGTTTACATTTTTTTGCCTTTAGGTATAAATATTTTCTAAATACAATTCTAAGTGTTTGGCATTGCATAACAAGTGATAATTCTCTTACATTCCTAATCGCCTACATATTTTTCTTTGTGGGATTTGACCCCGACTCATAGTTAGGTAAATTATATTGCATGCGACCGTGTCCATTTACTTTTTAGTAGTGTATTTAGACATCATCAAAATTGGTGCCATTGCCAGGGATTAGCGTGCTTGAGCCTAAACGGAAGGCATATGCGGATTGAAGTGATTTGAATTCTATTGGAGTGGAATTGACCAAAAAAAGGGTGAAAACAATGCAAAACTCTCCTGTAATTCTTCATCTGCAGAAGAGTGATCGCAGAAGCGACCCCACATCTGCATAGCTGAGCTACTTGGCCATAAATCACATCTGCGAGTAGAGAACCGCAGAAGCGGTTGCGCATCTGCACTTAGGATCCCGCATCTGCGGTACTAGAAGTTCCTTCAATTTTCCGCTTCTGTGTTAAGACATCAGCTTATGCGGAGCCGCACCTGTGAGGATTCTTCCGCTGGTGCGGTCAACGGGCATCAGAACTGGACGGGAATGACATTTCACATTTTCTCAATTCCAAACCCACAAATACACGACCAAGCCTATTGGGGACAAATATTTGGCTTATTTTCAGTCTCTAAGAGTAGAGAGAACAAGTCTTGGATGCTAGCGTTTGCACACACACTTTGTTCTTGAAGATTTGAAGTTTTTGGTTGGGAATTTCTTACCCATTTATGTTCATTCATTCATTTCCTTGATTTGTATTGTATATCTAAGTGTGTAGTATTTATTCCAACACTTTAATCTTGTTTATGGAAATATTCATATTTAATGTGTGGATTAAATTGCTTGTTGTGCTTATGTGTTGAATGATCTTTTATCTTTTATGAAGTGAGTTATTGTTTCTTTAATTATTCTTGTTCTTTAATGTTTACAAAGTTATTAGCTAACCCTAGGACTCACCCATTAACTTTGAATTAGTTTTGGGAAAGAGTATTTGGGGTTGGAAAAGATTAACTAATAAGAACTTGAGGCTTTAACCCTCATTTTATAGATTCTACCTAGGGTAGGATTGAACTACTTGTAGCCAGAATCGGGTGTGCTTCATCTCCTAATTGTTTTAGGTATAATTCAATTAGGAAGTCTTGTTAGTCTTTTGAAGAAGCTAATATAGAATTATTACCTGATGCTAATTAACATAAGCTCTCTCATATTTGTAAAATCATGAAATACATTGTACCGTTACTTGAATATAATTCCTCGTGTATCCATACTAGTAGCCATTGATCATTTTACTTGCTTTCTAGGTTAGTTTACATTTTTGCATTTAGGTATAAATATTTTGTAAAAACAATTCTAAGTGTTTGGCATTGTATAACAAGTGATAATTCTCTTACATTCCTAATCGCCTACATATTGTTCTCTGGGGGATTCGACCCCGACTCATAGTTGGATAAATTATATTGCATGCAACCGTGTCCATTTATTTTTAGTAGTCGATTTGGTCGTCATCATGATGCGGCTGATAAATCCATTGCCATATACTTGAGGGAAGCCACGGCCGTTACAAGTGAGTTGAGGGAGGCCTCCGACTAGGGAAAACGGAGCAATGAATTGGCTAAGTGCCTAGCCTGGAGGGAGACTCTCGAAGAAATCCATGCCCGAGGGTTCAACCCTGCCTAGGAGATAGCCGAGGCGAATACGTGGCAAACCGATGATATGTTTCTTGTCTCCTCCGATGAAGAGGATGTAACGAGTGGCTTCGGGGACGAGGAAAGTGAAGAAGATGTTCCCGAGGGAGAAGAGACTCTCGAAGATAGAGCAGCTGAAGATGCAGTTTTTGAAGATGACGCACCTGGGGTGTGACCCCGACATTAGATTAGGTTTTCTTTTTTGTGCAAGGTCCCCTTATGGGCATTGTAAATATGTTTTGTAAATTTCCCTTATGAGCACAAAGTATCTTTTTTCTCTATCCTCGACTTGTGTTGAATTTCATTTTGTCCTCGTTTGTGAAAAATTTTGATGATTCAAATACTCAGCTCGAGTATCGGTTCAGACTCGTAGTACACCCTTATATTTTTATTACTCAATATAATTGTGATGACCCGAAAGGTCATCCCTTGCTTTATAAGTCAAAACTATGTTTAGATGTCTTAAAACCTCCTTTTGTCTCACCTAAATTTGCGTGCGTAGTTCGGGTGCATTTTTGGAAAGCTTCTATGTGAAATGTAAGAAAAAAATTAATTTTTACCTTTAAAATTGATTAGAGTTGACTTTGGTCAACATTCTTGGTGAACAAACTCGGACCCGTGATTCGACGGTCCCGTAGAGTACGTAGTAAAATATGGGACTTGGGTATATGCCCGGAATCGAATTCCGAGATCTCTAGCCCAAGAAAAGAATTTTTAAAGAAAATTGTTTGATGGAAAATATAAAGTCTTTTAGAAGTTAAATGATGCGTGTTTTTGATGGTATCGGACCCACATTTTGGTTTTGGAGCCCGGTACAGGTTTAAAATAATAATTAAGTTGAATCTGTGAAATTAGAATCGGAGTTGATTTGGTATAAATCGGATCTTTAGTTCATAAAATATAAATTTCAATGTTCTTAAGGAAATTCATGAATTTGAGGTCAAATTCGTAGTTGTTGATGTTATTTTGATGATTTGATCGCACAAGCAAGTCCGTGTGATTTTTTAAACTTGCGTGTATGTTTGGTTTGGAGCCCCGAGGGCTCGGGTGAGTTTTGGATAGGCCACGGGGTGATTTGGACTTAGGAAATTTGCAGCTGTGTATCTGGTAGTTTTGCACAGGCCTCTAATCTCACAATTGCGAGATCACGCTTCGCAATTGCAAAGTGGTCAGGCCTGGGAAATGCGACCAAATTGTCGCAATTGCGAAGCAGGCCTGGGCAAACCCTCATCGCAAATGCAAAGTTTGGGCTGGGAATTGCGAAGGGACCTCTGTCGCAAATGCGAAGGTAGTAGAAATTCTCAAGGTTTGCAATTGTGAACCCTTGATCGCAATTGCGACATCTGCGACATGTTAAGTGGGATTTTGATGGGATTCTTCATCATTTTACAACGTTCTCAAACCCTAAACATCCTTGGATTATTTTTCAAAGGCTCAATCTTCTCCAAATCATAAGTAAGTGATTTCTAACTCATCTTCTTCCATCTAATCCATCTTTTTATATGATTTCACTTCAAAATGTAGGGTTTTTCATGGGAAATTGGGTGTTTTGGATAGAAATTAGGATTTTCTAATTTTGGGATTTGGACCTCAATTTGAGGTCCGATTTCAAAACTAATTGCATATTTGTGTTCGTGAGTGAATAAGTGATCGGGTTTTGGTTCAAACTTCGGGTTTTGACTAAGCTTACCCGGGGTTGATTTTTGACTTTTTGGGGAAAACAATGGAAAATCTATTTCCATGCATTAGAATTAGTTTATTTAGCATTTATTAACTTTATTAAGTAAATTATGACTAGATACAAGCGAATTGGAAGTGGAACTAAGAGGTAAAGCGGTAATTGAGGCTTAATCATGTCCGTGTAATCGAGGTAAGTGTTTGGCCTAACCTTAGCTTGAGGGAACATGAGTTGTGGTCTTATTTGCTATGTGTTAGTATAGGTGTGGTGATGAGTATCTATACGTTGGTGTCAAGCATGCCCGTGAGTCTAATATCATAATTGTTGTGACTCTATTATGTATCGATCATGCTCAAATTGATGATTATTAATGTTGAACAAAGGTTATGAAAGTTTCTTGGTAATTGACTATTATTGAGTATTGACTCAAGTTGAGTTTCATTTTGTAAAGTAACTATTGATAGCGAGATTGGTTATAGCTGAATCCCTTGCCAGGATGTTGTTGTTGATTCCCTTGCCGGGACATATTGTTTGGGTAAGGAAGAGTGTAAAGCACGAAGGGTGATGCCGTGTCGATATTATGAGTGTTAATGCACGAAGGGTGATGTCGTGCCATGATTTGAGAGTTCACGAAGGGTGATGTCGTGCCGATATTGTGAGGAATAATGCACGAAGGGTGATGTCGTGCCATGATTATGAGAGATAATGCACGAAGGGTGATGCCGTGCACGTGTTACCGTTTCATTATTGTTGTAGAGTTAGATATGATGTTCATTATGCTCCTTTATTGATGATTCTTTATTGGCTTATTGTTAGAATCTCATATTCATCGTAGCATGTCACCTTCCCACCTTATTCTATTGATTCCTGTTACTATGATTCTATTTGTACATGATTTAACTGCACATGTATATATATGATTGTCGTGTCATGGCCTTGTCACTACTTCGCCGAGGTTAGGCTCGACACTTACTTAGTACATGGGGTCGGTTGTACTGATACTACACTCTGTACTTTTTTGTGCAGATTTCGGTACCGGACCCGGTGAGTAGCTGAGGTAGCTGCCTTCAGTCCAGGGAGACCAAGGTAGCTCTGCTGGCGTCCGCAAAGCCTACAGTCCCCCTTCCCTATTTTATCTTTCTGCTGTCTCTTTCATTCCAAGAATAGTTGTACTTTTCTTTCCATACTTGTGTTTGTAGTAAAATTTTTAGTTGTTCATGAAGTTGTGACACCAGATCCGTGGGTATACATGTATTGGATTATTTGATCATGTTATAACTCTTCCGCAATTATCATCTGTTTAACTTTAGTTTTTGTTTATATCTGTTTGAATTGATTGCTAATGTGTTAAAATCTTAATAGTTGGCTTGCCTAGCTTTCAAGAGTAGGCGCCATCACGACTCCCGAAGGTGGAAAATTCGGGTCATGACAATAACACCCCTTAATGTTTTAGATGGTCCTCGAGCTAAGCTTAAATTAATTTGATGCGAGCTCAGAACAACGAGACTCGAGCTCAGAACAATCAGACTCTTGGGTCCGAGTTGAGTGAGAACGAAGTCTCGGACTCCTATATGCTTTTGGCTTTTAAGCTCTTTTAAGCTGGCCCTTAGGCTCTTATATATCAGCCCTTAGGCTCTTTTAAAATTGGCCCTTAGTCTCTTTAAGTTGGGCCGTCTCGGCCTCTAAAATGGCTATATAATTTTTCCCTCATTTTGGCTAAAAGACTTAGTGAAAATTTAATTATGCCATAGTACGTGTTTTCGTACCCATTGGGTTTTTCGAATGTTTGACGTATCAGAACCTTATTAGTAATTTGTTTGTGTAAACATAACTGAATATCTCTTGAGGTATTTCTGAAGGATAGGGTTATCAAAGCCCTTGGATTAATTGAGGGCTAGATTTATTAAGGCCCTCAAATTTTTGGGGGCTGAATTTATCGAAGCCCTTCATATTTTGCTTTTGCATAGGGTAGCCTGATTTAGCTGGTTTTACAATATTTGAAAGCCTTCAATTTATAGTGGAAGTCGGACGTCTCGGAGCTGCATTATTTTGGCCGTAGCCTTTATATGATCGTTGTCTTTAGTGTGGCTGTAACCTTCGTGTATGTCACTTGGACTTGTTTCCTGATAAATTTCCGAACTTGTTCGGAGAGTTAGTACCCGAGTATATTAGCCTTGGTCTTTGCTTCGGGGGCGTGCCTCTTTGAGGTCTTATGAGTCTGAGTTTCTGATGACTCAGATGTACTGCCTGTCGATGACAGTTCCCGAGTATTCGGGGGTGCTTTTATGCTTTGGCTCTTGAGCCGTTTCGCATAAGATTATAAGTGTAGAGCTCGTATAATAGTAGACTTTCTTTGAGACACAAGGTGTTTTGATATTAACCGAATGCTTCTTCAAATAACTAATACAAGTGTACATGCTTTGCCGTTGAGGCTCGACTATTCTATATGGACACAGTTCATTTGACCGTTTGGCCCATTACAAAGTTCTCCTATCGAGGCCCTCTTAGGCGTGAAGCATTTTCCTCAAAATATAACCATCCGAGGGTGAAGCCCCCTAGTATTCGAGGTTAGTTGAAAAGAATCCTTGGATACTGTTGAGTTTACCTTAGGTAGCACATAGCTGTTGCCTTGTTAAAAAACTTGATGGTAAAACCCATTTGGGACAAAATCCAATCTAAGGGAAAAAGTGTGCAATGCATGCTTTAAAACCTAAGGTCTTCGTGTAAAAAACTATACCTTCGACATCGTATGCCTTCGATCCAAGATCTATAATGAGTTAGTTTTAAAAAAAGATAAAGTCGTACCTTAGTAGTAGTTGAGCAATGGTATGTTCCAATTGTTTAGCAGTTGTTGACCTTTCATTGTGCTAAGTTTGTAAGATCCTTTATCGACAACTTAGAGGACTCAGTACGGTCCTTCCCAACTCGGGCCTAGTTTCCCTTCATTTGGGTCTCGAGTATTGAGGGTGAATTTCCATAGGAATAAGTCCCTGATTCCAAAATGTCGAAGGTTGGTTCTTCTATTGTAGTATCTTTCGATTCTTTGCTGCGCGGCCATCCGAACAAGCGCTGCTTCTCAATTTTTCATCTAATAATTTGAGGCTTGCATTCATGGCCTCGTGGTTTGACTCCTCCGATGCATATCGACATCTAGTGCTGGGTTCCCCGACCTCAACGCGGATGAGGGCCTCAAAACTATATACTAGAGAAAATGGGGTGGCCCCCATGCCAGACTACGATGTTGTCCTATGCGCCCAAAGGACCTCAGGTAAAACTTCTCTCCATTTTCCTTTCGCATCATCTAATCTTTTCATCAAGTTCTAAATGATAGTTTTATTTGTTAACTTGGCTTGTCCGTTTCCGGTTGGATGGTACAGTGTCGATAAAATCCTCTTTATTTTATGCGCTTCTAGGAACTCCGTTACCTTGCTACCTATGAATTTCTTTCTGTTGCCACACACAATCTCGGCGGGTATCCCGAATCGACATATGATATGGTCCCAGATAAAGTCGTTGACTTCGTTTTCTCTAACCTTCTCGAAGGCTGTGCTTCCACCCACTTAGAAAAATAATCAGTCATAAACAAAATGAATTTAGATTTACATGGAGCTGTTGGTAGAAGGCCGACTATATCCATTCCCCATTTCATGAATGGCCACGAGGATAAGATTAAACGAAGTCATTCTCCGGGCTAATGCATCATTGGTGGATATCGTTGACACTAGTCACATTTTTGAAAAATTCCTTAGTATTTTTTTCCATGCTGTCCCAATAGTATCTTGCTCTGATAATTTTGTGGACCAAAGATTCAGCACCAGAATGGTTCTCACAAGTGGCTTCGTGGATTTCTCGTAGAACATTATCAGTGTCCCCTGGCCCCAAGCACACTGCCAATGGTCCATCGAATGTTCTTCAGTACAACTTTCCATCTTTATCTAATGCAAACCTAGCAGCCTTGGCTCATCGGGCCCTCGATTCTTTGTGGCCTGATGGGAGCTTTCGATTCTTCAAATAGTCGATATACTTGTTTCTCCAGTCCCATGTTAAACTTGTTGAATATATCTCGGCATGGCCCTCTTCAACCACAGACTTTTAGTTGGACGATAGTCCCCGGGACAATGTCATTTTCTTCCATGGAAGATCCCAAATTTGCAAGTGCATCAGCCTCACTACTTTGTTCTCGAGGTACGTGATCTAGCGTCCACTCCTAGAAGTGGTATAAAATTACCTGTAACTTATCCAGGTACCGCTGCATTCTATCCTCCCTAACCTCGAAAATCTTGTTTACCTGATTTACCACCAATAGAGAATCACACTTAGCTTCGATGATTTCTACTCCCAAGCTTTTGGCTAGCTCAAGACCTACAATCATGGCCTCATACTCGGCTTCATTGTTAGTTAATACAGAAGTTTTGATAGATTGCCTAATGGTATCACCCGTGGGTGGCTTTAAAACAATGCCAAGCCCGGACCCCTTCACATTTGAGGCACCGTCCGTGAAAAGGGTCCATACCTCCGATGTTGTACTCAAGCTTAGCAGGAGTTCTTTCTCCACTTCGGGCACGAGGGTTGGCGTAAAATTGGCCACGAAGTCAGCTAGAATCTGAGACTTGATGGCCGTTCAGGGTTGATATTTGATATCGTACCCGCTAAGTTCGATGGCCCATTTGGCCAATTGGCCTGATAGCTCGGGCTTATGCAAAACATTTCGAAGGGGTAATATATATAGTACACATATAGGATGACATTGAAAATATGGTTTTAACTATCGAGATGCGCTTATCAATGCAAGTGCTAATTTTTCTAAGTGAGGGTACCTAGCTTCAGCATCTCCTAGAGTTCAACTTAAATAATAAATAGGAAATTTCATACCTTGCTCTTCTCGAACTAGTACCCCATTTACCACTATCTCAGATACTGCCAAGTATAGATAAAGTTTTTCATCTACCTTCGGGGTGTGAAGCAAAGGTGGGCTCGATAGATATCGCTTTAGTTCATCTAAGTTTTGTTGACATTCCGGGGTCCATGCGAAATCCTTTTTATTTTTGAGCAAGGAAAAGAACCGATGATTCCGATCTGATGACCTCAAGATGAATTGACCTAGAGAAGCTATTCAACCTGTTAACCTTTAAATGGCCTTCACACTATCCATGACCGTGATGTCCTCGATGGCCTAGATATTATCGAGGTTAATTTCAATAACACAATTCGACACCATGAAACCGAGGAACTTACCCGAGCCTACTTCGAAGGCACATTTTTTCTGGGTTGAGCTTCATTTTGTATTTTCTCAAGATTTTGAACGTTTCCTGCAAGTAAGTCAAATAGTCATCTGTGCGTAGGGACTTAACCAACATATCATCAATGTAAACTTCCATTGTTTTACCTATTTGTTCTTCAAACATTTTGTTAACTAGGCATTGGTATGTAGCTCCTGCATTTTTTAGCCCGAAAGGCATTACATTATAACAATAAGTCTCAAATTTTGAAATAATCGAAGCCTTTTCCTGGTCCTCTAGGTTCATTTAAATCTGATTGTACCCATAGTAGGCATCGAGAAAAGTCAAGATCTCATGGCAGGCCGTGGCATTGATCATACGATCGATGTTGGGCAGTGGGAAAGAATCTTTCAGACATACCTTGATCAAGTCCTTATAATATATGCACATTCTACACTTGTCACCTTTTTTAGGAATTACGACTACATTGGCTAGCCACTCGGGGTACTTTACCTCCTGAATAAATCCTATTTTAAGGAGCTTGGTTACCTCGTCCTTTATGAAAGCATGCTTTACCTCGGACTGAGGCCTCCTTTTTGCTTCACCGGTTTGAACCTAGGATCAGTTCTTAGCCGATGCATGGTGATCTCCGTTGGAATCCGTGTCATTTCTAAATGGGACCAAGCAAAGCAATCCATATTATCAATAAGAAATTGAATAAGTTTTTTCCTGAGTTCGAGAGTCGATCATGTTCCTAGGTATACCTTTTTCTTGGGCATGTATTCGATCAAAATGACCTGGTCCAGCTCCTCGATAGTTGATTTGGTAGCATCGGATTCTTCGGGAACGACAAAAGTTCGGGGAGTAAGGAAATCCTCATCTTCATCTTCGATTACCTGTTGTTCTGATTCCATTGAGGCTGGAAGCGGTAATTGTTATTTGACCGCCTGTGTACCCCTGATGCTTGATTTATCCAAGGTCAAAGGCTCTGGTATCAGAACTACCCCCTCGATCGCAAGCATCTCCTTTGCAGCATGTTGTTCTTAGTACACTATTTTCACTCCTTCCTCTTTTGGGAACTTCATCATCTGGTGAAGAGTTGAAGGCACCACCCTCATGTTGTGTATCCATGGTCTCCCGAGGAGCGCGTTATACCTTATATCATCTTCGATAACATGGAACTTTGTATCTCGTATGGCCCCGACTACATTTACTAGCAAGATAATTTTTCCCTTAGTTGTTTCTCTTGCCATGTTGAAGCCATTTAGGACCCGAGATGCAGGTACAATCTAATCAAGTAGGCGGAGTTGTTCCATGACCCTCTATCTGATTATGTTTGCCGAGCTATCTAGATCCACTAAAACACGTTTAACTTGAATTTTATTCAAAAGGATAGAGATTACCAGGGCGTCGTTGTGAGGCCGAGATATGCCTTCTACTTCCTTGTCATAGAATGATAAGATGTCCTAGGGCACATAACTCTGAGTCCCTTTTTCTCTAGTGATTGATACTATGGTGCGCTTGAGCACTGGTCGTTGAGGGACATCGACTCCACCAATGATCATGTGGATTACATGTTATGGTTCTTCTTGTTCATTTTTCCTTGCATCTCTCTCCCTAAAGTGATTCTTAGTCCGATAACGTAGGCATTCTTGAAGGTGGACCTCATTGAATAACCGAGCCACTTCTTCCCTTAGCTGCCTGCAATCCTCTGTTCTATGACCATGTGTACCATGATACTTGCATATCAAGGGGCCTCAGCGGGGTCGGTGTGCTTATCGAACCCGCTCTTACTCATGAGTCCCCGAGAACTTTGACCTCGATTGTTTCTCCGATCGCTCCGGGGAGTGTTGCGGCTCAGGCCGTTGTTCCTTCGATCGGCATATGGCTGTTATCATTCTTTGTTGAATCTCGATTCTTAGTATGTATCCTTCGGGGGATTGGCTGCGAATCTGTTAGGATGAACTGAACCTGAGGGGGCTCCCAACTGGTCGTCCTCGACCCTGAACTTTGATTGATAACGATTGTGCACATCTGACCATGTCACAACTGGATATTCGATCAAGTTCTGCTTTAATTGTCGAGAAGCGATTAAGCTCCTTTTATTCAGACCCTGCATAACGGCCTGTACTGCCCAGTCATCGAAGACAGGTGGTAACTCCATTCTTTCCATCTGAAATTGGGACACGAACTATCTGAGCATCTCGTTGTTCCTTTGCTTTATTTTGAAGACGTCCGATGTTCTGGTGGCCACCTTTATGGCCCCGGCATGTGCTTTCACAAAGGCATCTACTAGCATAGCAAATGAATCTATGGAGTTAGGAGCCAAGTTATGATACCAAATCATGGCTCCTTTTGATAGTGTTTCCCCAAACTTTTTCAACAAAACTTACTCAATTTCATTGTCATTCAAATCATTTTCTTTGATCCCGCAAGTGTATGAAGTAATATGCTCGTTAGGGTCGGTTGTCCTGTTATATTTGGGTATATCGGGCATGCAAAACTTCTTGGGGATGGGCATCGGAGGCGCGCTTGGGGAGGGGGGGTTTGTTTGAACTTTTTGGCGTCTAAACCTTTGAAAACTGGAAATGCTCCCGGTATTTGGTCTACCCGGGAGTTATAAGTTTCCACCTTCTTGTCATTTTCTTTAATTTTCTTTTCTCTAGACTCAATCTTCTTTGTTAGTTCCTCGAGCATTTTCATAATCGCAGGGTTAGTCCTCGAGCCTCTTTCATCGGGCCTCTATAACATTGGTTCAGTACACCAAGTGTTTACTGGTTTGGCTGTGTTTAGAGTTCTATTCTGGCTCTGAAGTTGAGCGATGGCGATTTCTGAGCTTGCAGCATCTCGAATATCAATTGGAGGTTGACTCCCCCGTCTTCCATACCCTGTGTTCTTTGGCCTCCGGACCATGCTTCGTTGTGTATATTTGCTTGAGGGTCCGCATCTAGATTTGCATTCAAAGCAATGTGCGAACTAACATCAAAAGGTTCCACATTTCTTCTCCAAGACCTTCGTTGTCGTGAATGGGTGCATTTTGTGAGCTAGACATGTTTCAGCCTAAATATCAACAAAATCTTGACAAGAAAAAGTGTAAAAACGGTATGTGTAACGAGAATCAACAAAGAAATAATCACTATTATCTTTAGCCTCAAGGTGGGCGTCAAACTGTTAACCTCGAAAATATAAGTAACAATTCAATTTGATTAGTAGTTTTAAAAATATATTATTTAGTTCAATACCAATTAATAATCAACAAATATGAAGTTGAAATGAAAGATAGAAGTGAATCAAACCAATGTTACTTAGCAGCAGTGACCTCGAGCTTAGTGACCTCGAGGTGGCTTAGGGTAGTAAGAGCAATTAAGTAATAAAAATAAAGTAAGAACAATGGAGCTAAAGGAGAATGCTGATGAATAGTAGGCAAAAAGGTAGAAAGTATATTCTTCTCTCAGTCATTATAAGATATCTTACAAATTACTGGGGTCCCCTTTATATAACAGGGGAGCCCTAAATAAGGAATATTTCTATTTACAGTAAGGAATATTCTTGGTACAGCTGTCTAACTACCTAGTACGGAGTAGTACAATCATATTCCGGGATTCGCACCATGACTTTGGGGAGATGGGAGGAATCTAACTTGTTCTTGTACAAATCCATAATGGTACTATTTCGAGGTCGAGCACACTCGACCTCGGTATGCATCATGCTTCGCCCTCGAACTCGGGTCTGGTTCCTCGAGCTCGAACTTGATCTTACCCGGACTCGGACTTCGGACGACCTCATAAGCATATAGATCGAAGGCATTCGATCTCAACCGTATATAGTAGGAACGCACACTTGCTTTAATTTTTCAGAATTTTAAATCAAGTCTCATACATTGTACGAAACATAGTCTGTTGTAAAATTTCAAATATCTATTTGTTTATAGATTTTAATAATTGTTTAGTAGATTTTGAAAACAAGATCTTCAAATCTCAAAAAGAGCTCTAGAGTAGTTTTTGATGTTTACTGACAAAACCTCAAATTCATTTCAAGTGAAATGCTTGTCCAAATACAATTGCAACCTTTAAAAATCATTTTTCATCTCATCTTCAAAAACTCATTTTTTCAAATATCTACTAAATCTATGGCCAAGTTGTATTGGTGGAAAAAATTACATGACACGTAGACTGTCAGCAAAGTTGACGAGGCATGATACGTGAAACATTGACAAAAGGAATTAGCAAGTGCAGGAAAAGGCACGGAAGAAATAGCTATAGGGTTATATTGAAGAGCAAACCGAACCTAACAGCTGCAAGGAGGAAAACAAGAGCGGAATGAATAAAAGAAACAAAGATGGAAAGATACACAAACTAGAAGTAAATAAGGAAGGAAAATAAATGCAGTTACAAGGAATTTTTAGTCATAAATGTTACCGTTATGATTGCATACCGTAACGGACAATCAATACAATTAATCCCACTAACAAGACCAAATTAAGGGAATTGTTGCAATTGTACCCTCCTATATAAGGGTTGACATTTCACTTGTAAAGGACACATGATCATAACTAAAATTCATACTGTTATTCTTTGCTTTATTCTCCGAGCTTTAAGCCTTAATATTCAGGAGTGATTATTAGTTTATGTCTTATATTCTCAATCAATTATTTTCGTTCTTTGATTCGTTGCTTCTAAAATCATTGGGAAAAGTGAAGTAAATTTTGGTTATCAGTAACTCGAGTTCTTCTAGACATTGACTTTGACTGAGAATTCTATTTTTAGTTAAATAAATTGGTTCCGTTACCAGAAATCTAATAATCTATTCACTTTCCAAACTTCGTTTTTCAACAACCAAGTATGTCAACCATTAACGAAAATGATCAGCTGAACTAACAATGTGGAACTCCACCACACCACACACCAACAGTATCCCCTCGGCAATCCCGTGAGAATTCACCTGAAAGATCTGCTTCGCGTGCTGATGATCAACAAAGAGACGACCAAACTGTAGAGCATGATGCTCTAAAGCAGTTGATTACAGAACATGTAAGCAGTGTTTTGCAGGCTTTTGTCAGATGATTACCTAATGCAGCGCAAACTCCTCCGCTAGTTAACACGACAAATTTGGATAACCCGTGTTCAGGGCTTGATTACTCAGGGAGTGGAGAAATTCCTAATGAATCTCGTGGTGGATGGTTAGGTACACCAAATAATTTTAATTTACAAAGTTTAGTGCTAACCTTACTACCACACCTCATTTTTCCTACCCCGGGAAGGGTATAAGAGAGTTTTTTCAATTTAAGTGACAATCAAAATGAAATTATTTAATAAAATCAGAGTTGCCACTTAGGATAATTCATGGTGTCCAAAGTCACCGGTTTAAAATTCCAAATCGAGGAAAGATTGACTCTGTTTTACAGTCCTCGAACACAGAAATCTAGGTAAGGATTTCTGTTAACCTGGAAGAAGGTGTTAGGCATTTTTGGGTTCCAAGGTTTTAGCACGATCGCTCAACTGTTATAATTGGCCTATTCATCTGACTTTACAACATTTTTGAAACCTATGTGCATTTTATCCCTTTTAACCTCTCTTAATAATCCAATTACTATACTAATAATTATTTGATTACATGTTGCGAATCATGTCACGGGAACCGTACCCACGATCTACAACATGTTTATTTTAATAACAAGATTAAATTGTGGCCGGATCACATAAATGTACCCCCGGATTTTAGAAATTAAGCGTCACGACCACGTCACGGGAACCGTACCTGTAACCATGACAATTGTTTAATTAATGCGCCTAAAGTAACTACGATAGTTCGAAGCATTTTCTAAACTAAATTTGTATTCATGTGAGGGCCATATGTTATGAATTTTATTTGTGTATGGCGCACCTCCAATTATTTTAAAGAAAAGGTTTGTATATATCTTTTGATGGCAAACTAAAGATATTCCTAATTATCTAATTTAAAAAAAACCAAGTACCACAACCACATCACGGGAACCGTACCCGTAGTTGTAATAGTTTAATTACGTGCCTAAAGCTAACTACGAGATTCATTTTAAATATATAGTTATGATATTAATGAGGGCCATGGGTGATTTAGTCGAATAGCACACCTCAATCTATTTTAAAGAAGAGAATCATGTCCCATACTTATAAACAAATATAAACACAGTGTATTTAGTCAACATCAACTCAAACCAACATGTTCCTAAGTTCCTTCAAAATACTATACAGAGAGTACAATCCACGTGTTTCATTATTGGCAACTCACACCCTTTAGGACCTGACTTATTCATTGTCAATATCATCACAATTAAACTCACCTTATGCTACAATGCACACCACAATTTATCATCACAAATACGAGTGCTTTCCATGAATGTAACAAATTAGCATTTACAAGATAACCTTGAGATACTCACACTTCGACCAGAAGCCTAGTAAAAAAATTCAATAAGGCAACAAAAAGAAAAAGAAAACAATGAGAAAGAGAGGTGTGTTGAAGACTATCTAACTGTAGCAAATGAAACATGAGTGTGAATGTGTGAGGGATCTTGTACAGAATGAATGAACTAAGGCATGTATTCACTCTCTAAGGTTGGTTGTGTTTGTGTCACAGTAGCAGCATGGTTGAAGGCACTGGATTCAACAATACCAGATTTTAATTTTTAAAAGCAAATCCTAGCTTGAACTCACAAATATACATGAATAAATTTCAGCAGAAAATGCATGAAATAATCCTTCAAAGTTCATTATAATCTCAAGGCAGAACATAGCAAACACATGGAATTGATGTCAGATGGCTAATATTCACATTCATTCTCAATCTTTCACACGAGAAAACAACCAACAATGTTTCGTATATTCATGGCCTGGACTCAAAAAACAGAAAAAACACCACACTAGTCTAAACTTGCTAACTGGCAGATTCAAACCAATAGAAAGGGAGTGATTGTCAGCCAGTCATGGAGAAGAAACAGAGCAGGGGATTATGCAGGCCCAAATCAAATTGTGACATCAGAGAGATCATGATCGAATGACGAATTAAATACACACAAACCACTAGGATTGACTTGATTAAGATTCGAAGATTCGTACAGTGTTTAGGAACTAAACGAAGCTAACCAAACCAATGACGGACAACGAACACCAGAGAACAATTTCAAAGAACTCATTTTAACATATACATAGCCAAACCAAACCAAAAATACTCGTGAAAATGGTAAACAAACATATTACGACCAACAGTCACCAAGATTTTAAAAAGTTCCAAAACCAGCTTGGCTCAAGCTCTCAATACATTTTTTAAGCAAATGCCAAAGATAGGCTACAGGAGATTAGAAATGAACCTGAATCAGTAAACAATTCCGATTAACTTTGCTGGAACGTTGAGTACATGTGAAATACAATAGTTAATATCAGCACAACCAACAACAGAATCAAGTAGAAATCAGAAGCTCGTGACAGCAACAAACTCAACAACTCTCAATCGAGCACCATTTTCAAACAAACTCTAACCCAAAAAACGGAATATGTATTTTTCTGATTTTATTTTCTGAAAAGTAATCGAAAATGAAAACCAATTCAAAGAACAGTAAACATTTAACTTTATATATCTTTCTCTTGTTATGGAAAACTAAACTAAAAAAAATGGAAACGAAGAACAAGAAGAATCTCTTTTTAATCCTCGCCTTTCTGCCCAAGAAAAATCCCTCCAAATATCCCTCCTCCTTTACAAAATCGGATCCGGTCCTTTTTGAAAACAAGCCCCTGATGAATGTGGGGCTTGGATTGAGTGAAATCAATCCAACACCTCACACTCATACAACGATCGTCCTCCAGAACCTTCCAATCGCGTGATATGGTTCAAAATCGGGCGAGTGAGAGGAGGGGGGATCTTTGGTGTCAGAAACTGTTAGAATATTTGGTGATGTGGTGAGATGAGGGGTGTGTGGGGTGAATTTGGCTCACTCGCCTGAAATTTGGCGAGTTTGGACACGGATTTTAGGGTTTTGTATTGTCTTTGTGTTATAATTGGGATTGTCTAGTAAGGGAGAAAAAGGGGCGTGTCGTGGTTTTGGTCTGGTGGGCGGGTGAATGTGTTTGGCTAGGGAAGTTTTGGCGACTGGGGGGGGGGGGGAATTTGGGCTCAACAATCAGTTGGCCCGATTGGTTTTAAAAAGAAATCCCTTTTTCATTTTTCCCTTTTCCTTTTGTTTTCTTTTCTTTATTTAATTAATAAAATCCTAAAATTAACTCCTAAGTTAATCTAAGTTATAAAATTAAACTAATTGCTTAGTCACAATAATTATAAAATTACTTAGTCCTAAATCAAAAGGAAAAATCAATAGACTAAAATTAAAAGGTGTAAAATGAGCTATTATGTGATTTTCGTTTTTTTAATAAAAGAAATAATTACTAATTAATTCCAAAAAATGTAAAATCAAACCTAAATGTAATGCATGGTGTTTTTTGGTATTTTTTGATTTTTAATGGATATTAAATATGCCCAATAATGCAATTAATAAAATTCTATGAAAAATCCTATAAA
The DNA here is from genome assembly GCF_000715075.1 of Nicotiana tabacum. Lineage (NCBI taxonomy): Eukaryota > Viridiplantae > Streptophyta > Magnoliopsida > Solanales > Solanaceae > Nicotiana > Nicotiana tabacum. The sequence goes on along the minus strand of NC_134089.1, from coordinate 78,454,144 downwards.
ATTGCAAATATTGAAAAAAAAATTATTTTCTTATATTTTATGGGAGTAATTCATATAGGGAAAAAATCACGTGCTCACAGCAGCTCCACTTTGCACGAAAACACAAAAAGTTTTCGTGCAAAGATAAAGTGAGTGTATACGAGCGATTTTTACCCGTTTGAATACTCTGTGGGAAGCATTTTTTTGAAAGATTTGATCGCACCCTACTTCTGAGGTTGCTGTATATCCTTGGCTATAAAAGAATCAGGTCAGTAGAGTTCGGAAATTTTTGGTAGCTAGGACTACCAGGAAGTTGTGATTTCGCTGTTGCTACTACTGCTACTGCTTGCTGAACTCCGTATTAAATCAAGACAATATAAAAGAAGCTAGACTAAACTATGATCTATGAATTACAAGAATCCTATCTATACATCTTCAAACTTGATCTTGCAATTTCTGCTGCTCCGTTGACTGGCACTCTCCCGGTGAGCTTCCTTTATTGTTGACTTGAGTTGTATTATGAAGTGAATTCCTTTATTCTCTAGGCGGGCGCCTGATTTCCAACATTTGAACGGTATTCCCTTATTCTCTAGGTGGGCCCCTGATTACTAAAACTTGAATTGTATTCCCTTTGTTACCTTAAACTGTTTTCCCTTGAAACATATGTTGTTTTCTTTTGAAACTTGAACTGCCTTCCTTGTTCTCCAGGCGGGCGCCTGATTGCCAAAACTTTAACCGTATTCCCTTACTCTCTAGGTAGGCGCCCGATTACCAAAACTTTAGTTATATTCCCTTGCTCTCCAGGTGGCCGCTTGATTGCCAAAACATTAACCGTATTTCCTTGCTCTCCAGGTGGGTGCCTGATTGCCAAAATTTTAACCGTATTCCCTTGCTCTCCAGGTGGGCGCCTGATTGCCAAAACTTTAACCGTATTTCCTTGATCTCCATGTGGGCGCCTGATTACCAAAACTTTAACTGTATTCCCTTGCTCTACAAGATGGCGCCTGATTGCCAAAGCTTGAACTGCTCTCCCTTTGTTCTCCAGGTGGGTGCCTGGCATCAAACACTTGAACTGCTTTCCCTTTATTCTCCAGGTGGGCGTCCAATTTCCAAAACTCGAACTACTTTCCCTTTGTTCTCTAGGTGGGTGCCTTATTACTAAATCTGAAACTGTGCTGTTCTTGCAATTGCTTTTCTTTGAACTGCCTTTCCTTGTTTCTCCAGGCGGGTGCCTGATTGCTTGAACATGAACTGCTTTCTATTCTTGAAACTCGGGTTGTCTTCCCTGGTTCTTCAGGTGGGCACCTGATTTCAACAAAAACAGACAAAACAAAAGAAATTTTTCTGCCCCAGTTTGATATTGGGAACATCTGTGAGTGTTAACCAATCCTTGTTATCAAAATAAATTCTAAATTAAATTCCTTTATCCTGAAAATTTCAAACCAAGTCTCATCTCAAAAGTGAAAAAGTTTAAATGCTAAATTATACTTCCCTAAAGTAGAACTTACGCTACTCTTGTTATCTATGAAGGTCTTGAAATTTAACTAGGTCCCATTATCCAGGAGGGTCCTGAGAATTTCCAATTGAGTCTCGTCCTAAGAATGAAAACTTCAAAACTAACTTATATTTCCACAAAGTAGAGCTTATGCTAGATCTTGTTACTCATAAATGTTTTGAATTTTAACTAAGTCCCATTGTCTAGGAGGGTCCTGATAATTTACGGTCAAACCTGTCCGGTACTTGATTTCCTTACAGAGGGCTCCTCCGAAACAATTTTTTTTTTGCCCTTGTTTCAATCAAAGAAAAATCTTGTCAGTTAAAAAATGTGGCAGTTAGTTTGCGGTATTCGCTGCCGTGCTTTGCTTTGACTGGCTGCTTTGAACAGGACAAGAACTGTTTGCCTTTCCGTCTGAATTTTAACCCACAAGACCTTGAATGACCTGAATGCTCCACATCCAACCTGGTGTTTCGTATTTCTTCCCTTCCAATTTGAACCTCTGTATACTCCCTAAAATGTACAAACAACTCGACTTCTTGTACTTTTATTAACACCATACCTTCATTTTTGCATCATGCTATTTCTGGCATGCTTTGGCCGTACTTTGCTTTGTGCAATTTTGGTAGTTGGTAGTAGGCTTTGCGATCCTTTCTTTTGCTTTGCAAGGATAACATTTAAAAATACTTAGAGGAATAGACCCAAAAAGAAATGAAATGCAATGACTTCGACAGTTATGAGCAGAGAAGAAAAATCAAACGGAAAGACTATTTGAGGAAGAAAAGGAAAAAGGGACTTATCAGAGTGAAGCAGATGACATCAATGATCATGACATGCGTTTCGGATTAATCAGCCCTGCCTATTCAACCAATCTTCTTTAAACCTTCACACTTTTATGCCTGGGGTTCCCATAATCCGACTCTCTTGCCAAGTCAACAACCGTGTTCGGTTTGCGGTGCCTTGAGGGTTTTCACCAGCAAACCTCTCTCATTTATCCATATCTTAACTCGCCATCGCCTTAAAGAGGGGTATGAAAGAAAATGCCTTCGTCATTCCAGTCATACCCCTCTTTCATACCCCGTGTTACTCAAAGGGGTAACAACGAGTAAGGTGTTTAGATAGCAGAATAAAATGCCTTCGTCATTCCAGTCTTAAAAACATGCCAAGTACAAACAAATACAATTTAAACCAAAGACATCATACGTAATATCTTTTGACTGCATTAGAGTTGATAGCCATATCTACACATTTGCCTTCTATATCTGTTAAATACAAAGCACCATTGGACAATACTCTCGTTTCGATGAACGGCCCCTGCCAATTTGGGGCGAACTTGCCTTTTGCTTCAGCCTGATGTGGAAGGATGCGTTTCAATACTTGCTTACCCACTTCAAACTTCCGCGGACGCACCTTCTTGTTATATGATCTCGCCATTCTCTTTTGATACAACTGGCCATGATACACTGCTGCCAGCCTTTTTTCATAAATCAAACCTAATTGTTCCCGACGAGTTTTGACCCACTCAGTATCATCAATTTTGGCTGCAGCGACAATCCGAAGGGATGAAATTTCAACTTCCGCGGGTATCACCACTTTTTTGCCATATACCAATAAATAAGGAGTTGCACCTACTGATGTGCGAATAGTAGAGCGATAACCCAACAACGTACAGGGCAACTTTTCATGCCATTGCCTGGAACCCTGTACCATTTTCCGAAGTATCATCTTTATGTTCTTGTTGGCTGCCTCGACTGCTCCATTCGCCTTGGGCAGTATGGGGTGGAATTTCGATGTGTAATTTTAAACTGTTGACACACTTCTTTCATCAGGTTACTATTAAGATTGGCACCATTGTTAGTGAAGATCACCTTTTGGATCCCGAACCAACAAATTATATTCGAATGAACAAAATCAACCACTGCTTTCTTGGTCACAGAATTTAAAGTTTTAGCTTCAACCCACTTAGTGAAATAGTCAATGGCCACGAGAATGAACCTGTGTCCATTGGATGCTACTGGCTCAGTTGGTTCGATGGCATTCATACCCCAAGCAACAAAGGGCCATGGTGCAGACATTCGGTGCAATTCAAATGGTGGAGAATGAATCAAATCTCCATGTACTTGGCATTGATGACACTTGCGCACAAAGATGATGCAATCTCACTCCATGGTGAGCCAATAATAACCTGCTCGGAGAATTTTCTTTTCCAGAACATACCCACTCATATATGGTCCATAGACTCTGGAATGCACTTCGGTCATGATAGTCGATGCTTGTCTAGCATCTATGCATCTCAACAATCCAAGATCTAGAGTTCTTTTGTACAAAACTCCTCCACTGAAGAAATATCCACTTGCCAAACTTCGAATTGTTCTCTTTTGATCCCCCGTGACTTGCACCGGATATACCCACATTCTGATGTACTCTGTGATATTGTGCAACCAAGGTTCACCGTCAAGTTCTTCTTCCACCATGTTACAGTAAGCATGCTAATTGCGGACCTGAATATGCAGATGGTCAACATAAGCCTTATCTGGGTGATGTAACATCGACACAAGAGTAGCCAAAGTGTCAGCAACCTCATTGTGGATCCTAGGAACATGCCTGAACTCCACTGATCTGAACCGCTGACAGAGATCCTGCACACATTGCCGATACGGTATGAGCTTCAAATCTCGGGTCTCCCATTCTCCCTGAATCTGATGCACTAACAAATCTAAGTCTCCCAAAACTAGCACTTCTTGGACTCCCATGTCCACAGCTAACCTTAATCCCAGAATGCATGCCTCGTGCTCAGCCATGCTGTTGGTACAGTAGAAACGAACCTGGGCAATAATAAGCATTGCCCCTATCCCGACACCTTTCATGTTAGCGGCTCCGTCAAAGAAATGTTTCCAACCTAGTTTTTCAACCTACTCCACCTCATCAATATGCATCACCTCTTCATTGGGAAAATATGTTCTCAATGGTTCATACTCTTCATCGACCGAGTTCTCGGAATCGGCCAATGCTTGGGCTTTCATCGTGGTCTGAGTCACATAGATAATGTCAAATTTTGTGAGCAAAATCTGCCACTTTGGAAGTCTTCCTGTGGGCATAGGCTTCTGAAAGATATACTTTAAAGGATCCATGCGAGAAATGAGGTAAGTGGTGTAGGACAACAAATAATGCTTTAACTTATGCGCTACCCAAGTCAGGGCGCAACATGTCCTCTCAAGGGGAGTATACTTAACCTCATAAGATGTGAATTTCTTGATGAGATAGTATATGGATTGCTCTTTCCTACTAATGATGTCATGCTAACCCAACACGCAACCAAATAAATTATCCAGGGTTCTCAAATAAAGATTCAAAGGCCTCCCAGGCTCCGGCGGGACCAACACAGGTGGGTTCGACAAATACTCTTTTATCTTATCAAATGCTTCCTGGCACTCATCAGTCCATTTGACTGCAACATCCTTCTTTAGCAGCTTAAAGATGGGCTCACAAGCCATCGTGAGCTGAGCAATAAACCTCCTGATGTAGTTCAACCTCCCTAGCAGACTCATCACCTCGGTCTTGTTCTTTGGCAGCGGCAATTCCTAGTTGGCCTTGATCTTTGACGGATCCAACTCAATGCCCCGCCGACTGACTATGAATCCCAACAACTTCCCTGATGGAACACCAAATGCGCACTTTGTAGGATTAAACTTGAGGTTATACCTAAAGAGCCTTTGGAAAAACTTTCTCAAATATTTGACGTGGTAAGACTGCTTCCTGGACTTTATGATCACATCGTCCACATAAACCTCGATCTACTTGTGTATCATGTCATGGAATATGGTTTTCATTGCCCTCATGTATGTTGCCTCGGCATTTTTCAAACTAAACGGCATGACCCGGTAGCAATATGTTCCCCACGACGTGATGAATGTTGTCTTTTCCACATTTTCCTCATCCACTAGGATCTGATGATACCCTACGTAGCACTCCAAAAAAGATCCAATCTCATGCTTAGCACAATTATCGATCAAAATGTGTATATTTGACAGTGGGAAGTTGTCCTTTGGACTTTCTTTGTTGAGGTCACGGTAATCAACACACACTCTTGTCTTACCATCTTTCTTTGGCACAGGCACAACATTAGCTAAACACGTGGGATACCACGTTACTCGAATGATCTTTGCATCAAGCTGCTTTGTGACTTCCTCTTTGATCTTCACGCTCATATCAGTTTTGAACTTTCTCAACTTCTACTTGATGGGAGGGAATGCTAGATCAATTGGAAATTTGTGGACCACCAAATCGGTACTCAAGCACGGGATGTCATCATACGACCATGCAAAAATATCCTTATATTCAAACAATGCTTTAATTATTTCTTCTACAATTTGCGGTTCAACATGGACCCTTATCTTAGTTTCTCTGACATTATTTGGGTCCCCTAAATTGATTGCTTCCGTATCATTCAGGTTAGGCTTGGGTTTTTCTTCAAATTGATTTAGTTCCTTACTAATCTCTTCAAAGGCCTCATCCTTATCATATTCTGACTCATCATGACATTCTATTTATTGGATTATTATTTCAGAATTAGGTTGACTTTTAAGGCTTGGCAGAAGATTCCTCATACATGTCATGTCATTGAAACTAGCATAAAAAGAACTGTACAAAGAAGAAAAGAAAAACAAAAAATGAAACTATCAGGAATGATGGAAAAGAGAAATTGCATTTCATTAAAAATAAAGGATAACAGGGTTTGTACATCAACAAGCAAAAAATAAAAATCTGGGTAACAACCCTGGAATGACCCAAATAGAAAGGAAAACAAAACAAACTACCAATACTCCTTCTAGGTAGGGAGAGGAGTAGTCTTCCAATTGTTAAGTTTTACGTTCGGCCCGACGAACTATACGTCTACTTTGCTAGAACCTTCTCCAAATTCTGCCATGTTCACATCATCAAACAACCTTTGGAACCTTTCAATTAACTCCTCATCAATGTCAACCACAGAACTTGGAACTGTCGTCACTGGGCGTTTCCTGGCACCGGGCTTGACAAAAGACCTAGAGAGATGCGGGATAGGCTTTGGGAGTGCCCACGCCTTCTATTTCAACTTTTAACCCTTTTTACATCTACCGCTGTAGGTTTGAATCCAAGACCGAAAGTACCCAAATTTTTAGGAAGGGACAATGGCTGTATGATAACCTACAAAGATGCACCCAGACCTTTACCCGACACAAAGCCAATTTTCAGCATTTTAGATGCCACCATGACAGATGCAGAGGCTATCTTTCGAGTTAGAACGCATTTACCTTCTGGAACTTTCTTGACCGGCACTGTTTCAAACACTTGATAAACCCAAGGCTCTTTGTCATCTTCAGCCTCAATGAATGGGACAGAGGCATCACTGTTAGCACACAAATTATCCTCACCATGAACGACGATCTCCTGTCCATCCCATTCGAACATGACCATCTAATGCATAGTGGACGGGATTGCTTTGGCGGCATAAATCTAAGGTCGACTTGATAGAAAATTGTAAGAGACGGCTACATCTAGTACCTAAAACTCCATGGTAAACTCTATCGGTCCTATTGTGAATTCAAGCACTATATCACCAACCGAGTCTTTCCCTCCACCATCAAAACCTCAGACGCATATGATATTTTTGTGAATCCTTTCATCATCAACTTTCAGCTTGTTCAGAGTAGAGAGAGGGTTGATACGTACACTAGAACCATTGTCAACTAATACCCTGGTGACTATAGAATCTTCACATTTCATCGTATGATAGAGAACTTTGTTGTGTTCAGTACCTTCCAAATGTAATTCGTCATCAGAGAAGGTGACCCTGTTCACCTTAAATATTTTGTTGGTGATATTCTCCAGATGGTTCATGGAAATTTTGTTGGGGACATGAGCCTCGTTCAGAATCATCATCAAGTCCCGATGATGCTCATCTGAGTTGATTAACAATGACAGCAAGGAAATTTGAGCATGTGTCTTTCTTAACTGCTCGACGATGGAATAATCTTCTACCTTCACTTCCTCTTAGAAACTCCTCTGCCTCTTCTTCAGTCACTGCTTTCTTTAATAGGACTGATTATCTCTCGATGTTTTAGCTTTCCTTAACTCTTCCGGGGCAAAGCATCCCCCCAAACGAGTTAATCCCTGGGCCTCATTGACTTCTTCTTTCACTTCCTTTCCCTTATAGGTCACTATCACCTGTTCATTGTTCCATGGGATAGCCTTGGTGCTGATTACCGACAGCTAGGTTACAGGCTTGATGATGACAAGATCCGTATGGGGACCCTCTACAATTATGATAGGCTTGTTTGCCAAACCTGGCACGACCACTTTTGACTTTTATTGCTTTGCTATAACATCACTTGGGGATCTTTTCTCAGCTACCACAGATGGCTTACCGTTTGTCATGCTCAACTTATTCACTGATCCTTAAACCGTTGGCTTTTTGACTGGCTTGGCCTCGCTGGACCGAATCATCATGACGGTCTGTGAAGGCTTCTTGGGCTCCCCTCCCATATGCACTATCTCGATCATGTTTGTTTCCTCATGGTTCGACAATGGGTTCTGGTTGATGTTGGGTTCCTCTAGAGTCTGGACTTCGATTTGGTTTGTGTCAATGAGCTCCTAGATGGAATTTTTCAAGTACAAGCACCTGTCCGTATCATGCCCCGGAGTACCAGAACAATATTCACCTCTCAAGGAGTAATCAAGATTCTTTGGAGGGGGGTTTGGCAATTTCGACTCAATTGGCCTCAGCATATCCAACTACCTCAGTCTCTGGAATAAACTGGTATAAGACTACCCCAATGGGGTGAAGGATTTTTTCCGCTACAACCTCTTATTTTTGAATGCTGGATTGGGTCGGAAACTTGGGCCGACAGGGTTTCGGTAGGCTCGTAGGGGTGGGTAAGAATTTTGTGGAGCTAGATAGCTATTTTGTAGGGGTTGGGGCATGCCATTGTGCATAAGTAGGAGGTTGAGTATATGTCTAGGCGTGGTGGATAGAAATATGAGGGTCTTGTGACAGGAAATAGTGTTGGCGTGGATTATATGGGGGTTGGGTGTAGGTTCGGTGATGGGGTCGAGGTTGGGTATAGTGGTGTGCCGGGCCCCTAGTTCCAAACCATGATCCTGAATCAATTGTTGCCACATCTTTTTTCTTCTTCTTTCCAATCACTCCCCCAGTACCGTTCTGAATGGCTTGGGTAGTTGCCTTAATTGCCGAGTAGCTCATGATTTTTCTTGATTTAAGACCTTCTTCCACCATGCCACCCATCTTCACTACCTCATTGAAAGACTTGCCTACACTACTAAAAAAACCAGGGTTTAGCGACGGACAAAATCTGTAGCTAAACAGAAAAATCCGTCGCTAATCTTATTTAGCGACGGATTAGCGATGGATTATCAAAAGATTCTTCTAGCAACGAGCATTTTAGCGACAGATTAGCGACGACGTTCGTAGCTAAATCCAGTTGTTTTGGTAGTGCTATGGCCGATATTAGATAGCCAAAATAGGTAGGCTCCAGAGCCTGTAGAAAGTACTCCACCATTTTGTTCTCCTCCATCGGGGTGTTAACTCTTGCCCCTTGTTCTCTCTAGTGAAAACCATATTTTCTGAAGCTTTCACTAGGCTTCTTCTCAATCTTAGTCATAGACAAACGATATGGAATATTCTCTATGTTGTACTGGAAATGACGAGTGAATTCTTGGGCCAAATCATCCCAGGTATACCATCTGCTGTGATCTTGATGAGTGTACCACTCCAACGCTGAGCCACTCAAACACTCGCTAAAGTATGCCATTAATAGCTCGTCTTTCCTGCCGACTCCTCTCATTTTACTGCAGAATCCCCACAAGTGGGCCACCGAGTCTCTTTGCCTGTCATATAAATCAAATTTAGGCATCTTGAATCCCACAGGCAACTGAACATCAGGAAATAGACACAAATCTTTGTAGGCTACGCTCACCTAGCCTCCCAATCCCTACATGTTTCTAAATGACTGCTCCAGGCTTCTTACCTTTCTAAACATCTCCTCTTGCTCTGGGTTTTTAGGTGGTTTCTCAGTCTAGATGGAGAGGTCGAAATGAGGAGTATAGGAGTAATGCTCCGGGGCCTTGAAATTGGGCTTCGGGGGATAGTATTGGTTATCTTGGTTCTAGAATAAGGGCGCACTGGAGGATCGATGGAGTGTAGCGGGTGAGGGTGCCACAAAAATAGGGGTGGCTGGTGGAGGGGGTATGGGATTGGTTTGGGTGGTGGTGCTGGTGGGGTTTGGGAAGTGGTGCCTTGGTAGTGGTGGTAAATGGGGAAGCCTGGAGATGAATTAACAGGTGGAGGTTCTTGGGATTGAGCCAGCGGCGGGACAAAAGCATGGTTGGCGGGGTATGATGGTGGTGGATGCCCTTTTACCATGCCTGGTACATCTCTACCATCTGGTGTTTCAACTTATATAACTCCTCTTTCAGATTAACATCAGACGCTTCCCCCTCTATTGACGGACCAATAGCACTTGCATCCAGTTCTTGGTTAGCCATGATCAACTTGTCTTTGGACCTGGTGTTGTACGGGTGAGTTGTTAGAATGCCAAACAAACTAACCACTTGCCTGAACTTGATGACAACAACAAACTTGTTAGCGATTAAGGGCTTAACAGATAGGCAACCGCACATTGGGGATGCAATCCACCTAAGCAGTTAACCATTCCTATATACATTTGAACGGTTGCTTGCATCATCCTGGATTTCACTAATTGCAATTTCTTTTCCTTTTTTTTTCATTCCTGCTTTTTCTTACTTGACCCTTGTTTCTATCCTTTTATTCTCTCATTTTCCTCTCTTATTTTTTGCAATTTTTTTATTTTCCTCCCTCTATTTCCTCTTTTCATTTCGGGGTTATGATCGAATCCTATGGGGATTGCCTATGTATCATGACGTCGCATGAATAAGATCAAGCATAGTTCTGGGAACGTGTGTGAAATAAAACAAAACATTTTTTTGGGATTTTCAAATTTTTATAAGATAATCTTGATTACGACAACTCCCCCTACAGATTTAAACATAAAGACTAACAGACTCGATGAGTGAAGTGACAACTTCAAAAGAAAATTGAAAATACAGACTCGAAGTGAACTAACAAACTGACAATACATACTCAAAAATAAACTAACAAAACAAACTTGAACAGTCCAAGTCAAAAGTACATAAGTGCTTCAACTGCTTCTCCAGTTGGCCTTGCTGCATGCCTTTGCGCCATGTCTTCTTAGAGGTGAAACAACTCATCCATGATCTATTGGACAAAAGTCATAACTGAAGTGAAGAATGTGGATCTGGTCATGTCTTCACACTCGTTACATTTCATCACAATGTAGTCCGCAATTCTCCTAACTCGTTCCCTGATAATACCCTTCTCCTGTAACAACCATCCGATCAGCTGAGATCTGGCATCCAGAACTTGTTCAGCTGTGTGATTTTGCTCTTGAAGCAGCTGGAGGTCGTTCTCTAGCTGCAGCATCAGTGCATAACAGTGTTCTCTTTCTACTTTGAAATCTCTTTCCTGCTTAGTCATTTCGTTCTCCAGGACGATGATCTTTTTCTTCAACCCCACAACTCCATTGTCATATTTCTCTTTTAACTGTTTAACCAACCGTGCTCGTTCCTCTGCATTTTTAGCCAATTTTTTTTGAGCTCTTGCCAGTTTGCCCTCCGCCTTAAAACCATATTCACCCACTTTTTGCATAAGGTTACCTATAAGCTTTTCATCTTTTGCACTTCTAACGAGGTTTTCGGCTGATATTTTCATTTCCTGAATTTGGGCTCGGAGGGCGTCATTTTATTGGGCTAGCCTTTTCTTTTCACCCTCATCCACAACGGCTTGCAAACCATTCTCAAATTGAAGATCTCTGACTTGCTTTTCTAGCTTGCTTATGGTGGTCCTATATGCATTTTCTTTAGCTAACCAATCCCATTGTTCCTATGATACCTCGGCAAATTCTTGAAGATGGGGTGTTTTGGCTAGTCTTCCAAACTCAAAACTTCTTTTACACCAGGTGAGGTAACCAGGCGAGACTTCACCCTTGGATAGATTGCTCACTTGGGTGTTTGCTGTCAAGTACTGACACTCACTCCAGATCTGGCAAACTGCCGCTTCATGAAACTGACCATCAGAACTGATCTCGACTACCTGAGTGCTAAGGTCTTCGTCCTTTGGAACTACTTGACATCTCCCCAGCTATCTCAAAATATGGTATGGAGCATAAGGTTGTATACTTCTAAGACCCGTCAGGAGGAAGTGGGGACCGGTAGCCGGCATATATATGATTTCATCAGCAGGAAGCCAACCCAACTTCCATTCTATTTGATTGGCAGTGACGGAGCGGAGGCAAGATATCCATTCTGCGACCCCTTCTGGCATGTTGAACCCATCGACCCTTGTATAAAACTACTCTATGCAGCTCTTTCCCATTGACCCATAGTTCATGCACTGGGGACGATGACATAGATGCTCAGTCATCCACATTTGTAGCAACAAGTTAGACCATTCATAAAAATCTACTCCGGGATTTCAGGCCGTGAGAGCTCGGAATATTTCAGACACTATCATGGGTGCTAGGGTGTTTTTGGCATGGGTAAGAAAAGTGTTGATGACTTGGGCAACCCGTACATCGATATTTCCATCCTTCCTGGGAAACACTAAAAGACCCAAAAATACTACCATGAAGGCAAAGCATTTATGCTCTTCCAATTTTAGTCGATTCCTTTTGCTGCAAATTGTGCCCTCCGGGTTTTCGAATCCCCATATATGTCCATACCGCTGATATATGAACTGTGGAGTAGAAAACCCTACTGCCATATCTGCATATTGGACCCCCTGCTTATTTTTAGCAAATCAACAAACTTATGAGGAGTGACGACTCTCATCGCAACCAGATATATATTTCTCAAAGCTTCGGTACTCCCAACATAACCGGCTATCTCTTCTAAAGTGGGTGTGAGTTCAAAGTTCGAGAAATGAAACACATTGTGGGCTGGATCCCAAAATGTAACCAATGCTTTTATTATGTCTCCTCTAGGCCTGATCCTCAATAACCCGGTGAGATCCCCCAAGTACTGGTTTACCACATCTCGCCCTGATTTTCCCAGATCTTCCCACCACATGTACAGTTCCAAAGGAATATTTGTCATGACCTTCATTGGCAAGTTTTGACTCGTGTTCATTCTGCATATTTAGATTAAGGTGATTGGTTTACACACAAAATGAATCTCATTTGAAAAACTAACTAAACGGGTTATTTTTGCAAAAAAATCAAGAAATTAGGGCTACTTTTGCGAATACGGCCCTTCAACACTTTGAAATGGATGCTTTTAGGGTTGTTCTTGCTAAGTGGCAAAAATTGGAAAAAAAGAGAAAAAAAACACAGTCAGTGTCTATTCTTGCAACAATAGCCCTCCGGTGTCCCGTCGGGACATTCAACTATTTAGACAAGAACGACATGACCCACTTTATTTACGACAAAATGACGACGCCTCATATATTTTTCAAAAAGTGGGGCTGGACCCGATGAGGGTTGCCTACATATCCCACGTCCGGTGAGAATCAAACATGCGTAGTTCGGCCAATTTTGACACAACTGAGAAAAATAAAAACACTTTGAAATGATTTTTCTACACTTTTTTTTTCAAAAATTTTTGGTAGAGTTTCAGGATGTTTTGGATACCGTATTTTGGGCAACGGATTAAATCGGCAGAGTTTCAGGATGCTTTGGATACCGTATTTTGGACAATGGATGAAATTTTCTCTCACTCTCCGCACTTGGTCTCTTTTTTTCTTTTTCTCTAACAATTTTATTGGATTTTCTCACTTAATCTAGAAGCCGGTTAACATGCAGTCTGAAACAAATTAAATGCACAGTAGAACATGAAAATACATCAGGTTGGTTTTTTATTGTCGGGTACGCCTGTCCTAGATGGACCCAACCCTTGTATTGAGTCCCCAAATTCAAATGCATATGATACAAACAAGCATTACTACTAGGGATCTGGCATGAGGCTAAGTTATTCTAAGCTCATAACCTGTGTATGTTGTTCTATAGACTTGTGTACCCGAGTGGACAACTCGATCCGAATGGGGGCTACGTACCGGGAACCAAAAGGCCATCCGACTCTGTAACTTATCCGAGCCTCCTCATAATTTAAGGTATGACACTAACAGAAGAGGAGTCACACCAACGTGCACATCCCCGAAGATAAGAAGAGAAGGGTTTCATAGAAGTTTATATACAGTTCAGATAATATCAAAGCGATAAAAAGTGGCATTTAGCACATTAGGCCCAAACATGTAATAAAACCAGATAATAATTTAAGCCAAATATAACAATTATTCTAAGCTCAAATTCTTGAACCCTGAACCAGATATTCTGTGTTCTAATCCCTAGCAGAGTTGTCAGAGCTGTCACACCTCATTTTTCGTACCCTGGGAAGGGTATAAGGACGTTTTTCCAATTTAAGTGACAATCTAAATGGGATTATTTAATAAAAAATTAGAGTCGCCACTTGGGATAATTCATACCGTGTTCCCTTGCCTATATAAGGGGAACCCATTCCACTTTTAAAGGGCTGATGTTGCTCCATTTCTCCACAAAAGCAATAATATCTCTGTTTACCGTGAAATTGGTAACAACAATTAAATTTGTAAATGTGATTCTAAAAATACGTGATCTCTTCTTGAGCTAGTTGTTAAAGCAGTTAATGCTAAGAATGCTAAGTTTAACGATGAAATGCGGGGTAAAAAGAGGCAGTAACCAAATCGAAGGTGGGGGCTGTTGCCCGGATGGAGAGATGATCGATGGGACCTCAGGGTCGGCGTTAGTATCGATCTCGAAATATCGGGGATAGTCGGGGATGGGATAAAAGTTAAAGATATAATTAGACAAGGCTCTTTCGGCTGATATTAAGTTATATAATGAAGAACAAGTCAAGTGGCGATGAATACAGAGACGGCCTCGAGCCAATACCAAGTGATAAACAAGAAGAATGACCGAAGATAAATGGCATTGAGCCAATGGGAATATGCAAATTAGAGAAGAGAGGAAGAGAGAAGATATTATTGCCCTTGAGTAGGATGATAGGAGTTGCTCTACAAGATGTTGGTGACCCCCCTTTTATAGGAATGAGACGCCCAAACTAAGTACAAGATGTGTAGTATGACAAAAGAGAATGAGATGTGACAGCCTATTAGCCTTACGTCGCATGTGGGTTGACGTCGAGCCGCTTGAGTAGATTTGATCGACCCCGGGTGCATTCCTCGGGGGGATTCCTATGTTCATCGGGGCTTCAGCCGATGTTTTTCTTAGCAGGGCATCGACAGGTTTCGAGGGAAGCGACTGACCCGAGATCTCGTGTTTCCGGGGTCAGTCTTCAAAGCATTATGTCAAGGGGAAATCGATCACCCAGATTTCACCGCACACAGATAGTCTCCGCGTTTCTTAGAGGCAAGTGATAAGAAACGGTATCGATATATTATTTCCCGATCTCTTGTATCGGCATCGTGCTGATGATGTTGCTCTAATTTTATAGGTATCGAGGTGCTTCTCCTTTTCGCTTCTTCAGGATCACCCGAAAAGTTACTACCCTTCGCTCTTTGGAATCATACCGTTGCTATGGGTTCAGCTTCTATGAATGCAGTGATTGCACCTGCCGTTACATTTTTCGAGGGCGGTAATGACGCCATCAGTTGTTTTTCCTCCCCTATAAATGGGGCTCCTTGTGGCTAGCTCTTTTATTCAAACTCCCTTGCATCTCTACCATCTTGCCGTGTTTGAGGTGCAAGGCTTCAAGATTTTATGCCGTATGCGCCTTGACTCCTTTATTGGTCTCTTTTTGGTTGGACGGAGTTGTGCCACCATGATATTATTGTTGTTGATGTTGTTGTTGCTGTCTGCTCGGGGTGATGAGGCAGAGGATCGATTCCTTTCGACCCTGGGGGTATTTTTGGACTATGCACCACTGCTCAAGAGGGGGCTCGAATTATACACCGCTGCTCACCCTCCTCCTTTGGCTCGGCACGTTATACCCCTTTTGGATTCTTGGGGGGTGTGGTGGCGGTACCCGCTGGCTGTTGCCTCCCGGGCTGAGGCAACATCTCAAGAAGTGGCTTGATGGGATTGATACTGGCAGGGTTCATGAAAACCAGATTTTTCACCGAGCCAATTCTCGTCTCCTTCCCTCATCTCTCTTCCTTTTGAAGATTCCATTCTAAGGAATCGAGATGAGGTCCTCGAGGGCCTCAGACTTGGAAGATATTGTCTTTGAGGTCATATTCCTTAGGGGATAATGACAGAGATGCCATATAAAAAGTAGGCTAGACTCTTAGGCTTTTGCTGTATGCATATCTTTGGATTTCCTTTTATGCACGATGATCCCCTTGCGGGCTTCTATAACCATATGTAAGGACCCCTCGAGGGCCGTTGTTTATGGATCTTTATGAATATGAATATACCTTTTCTTGACTCTTGCTTTCAATTATTGCCTTGATTTTGTATGTTCTCATGACCTTCGACGCCCTTGGATGTCTTCCTCCGTTGTTAGCTGCCGATGCTTGGCTCGGACATGAGTGTTTTTCTCGATCTTCTATTGATTAGTATGGCTTCTTTCTGAGCCTGTTGTTATACTTCAGATTGAGCCTAAGTTGATCTGATAGGCTCGGGCTGTCGGGTTCTCCGAATCGCATGGAGATAGTTGGTAGAGTCATGGGTCTCGAGAATGGTATCCCAAGTGAAGGTCATTTTTAGGTACCATGGAGTCCCTTTCGGACTGATTGTAGTTAGCCCTTTAGAGCATATGTTATTGACTTCTGTTGAGGATTTACCCATGCTCAGGTGCTACCTTGATCCTTCCTGGAGCCTTTGATTGATAAAAATGGCTTCGTGTAGGGTCCTTCGTGATCTGACCCTGAATAGGACCAGTAACTTCGGGCTGCCGGATCTTACCGTAAAGGCGTGAGTAGTGTTTTTGGACTTCATAGTGTCCTTTGAGAGGAGGCTTGCCTGAGGGCTGGCGGGTATAGGGACGTCGATGACTTCTTTAATGCCATCTCCGGGCAGAGGTCTGCCTGCGTTTGGACCATCCAGATCAATATCTGGGGCCTGTTCCGTATGAGTGTATGTTAAAAACAACTGCATTTGCTAACTGGTTTCCTTTGGCAGAGGCCTTTGAGGTCGTGCGCCTATTTTGTGTTGGCGAAGGCATTGTTGTCCTTTTGGGGCTTTGTCTTACAGCGATGGAGGCCTCCGAGGTTGACTATTTCAGCGGCGCCGGATATGGTGCTGATGGCTGGTGCTCTTGGTTGTTTTTGAATTGTAGCTGCCTTTCCCATACGTAATGTGAGGCTTCTTTCGCCTCCTTAGGGGTCGTCGGAGCCTGCCTTTATTGGCTACTTATTTGGGGAAAGTAGAGACCAGGCTTGGGTGAATCGTTCCTCCTAAGTGTTAGCTGCTAGTGCCACACCTTCGAAACCCTCGTTATTTGTTTGAATAGATGAAAGGATGCATTTCAAGCTATGTGCCTTGCGCTTCGCCGGCTCTACCTACGATGATGGCGAAGTTAGCAGCCATGCCTTCTTTCCTTTATTGGACCTTCCTCGTGTGGGCCTGTGACGGGCTTAGTTCTGAGCTACATTGTCAAGGTGCCAAGCCTAAAAAAATTCTGGATGAGGGTGAGTCCCTTAGGCTCCTTAGCGAAGAGAAGGAATATGAGCTACAATATTAGCAATATGAGGCATATCAGAGCCCAAACTACGAAAGCTATTTCATGGAGCAGGTGAATTCTTGTAGTATGCACATCGCCCCTTTCTACCTTTAAGGCTTAAGGGTGACATCAACCGCGTCAGAGTTGTTTGTGGGGAGCAAAGGGCTCAATTGAAGGCTCAAGCTTCGGAGGGGACGAATGCCTCGGCCAAGGTCTTTGCCTTCGAGGTCCAATTTCTTGTGGCAGTGCCAAAGTTCATCTTGTTATGATTGGGAAATTTCGAATCTGATCTTTCAAAGTTTTAGAGCTGAGATAATTGATGCTTGGGCCGAAGTGGCACTAAGCCGAACCAAGGTTGATCGGGATCTGGCGATTCGTATGAAGGGTGCTGCTGATGCCTAAGCTGAGCTGAAGTGAACCATCGACCAAGAGAAGGGGATCGAGGAATATGTTCATTGCAGATCCCAAAGAGAAGCACTCGAGGAGGTGGGTGCAAGGGGCTCCGTTTTCCCGAAGGAATCGGCTCGAGTAAGGAGGAGTAAAAGTAGCGCTTGGTCACTTCTTGCTAAAGTCGTAACTGGAGAATTTTGACAAGTTGTAGCCTTTTTAGTGCGGAGTGTAGATTCTGCCGGTTTGTCACTTTGTTTCTGATATATGCAGAATATGCCTGTAGGTGTAGAATGCGCCTTTTTTGTGCATGTAATATATAAGAAGGAATTTTAAGCTTTACCTCTTCTGTACCTTTTTCTTTGTTATTGCTTTTGACCAGGCAGGCTGGTTTTGATGTTCGGTGGGATCCTCGTAGGTATGGGATTGATCGGACAGGTCCGGGTGCTCTTAAGCGTGATCCTTGACGTGAACAGGTGTTGGGGCCTCCATACATGTCCTGGCTATTTAGGCTTAGTCTCCGAGTCGTGTTTCGGCTCGAGCCTCCTCACCCTTGCATTTTTTGTGCCCGTGCAGGTAGGTAATATTTGCTTTTATCTCCTACCCCTAGACATTTGCCGCTACAATCATTTTGGGTTCAATCTTCGAGTCGCATTATGACTCGAGCTTCAATTGACCCTCAAGCTCCTTCCTGCCTACATGGGCGGATGATGATGTCTCTTTGTGTGTTGGGTTGAAGTGACCTTACGGGCGCGCGACCCGGAGTTTTACTCAACCGGCGACAGTGGCACTTATGTCGTGCCTTTAGGCACATTACAGTTTTCTGGTCTAGTCTCCGAGTCGCGTTGCGATTCGAGCTGTCATCAACCCTTAATTTTTTTTTTGATTTTCTGGCTGGCGACGGTGGCACTTATGCCGTGTCCTTAGGCACATTACAGTTTTCGGGTCCAGTCTCCGAGTCGCGTTGCGATTCGAGCTGTAATCGACCCTTAAGTTTCTTTGATTTCCTGCCGGCGATAGTGGCACTCACGCCCTTAGGCATATTGCAGTTTTCGGGTCCAATCTCTGAGTCGCGTTGCGATTTGAGTTGTAATCGACCCTTAAATTTCCTTGATTTCCTGGCCGGCGATAGTGGCACTTATGCCATTTGGTCGTTGAGACCTTTCAGTATGTGGCCCGGAGGCCTGCATAGTTAACTATTTTGGATCTGGTCTCCGAATCAGGTAACGATTCGAGCTTGGCCAGAGGAATCTCGATTTCAAGTCGTTGTTGGCGATGTTTTGATCATCTCGTAAGGTTCATAGCTCGTAGGTCGAGTAGATCGACGCTCTTGCGGTTTGGAGCCGACGTGGTCGGAGCTCATTTTTGCCTGTTGAGGGAAACATGTTTTAACCGGTTCTTTCCGAAGGATATTCGAAGTAGTGGCTTGTGATTTTTAGCGACAGTCGGGCGTCCCTGAATCGTGTTATTTTGGATGTATCAC
Organism: Nicotiana tabacum; assembly: GCF_000715075.1. Taxonomy (NCBI): domain Eukaryota; kingdom Viridiplantae; phylum Streptophyta; class Magnoliopsida; order Solanales; family Solanaceae; genus Nicotiana; species Nicotiana tabacum. The sequence continues at coordinate 78,435,053 of NC_134089.1, read as the reverse complement.
CCGTTTTTACCGTAGTCATGTGCGTTTGGCCGTAGCCATTTTTGATCCCAAGTGATAGTTTAGGCATCTACATTGAGGGTATGCCCTTTACAGATTCTTACAAATGTGATGTATAGCCTAAACTTTGGGGGTTTTCATGCTTGTTGAGGTCTTACAGTTTGTCATGCCTATTGAGGTCTTACAGTTTATATGATGTATAATAGATTTGGTTATGCCGAGTCTGCCCCCTAGGGTCTTACAATTTCGGATTTTCCAGTATATGGTGATTGGCGATAGTTTCCGAGTCATCGAGTTTATTTAAGCTTGAAGACCGCTTCTCGCGAACTCGGAGTTGCATTGTGAGGGCTTTGTGAGCCCGGGGTTCTGACCCTGGGGTCATTTGGGTGTTGAATCATTTAAGTCTCTGAGTATCTCGGGACGTATTTGGCGGAGAGGCTTCTGTCGAGAGTATACTATGATTTTCCCTTTTGGAGAATGAGATGTGTTAAAGATATTCTCTGATCCATTGGCGCAATACACGTGTTGTTGTGTAGAGTCGATGTATTTTTAGGTCGAGTTTGGTTGCTCCGATGATTTTTACGTTGTCGTAGTCTGAGAAGGAGCCTTTCTCTTTTTTCATGGAAAAATGGGTATTTTTTGATTGCCCGATATAATAGTACATGATCCCATTTTGGCGGGGTCTGATTACATTGACCGTTTGGCCCGATACATCTTCTCCCTGTAGGAACCTTTGCTTGGCGTTTCCCCACCTCCTTCGAATCGGGTGGCTTCCAGGGGGAATGCCCCTCGCCACTTGAATGTTGGCTGTAAGGGTGGCTTCGAGCAATTCATGGAGTTTCCCCTTTAGGCAGCTTCGCAGACGTTGCCTCATTAAAAACCTTACTGGTAAAAACTCTTTGTTTTTGGGATAAAAACTCGGTCGAAGGGAAAGAGTGCAACGGGCGCGCTTATGGGGGTCTCAGGGCCTCTTGATAGTGTTAGCATTCTAGTATCTCCGGACGAGTGTCTACACGAGGGTTAGCTCTTTATCTGGAATTAAATAAAAAGTAATGGTTGTACCTTGAAACGAGATATGCTGGTGCCACCTTGAGATTGGCTTATTATGACCGCCCGGGGGCGGACATGTGATGCATATTTCTACTTCGTGTTGTCAAACCTGACCGGGGTTGAGACCTGATTCGCCCGCTGGCTTATTCCGGAGTGGAGGTATGGGCGCTGATCACACGTCGTGTATTTCAAACATTTCCCTTGCCGCGTGTTGTTCCCCATAGATGGTTTTGACCACGTCCTTCGTCGGAAATTTTATTATCTGGTGGAGAGTGGATGGTACTGCTCTCATGCAGTGTATCCACGGTCGCCCAAACAAGGCGTTATACCTCATATCTCCCTCGATGACATGGAATTGGGTGTCTTGGGTTGTGCCGGCCACGGTAATCGGAAGGACAATTTCTCCTTTAGTTGTTTCACTCGTCATGTTGAACCAATTGAGGACCCGAGTGGCGGGCACGATCCGTTTGAGCAGTCCGAGCTGATCTATTACCCTCGACCTGATAATATTGGCCGAGCTACCTGGATCCACGAGTACACATTTTATCTGAAAAGAATTTACAAGAAAAGAGATTACCAGGGCATCATTATGGGTTTGAGACAAGGCCTCGATATCTTCTTCGCTGAACGTGAGGGCATCTTCGGGGATATATCCCCGAGTCCGTTATTCCCTGGTGATGGATATTTTTGTTCTCCTCATCACGGGTTCCTGTGGGGCATTGGCGCCCCCCATGATCATGTGGATGACATGTTGTGGTTCGTTTGCCTTGTTTTTCTTGGTTGCCTCCGTGTCTCGAAACTGATTTTTTGCCCGATCGCTAAGGAATTCCCGAAGGTGCCCTTTGTTCAGTAGTCGGGCCACTTCTTCTCATAGTTCATGGCAATCCTCGGTCCTGTGGCCGTGTGTGTTGTGGAACTCACACACTAAGTTGTAATTTTACTGTGAAGGATTCGACTGTATTGGTTTGGGCCACTTGGCATCCCTAATTTTGCCGATAGTGGACACGATGTCTGATATGTCGACGCCGAAGTTGTATTCCGATAAGTGGGGCGCATTTGTCAGCACCATGTTCCGATCGAACCTGGTTCTGTTGACGAGCCCCCGAGGATCCTGTCCTCGGTCTATCTTCCAATCGTTGTAGGGTAGGTTGCACCTCGGGGCATTCCTTCTATCTTCATGGTACGGTTGGTACCTTTCTTTGCTTGGTTTCGACTCTTTTACCAGGAGTCTGTTTAGGTATACTAAGCCTAAAAAGGCTCCTAGCTGGTCATCCTCGGCCCTGATCTTTGACTGGTATCGGTTGTGAATGTCCGACCAGGTCACGGCTGGATATTCGATTACATTCTTCTTCAACTGTTTTGAGGCCATTGAGCTTCGTTCATTCAGGACTTGGGTGAAGGCCTGCAGCGCCCAGTAGTCAGAGACTACTAGTAGCTCCATTTGAAAACGGGATACGAATTCTCACAACATCTCGTTCTCTCTCTGCTTGATTTTGAAAACGTCGGATTTCCTCGTTGCTACCTTGATCGCTCTGGCATGTGCTTTTAAGAAGGAGTTTGCTAGCATGGAGAACGAATCTATGGAGTTGGGAGCCAAGTTATGGTACCACATCATGGCCCCCTTTGAAAGCGTTTCTCCAAATTTTTTCAGCAATACGGACTCGATCTCGTCATTTTTTATGTCGTTACCTTTTACTGCGCATGTGTAAGTAGTCACATGTTTGTTATGGTCGGAGATTCCATTGTACTTAGGGAGTTCCGGTATTTTGAATTTTTTTGGGATAGACTTCGGGGCTGCTTCCTCGGGGAACGACTTCTGAATGAACTTTTTTGAATCCAAACCTTTGAGGACCGGGGGCGCACTTGAGATCTGATCGACCCTGGAGTTGTAGGTCTCAACTTTTTTGTCGTTGGCTACAATCATTCTCCCACCTATTTCGATCCTTTTGGTGAGGTCCTCGAGCATTTTTACGATGTCGGGGTCAGCCATTAACCTGTTATTTCTTGACCTTTCGAGTGCTCGCTCGGTGGGGGGAGCCGTCTCTAGCGCTGCTGTGCTGGGGGTTCTCAGATGGCTTTGCAGCTGAGTAATGGCTAGTTGTTGTACCTGCAACATTTCAAAAATAACATGAAGACTAACTTCCTGTTCCTCCTGGGCCGGAGTTTTTTGAGCTTCCTGTTAGTCGTTGTGCCGTATGCTCCTATAGGTGTGAGAATTTTTGTCAGCTTATTGTGCGTAGTGTGAATTTGTGTCTGCTAGGATCGGTTTGGGAGCGATATCAGGATTCCGCGGAGGTGCTCCAGCGGTCGGGACAGCCATGCAATTTTCCCCGTGATTTTCAAGGTTGTCGTTCTCAACTCCGTTTACCGAGCCAGACATTTTGGCCTGAAGTCAAAGGATATTGGACAATAAAAAGTGTCAAAGTTGATGTGTATTTGTGTAATGAGAACCAGCAAGAAAATAGTCATTATTATTTTTAGCCCCACGGTTGGCGCCAAACTGTTTACCGTGAAAATGGTAACAGCAATTAAATTTGTAAATAGGATTCTTAAAATGCGTGATCTATTCTTGAACTAGTTGTTAAAGCAGTTAATGCTAAGAATGCTAAGTTTAACGATGAAACGCAAGGTAAAAATAGGCAGTAACCAAACCGAAGGTGGGGTCTATTTCCCGGATGCAGAGATGGTCGATGGGACCTCAGGGTCGGCGTTAGTATCGATCTTGAACTATCGGGGATAGCCGGGGATGGGATAACAGTTAAAGATATAATTAGACAAGGCTCATTCAGCCGATATTAAGTTATATAATGAAGAACAAGTTAAGAGGCGATGAATACGGAGATGGCCTTGATCCAGTACTAAGTGATAAACAAGAAGAATGACCGAATATAAATGGCTTTGAGCCATGGGGAATAAGCAAATTAGAGAAGAGAGGAAGAGAGAAGATATTATTGCCCTTGAGTAGGATGATTGAAGCTGCTCTACAAGATGTTAGTGATCCCCCTTTTATAGGAAGGGGACGCCCAAACTAAGTACATGATGTGTAGTATGACAAAATAGAATGAGATGTGACAGCCTGCTAGCCTTACGTCGCATGTGGGATGACGTCGAGCCGCTTGAGTAGATTTGATCGACCCCGGGTGTATTCCTCGGGGGGATTCCTGCGTTCGTCGGGGCTTCAGCCGATGTTATTCTTGGCAGGGCATCGATAGGTTTCGAGGGAAGCGACTGACCCGAGATCCCGTGTTTCCGGTGTCACTCTTCGAAGCATTATGTTAAGGGGAAATCGGTCCCCCGGATTTCATCGCACACAATCTTTCTCTCTCTTCCTCCTATTTTGTTCGTTCTCACTGGCTTGAGGCCGTTTTAACATCTACTGTCTTGTTACCTATTTCATGCTATATTGCGCAACTTTGGCCGTAAAGAGCCTTGCTTGATCGTACTCAATTGTTATACCATTCTCGGTTGCCCCCGATAGCTTGATATCGGTTCGAGTCCCGACCCCGAGGTCCTTATCGGCCAGCTTTGCATCCGGGAAACAGGCCCCTTCGGTTTGATTACTGTCTTGTTTTAGCTCGCATTTCATCGTTAAGCTTCACGTTCTTAGCATCAACTGCTCTAACAACTATCTTGGGAATAGATCACGTATTTTTAGAATCTCATTTACAAATTTAATTGTTTTTACCATTTTCACGGTAAACACCGGGTAAGGATTTTTGTTAACTCGGGAGAAGGTGTTAGGCATTCCCGGGTTCCGTGATTTTAGCACGGTCGCTCAACTGTTATTATTGGCTTATTCATATGACTTTAAAATATTTTTGAAACCAATGTGCATTTTATCCCTTTTAACCGCTCTTAATAATCCAATTATTATACTAATAATTATTTGATTACACGTTGCAAATCATGTCACGGGAACCGTAACCATGATCTACAACATGTTTATTTTAATAACAAGATTAAATTGTTGTCGGGTCACAAAAATGTACCCCCGGATTTTAGAAATTAAGCGTCACAATCACTTCACGGGAACCTTATCCGTAGACATGACAATTATTTTTTTAACGTGCCTAAAGCAACTACGAAAGTTCGAAGCATTTTCTAAACTAACTTTGTCTTTATGTGAGGGCCATATATTTAGAATTTTATTTGTGTATGCCGCACCTCAAATTATTTTACAGAAAAGGTTTGTATATATCTTTTGAAGGAAAACAAATGATATTCCTACTTATCTAATTAAAAAAAATCAAGTACCACAACCACGTCACGGAAATTGTACCCGTTGTTGTAATAGTTTAACTACATGCCTAAATCAAACTACGAGATTTATTTTAAATAGCTAGTTATGATATTTATGAGGCCGTGGGTGATTTAATCAAATAACACACCTCAATTAATGCTAAAGAAGAGAATCATGTCCCATACTTATAAACAAATATAAACACAGTGTATTTAGTCAACACCAACTCAAACCAACATGTTCCTAAGTTCCTTCAAAATAATATACAGAGAGTACATTCCACGCGTTTCATTATTGGCAACTCACACCCTTTAGGCCCTGACTTATTCATTGTCAATATCATCACAATTAAACTCACCGTATGCTACAATGCACACCACAATTTATCATCACAAATACGAGTGTTTTCCATGAAAGTAACAAATTAGCATTTACAAGATAACCTTGAGATACTCACACTTCGACCAGAAGCCTAGTAAAAAAATTCAATAAGGCAACAAAAAGAAAAAAAAACAATGATAAAGAGAGGTGTGTTGAAGACTATATAACTGCAGCAAATGAAACATGAGTGTGAATGTGTGAGACAGCTTGTACAGAATGAATGGACTAAGGCATGTATTAACTCTCTAAGGTTGGTTGTGTTCGTGTCACAGTAGCAGCATGGTTGAAGGCACTGGATTCAACAATACCAGATTTTAATTTTTAAAAGTAAATCCTAGCTTGAACTCGCAAATACACACGAATAAAGTTTCAGTAGAAAATTCATGAAATAATCCTTCAAATTGCATTATAATCTCAAGGTAGAACATCACAAACACATGGAATTGATGTCGGATGGCTAATATTCTCATTCATTCTCAGTCATTCACACAAGAAAATAGCCAACAATTGTTCCGTAAATTCATGGCCTGTACTCGAAAACAGAAAACAGCACCACACTAATCTAAACTTGGTAACTGGCAGATTCGAACCAAGAGAAAAGGAGTGATTGTCAGCCAGTCATGGAGAAGAAACAAGGCAGGGGATTATGCATGTCCAAATCAAATTGTGACATCAGAGAGATCATGATCGAATGATGAATTAAACACACACAAACCACTAGGATTGACTTGATTATGATTCGAAGATTCGTACAGTTTTTAGGAACTAAACGAAGCTAACCAAACCAATGATGGACATAGAACACCAGAGAACAATTTCAAAGAACTCATTTTAACATATACACAACCAAACCAAACCAAAAATACTCGTGAAAATGGCAAACAAACACATTATAACCAACAATCACCAAGATTTTAAACAGTTCCAAAACCAGCATGACTCAAGCTCTGAATACATTTTTTAATCAAACGCCAAAGATAGGCTACATGACATTAGAAATGAACCTAAATCAGTAAACAATTCTGATTAACTTTGCTCGAACGTTGAGTACAGGTGAAATACAGTAGTTAATATCAGCACAACCAGCAACAGAATCGAGTAGAAATCAGAAGCTCGTGACAGCAACAAACTCAACAACTATGTGTCGAGCACCATTTTCAAATAAACTCTAACCCAAAAAATGGAATATGTATTTTTTCTGATTTTCTTTTTTGAAAAGTCATGGAAAATGAAAACCAATTCAAAGAACAATGAACATTTTTCTTTATATATCTTTCTCTTGTTCTGAAAAACTAAACTAAAAAAATTAGAAACGAAGAAGAAGAAGAAGAAACTCTTTTTAATCCTCGCCTTTCTGCCTAAGAAAAATCTCTCCAAAAATCCCTCATCCTATACAAAATCGGATCAGGTCCTTTTTGAAAACGAGCTCCTGATGAATGTGGGGCTCGGATTGAGTGAAATCAATCTAACGTCTCACACTCATCCAACGATCTTCCTCCATAACCTTCCAACCGTGTGATATGGTTCAAAGTCGGGCGAGTGAGGAGGGGGGGGAATCTTTGGTGTTAGAAACCGTTAGAATATTCGGTGACATGGTGAGATGGGGGGGAGGGTGCGTGAGGTGTGTGAACTCAGACGAGGAAGATGAGTGAATAGGAGGCGTCGTTGGGTCTTTTGGAATTTAGGGTTCTGTATTGTCTTTGTGTTATTATTATGATTGTATAATAAGGGGGAAAATAGGGCGGGTCGTGGTTTTGGGCTGGCGGGCGGGTGAATTCATTTGGCTAGGGAAGTTTGGGCGACAGGGGGGGGGGATTTGGGCTCAACAATCAGTTGGCCTGATTGGTTTTTAAAAAAAATAGCCCTTTTTAATTTTCCCCTTATCCTTTTGCTTTTCTTTTCTTTCTTTAATTAATAAAATCCTAAAATTAACTCCTAAATTAATCTAAGTTGTAAAATTAAACTAATTGCTTGGTCACAAGGAAAAATCAATTGACTAAATTTAAAAGGTGTAAAATGAGCTATTTTGTGATTTTTGTTTTTTTAATAAAACAAATTATTACTAATTAATTCCAAAAATATAAAATCAAACCTAAATGCAATACATGGTGTTTTTGGTATTTTTTATATTTAATGGAAATTCAATATGCGCAATAATGCAATTAATAAAATTCTACGAAAATCCTATAAAATTGCAAAAATTGAAAAAAAAGTTATTTTCTTATATTTTATGAGAGTAATTCATATAGGGCAAAAATTACGTGCTCACACTTACAAAAACAATTGAAGGAGCAAAACAATCACATAGAGCAAATACCTGGCATACCACCCGTGCTCAACGGTGTGGATATAGACAAATATTCAGAACAACTATGGAAGCCAAGTGCAAAACTTTTACCAATTCCTAAAAACTTTAAAATGCATGATATTCCAAAATATGATGGAACAACTGACCCTCGAAATCACGTGATTGCATTCACTACAGTTGATACCCAATTTTGCCCTCGTATTTTTATAAATATCATATATGCTTTTAAAACATCATTCCTACATTATTACCAATTCACAAGAGTTATACAAGTATTTTCAATATATTTTCATAATTTTTAAAGCTTTAAAATTGATTTCTTGCATTTAAATTATTTGAATATGTATTAATTACCCTTTTAAATTATGTCGTGGTGACTTAATCATCCTAATTTATTATTTGTACCCATGTATGTGTTTCATGATATTTCACTTTATTTTATACAATTATATTTGTATTTCTAAAGCTATTTACACAATTTTGCAATAACGGCCTATATTCTATACATAAGTGTACTTAATATATTTTTTATACTAAAATAATATTTTTATATTTTTATAATATTAAGCTATTATTTTCAAGTATTTATTCTGCATAAATAATATTATTTATTATTTATTTTAAAAATATTTTTTATATTTAATTTATAGCCCCAACATAGGGCTAATTTCGGACCAAATTTGGCCCAAGTTATTAGCCCAATACCCCATGACCCAAACCAAGCTTCTCTTTTAATGAATCTGGTCATGACCCGTTTAAACAACCCGCCCCATTCCCTTTTTGATCCTGGCCGTTGATCTCAAATGATCAACGACCCATAATAAATCTCTACCTTTCCTTATATTCCCACACCCCAAATCCTAATCCCATTCCCACACTTGATCCGCCCCTAAATCCTCTCTACTCTCTTCTTCTCTAAGGAAACCCTAGCTGCCATATCCCTTAATCCTCTCCGATTCCGATCTTAATATGAAACCCTTCCATGATTTTCTTTCCATATATATTTTGTGACCTTGTTACCTACACGATTTTGGCATCACCCAGTACTTGCCTTTTTTTAGCAAGTACCAGGACCTAAGTTATGTGCAATCGTCTTCAATCTTTAAGATTTAGATGGTATTTCGTCTATATACATTCATGACAAGGTGATATGAGGCCGATTCACCAAGATCTTTGGTCGATTCTTTGATTTCCGTTGAACTAGGGTTTGAAATTTTCATATTTTTCTTTTGCTGGTTCTATTATCGATTGAATAAGATTTTTTTTCCTAATTTGTGTTTGGTTAATTATTTTTTTTTTATGTTTGCTTGTTCAATTTCTGCCACTATATAACCCCTCCCCAATTTCCACTTTGGACAGACCTTAATCACCTTAAGAACTATTCTTCCACTTTCACTTATTATATATTATTCTGAAATGGAGCTCTTGGCCGGTTGAAAGCCAAGGCCACAAAATTTTGTTCACCTTCCTCCACTGCAAGAACTGCTCGGTGACCATTTCGAGGCTCTTGTGAACTCTGAAGTACTGGGTAGTTGGGGTTTTACTGTTCTTCATTAATCACAGCTATTCTTGAGATTTTTGAGTTCTTTATCCTTTGTTTTGTTTTTCTGCAACTGGTTAGTGCCCTATACTCCCGCGCTTCTACTTCTTTCTGTTTGTGTTTATGTTATGTGCGTGAGTGCTATTTGGATTTCCCTGATCTAATTTTGATATTATGGCACATTGTATATAATTCTGCTTGTTTTAGTACTACTATGTAGTTCTACTAGCTTCAATTCTATGCAAGTCATGAATTTAACTCATATGTGGATAGCTAAGTTGATTCATAATGCATGCCTGATTCGTAATTGAAATTGATGGTTGTTGAATATTGTTTTAATTTCTTGTACTAAAACCCTTATGCAACTATGTTTTTGCTCAAAAATTGCTCTCTTCGTGTTGAATCCTTTATGCATAATTTGCTATTTCTCTGCAAGTTATATGACAATATTGGCTAAATGTTTAGCATAATATGCTAGCCTTAATGCATGACCATTATATGTGCCTAAACTGAATGATTTCTAATCGTTATGCTTATGTATAGATGGTTACTTATACATGTTTCTTCTTATGAGTCTATTCTTGTGAGAAACTAATTCATGGCTAGAATTATCCAAATGAACTACTTTATGTCGAGTCCCTCATGCACAATCTACTATTTCCCTAGAGTCAATCCATGAGGAATCTGTATGCTAATACTATCCCAACTAGTTCTCTTGCTATTTGTAAACTCTGAATGTTGCTATCATCATGTACTCACTGATTGCTTAAAATATTAGAAGGAATCTCCATATATTCAACCTATTGCTCCTATATGGTCAACTGGGATAGTCCTAATTTCTGTTTGACATATTAATCTAGAGTTAATATCATGATATCTTTGAACTTTGTGATCTTTGTGTTGCACTCAGCATGATTAGGCTTCCTATTGATTATTTACTTATTTGTTTGTTATGTGTTATTGTCATTTCCCGTATCTGACTCCTTTTGACCTTCATAACTTGGACTCCTAGGTTCAAAATCTTTTCTTCTTTTAAATATGGATCATGCTCTATTCTGAGATCATTCTAGAAAAATTTAACATGTTCATCTTGTATGTGTCTAGTATGTTTACCTCGTCAACCCCAAATGGCATGTTCCCTTAACTCCACTAGTATTATGTTTATCTTTAGCATGTCGTTACATGTTTAATGGTTTAATTTGTATTACATTTACCATGTTAGAAATCAAGTCTGTAGGCTCTCCTAGTTTCATGTTCTTTGCTTAATCAATCTTATCACTGTGTTTATGAATCCTGTTAAATGTCAACAATCTTGACTCTATGAGGTATTGCCTTAGGGCTGTTTAGTTTATTTTCATGTGTGGTCCATTAACTTATTTGGTTAAGTAGTTAATATTGTAAATGTTGGGCTTGATACAAATCTATGAGTGACTTTGGGTTGTGTAAATGGACATATATTCTAACGTTTGGGCTGAGTTTGGGTCTGGGTCTGCTACTTGTGTGAAAAACGAGACTATTGAAGGCCCAAGCAATACTAGGTTATCTCTTCTTGGGTCTGCTCTATTCGTAAGGCCTATAGTCATCTCGATTCTGTAATATTTAAGTTTGTTTCTTCTTTTATTTGTAGGGCCTGTAATAATTTGTAAAGAAACGATAAGGGGAGATTAGTGAAAAGGGGTTGGGTATTCTAATTCTTGCATAAACATGTAGAGATAATGCCTATAGGTTCTACCTGTTTGCTACTTTGTTCGACATGCTTTATTTCTTTACACACATAGAAACCATGCTTATTAGAAATCACATACTTCACTTAACTTGTGTAATGCCCGTACACTATTCAAAGCATGTTGGTTTGAGTAAGCGTTGTAGTTGTTCCATGCCCATTGTTGTGCACTATTAGACAACATGCCTATATGATACAATAATACATATTTTTGTTAATGCTAATCTATATATCATGACTATAGGGTCTTAACTAATTTATTAATCGGCTGCTTCTACTATTTTATTACACTTCCACCTAGATAGCATACCTATAGGAATAAGTAAGATAAAATCGACTTCAAATGGAAACTGTTAGAAATCTTCCCTATAGGATATTGTTACTTTCCTAGAGAGCATGTCAACAGAATCAAACGATGGTAATGCCACGTTTTATAATGGCTCTCACTGCCCGTTACGCAAACAACTTAGAAATCATGTCTATAGGTTTTTATAACACTTGTGATATGCAAATTAGTTAATTTTGAACAGCAACACTGCATGTACGACATTTGAAATCAGAATTGTATAGAAATCATACCTATAGGACAGAGTCACCCGCCTAAGATGCCTATTTATAAAATCCGTACTAATAATCCTGAGTCCGCAAACAGTTTACTGCCTCCTCGCCTAAATCATTTAGAACAATAACGATGAATATATGATGCTGGAATTTAGAGCCACCTAGAAACCCCACTCCAATTCAAAATGTACATGCATCATGCTAAACCTAATACGAGTTGAAGCATTATTGACCTAACAACCTGCTTAGATAAACCTTCTCCAAAGTCTGATGGGATTTCCATAATACCAAAGGACACTATTATGTTATGTGCATTACTTGGAGAAAATGAGCCAACATGTTGATCATATTGCGTAAGTAGTCAAATCTAGAGGGGGAAAAGGGCTAACTTTTATCTATTTGTAGAAATGAAGTACGAAATCCCAAGGTTTGGTATGGTCTAAAACATCCCGCCTTTGCTACTTGACTGGTGGAAAGACCTTGCACCTTGTGAAAAAAATCATGTAAGGAGAGTACTTGGTGACCTTACATCTTTGATGAACATTCGATTAGTTAGGGAACTAATTGAGGCCACTACTATGTTATGGGATAAGAAAAGAGCCATTTTCCGATTTGGCAATATAGAAATGACTCATCTTCTAGAATAAATAGGGGGTTTCGCCAAGTTGCCATGGGATAGTCCGGGATTACTGGTGCCAAAAAATAGCACTCACCGTAGTTTTCTGAAAATGTTGGGTTTTACGAAGAATGATGAACTGCGATGTCTAAAGAAGTCATACATCCCTTTTGAGTTTCTCTACGAGCATTATGGGAATTGCAAATCATATCACCTTAATCAAACCGTACTAGTCATTACTTGGTATTCTCTTTTACCTGAAAATTCTATTGATTCTTTTGCTGAGCTTGTAAATTCATTTATAAAAGAATATTCGAGGGCTCAGAAAGTTGAGAAGAGGATGGAGGATATCTTTAAGGTTAAATAAGGGAGTATAGAATTGCTTAGGGAGTTTGTAGATAGATTCCACTGAGAAAGGATGATGTTGCCTCAAGTACTTGATAATTAGGCGGCTATGGCATTCGCGAGTAACTTGAACAAGAAAATTCAGAAGGCACAAGAAGATTGAAAGAAATTTTACGAGAATTTCCTGCAACAACTCGGAACTATGTGTACAATAGATATAGTACAAAGCTATGGATAGAAGAGGATACAGTCACACCTCCAAAGGTCGAAGAAAGATCAGGTTTGAGGCACTCAAAATCAGAAAGGAGGTCCGGTAAAAATAGGTACGAGCAATATATGAAACCCGCAGGATGAAATTCTCAGTCTAAAGGCGAGAATCATCGATTTGACCAAAGGTCAAGGTTAAAAGATGCGAGCTCTTCATCTAGATTCAAAAAGGAGGGGGATACCCGAAATAATGATTCCGATACTCAAGCAAGGATAGGGGACTACAACTTTAATGTTAGTACCTCTGAATTAGTGTTTTTAATAGGTATGGAAGATAAGATTTTTATGGCCAAAAGAAATGAAGTCGGATTCGAACAAAAGAAACCTAGATTTCTGGTGCAAATTTCATAATGATCATGGCCGTAGAACAACAGATTATAGGCTTTTGCACGAAGAGGTTGTTGATACCCAATTTTTCTTAATATATTTTCAATATGAAAAATACCTTCAAATATCGCTTATGTATACATACATAAGCATGTCCAAGGATTTTATTATTTTTCCCATATATTTAAAGGTTTTTTAATTGATTTATTTGCCCTATTTTTTTCCATAAAATCCCAATAATTATTTTTAAAATTATTATTTTGATAATTCATCTATTGGATTTTTATATTTATGCCAAAATATGGCTAAAATAATGTTTTGCATTTTTTACAATTTCATTTAATATTTTTAAAGCTAAATTGCACATAATTGCAATATTAGATATTTTACGGTTTAATTGTATTTTATATTCATAAAATTGAGTCTTGTAGTTTTATATTGTTAATTATATATTATAAATCATTTTAGTACTTTAAATTTATTTTCAAAAAACTATTTGCTATTTTTTATAATTTAAAAGGGGAAAAAGTGGCTATTTAACTCGTAGTCACATTTGGCTTTCAATTATAACCAAATCAAGCCCCAATTCCCTGGCCCAATTTCTAATTAAACTCGACCCAAACCCTTTTTAACCCTACCCAAACCCGGATCCCCACTTACCCCATTTAATCTAGGTCGTTGATCATTCAGATCAACGACCACCATTCCACCTGCCTAAAATAAACCTAAATGACCCCCTTAACCTAACTCATGTCTTCCATCCTGCCGCCCTTGAAACCCTCTCCTCTCAAACCCTCTCTGAAACCTACGATTAACCCTAGCTGCCGCCACCCAAATCAATCCTCACTCAATCCATGGACTCCCATGGCCATTTGAGATGTATACCGGTCTCCTATGTCTCCTGGTTGCCTATTTTCATGATTTCATGGAAAGATCTCGAAGATATCTAGTCCAGACCTTGCAAACTTCTATCCATGGCCTTTCTCCGGCCATCCATGGTCGTTCGAGTCTGATCCATGGCTTTTTCGGCTAGATCATTAACTTTTCGAAGTCTTTCTCATTTTTCTAGTTTATCCAAAACCCTAACATTAAAGGCTTTCCGATTTTCTTCCAGATCTATCTTAGATCTGTTTATGTTATGAAACTCTTAAGTGTTTTCCTTAAAGGTTTTCTGATTTTTCAAAGCGACTTTTCGTCTTCAACGATTAGGGTTTTTCTTAACCTCTTTTAAAAGATCTCTTCGCCGATTGTCAGTGTTGATTTATGATTTTACTATGTTCAAATGATTTGTTTATGCTTTCTTCTACCTGACTCAACATATTAAAAACCCTAAATATCTTTGGTTTTTTCCAAGGTTTTGAAACTGTGTTTTATTTTGTATACGTGTTTCGACTGAGTTCTCTGTGTTTAAACCTTTTTCTTTGACTGGTTCATAGTTCTTACCCTTTTAACTCAACTCTGTTAAAACCCTAGTTTCTTGAAATTTTCCTCACTTGTTACTGAGAGTTTTTAAAAGATCTCCTTTACCTGTTGCTATATGTTAGACTGTTTCCCTCATTTTTTGGTTCTATGTGACTACTTGACTTTGTTGACTACTATGCTTCGAGTAGGTTCTTTTACTACTAAGCCCTAACCTACTCATGTTACTGATGTATGTTTGTGTACATCTAGTTGTTTCTTTTGTCAATACGGTTGACCTTTCCTGTTCATTCTTCTCTATTTATATGGAGAAGTGCAGAATCATGACTCTTTCGTGACTGATCTTGTTTTCCCCAAGTTACGAATAATTGCAAATATTTTCTTATAAATCCCTGGTTTCACTCGTTTTTATTTAAATTAATTAATTCCCTTCCTTTGATGTGATGTTTTACCCCTGCTGAATCCTTTTCCAAAACTGAGTATATTTTGTGCTTCGACTTAATTATTTACTCTATACTTTTACTATCCCCTATATGGTAATAAATCAATCTTTCTCAAATTGATTTTCTTTCCTTAATTACCCCTGTTAGTATTCGTTTGAGCAGTAATTCCTTTATTAAAGGGAATACTTGTATTAATTGATTCTAACTGTGGTTACTTCCATATTTGTGTCAAACCTTTACTTGTTACCTTGTTTTTCTACTCATTTTAAAGGCTATAAATACTCTAATGCTTTCATTAACAAGTCACGAACACCTGAATTCAAAAAACACACACTTACACATTCAAACTCTCTTTCTTTCTCTACTACATGTGCTACTGCCTTGTCTAGCCGGCTGAAATCCAAGGCTAGACTTTGGAACTCTGATTGCTTTACGTTTCTGCACTTTGCTCCTTCAACTGGCATGTTCTTAATTTAAATTCTGAAACTCCACACTATGTATTCCCTTGTTGTCAATCACTGTCTCTCTCTGCACTAACTTAATGGCTCGTGCTGTTGAGTTGTACTGTTTGTTTATTGCTTTACTCAGCATGCTTAAAATTTTGTCCTTCCCTGTTCAAATGTGATCAGCATATTTACTTGTTCATGTTTATGTCCTTCACCTAGCATGTCTATAATGTACTTAATTCATGACTAATTGTATGTTTCTGATTTGGGTCCTCTATGTCCCCAACCCCTACTCCCATGTTTGTAACTGCCGAAGCATGTAATTCTCTCTGAATTGCTTATGTGTGTGTTGTTGTTGCTCCTAACCCCTTTCCCTTTTCAAAAAAACTGTATTATTAGGCAATTCTTCTGTTGTTTTCAAAGTCACTTCAAACATGTTGTTTCTAAAACTATTTTCCAACTCAACTCCTTCGAGTCTATGTCCAGCACTCTCTCATGCACACTTAGATCATTAGGTTCTGCCCCTCTTGTGTGAGCTTTGCTTTGGGACCTTTGATCTCCCTCTGAACCTGGACACATAAGAATTGGCCCTCCCACTGCACTAACTCTCTTGGTTATGCAATCTGGGTGTGAGCACTGCCCAAGATCCCTTGAGGTCCTTAGGGAACTCTGACATACCCAGATATAAAAAAGTCTTGGGAACAATATTGGCATTGAAGTGGTTTATTACATAACTCAAAAAGGAAGTCAGGATCAGGCTTCCTATGGTTGTAACTCCTTATTTTGTGCATTTTTGCTTATGTAATTCAATCACATGGTCTATAATAATTTGTAAACAACTCTGGGGATGGATAGTGAAAAGGGAAAAGGGTGACTATGCATGCTTTAGTTATAAAAAGGTGTAGAAAACATGTTATTAGGTTTATTTTCCTACTTGCGCTATAGAAACCATGCTTAGGACTCATTTCGTGCATTAGAGATCATGTTCCCTATGATTTATGCTTATTGTTTTCAGCATGTCCATATCACTTATAAAATCATGCATTAATTATGTTAATAACCGGAGTTTCTGCGATCATGTTTCTACTGCCATGCAGACTTAGAGATCTTATTTTAGGCTAAACAACACTAACAAACATATCATTTCTACATATTCTGGAAATCATGTTTAAACGTTGTAATATTTGTGCATATAGAAATCCTGCTTAGGATTCTGCATCCATGTACATTACATACCATGTCTTTAGGATTTCATTTATATTCGCTTAAGCACACTTAAGCTAACAATGAATAAAACAATTTTACTCAGTTTTTACCATCAACTAGCAATAATGCTATGTGCTAAACACCTAGAACAGCATGTTTTTAGGTAATAAAAACTGTCTTAATAATTCGGAACAACTACTGCATTGTTTTATGCCTAGGCAAGCCCTAGGTAATAACTCGAATAAAACTAGAACTGCCTTTGTTTAATTATTAACTGCTACAACCAGCAGGCAGGCCTGATTGGAACTTCTTTTCTTAGTTATATAATGAATCTAGTTCTGACTTGAACACCCTGCTTAGGACGTCAAATTCAGACCTTAATTGTGTATAAGTCATGCTATCTATGTGCATTCTTTGTGGAGGTATAACTGAGCCTTGTACTTGCTTATATTCCCCCTAATTGTAGTCTTACATGTTTTTTGTATGTCGCCTAAGTATTTTGCCTTTAAACTTAAGGGTCTGACTAGAACCCCCTCCTTATAGGAATAGTAGCCCTAAGTTCCTCCGGGACTGATAGGAAGGGACGGGTAACAGCATGCAATAAGAATCGAGACCAACCTTCGTTTTAATTACCTTAACGGGGCAGGAAAGGGTAGATATGGATATGATGATTGGTGCACTAATACCATGTGTATCCTCTCTTTTGAGGAGTATCATATAGGGTATTGCATTGATGTGATTCATATTACAAACAAACCTAGGACACCTCCTTTACATTCATAAGCATGCCTTAGATTATAACACTTTTCAAAATTTCACCTTTCAATAATTGTTTTCAAACGCTTGTGTGTTTAACTTATATCCCCTATTACTTGAGCCTTACTTGTGTTATTTTCTAATTACACAAATTCACAAAAACTATCTGGTCGGGAACCGCACTAGTAGATCCTGAGGGGTGCCTAACACCTTCCCCTTAGGATAATTTCAAGCCCTTACCCTATCTCTGGTTATCAAATATAGTTGTAGTTGAACCTTATAGGTGCCCTAACGCACCTTAAAATTGTTAGGTGGAAACTCTTCAAATACCCAATTCCGAAAAGGAAATAAGTCATCACACCCCATAAATGTTGAAACCCGGACTCCTCTCTGCTGGAAGGGAAAAAAGGGGGCACGACAGCATGGCGACTCTGTTGGGGGTATTTAGGATTTTACCATTTTAGATTGTCTTTTGAATTTGTACCCCTACCTTAGGTGCAATTATTTGTTCAACTTCTTTAAGCATTTAATTTCTTCTTCAAAAGCAAAACTAACATATCTTTCTTGTTTCCTTCCTTTACTGTTGCTTTAAATTATAAAACTGTTGTATTTATCACTTTATTAACGTGTAAATACGTGTCAACATGTTTTTAATTATTGCATAATCATGCTCAACATCATACTCCACTTGTGCCAAATAAATACTATAGCAACGCTTTAATGAGTGGTTGCGCTCTTCCTATATCATTACCCCTTAAATTCGGAAAGGTGTATTTGCGGTAAAACTAGTCGATGAGCGGTGCAGTCGACAGTTTCCGGCCTTCCCCCTTGAGTTGTCCGCTCAAGGGTACTAGTCTAAAACCCTATAGAAACCTTACTCTATTAAAATTGTGCATGCATCATGGTCAAACCTAGCTGGATCAGTTATGTTGTCCACATAATGATCCTTTAAGATAGCCTTGTCCAAAGTCCAACAGGTTTCCCTAAATCCCAAACGGACATCACCACATTCTATGCATTTACTTGGAGAACTAAATGCTTCATGCTAATTGTTGATATTAAATAGTCGAGTCTGGCGGAGGTAAGGGGCTAACCTTGTTTGTTTTGCAGAAAATGAGGCACGAGGTCCCTAGTTTCGGTATGGTTAGCATGCCCCACTCTTGCTAGACTGGTGGAGGAGTCTTCCGTCAAATGACCAAATCAATGAGCGGAAAGAGAGGCCGCCAAAGCTAGCAAAAAGTTGGAATATATGGAATACAGTCTGCTGGAATTGGAAGGAAAAGTGAGGAAGAGAGACCCTGACTGCTAGAACACTGATGGAAACGAAGGAGAACACCTAGCAAAGGCATTTTTACTGGTGAACCTACGCGAACTAGAGGATTTGATCAACTAGAGCATTCAACCCGAGGAAGGTCCCTCTGGGACCAAATAGATAGGAATTTACTTTTTCGCTTTATGAACGTAATAAGGCCAATGGCCATTAGTAACCTTTATTTAGTGTCGTTTTGGGATTCGTCTATTTTTATCAATAAAATGAGGCATTTAGCATTCCAAGTTCTCCAAATCAATTTATCGCTAGGCCTACCTCGGGCACAAAAGAGGTTCCCAAATTAGGACACGGTTTACGTTCCCACACTATGTGTTTAAATATTGCAATACTTTTATAATTCTAACTAACTTGATTATATTTTGTTTTATTTTTTTTATTATTCCCCTTCCCAAAGGTTAGTTCGTGCATTCTGGTATCGTCATCTTATTTCACAAGATCCAGGGGCCCTCCACCCACTCCTTCTTTTAGTCTTGTTAAAACCAAAAACAAAGGCAAGATGGAAGATTTGAACAACATTAGGAAGGATAACACAACTGAACGGGTAGAGGCCATTAATAGTCAGGTTATTCAGGTTCCAAACGAGAATGTGTCACAACTTGAGCAGACACTGCTGAAATTCCAAGAAGAGCTCGATTAGGTTCGGAATCTGGCAAACCTTTCATTTTCCCTCAGCACCCCAGATATTAACTTTCCCAACACTCAAAACCCTACACCTCCTCAAAATATTCCAATACAACAGAATCATCCCGCTCATCACCATCACGTTGCTCCACCAAATAACCAATGCAACACTTGCCATACCCGAAACAACACCTACACTCACATACTAGTCAACCCCAAATTACCAAGCACCCTAACCCTCGTACCAAGCTCCGCCACCAACTTATCAATCATCTCCACCTCCTACATATCAACCTACTTAACCTAGATACTCCCAGCCCGCTCATGTCTACCAAACTTATAATGCTCAACCATCCCACTATAAATCACCCCATGCACGCCAAAACTTCCCTAGACCCTGACCTAATTTTAATCGCAGACCTCCAAAATAATATACAGCCATCGTTGGACCCATCGACAGTTGTATGAGCGACTCAAAGTTGCTGGTTATGTCACCCCCATCCCTGCTACGACCCCTAAGAATCCTTCTTAGTAGGTTAACCCAAACAAGTCCTGTGCATACCACTCCGGCATGAAAGGGCACACCATCGATGAATGTCGCTCCTTGAAAGACAAAATACTGTCTTTGATTGATAACAAGATCATTGTGGCAAAAGAACCCGCTCCAAATATCCACAACAACCCTCTGCCAGACCATAAAGGTAGAGGTATCCACATGATTGAAATAGAAGATGACTAGTATCCCGAGGGATCAATCGGGTTGATCGCAAAAGGTGATGACTCAAAGAAACTAATGATTACTCTGAATCTAATCATAGTCCAGATCCAACTATCTGAGGACACTGAGGTGAATATGTCGGTACCACTTGAGTTTGAAGCAACACCATCCGCAAAGACACTGGCACCAATTGAGGTTGAATTCGTGTCTCCAACAAATGCACCCGCACCATTTAAGGTTGCAGTTTTGCCACCCAAAGCACATGTTTTGATAGCCGCACCGATCCTAGTGGCGATGTCAACCCTGACACCATTCTATACAAATGTTGTACCCTAGGACTATACAACCGAGGCAAGAAGGAAAGGCAAGGTCAGGATTGAAGAAACTGTCGCATCACAGGGTATAACAAGAACTGGTAGAGTCTATACCCCGAACACCTAGTTGAATCAAGCAAGCAGTTCTCCAATCGGCCACCCCTCATTGAGACAGGTCCGGACGATCTTTGGAGGAAGATACAGGCCAAGGATTATTTGGTCATCTACCAGTTAAACAAGATGCCAACATAAATATCCATTCTCTCTTTGCTGCAAAACTTTGAGGCACACAAGAACGCTCTGTTAAAAGTGCTAAGTAAGGCATACGTACCAAGTAACATCACTGGCGGGGTAATGGCTAACATGGTAGGACAAGTGCTGCAAAGCCATAATATCACCTTTCATGAGGACGAGCTTCCACCTGAAGGGTTGGGACACAACAAAGCACTACACATCACCGTGCAATGCGAAGATTATTTCATCACTAGAATCTTGATCGATGGAGGTTCCAGTCTCGGCATTTGTCCACTGGTAACACTCAAGAAGTTGGGTAAATGACTTCATGAGATAAAAGACGGAGCAATCAATATGAAATCCTTCGATGGTTCTCATAGATCCAACATTGGTGAAATTATTCTATGCTTGCAGATTGGACCAACATGGTTCGAGGTCGATTTTCAAGTGATAGATGTACTAGCATCTTATAACTTGTTACTAGGATGACCATGGATTAATGTTGTCGGGGTTGTAGCATCAATGCTACATCAGGCAGTAAAGTTCGAATGGAATCACCAGGAAGTGATCATTCACGACGACGGTAGCAACCGTATATACAATCTCGAGACCATTCCGACGAACGAGGGAAGAAGGAAGCTGGGTGGAGAAACTTACCACCACATCGAACGGGTCAATGATGTCGACAAAGACAAATTGTAGGATAATAAAATTGAGAGTATACTGAAATGGAGTAGGTACGAACCTAGCAAAGGGCTCGGCAAGAACCTCCAAGGAATCTCTAAGGCCATAAAACTCAAGAAACATGGCACTACTTTCGGTCTGGGATATGATTACACCTGGAAAGAATTCAATAATTGGTTGCCACCATGGCGTGGTCCTTACTATCCACTGGAGCAGCCAATACCGCATTTGGAGCAGACTTTCCAATAGGCTGACGTTATTTATGGTTGAGACAAAGAAGAAGCACTTGTAGCAGTGAAGAACTTGTTTTTAGAGGACAGTGATATGGACTGTTGTGTTATTCTCGAGGAAGAGGGGGAGGAAGGCCCTTCCATACAGGCTGTGAGCAGAGGGGCACATCTCAAGAATTGGACCATCAGGACAACCAAAGCCCGACATGCCTTAGGGTAGCAAGGCTAAAACAAGCATTATTCATTATTTTTACTAAATGATTCTCTTTTCGCATTTTCAATTCCCACAATAAGATCGTCAATGTTCAAATCAGTTATGCAATTTATCAAAAGCATTTTGGCTTTTCTTATGAATCAACACTTATTACTATCGTTTTCTCTCATTACTTTACTTATACAACATTACTATTACTTGTCTTGATGAACCAACGACTGTGACATGCAATGAGACAACACAACAAACGGGCATTGATTCAGAGGAAGATGACATACATGACGAGATTGTCAAGGAAGTTGAGAACTTTGAGAACATACCTAAGTCCAACCTGGACGAAACCAAACTTGTCAACTTGGGAGATGCAGAAAATGTCAAGGAAACACGATTCAACGTTCACCTATCGCCATCAGAAAAGAAAGGATACACAAAATTTCTAAAGGAACATGAGGTCATATTCGCGTGGTCGTATGATGACACAACTGGTCTGCATACGTCTATTGTGGCTCACAAACTGCCAATCGACCTAACGTGTCCACCTGTAGAGCAAAAGCTCAGAAAGTTCAAACCTGATATGAGTCTGAAAATCAAGGAAGAAATCACCAAACAGGTCAAAGCTAAGGTTCTCAAGGTAGTAGAATACCCGACTTGGTTAGCCAATATTATGCCAGTGCCAAAGAAGGATGGGAAGGTCAGAGTCTGTGTCGACTACCGGGATCTCAACCAGGCCAGTCTGAAAGATGACTTCCCTTTGCCAAATATACACATCCCGATTGACAATTGCACCAAGCATGAACTGCAGTCATATTTAGATTACTTCGCTTGTTATCATCAGATCAGGATAGATGAAGAAGATGCTGAGAAAATGGCTTTCAATACAATGTGGGGAATGTACTGTTATAAGATGATGTCATTTGGCCTGAAAAATGCAGGGGCCACCTACATGAGGGCCATGACTACCATTTTCCATGATATGATACACAAAGAGATAGAGGTATATGTAGATGACGTTATTATCAAATTCAAGAAGGCCACTAACCACATGGAAGATCTGAGAAAGTTATTCAATAGACTCCGGAGGTATAACCTGAAACTAAACCCCGCAAAGTACGCATTTGGGGTTCCTGCTGGGAAATTGCTCGGGTTTATTGTGAGTCGCCGAGGAATAGAACTGGATCCATCAAAAGTCAAAGCCATTCAAGAACTACCACTGCCAAAGAACAAGAAAGATGTGATGAGTTTCTTGGGAAAGCTCAACTACATCAACCGATTCATAGCATAGTCTACAGTTATCTATGAGCCAATTTTTAAGATGTTGAAGAAGGATGCCACTACAAAATGGACCGATGACTGCCAAAAGACCTTCGACAAAATCAAAGAGTAACTATCAATACCGCCAGTCTTAGTCCCTCCTGAGCTAGGTAGACCCTTACTACTCTACCTTGTAGTGCTAGATAGAGCTTTCGGCTGCGTTCTGGGATAGCATGATAAAACGGGGAGGAAGGAACAAGCCATTTATTATCTCAGTAAGAAGTTCACCCCGTACGAGGCCCGGTATTCTCTATTGGAATGCACCTGTTGTGCTTTGACGTGGGTAGCTCAGAAGATGAGACATTACTTTTGTTCCTATACTACATATCTCATATCAAGGATGGATCCTTTGAAGTACATCTTTCAGAATACCATGTCCACTGGCAAGCTAGCCAAGTAGCAAATCCTGTTGAGTGAGTTTGACATTATTTATATAACTTAGAAAGCGGTCAAGGGACAAGCAATGGCAGACCACCTCACTGAGAATCCCCTGGATGGAGAATACGAACCCCTGAAAATGTATTTTCCTGATGAAGAAGTATCATTCATAGGAGAAGACATTGCAGAATCCTATGATGGTTGGAGAATGTTCTTCCATGGATCATCAAATTTTAAAGGAATTGGGATAGGAGCAGTCCTAGTATCAGAGATTGGTTAGCATTACCCAGTGTCTAACAAAATTAGGTTCCCCTGCACCAAAAATATGGCCGAGTATGAAGACTACATATTAGGGCTCAAATGGCCATTGACATGAACGCTCAAGAGCTGCTAGTAATTGGAGATTCAGACTTACCCATACATCAGGTACAGGAAGAATGGGCAACAAAGAACTCCAAGATACTCCTATATCTACATCATGTACACGAATTGAGAAAGAGGTTCACGAAGACAGAATTCCAGTATGTTCCTATGATCTAGAACGAGTTCGCCGATGCATTGGCTACCCTATCATCTATGACACAGCATCTAGACAAGAATTTCATTGATCCAATTCGACTGAAAATCCATAATCAGCCAGCTTACTATGCCTTTGTTGAAGAGGAAGCAGACGAAAAGCCTTGGTTTCATGATATCAAGGAATATTTGGCAAAAGGAGAATACCCGTAACTTGCTAATCCTATTCAGAAACGCACACTTTGGAGATTGTCCAACAACTTCTTTCATAGGGGAGGAATCTTCTACAAGAGGACTCCTAATTTAGGACTATTAAGATGTGTTGACGCAAAGGAAGCATCCAGGATACTAGAGGAAATTCATACTGGGACCTGCGGTCCACATATAAACGGTTTTGTCATAGCAAAGAAGATACTCTGGGCTGGTTACTTTTGGATGACTATGGAAATAGACTACATCCACTATGTCCAAAAATGCCATCATTGTCAGATTTATGCAGACGTGATAAAGGTACCTCCGAGTGAGCTCAACACAACCAGCTCACCATGGCCGTTCGCCACCTGGGGAATGGACGTTATTGGACCAATCGAGCCTGCCGCTTCCAACAGATATATGTTTATCCTAGTAGCCATCAACTATTTCACCAAATGGGTCGAAGCATTTATTAGAAGAGAGTAAAGCCATAAAGCCAAATGGGTAGAAGCTTTTGGTCGAAGCTAGCCATGTAGTATGTCATGGCTAGCTTTATTAGAATAGAATGTCCAGAGCCTTCAACAAGAGAGTAAAGCCAAGACAGTTCACACCAGGGCATCTGGTGTTAAAGAAAAAATTTCCACATCAAGATGAAGCCAAAAGTAAATTATTTCCCAACTGGTTGGGTCCATACATGGTTCACCAGGTTCTGACAGGAGGAGCCTTCATACTTGCAAAAATGGACGAAGAAGTCTGGCCAAAGCTGATAAATTCAAATGCAGTCAAGCATTACTATGTGTAATCTTTATGCTTTCCTTATATTGAACTACGCCTGACCTGATTCCCGTTTAAGAGGGGATACATAGGCAGCCCTATGGGTTCGGTCACAACTCAATAATTGGGGTAGAATTTTGAGGAGGACCCTCAAAATTCCATAGTAGGAAAGGTCGCAATGTCCGAACCACGTCACAATCGTCGGTTCATCTGAAAGATATTCTTAACTATACATTTATGTCATACTTTTATAAAATCATGCATGTTTATTATTGAAACTGCTTTGTTTAGCAATGCTACTCCAATGATACAAACGGTATAACCAGATCAAAGTCGCACGAGTCAAGCATAGCCACCGGGGATATGAACTAACCTTCCCCCCTTACAAAACTCACGATTTTTCTTTGGATGCAGGCACTAGGATTGCGAAATCATTAAACATACAGTACGACCATGGAACAAAAATTGTTCAAGAGTATGACTTTCCGAATCGTTGCACTTGCCAACATTTTCTATAAGCACACACGAGTAATGCCTCGTAGTCACAATGCTCCCAGTAATCACAATGCCGTGATCTGCTATCAGCTAAGAAAGCTCTACTATCAATCGTTATTTTATTTTCTTGCTTAAGGCTACCATTCTGCCTTCGAAGATTAAATGCTATCTACATTTGTATCTACATTGCATAAGGCTACTATTCTGCCTTTCAATTTGCATAAGGCTACCATTCTGCCTTCCGAGGTTAAGATCTACCTCCATCTGCATTTTTGCATTGGATAAGGCTATTATCCTACCTTCAAATCTGCATAAGGCTACCATTCTGCCTTCCGAGGTTAAGCTCTACCTCCATCTGCACCTGCAGTGCATAAGGCTATCATTTTGCCTTCCCAACTTACATAAGGCTATCATTCTGCCTTCCAAGGTTAAGCTCTACCTCCATCTGCATCTACATTGCATAAGGCTACCATTTTGCTTTTCGATTTGCATAAGGCTACCATTCTACCTTCCGAGGTTAAGCTCTACCTCCATCTACATCTACATTGCATAAGGCTACCATTGTACCTTTCGATTTGCATAAGGCTACCATTCTGCCTTTTGAGGTTAATCTCTACCTCCATCTGCATTCGCATCTCTACATAAGGCTATTATTCTGCCTTCCAAGGCTAAGCTCTACCTCCAATTTTCTTTGAAACTAAGCGCTATCTCAAGCACCATTTACCTTGCTTTTCTTACGGGCTAAGCTCTGCCCTTCAATTTGCAAGACTAAGATTTGTCTTGTCTGCATCACACTACTACATCCTTCATAGGCTGAAATATCACCAACCCATCCAAAGGCGTCATCGTTCAGAGGCACCATCTTCATAGCCCAAGAACACCATGTCATGGCCTGAGGATCTCTTTCAATCTTTTGCATATCATTATTCAAAGGCATCATGGTTCGGAGGCATGATCCTCATAGCCTGAGAGCATCATTTCATGGCCTGCGAATCCCTTATCATACGCTTCATGGCCCAGGACATCATCCTCATCATCAGAAGACAATATTTATGGCCCGACGGAAATTTGCATCTGTGAGCACATGATTTTTTCCCTGTATGAGTTACTCCCACAAATTCAAAACGAAATAATCTTTTCCATTATTCGCAATTTCGTAGATTTTTGTAGCATTTTTCATTTATGGTTTGCATTTGTTTGCGCATTTTAATTTTTGTTTAATTCATGAAAAAATACAAAAATATGTTGCATTTTCATTTTAGAATTTAATTTTACATTTTTGGATTAAATAGTAAATTAGTTGTTTTATAAGAAAAGGGAAAAATCACAAAAAAAATAGTTATTTTGCACCTTTTAATTTTAATTTTTGAATTTTGGTAGTTTTTTCCTTTAATTGGTTTTTAATTAATTGTGGTAATTAATTAATTTAAATTGTTACGATTAATTTAAGTTAGGAATTAGTATAGGTTTTATTTCAAAAATAAAATTCAAAAAAAAGAAAACAAAAGAGGGAAAGCCTGATTTGGCCCAAATCAATTGCATGCCCCAAGCCCAATTCAATTCCCTCCAATACCTGCCTAAACCCCAGCCCAAACCCGCACCTACCCGGTCTGCCCCATCCATAACCCAAACAGCCTCTTCCATAACCCAAACGACCCCATCCATAACCCATACGACCCCGTTTTACTTTGGCTGAATCCCAGCCGTTGATTTCCTTCAAATCCAACGGTTGGGAACTATGGGTATTGACAGTATAAAACTGTCCAAACCCTTGCACCCCCCCCCCGTCTCATCTCTCTCATCTCTATTCTTCAAAGACCAAATCTAAAACCCTAAATCGCCGCCCTCAGCTTTCACCACTCTTAGCCGGCGGCACCAGTCCCAAACCGACCCAAAATAACACCCTTCATCCCCTCATTCCAAACCTTCACTCCATTTCCCTCGAAACTTGCTAGAAATTCTCGAATCTTAAATCTAAGGTTCGAGCCCTAGAAGCCAAAGCCAAATCATCACATGCAAGGTCATTTCTCCAGTTTTTATGAATATTTAGGGCCCGTTTTATCACGAAATAACTTTATTCGCTTGTTCTTGACAAATAACAAGCGATTGACATTATTTGGAGGTTTAAATCGGAAGTTCAGTCGCAAGTTCAAGCCTGAGTCGGTGAGTTCTGCCTTTCCTTTTGCTTATTCTTGTGTTCTGTTAGTCTTCTTTCTTCTTCTCTTCTTCTCTTTCCCTTGGGATAATTCAATTAAAAATTGACCAAAATTTCTGGCCAAGCTATAGTTCTGTCCGTTTATTCCTTTTCAGTTTTCTTTACCAGGTTTATTCCTTGATTTTTGCTTGGTATGTTGTCAACAACTTGATAATTTGTGATTTCACCTTGTTTGTTTAGGTATTTAGCTTAACTTAATTAGGTTAATGTGATAATTTAGTTTTAAGTTTTGTGAAATTGTTTAGTTGGTTTCTTACCGTTTGCCATAATTGGCTCGATCTGGTTCAATTCATTTTGTTGCGTGGGTTCTGAATCTATTTTAGACTTCACTCCAAGGGTTTAGATTAGGGTATTGGGTCAGAATTGAGCCCATGTTTGGTTTAACCATTGGGCCAATGTGACCCATACTCGTTTGGTTTCAAATGGTAAATAACAGGGTCTTGGGGATATTTTGGGAATTTTGGTTAAGGGAATCGCTGAATAACTGAATTAGGAAGCTTCTTGGAAGCTGGGTTGGGGACTTAACTGAAGTTCTAAATTTTAAACTAAGGATTTCTAAGCAAAAACCAAAATTTCAAAAGGTTATAAGTGCAAAATTGAATTCTTTTAGGCCGCCCTAAATGCCTTGCCTATAAAGGCACTCTACCTTGATATTCAAGGCAGACAAGAGGAGAGGGGATAAAAATAAGAGAAAAATCAAACGGCTAAAGTTTTCAATTTTTTTTACTGTTCCATTGCTCTTCTTCTACAATTCTGAAGATTTTCAATTTCTGAAGAACTCCCTTTTTTACCTGGGCGAAAATGGCTTAAAGAGTGAAATTGGTTGAATTTTTGGAGGCTGTTTGATTGAATCTTACTGCTGATCTTTGTTGTTGTACTTACTAGTTTGGTTTGGCTTTGAAAGCATTCTCAAAGTCCCTTGTTCATCTTTGCTGTAACAGGTACCATCCTGGATCCTATTGACATGTGAAATTGCATAACAAGCTATGCAAACGACTCAGAATTGCATTTGAATGATAATAGATACATGTTTTCAGTCATGAGTTCGTGATCCATTAAATGGACTGTTAGAGTCATGTTGTACTTGGACTTTAATTTGTTATTTTTTTAGCTCCAATATGGGTTAAATCTTCTTGCGATTGATGTTTCCGAGGGGGATCTCGTGTTGAATACTGTTAGTTGAAATGCAGCAGCTAATTTACTCAATTTAAGCATGCTTACTTGATTACTGAAGTTACATGGGTCTGCCGTTGTTAGAACAAACTGTAAATATAGATTTAGTATATGCTTTCATTATGTGTGTTAGGAGTCGCATAATTGAATAATAACTGAATTCCTGTAATCATTTAAGTCTGGAAATCATTAAGGAATAACCTATGGATTGTATGTGATATTCTGAATCATGATGGTATAATATTGAATGGGAAAAACTTAGGTATGATGTACAGGGTTGGGGCTTGGGTCTCTGTTGAATATCAATATTATTCTCATGCCCTTGTCATGTGAATCCATAAAGATGTCAAATGGTTGTAGGTGTTGATTTTGGAACTAGGAAATTTCCTTAGCCAGTCTCAGTTATTGCGTATCGTATTTTTTTCAGAAATGATTTGAAATTCAAGTTTGTTCAAGGGATATAGTTGCATCACATTCTAATACAAGCGATAGATGCTTTTGAGTTTTGTAGTTGATGACTAATGTGTGTGAAAGAGGTGTTATTGCATATAAGGTTGTCTTAGAATTCGTGTGTGAAATGTAAGGCTTCAAATGCATTTGAATTAAAATTGTAGTAGTGACTACTCCATTCAAGATCTTTTTTAAAAAATAAACAAAAAATGTTGCATTTCGCTCCAATTGCCTTTGATGGGTCATGTTTTGGGCTATCATTCTTGGCCCGATTGCGAATTGCAGTCTTCTTCCACGATCAGGCTGCCAAGCTGGGCTTCACTTGGAGCCCAGTATTTCACATATTGAGCCCACAACAATGGTCAGTCGAACATGTTTTCTTTCATCAGCTGGGCCACTTTGTAATCTCTTTCGGGCGGTCTTCTGCTAGTTCTTTATTTTATTGAACCATTAGTATAAGTTTAGTCTGGAATAAATTAGAACTCCATATGTTCTTTAATTAATTAGTCTTGAATCCCTTTTAGAAGTAGAATCGAGTTGTGCCGTGCCAAGCAAAATCTCAATTGCACGACCCTTGTTTGATTAATGTTTTATCCTAAGGAATCGAGGCGACATTTAGTTGAATTTTCCATGGCCCTCGCAAAGTTGCAAACGCGTAGTTGCCTTGGGCGCGTTATTTTAATAATTAATTTCCTTAAATTGGGGTGTGCATTTTATGTGACCCAAATCCAAATTGTAACAACGTTAAATAAAATATGTCGCGGATCGCGGGTGCATTTCATATGACATGGTCCAATGGCGTGTTTTATATAACGTTGAAATCTTCGTACAAATGAATAAAAGCGGTTATAAAGTTAAAATTGAACCATAGGCTAAAACATGTATTAAAATCCGATAATAGGTCAATGGTAACAGTTGAGCGACCGTGCTATAACCACGGAACTCGGGAATGCCTAATACCTTCTCCCGGGTTAACAGAATTCCTTACCCGGATTTCTGTGTTCGCGGACTGTAATACAGAGTCAATCTTTCCTCAATTCGGGATTTAAAACCGGTGACTTGGGAAACCAATAATTATCCCAAGTGGTGACTCTGAATTTTTAATAAAATAATCCTGTTTCGATTGTCAATTTAAGTTGGAAAAAACTCCCTTATATACACCCTCTCGGGGTGTAGGTAAAAAGGAGGTGTGACAGCTCTGGTGACTCTGCTGGGGAACAGGAACCTAGAATCTCTGGTTCAGGGTTCAAGAATTCGAGCTTAGGATAATTGTTATATTTGGCTTTATTAATTATCTGATTTTGTTACATGTTTGGGCCTAATGTGCTATGTGTTGCTTTTACCGCTTTGATGTTCTGTGAACTGTATATAAACTGCTACGAAACCCTTCTTCTCTGTGAGTCTTCTAAATCATTGAGGAGTGTGCACTTCGTGTGACTTCTTCTCTATTCGAGTCATATCCCAAATTTTAGAACGAGGTTCGGACAAGTTGCAAAGCCAGTGAAGCTTCGGGTTGTCCGCTCGGGTAAGCCAGGTCTAGAATAATAAACCCAGGTTTTAAATCTAGTATAATAAGATCTCATGTTGGATCTCTAGTAGGAACGTTTGCTTGCATCACGTGCATTTGACTTTGGAGACTCAACACAGAGATTGGGTCTGTCTAGGACAGGTGTACCAAAAATGAAAAGACCATCCTAATGCATCTTACTTGCTATTTGTGCATTTATTTGATTTGGATTTGCATGCTGACTGGCTTTTGAATAATGAGGGAAAGTTGGAAAAAAGGAATAGCAATGTGAGGTTTAAGTGAGTTAAATCACCTGTTTTGGAAAAACCAATGTCCAAATGGTACTGAAACTCTGCCGAAATCTTTTGAGAAAAATGAAAAAAAGAAGAAAAGGTTTTGTTTTGAAAAATAGATGGTTTTATTTCATTTGTCTGAACTACGCCAGTTTGATTCTCACAGGGTGTGAGATACGTAGGCAACCCCCCATCGGGTCCAACTTCCTTTTTGCAAAAATAGCCCAAAAAGAACAAAAATGTTTATTTTATTGCAAATGAGTAAGGTGATGTCATTCTTGTCAACAATAGCTGAATGTCCCTCCAAAGGGCGCCGGAAGACTGTTTTTGCAAGAACAGCCGCCTTTAGTCGTTTTTCAAGGTTTTGGCCTGTTAGGAGACACAACCTTAAAATCTTCGTTGTTGAAGTGCTGAAAGGCCATATTGGCAAAGGCGTATATTTTTGTGAAAATTTTGGAAAAACGGTCATTTTTCTTGAGTCAAAATGAGTCGTAATTTTCTTTTAAAATCACCTTAATAAATGTGCAGGATGAGCACAAATCAAAATGAACCTTTCTTAGTCCATGAAGAGATCCCGTTGGAGCTACATATGTTGTGGCATGATTTGGGGGACAATAGCAGAAAAGTTGTGACAAAAGCGTTGGGTGGTCTTGTCGGGCTCTTGAAGGTTAAGCCGAGAAAGGACATAATTGAGGCCTTGATACCATTTTGGGACCCAACACATAATGTATTCCACTTTGCTGATTTTGAGTTAACTACTACACTAGAAGAGATAGCAGGCTACACCAGTTTCGAGGGGATTCTTAGAAATCAATACCCGGTAGCACCGAGAACAGTAACCCCTCATAAATTTTTGGACTTGTTAAGAATTAGTCGGTACATCCGATATAGAAATTTGGCCAAAGGATTCTGTACCTTCTACTTTTTGAATCGACGTTACGGGAATCCCCGTAGCTTCGAGACGCCAGATACCGGTCTTACTCACGCGGGAAACTAAAACAAATGGGAAGCTCGGAGAGGATTAGATTTTATAATGGCGTTCCTGGGTACTTTGATCATCCCTAGAAAAGACGGGAACATAGAGTTGGGACTCGTGGGGATAACCGACTTTATGACGAAAAAGGCAAATGGGACCATAATACCGATGATTTTGGCATAAATTTACCGAGCTCGGACCCTTTGTCGAGAAGGGAGAAAGTTCTTTGAAGGGTGAAATATGTTGTTACAATTATGGATGGACGAACACCTTTTCCACCGTCCCGGATACTTGAATTGTGGTATAACTAGCCTTGAGTGCATTGAAAAACATGAAAAGCGGGTAGAGGGTTATGAGTTCCCGGGTGGTACAGAAGCATGGCATGCCCACTTAAGATCTTTGACTGTAAATAAGATCGAATGGACATTCGGGTGGCTCTCGGTTAGTGAGGTAATTTATATGTCAGTTGAGGTATGTTTTCTGCTGTTGATGGGTCTTTGGAGTATCCAGCCCCATGCTCCGCACCGAGTTCTACGTCAGTTAGGCCGATACCAGACCATCGCACATGATAAGGATTTGAGTTGGCAGGTTATTGAGTTGGAACCAAAAGCCGCTTTTCCAGAAGAAAAAGTGCATCGGATTTGGCATCAGTGCAGATTCTTAGAGCATAGAACTCAAGTACGAGATCTATCCGGAGGCGAGGTGGAGCCTAGTTACACTGCTTGGTTTGGTAAAAGATCTCGCGTTCATCAGGAGCCTTAATGGCCTGCAAAAAGACCCCATGTCCAACAATTTACCGATGGAGCACAGGTGCAATAGGACTGGTTGACCAAAGAAAATGAGTACCGAGCCACCATAAGTAGGTTGGAAAAGCAAGTCATGGATCTTCAGTTTGAAAATGGGTTGTAGGCCGCCGCAGATGAAAGCGAGAACAAGAATTTAACTCAGGAAAATGAAACCCTCAAAGCTCAAATCCTGAAGATGAAAATAGCTGCTAGAAAACTGAAAAGAAGCCGAGCGGATGAAAGGCTTATATGCAGTTTGAAAAAGAAAGCCCTTGAGTATCAAGATGACCTAGAAAAGTCTGAGGCCAGTCTAGCGAAAGTCCAGGCTCAATTGGCGGAAAATGTAAAAGGTCGGACACAATTTGCGCAACAAAGGAAGAGAAAGTATGAAGGGACAATCACCAGTATGAAAAGAAAAGTAACTACTTTTGACAATGAGGCACCCAAGCATGCTAAAGATTTCAAAGTTGATAGGGAACAATGTTATGATTTGATGGCTCGGATGGAGGAAGAAATGCAATAGTTGCAAAATCAACATCTCCATGATATTCAGGTGTTAGAAGCCTGGAATGAACAGGTCAGGCGTCTGCTTCAGGAAAAGGGTAGAATCCGAGAGCGGGTCAGAGCCATTGCCGACTACATTGTTGTGAAATGCCAAGCATGTGAGAATATGACTCCTACCACTTTCTTCGCGGCAGTGATGACGTTTTTCCGACAGATAATGAGTGATTTGGAGAGGCTTCAAAGGGATCTTGAATATAGGCCCGTGGTGAGACCGAATGATGTCCCGCGGGCCCCAGGAGCATTTGAGGCATTAATGTATTCATGATTTTCATTAGAGTCTGTTAGTCTGCGAGTCGGTATTTTCTTTTATTGGAGTCTGTTAGTTGGTTTTCGAGTCTGTTGTTTTCACCTTTCTGTCAGAGTCTGTTGGTCTTGTTTTGAGTCAGAGTCTGTTAGTTTCCCTTTTAGAGTCTGTTAATTTTATAATTTGGTAGAATGAGTGGTTGTAATCAAAACTATTTTATTTTATGGAAAATAATTTGAACATCCTAAAATGTTTTGTTATTTATTTTATGCACTTATCTCCAAGAACTACGCTTGGTCTGATTCATGCGGGATCATGATACGTAGGCAATCTCCATAGGATTCGACCATAACCAAAAGAAAGAAAAAGAGTGATAGAAAAAAAAGGAAGAATAAGTGAGAAAAGGAAAAGAAAAGCGAGAGAAAATAAGAAATAGTGAGAAAGAAACAATGGCAAAGCAAGAAAGAGTCACGAGAGAATAAAAACAAAGAGAGACCAAGCAAGGAAAGGCAAGAATGAAAAAGAAAAAAAAAGAGAAAAGAGAAGTTGCAAATGGAAATAAGGAAAAACCGGGATAACGCAAGTGGTCGATCAAATGCATAATAGAAACGGTTAACTGCTTAGGTGCATTCACTCCTCAAATGTGCGGTTGCTTATATGTTAAAACCGTAATCACTAAGAAGTTTGTTATTGATGAAATTACAGTTCAGGCAGGTGGTTAGTTTGATTGGCATTCTGGCAACTCACTCCTACAACACCCGATCTAAAAACAAGCTGAACATGGCCAACCAGAAACTTGAGGCAAGTATTGTCGATCCGTCAAAAGAGGTGGAAGAATAGGAGGTTAATCTGAAAGATGAGTTGTATAAGCTGAAGCAGCAGATGGCTGAAATGTACCAAGCATGGGCAAAAGGGAACCCACCGCCAGTTTACCCCGCCAACCCTACTTTAATCCCGCCATTGGCTCAGACCCAAGAACCTCCCACTGTGAACTCATCTCTAGCCTTTCCCCTCTACCAACAATGCTACAACACCACTTCGCATACATCACAAGCTTCACCACCCAAACAAGTCCCTTACCCTCCTCCACCAGTCACTCCTGTCTTTGTGGCACCCCCACCTGCTGCATTACACCGATCCTCTAGTGAGCCTCTGTTCTAGACTCACGACAACCAGTACAAGGTTCCCGAACACTATTCCTACACTCCTCATTTTGACCTCCCTACAGAAACTGAAAAACCATCTCCAAATCCCGAACAGGAGGAGATGTTTAAGAAAGTTGCCTGGAACAGTCACTCAAAGACATGTGAGGGTTAGGAGGTAAAGTAAGTGTGGCCTACAAAAACCTATGTCTGTTCCCAGATGTGCAATTGTCGGCAGGGTTTAAGATGCCCATGTTTGATTTGTATGATGGGCACGGTGATCCAGTGGCGCATTTGAGAGGTTTCTGTAGCAAAATGAGGGGAGATGACAGAAAACATGAGTAGCTAATGGCATATTTCAGTCAAAGTCTGAGTGGTTCGGCGCTGGAGTGGTACATTCGACAGGATCACGAAAGATGGTACACATGGGATGATCTAGCCCAGGCATTTGCTTGCCACTTCCAGTAAAATCTCGAGATTATTCCGTATCGTCTGTCTTTGACGAAACTTGAGAAAAATCACAATAAGAGTTTCAGGGAGTATGGTTTTAAGTAGAGAGAACAGGCAGCAAGGGTTGACCTTCCAATGAAAGAAAGTGAAATGGTGGATTATTTTCTGCAGGCTTTAGAACCTACGTATTACGGTCATCTGGTATCAGTTATAGGTAAGTCCTTCAATGAAGTGGTAAATATGGGCGGTATGGTAGAAGAAGGGCTCAAGACAAACAAAATCATGAGTTATTCGGTTATTAAGGCAACCACCTAGGCAATTCAAAGCGGAACTAGGGGAGTAATTGGAAAGAAGAAGAAACAGGATGTAGCAACGATTGATTCAGGAGCTTGGTTCGGACACAGGGGCCCATCACATTTCTATAACCAGTCTTGCCTCCACCACCAAACCTACCCTCATACCTCATATAGCCCACCACAACACTACTACCCATCACCAGACCCCCTTTTTCTATCCACCATGCCCAAACATACAACCAACCTCCGGCCCACGCACAATGGCGTGCACCAGTCCCACAAAATACGTACCCATCTCCACAAAATTCCTATCCACCCCCAAGAGCCTATCGAAACCTTCCTGGATCAGGTTTCTGGCCCAACCAAGCATTTAAGAATGAGAGGTTCTAAAGAAGAAAACCTTCACTCCATTGGGAGAATCCTATACCAGTTTGTTCCACAGGTTGAGACAATTGGGTATGCTGAGTCTGATCGAGCCAAAACTGCCAAATCCTCCCCCGAAGAATCTTGATCACTCTGTGAGTTGCGAATATTGTTTTGGTGCTCCGGGGCACGACATAGAGAAATGCTGGCAATTGAAAACAGCTATTCAAGAGCTTATTGATACTAATCGGATTGAGGTCCAAGCTCCGGAGGCGCCCAATATCAACCAGAATCCAGATAGTGCATAGGGGAGGGGAGACCAAGAAGTATTCACAGACCGTCATGATGATTTGGTCCAATGAAGTTAGGCCGGTCGAAAAGCCAACAAGTGAGAAATTAGTGATCAGGTTGAGCGGGGCAAACAGTGAACCATCTACAGTAATCAAGAAGGGGACCCCAAGTGATGTGGCAGTAAAACAAGAAAGAACAAAAGTGGTTGTGCCAGGAATAGCGAACAAGCCTATCATATTTGTGGAGGGTGCCCGCGCAAACCCTGTCATTATCAAGCCTATAACTCAATTACCGATAGTCAACAATAAGGCGGTCCCGTGGAATTATGAACGAGTGAAAGTGACTTACAAGGGAAAAGAGTTTAAAGAAGAACTTTTTGAGACCCATGGTTTGACTCGATCGGGGAGATGCTTTGCCCTCGAAGAGTTGAGAAAAGCTAAGATCTCCAAAGACAACCTGATGCTAGTGAAGAAAGTTGTGACCGAGGAAGAAACAGAGGAATTCTTGAGAAAGATGAAAGTGCAGGACTATTCCATTGTGGAGCAGTTGAGGAAGACACCGGCTCAGATTTCACTATTGTCATTATTGATCCATTCAGACGAGCACCGGGGGGTTTTGATGAAGATCCTGAATGAGGCCCATGTTCCTGACAAAATCTCAGTAAACCACTTGAAAAAGATATCTAACAAGATATTTGAGGTAAACAGAGTATCTTTTTCTGATGATGAGTTGCCCGTGGAGGGTACTGAGCACAATAGAGCCCTCTATCTTACAGTAAATGCGAAGATTTTGTGGTAACTCGGGTACTGGTTTACAATGGTTCTAGTGCGAACATTTGCCCTCTCATCACTCTGAACAAGTTAAAGGTGGATGACGAAAGAATTCATAAATACAGTATCTGCGTTCGGGGATTCGATGGTGGAGGGAAAGATTCAGTCGGGGACATAGTGCTTGAGCTTACAATAAGGCCAGTTGAATTTACCATAGAATTCCAGGTGCTCGATGTGGCTATTTCTTACAATCTGTTGTTGGGTCGACCCTGGATTCATGCTGCCGAAGCAGTCCCGTCTACTCTGCATCAAATGGTCAAGTTTGAATGGGATAGACAGGAAATTGTTGTGCACAGCAAAGATAATTTGTGTATTCCCAGTAACGCAATTGTTCTGTTCATAGAATTTGAAGACGACAAGGGGCCATGAGTTGATCAGGTTTTTGACACGGCATCGGTAGAGAATATTCCAGAAAGGAAGTACATTCCAACTCCGAGGGTAGCTGCTGCATCAGTCATGGTAGCCATTGAAATGTTGAAAAATGGTTTTGTACCAGGCAAATGTTTGGGTGCATCTCTACAAGGTATCGTACAACAGGTGTCTCTCCCCAAAAACTTGGATACATTTGGTTTAGGGTTCAAGCCCACAGTTGCGGACGTGAAAAGAGCCAGAAAGTTGAAACAGAGGGCCTGGGTCCTCCCAAAGCCCATCTCACGGCTGTCCAGATCATTTGTCAGGCCTGGCACCAAGAAATGCCCAGTAACAACAGTTCCTAGTTCTGTGGTTGGTACTGATAAAGAGTTGATTGAAAGGTTCAAGAAGTTATTCAATGATGTGAACATGGTGGAAGCTGGAGAGGGTTCTCGCAAGGCCGATGTGCAATTTGTTGGGCCCAGTGCAAAGACTAACAATTGGGAGGCTACTCCTCTCCCCACCAGGAAGGAGTTTTGGTAGTTTGCTTTGATTTCCTTTCAGTTTATCTGGATTATTCCAGGGTTGTAATTCAGATTCTATGTTCCGTATGCTTGGATGTATAAACCTTGTTATCTTTTAATTTTAATGAAATCCAACTTCCTTTTTCCTCATTCCTGCAGTTTTATTTTTGTTTTCTTTTCTTCCTTGTACAGTTCTTTTTATGCTGGTTTCAATAACATGATATGCAGGAGAAATCTTCGGCCCAGTCTTAAAACCAATCTAATTCTGAAATAGTAATTCAAGAAATAAAGTGTGATGGTGAATCGAGGTATGATAAGGATGAGGCCTTTGAAGATATTAGTAAAAAATTAAGCCATTTTGAAGAAAAACCCAAGCCTAACCTGAGTGATACAGAAGCAATCAATTTAGGGGACCCAGATAATATCAGAGAAACTAAGATAAGTGTCCATCTTGAACCTCAACTCAGGGAGGAGATAACTAAAGCGTTACTTGAGTACAAAGACGCATTTGCATGGTCATATGACGACATGCCGGGTTTAAGCACTGACTTGGTGGTTCACAAATTGCCCATGACCCGGCATTCCCTCCTGTCAAGCGGAAGCTGAGGAAATTTAAGACTGATATGAGTGTGAAGATCATAGAAGAGGTCACCAAGCAGTTTGATGCAAAAGTTATTCGGGTCACTCGGTATCCCACTTGGTTAGCCAATGTAGTACCTGTGCCAAAGAAGGATGGCAAGACCAGAGTGTGTGTTGATTATCGTGATCTCAACAAGGCGAGTCCCAAAGACAACTTTCCACTGCCAAATATCCACATTCTGATTGACAATTACGCCAAGCATGAGATTGGGTCTTTTGTGGATTGCTATGCGGGATATCATCAGATCCTAATGGATGAGGAAGATGAAGAGAAGACAACATTCATCACGCCATGGGGAACATACTGCTACAGGGTCATGCCTTTCGGTTTGAAAAATGTTGGGGCAACTTACATGAGGGCAATGACAACCATATTCCATGACATGATACACAAGGAGATCAAGGTTATATGGATGATGTAATCATAAAGTCTAGAAAGCAGTCTGATCATGTTAGAGATTTGAGAAAATTCTTCCAAAGGCTTTGCAGGTACAATCTTAAGCTCAATCCTGCAAAATGTGCATTTGGTGTGCCATCTGGAAAATTGTTGGGATTCATAGTCAGCCGTCAAGGTATTGAATTAGACCCATCAAAGATCAAAGCTATACAAGAGTTGCCACCCCGGAGGAACAAGACAGAGGTGATGAGTCTGTTGGGGAGGTTGAATTACATCAGCAGGTTTATTGCTTAACTTACGACGACATGTGAGCCTATCTTCAAGCTGTTGAAGAAGGATGATGCGGTTAGGTGGATAGATGAGTGTCAAGAAGCATTTGATAAGATAAAGGGGTACTTGTCAAAACCACCCGTGTTGGTCCCACCAGAACCAGGGAGACCTTTGATTCTGTATTTGACGGTTTTGGACAATTTGTTTGGTTATGTGCCGGGTTAGCATGACATCACCGGTAGGAAGGAGCGTGCCATATATTATATTAGCAAGAAGTTTACATCTTACGAGGTTAAGTACACTCACCTTGAGAGGACATGTTGTGCCCTAACTTGGGTAGCACAGAAGTTGAAGCACTATTTGTCATCTTACACTACTTACCTCATCTCTCGTTTGGATCCATTAAAGTATATCTTTCAGAAGCCTATGCCCACAGGGAGGCTAGCAAAA
The DNA here is from genome assembly GCF_000715075.1 of Nicotiana tabacum. Lineage (NCBI taxonomy): Eukaryota > Viridiplantae > Streptophyta > Magnoliopsida > Solanales > Solanaceae > Nicotiana > Nicotiana tabacum. Next base: position 78,395,207 of record NC_134089.1, on the reverse strand, counting down.
GTGGAAGATTTTGCTCACAGAATTTGACATCGTCTATATGACCCAGACTGCGATGAAATCCCAGGCATTGGCCGACCATTTGGCTGAGAACCAAGTGGATGAGGAATATGAGCCTTTGAAGACTTACTTCCCTGATGAAGAGGTAATGCACCTTGATGAGTTGGAACAAGTTGGAGATCTAGGTTAGAAACTTTTCTTTGATGGAGTTGCTAACATGAAAGGCGTTGGGATAGGAGCTATATTGATTTCTGAAACAGGACATCACTACTCTGTTACGGCTCAGCTTCATTTCTACTGTACTAAAAGCATGGCTGAATACGAGGCATGCATTTTGGTCTTGAGGTTAGCTGCAGACATAGGTGTCCAGGAAGTTTTGGTCTTGGGGGACTCGGACCTTCTAGTGCACCAGATTCAAGGGGAATGGGAAACACGGGATTTGATACTCATACCGTACCGGGAATGTTTGCATGATCTTTGTCAACGGTTTCGATCAGTAGAGTTCAGGCATATTCCAAGGATCCACAACGAGGTTGTTGATGCTTTGGCTACCTTGTCGTCAATGTTACATCATTCGGATAAGGCTTATGTTGATCCATTGCATATTCAAGTCCATGATCAACATGCTTACTTTAATGTGGTAGCATAAGAGTTTGATGGTGAGCCTTAGTTTCATGATATCAAGAAATATATCAGGATGGGGGTGTATCCGGTACAAGCCACAAGCTATCAAAAGAGAACAATTTGGCAGTTGGCGAGCGGATTTTTCTTCAGCGGAGGGGTTTTGTAAAAAAGGACTCCTGATCTTGGATTGTTGAGATGCATAGTTTCTAGACAGGCCATAGCTATCATGACCGAAGTACATTCTGGAGTCTGTGGACCGCATATGAGTGGGTACGTGTTGGCAAAGAAGGTCCTCCGAGCAGGTTATTATTGGCTCACTATGGAGCGAGATTGTATCAGTTTCGTGCACAAGTGTCATCAGTGCCAAGTGCACTGAGATTTGATTCATTCTCCACCATCTGAATTGCACACAATATATGCACCATGGCCTTTTGTTGCGTGAGGCATGGATGTCATTGGGCAAATTGAGCCATCAGCATCAAATGGGCACAGGTTCATTCTAGTGGCCATCAACTATTTCACCAACTGGGTAGAGGCTAAAACGTTCTAGTATGTAACCATGAAAGAGGTGGTTGATTTTGTGCACTCAAATATCATTTGTCGGTTTGGGATACCAAAGGTCATTATTACAGACAATGGGGCTAATCTCAATAGTCATCTGATGAAAGAGGTATGTCAGCAGTTCAAGATTACACATCGCAATTCCACCCCTTACCGCCCCAAGGTAAATGGAGCAGTTGAGGCAGCCAACAAGAATATAAAAAAATACTTCGAAAAATGGTGGAAGGTTCCAGGCAATTGCATGAAAAGTTGCCTTTTGCATTGCTGGGTTATCGCACTACTGTTCGTACTTCAGTAGGGGAAACTCCTTATTTGTTAGTAAATGGCACTAAAGCAGTAATACCCGCAGAAGTTGAAATCCTGTCCCTTCGGATTGTCACTGAGGCCGGAATTGATGATGATGAATGGGTCAAAACCCGCATGGAGCAACTGAGTTTGATTGATGAGAAAAGGTTAGTCGCAGTGTGTCATGGCTAGTTATATCAACAGATAATGGCAAGAGCATATAATAAGAAGGTGCGTCCACGGAAGTTTGAAGTGGGTCAGTTAGTATTGAAACACATCCTTCCTCATCAGGCTGAAGCAAAAGGCAAGTTCGCCCCAAATTGGCAGGGGCCGTTCATCGTAACTAGAGTGGTGTCCAATGGTGCTTTGTATTTAACAGACATAGAAGGCAAGTGTGTAGAAATGGCCATCAATTCCGATGCGGTCAAGAGATATTATGTATGATTTTCTTTGGGTTAAATTGTATTTGTTTGTACTTGGCATGTTTTGAAGGTTGGAATGACGAAGGCATTTTATTCTGCTATCTAATCACTTTATCATTTGTTAGCCTTTTGAGCCTTATTTATTTCTTTTCATACCCCTCTTTTGGAATCAATAGTAAAGTTCAGAAACGCAAGCACGAAAGATAAGTAAAGGAAAAAGAGAAAAAAAAATAAGATAATATATAAAAAGAAAAGAAGAAGAGAAAAAAAAACAACACAACAAAAAGAGAAAAAGGAAGAAGAAAAGAAGATAAAGAAAAGAAAGAGAAAAGAGAAAATCATAACAACAAAGCAATTTCTATGTCATGAACTACGTTCGACCTGATTCCTTTAAAGGATACGTAGGCAGCCTCACGATTCGGTCCCATCAAAATAAAATTCCAAAACTCTCCAAGCAAAGAAACTGGGGCAGAAGTTGTGGTTGTTGCAAGAAATCTGATTCCAAAAGTTGTAATTTTGAACCCATTTGAATTGTTTTGAGACTTTGATACCCTTTCTTTCTAAACCTATCCAAAAGACCACATTACGGCCCAAAAAAGACCTTCCGATCAATCTTCGAGAAAGTGCCAAGTCAAGCAAGTGGAGGTGATTCATATCAAAGGCAACACTCTGGGCCAAGCAGGAAAAAATAATGAAAATGAGAGAGTCTTATTACTGAAAGCCCTCACTGGCACCATAAGGCGACAGAAGGTGAGAGAAATAAAAAATGAGAGTCTTATTAGTGAAAACCCTTCAGGGCACCGCAGACCGAACAAGGTCAAGGTTTCGGTGAAGAAATCAGGTTATGGAAATTCTGGGGAAACAAAGTATGGCAACTGAAAGTTGATTGGTTGGATAGATTGGGACGATTAATCTGAAATGCATGTCATGATCATTGGTGCCAGTTGCTCCACTCAGATAAGTCTCTTTTCTTTTTCCCATTCAGATAGTCTTCTAATTTTGGATTTTTCTTATCCTTAACTCTGAAAGTCATTGCATTTCATTTCTTTTGAGTTTATTTCTCTAAATGTTCCCAATGTCAGTTCTGTTTAAGCAAATAAGAAGGAATTTCAAAGATTACTCCCAACTTCCAAAGTTGCACAAGGCATATGGCGGCCAAGGCATTGCTAGAGATAGTATGATGTGAAATGGGGTATAAAAGGTCAAAGGAAGTTCCATCGGTGAAATGGTTTGGTAATTTCGTGGGAAATGCAGAGGGTCAAACAGATGGGGCAGAGATGTAACACAACGGTTTGGGTATAGAACACTCGGATCATCCAATGTCATGTGGGTTAAAAGTCAGTCAGAAAGCCAAGCGGTTCAGGGTCAGTTCGGGGAAGCCAGTCAAAACAAAGCATGGCAGCGGAGAGACCTTCCGCAAGAATGCCATCAACTAACAACCACATTTTAAACTAACAAGATTTTCTTTGATTGAAAACGGGCAGGAAATTTCGATTGTTTCGGAGAAACCTACCATAAGGAAAGGCAAGCATAAGACAGGTTTGACTGTAAATTCTCAGGACCCTCCTGGAAAATAGGACCTAGTTTAAAATTCAAAACAATCATGAGTAGCATAATCTAGCATAAATGTACCACAAAGGAATATAAGTTGGTTTCAAAGTTTGCAAGTTTGAGATAGGATTCAATTAGGAGTTTTCAGGACCTTCCTGAATAATGGGACTTAGCTTTAAGATTTCCGTTAGATAACAAGATTTAGCGTAAGTTCTGTTGTAGGGTAGTATAATTCAGCCATAAAAGTTGTCACTCTTAAGATAAGACTTGATTTTTGATTTTCAAGATCCTCCTGGATAATGGGATGTAGCTTTAATACTTTCTTACCTTCAGAAGATATAACTTAGATTTAAAATTATCGTTTAATTAAGAGTTGTCAAGACCTTCCTGGATAATGGGGTGTAGTTTTAGGATCGGCTTAGATAACAAGATGTAGCGAAAGTAATACCTTTAGGAGATATAATTTAGATTTAAAACTGTCATTTAACTAGGAGCTGTCAGGACCCTCCTGGATAACGGGACCTAGCTTTCAAATTCTTAGTAATATTTGGTAACATGATTTAATTTACACTCACATATGTGCCCAGCTACCAAACTGGGGGCAGAAAATTTTCTTTGTTTTGTCTATTTTTGTTGAAATTAGGTACCCACTTGGAGAACAGGGAGAATACAATTCAAGTTCAGCATTCAGGCGCCCACCTGGAGAGCACGGGAATACAGTTCAAATTCAACAATCAGGCGACCACTTGGAGAGCACGGGAATACAGTTCAAGTTCAGCAATCAGGTGCCCACCTGGAGAGCACGGGAATACAATTCAAGTTCAGCAGTCAAGCGCCCACCTAGAAAGCACGGGAATACAATTCAAGTTCAGCAATCAGGCGCCCACCTGGAGAGCATAGAAATACAATTCAAGTTCAGCAGTCAGGCGCCCACCTGGAGAGCACGGGAATACAATTCAAGTTCAGGAGTCAGGCGCCCACCTGGAGAGCACGGGAATACAACTCAAGTTCAGCAGTCAGGCGCCCACCTAGAGACTACGAGAATACAATTCAAGTTCAGCAATCAGGAACCCACCTGGAGAGCATAGAAATAAAATTCAAGTTCAGCAGTCAGGCGCCCACCTGGAGAGCACGGGAATACAATTCAAGTTCAGCAGTCGGGCACCCACCTAGAGAGCACGGGAATACAACTCAAGTTCAGCAGTCAGGCGCCCACCTGGAGAGCACGAGAATATAGTTCAAGTTCAGCAGTCAGGCGTCCATATGGAGAAAAGAGAAAACATCTCAGATTACAATTCAAGTCGGCAACAAAGGGACTTCACCAGGAGAATACAAGTCAACAAGAATCACAAGATCAAGTTTGAAGATACATATAGGATTTTTGTAATAAGGAGTTCAGTAAGTAGTAGCAGCAGCAACAACAACAGTGAGATCACAGCTTCATGGTAGTCCCAGCTATCGAAACTTCCCGAACTATACTGACCTGATTCCTTTATAGCAAAGGATATGTAGGCAACCTCGGAAGCAGGGTGCGGTTAAATCTTTCAAAAATGCTTCCCACGGAGTATTCAAATGGACAATAATCGCTCGTATCCGCTCATTTTGTCTTTGCACGAAAGCTTTTCGTGTTTCTGAGCAAAGAGGGGCAGCTGTGAGCACGTGATTTTTGCTCTATATGAGTTACTCCCACAAATTCAAAACAAAATAATCTTTCCATTATTCGCAATTTCGTAGAATTTTGTAGCATTTTTCATTAATTGTTTGCATTTGTCTGCGCATTTTAATTTTTGTTTAATTCATGAAAAATACAAAAATATGTTGCATTTGCATTTTAGAATTTAATTTTACATTTTTGGATTAAATAGTAAATTAGTTGTTTATAAGAAAAGGGAAAAATCACAAAAAATAGTTATTTTGCACCTTTATAATTTTAATTTTTGAATTTTGGTAGTTTATTCCTTTAATTGGTTTTTAATAATTGTGGTAATTAATTAATTTAAGTTGTTAGGATTAATTTATGTTAGGAATTATTATAGGTTTTATTTCAAAAAAAAAGAAAACAAAAGAGGGAAAGCCTGATTTGGGACAAATCAATTGTATGCCCCGAGCCGAATTCAATTCCCTCCAATACCCGCCTAAACCCCAACCCAAACCCGCACCTACCCGGTCTGCCCTGACCATAACCCAAACGGCCCTGTCCATAACCCAAACGACCCCATCCATAACCCAAACGACCCTGTTTTACTTTGGTTGAATCCCAGCCGTTGATTTCCTTCAAATTCAACGGTTGGGAACTATGGGTATTGATAGTATAAAACTGTCCAAACCCTTGCACCCCCCCCATCTCATCTCTCTCGTCTCCTTTCTTTAGAGACCAAATCTAAAAACCTAAATCGCCGCCCTCAGCTTCCACCGCTCTTAGTTGGCGGCGCCGTTCCCAAACCGACCCAAAATAACACCCTACAACCATCTTCATCCCCTCATTACTTCACTCCATTTCCCTCGAAACTTGTTAGAAATTCTCGAATCTTAAAGCTAAGGTTCGAGCCCTAGAAGCCAAAGCCAAATCTACACATGCAAGGTCATTTCTCCAGTTTTTATGAGTATTCATGGCCGGTTTTATCACAAAATAACGTTATTCGCTTGTTCTTGACAAAGAATAAGTGATTGACATTATTTGGAGGTTTAAATCGGATGTTCAGTCGCAAGTTCAAGCCTGAGTCGGTGAGTTCTGCCTTTCCTTTTGCTTATTCTTGTGTTCTTTCAGTCTTTTTTCTTCTTCTCTTCTTCTCTTTTCCTTGGGACAATTCAATTAAAAATTGACCAAAATTTCTGGCCAAGCTAAAGTTCTGTCCGTTTGTTCCTTTTCAGTTTTCTTTTCTAGGTTTATTCCTTGATTTTTGCTTGGTCTATTATCAACAGTTTGATAATTTCTGATTTCACCTTGTTTGTTTAGGCATTTAGCTTAACTTAATTAGGTTTATGTGATAATTTTGTGTTAAATTTTGTGAAATTGTTTAGTTGTTTTCTTACCGTTTGCCATAATTTGCTCGATCTGGTTCTATTCATTTTGTTGCTTGAGTTCTGAATCTATTTCAGACTTCACTCCAAGGGTTTTGTTTAGGGTATTGGGTCAGAATTGAGCCCATGTTTGGTTTAACCATTGGGCCAATGTGACACATACCCGTTTGGTTTCAAATGGTAAACAACAGGGTCCCGGGGATATTTTGGGAATTTAGGTCAAGGAAATCTCTGAATAACTGAATTAGGAAGCTTCTTGGAAGCTGGGGTAGGGACTTAACTGAAGTTCTGAATTTTACACTAAGGATTTCTAAGCAAAAACCAAAATTTCAAAAGGTTCTAAGTGCAAAATTGAATTCTTTTAGGCAGCCCTAAATGCCTTGCCTATAAAGGCACTCTACCTTGATATTCAAGGCAGACGAGAGGAGAGGGTATAAAAATTAGAGAAAAATCAAACGACTAAAGTTTTCAAAAACATTTGACTGTTCCATTGCTCTTCTTCTACAATTCTGAAGATTTTCAATTTCTGAAGAACTCCCTTTTTTACCTGGGCGAAAATGGCTTAAAGAGTGAAATTGGGTGAATTTTTGGAGTCTGCTTGATTGAATCTTACTACTGATCTTTGCTGCTGTACTTAATAGTTTGGTTTGGCTTTGAAAGCATTCTCAAAGTCCCTTGTTCATCTTTGTTGCAACATGTACCATCCTGGATCCTATTGACATGTGAAATTGCATAACAAGCTATGTAAACGACTCAGAATTGCATTTGCATGAGAATAGATACATGTTCTTCATAGATTAGTCATGAGTTCGTCATGTATTAAATGGACTGTTAGAGTCATGTTGTACTTAGACTTTAATTTGTTATTTTTTAGCTCCAATATGGGTTAAATCTTCTTGCGATTGATGTTTCTAAGGGGGATCTCGTGTTAAATACTGTTAGTCGAAATGCAGCAGCTAATTTACTCAATTTGAGCATGCTTACTTGATTATTGAAGTTACATGGGTCTATCGTTGTTAGAAGAAACTGTAAATACAGATTTAGTATGTGCTTTCATGATGTGTGTTAGGAGTCGCATAATTGAATAATAACTGAATTTCTGTAATCATTTAAGTCTGGAAATCATTAAGGAATAACCTATGGATTGTATGTGATGTTCTAAATCATGATGGTATAATATTGAATGGGAAAAACTTAGGTATGATGTACAGGGTTGGGGCTTGGGTCTCTGTTGAATATCAATATTATTCTCATGCCCTTGTCATGTGAATCCATAAGGCTATCAAATGGTTGTAGGTGTTTGGTTTCAAAACTAGTAAATTTCCTAGGCCAGTCTCAGTTCTTGCGTATCACGTTTTTTTCAGAAATGATTTGAAATTCAAGTTTGTTCAAGGGCTATAGTTGCATCAGATTCTAATACAAGCGATGGATGCTTTTGAGTTTTGTTGTTGATGACTAATGTGTGTGAAAGAGGTGTTATTGCATATAAGGCTGTCTTAGAATTTGTGTGTGAAATGTAAGGTTTCAAATGCATTTGAATTAACATTGTTGTAGTGATTACTCCATTAGAGATCTTTTAAAAAAAAACATTGCATTCCGCTCTAAGGGCCTTTGATGGGTCATGTTTTGGGCTATCATTCTTGGCCCGATTGCGAATTGCAGTCTTCTTCCACGATCAGGCTACCAAGGTGGGCTTCACTTGGAGCCCAGTATTTCACATATTGAGCCCACAACAATGGTCAGTCGAACATGTTTTCTTTGATCAACTGGGCTACTTTGCAATCATTTTAGGGCGGTCTTTTGCTAGTTATTTTTTTATTGAATCATTAGTATAAGTTTGGTCTGGAATAAATTAGAACTCCATACGTTCTTTAATTAATTAGCCTCGAATCCTCTTTAGAAGTATAGTTGAGTTTTGCCGTGCCAAACAAAATCTCAATTGCACAGCCCTCGTTTGATTAATGTTTTATCTTTGGAATCGAGGCGAGCCATTTAGTTGAATTTTCCATGGCCCTCGCAAAGTTGCAAACGCGTAGTTGCCTTGGGCACGTTATTTTAATAATTAATTTCCTTAAACTATGGTGTAGATATCATGTGACCCAAATCCAAATTATAACAATGTTAAATAAAATATGTCGCAGATCACGGGTGCATTTCATATGGCGTGGTCCAAGGGCATGTTTTATATAACGTTGAAATCTTTCTAAAAATGAATAAAAGTGGTTATAAAGTTAAAATTGAACCTTAGGCTAAGACATGTACTAAAATCCGATAATAGGCCAATAGTAACAGTTGAGCGACCGTGCTAGAACCACGGAACTCGTGAATGCCTAATACCTTCTCCCAGGTTAATAGAATTCCTTACCCGGATTTTTGTGTTCGCGGACTATAATACAGAGTCAATATTTTCCTCGATTCGGGATTTAAAACCGGTGACTTGGGATACCATAAATTATCCCAAGTGGCGACTCTGAATTTTTAATAAAATAATCCCGTTTCGATTGTCACTTTAAGTTGGAAAAAACTCCCTTATATACACCCTCTCGGGGTGTAGGTAAAAAGGAGGTGTGACTGTATCATGTTTAAATTTATGCACAATATAAGCTTGTATTGTTTCTAATTGCAAGTAAACCAGCGAGCAATGGTCATCCCGGTAGGAGTGGTCCCACTCCAGTTCCCCTAAGCCATGTCAAACCTAACCAGTCCAGTAAACCGTTCACTCACCCAACCCTAGATATTGCGTCCCTTCTGGAAAGGTCTTCATCTATATGCTCTGCCGATACATCCTGAACTACATACGGCCTGATTCCTGTAAAACCAGGGATATGTAGGCAGCTTAGAAGCCAGGACACGACCTAACCTCTTCAAACCATTTCGTTCGGTCAAAATTGGCCATCATTTCTTTACTCGAAAACTCTTTCATTCTTCACGGGTAAAGAGAGACAACTGTTAATACCCAATTTTTCCCTATATATTCTTATGTATGCATATATAAACATGTCCAAGGGTTTTTATTATTTTCCCATATATTTAAAGGTTTTTTAATTGATTTATTTCCCCTTTTTTATCCATAAAATCCCAATAATTATTTCCAAAATTATTATTTTGATAATTCATATATTGGATTTTTATATTTATGCCACAATATGGATAAACCAATTTATTATATTTTTTACAATTTTATTTAGTATTTTTAAAGCTAAATTGCACATAATTGCAATATTAGCCATTTTAAGGTTTCAGAGTTTTTTATATTCATAAAATTGAGTCTTGTATTTTTATATTGTTAATTATGTATTATAAATTATTTTAGTACTTTGAATTTACTTTGAGAAAACGATTTGCTATTTTTTATAATTTAAAAAGGAAAAAGTGGCTATTTAACTCGTAGCCACATTTGGCTTTCAATTATAACCAAATCAAGCCCCAATTCCCCGACCTAATTTCTAATTAAACCCGACCCTAACCCGTTTTAACACTACCCAAACCCGGATCCCCACCTACCCCATTTAATCTAGAACGTTGATCATTCAGATCAACGACCACCATTCCACCTACCTAAAATAAACCTAAACGACCCCCTTAATCAATTTCATTTCTACCAAGCCGCCGCCCTTGAATCCCTCTCCTCTCAAACCCTCTATGAAACCTAAAGTTAACCCTATCCACCGCCACCCAAATCCACCATAAACCCCTACAATCCTCACTCAATCCATGGACTCTCATGGCCGTTTGAGATGTATACCAGCCTTTTATGTCTCCTGGTTGCCTATTTTCGTGATTACATGGAAAGATCTCGAAGAGATCTAGTCCAGACCTTACAAACTTCTCTCCATGGCCTTTCTCGGACCATCCATGGTCGTTCGAGTCGGATCCATGGCTTTTCCGGCTAGATCGGTAACTTTTTGAAGTCTTTCTCATTTTTCTGGGTTATCTGAAACCCTAACTTTAAAGGCTTGTCGATTTTCTTCCAAATCTGTCTTAGATCTGTGTATGTTATGAACCTCTTAAATGTTTTCCTTAAAGGTTTTCCGATTTTCAAAGCGACTTTTCGTCTTTAACGATTATGGTTTTTCATAACCTCTTTTAAAAGTTCTCTTCTCCAATTTTCAGTGTTGTTTTATTATTTTACTATGTTCAAATGATTTGTTTATGCTTTTCTTCTACCTGACTCAGCATATTGAAAATCCTAAATAGCTTTGATTTTATCCAAGGTTCTGAAACTGTCTTTTATTTTGTATACGTATTTCGATTGAGTTCTTTGTGTTTAAACCTTTTTCTTTGACTAATTCTGAGTTCTTACCCTTTTAACTGAACTCTGTTAAAACCCTAGTTTCTTGAAATTTTTGTCACTTGTGAGAGTTATTAAAGGATCTCCTTTACCTGTTGCTATGTGTTCGACTATTTCCCTCATTTTTTTGGTTCTACGTGACTACTTGACTCTGTTGACAACTATGCTTCGAGTAGGTTCTTTTACTACTAAGCCCTAGCCTACTCCTATTACTGCTGTATGTTTGTGTAGATCTAGTTGTTTCTTTTGTCAATACGGTTGGCCTTGCATGTTCATTCTTTTCTATTTATATGGCGAAGTGCAGAATCATGCCTCTTTCTTGATTAATCTTGATTTCCTCAAGTTACGACTGATTGCAAATATTTTCTTATAAACCCCTGGTTTCACGCATTTTGTTTAAATTGCTTGATTTCCTTCCTTTGCTGTGATGTTTTACCCCTGCTAAATCCTTTCCCAAAATTAAGTATATTTTGTATTTAGACTTAATTATTTACTCTGTACTTTTACTATCCCCTATATGGTCAGAAATCAATCTTTCTCAAATTGATTTTATTTCCTTAATTACCCCTGTTAGTATCCGTTTGAACAGTAATTCATTGATTAAAGGGAATACTTGTATTAATTTATTCTAATTGTGATTACTTCCATATTTGTGTCAAACCTTTACTTGTTACCTTATTTTTCTACTCGTTTTAAAGGCTATAAATACCCTAGTGCTTTCATTAACAAGACACGAACAACTGAGTTCAAAAAACACACACTTATACATTCAAATTATCTTTCTTTCTCTACTACTTGTGCTACTGCCTTGTCTAGCCGGTTGAAAGCCAAGGATAGACTTTGGAACTCTGATTGCTTTAATTTTCTGTACTTTGCTCCTTCAACTGGTATGTTCTTAATTTAAATTCTGGAACTCAACACCTATGTGTTCCCTTGTTGTCAATCACTGTCTCTCTCTACACTAACTTAACGACTCGTGTTGTTGAGTTGTACTGTTTGTTATATATTACTTTATCAGCATGCTTAAAATTTTGCCCTTCCCTGTTCAAATGTGATCAGCATATTTACTTGTTCTTGTTTATGTCCTTCAACTAGCATGTCTATAATGTACCTAATTCATGACTAATTGTGTGTTTCTGATTTGGGTCCTCTATGTCCCCAACCCCTACTCCCCTATTTGTAACTGTTGAAGCATGTAATTCTCTCTGAATTGGTTTTGTGTGTGTTGTTGTTGCTCCTACCACTTTCCCTTTTCAAAAAACTGTTTTATTAGGCAATTCTTTTGTTGTTTTCAAACTCACTTCAAACATGTTATTTCTAAAACTATTTTCCAACTCAACTCCCTCGAGTCTATGTCCAGCACTCTCGCATGTACTCTTAGATCATTAGGTTCTCCCCTTCTTGTGTGAGGTTTGCTTTGGGACCCATGAGCTCACTCTGAACCTGGACATAAAAGAGCTGGCCCTTACATTACACTAACTTTCTTTGTTATGCAATCTGGGTGTGAGCATTGCTCGGGATCCCTTGAGGTCCTTAGGGAACTCTAACACACCCAGATATGAAAAAGGCTTTTGGAACAATATTGGCATTGATGTGGTTTATTACATAACTCAGAGATGAAGTCAGGATCAGACTTCCTATGGTTGTAAGTCCTTATTTTGTACATTTTTTCTTATGTAATTCAATCACATGGTCTGTAATAATTTGTAAACAACTCTGAGGATGGATAGTGAAAAGGGCAGGGGTGACTATGCATGCTTTAGTTATGAAAAGGGGTAGAAAACATGTTATTAGGTTTATTTTCCTACTTGCACAATAGAAAATATGCTTAGGACTCATTTCATGCATAGGGATCATGTTCCCTAGGATTTACGCTTACTATTTTCAGCATGTGCATATCATTTTTAAAATCCTACGTTAATTATGTTAATAGCTGGAGTTTCTGCGATCATGTTACTACTGCCATGCACACTTAAAGATCCTATTTTAGGCTAAACAACACTAATAAACATATCATTTCTGCATATTTTGGAAATCATGTTTAAATGATGTAATATTTGTGCATACAGAAATCCTGCTTAGGATTTTCCATCCCTGTACATTAGATACCATGTCTTTAGAATTTCATTTATATTCGCTTAAGTACGCTTAGTCTAACAATGAATAAAACAATTTCACTCAGTTTTTACCATCAACTAGCAATAATGCTATGTGCTGAACACCTAGAACATCATGTTTTTAGGTAATAAAAACCGTCTTAATGATTGGAACAACCACTTCATTGTTTTACGCCTAGGCAAGCCCTAGGTAATAACATGAATAAAACTTGAACCACCTTTGTTTAATTATTAACTGCTACAACCAGCAGGCAGGCCTGAGTCGGATTTCTTTTCTGAGTTATATAATGAATCTAATTCTGACTTAAACACCCTGCTTAGGACTTTAAATTCAGACCTTAACTATGTATAAGTCATGCTATCTATGTGCATTCTTTGTGGAGGTATAACTGAGTCTTCTACTTGCTTATATATTCCCCCCTAATTGCAGTCTTATAGGTTTTTTTGTATGTCGCCTTAGTATTTTGCCTTTAAACCTGAGGGTCTGCCTAGAACCCCCTCCTTATAGGAATAGTAGTCCTAAATTCCTCCGGTGCTGATAGGAAGGGACGGGTAACAACATGCAATAAGAGTCGAGACCAACCCTCGTTTTAATTACCGGAAAGGGTAGATATGGATATGATGACCGGTGCGCTAATACCACATGTATCCCCTTTTTGAGGAGTGTCATACCGGGTATTGCATTGATGTGATCCGTATTACAAATAAACCTAGGACACCCCTTTACATTCATAAGCATGACTTAGATTATAACACTTTTCAAAATTTCACCTTTCAATAATTGTTTTCTAATGCTTATGTGATTAACTTAAATCCCCTATTACTTGAACCTTACTTATTTATTTGCTAATTGCACAAATTCACATAAATTATCTAGCCGAGAACCACACTAGTGGATCCTGAGGGGTGCCTAACTCCTTCCCCTTAGGATAATTTCAAGCTCTTACCTTATCTCTGGTTATCAAACATAGTTGTAGTTGAACCTTATAGGTGACCTAACGCACCTTAAAATTGTTAGGTGGTGACTCTTCAAATACCCAATTCCCAAAAGGAAATGAGTCATCACACCCCATAAATGTCAAAACCCGGACATCTTCACCGCTGGAAGGGGAAAAAGGGGGGCGCGACAGAGGTCGAACACTTATTAAAGCAGGGTTATCTTACTTATCTGTTCAGTGAGAAAGGAAGACAATCATACATCAAGAAAAGACAAGAGCCCCCAAAACCTTCATCACTAAAAAGAACAGTCAATGTAATAACTAGGGGATTTAAGGTCAATGGTGTAACATATACGACTACAAGAAAGACGTCAAAAGTCACGGTTATCCACAGGAAGCGAGTTCACCAGATCTTGGAAGGTGAAAGTATAACATTTGATGATGAAGATGCGGATGACTTGATGATTCCTCACAACAATGCACTAGTAATATCTTTACTTATACCTGATACTGACGTAAAACGAGTTTTGATTGATCCAGGTAGTTCACTAAACATCATTTTACTAAGGGTGGTGAATGAAATGCAAGATAATGACAAGGTGATACCAAAGGCACGGTCCTTGTCTCGGACAATTCAAGGGTTATCATTAAAGGGGAAGTTGTACTCACCACATTCGCAGAAGGAGTTGTCAAGGATACAAAGTTTCAGGTGATAGATGCGAACATGGTCTATAATGTAATTTTGGCAAGATCGTGGATTCACGATATGGATGTTGTCCCATCCACATTACATCATGTTATCAAATCTCCTTCATAGTGGGAAATCCGTAAAATCCGTTGAGATCAGCAAGCTTCAAGAAGTATCAATTCAGTGGTGATTGTGATCATGGTAACAGATTGTCGCCAACCCTGCACTACTATTGAGTAGCAAGAGCAGTCAAAGTAGCTTTTACCCGATTATGGTCGGAATCGATTTCCATAGGGAGCTAGAAGTTGGAGTTGGGTGTCTATCTAAAGTGAAAATGTGTATTTGCTCTTAATTGCACTTCTAAACATTTTGGGTTTTGATTTACTACTAATTGTATAGAACTACAATGATCAATTAAACTAAAATAAGCTAAGATTAAACTATTGCGAGTTGTTCAAATGGATAAAAGGCACTAGGGTAGTGACTTTCGCCTAGGTGGTCAAGTAATAGATACTTGAGTCTAAGGCATGATTGTCACATTTTTGGAGTATGATATAACCATTGCATGATCCTACTCACTCTACACCTCTCGGTAGTTCGAGTGATTTTGCCCGAATTGACTTTCTCAAGACCAATTGGGTATGCAAGTTTGCACAAGCAATCAAGGTTCAAGTCGGGTATTACTATATCTAGGTTTAACCTTTAATTGGGGCTATCAATCTCTTGAGTACTCCCCAATTCCTTGTTAGACCAATTTAAGAGACTTAGGCTCTCTTTCTCAAGAAGAGCCAAAATCAACAACACAGAAACTAGTGCTTGCAACCACTAATTTAGCAATCAAACATGAAATTAGTCTAAATATCAAACACCCATGGTCAATCAAGCCCTAAAACACAAGATCCATCAATTACCCACACTAGGGTTGATCCACAACCCTAGCTTATGGGTCTAGCTACTCATTATTAGAGAAGAAAATAAAGAAATAGATGAAGAAAAACTCATATATATTAATTGCTAAATTAGACTTGAAGATTCAATGTTGAAATGAAGCTAATATTACTCAAAATAGCTAAAAATATCGAAGTCACGAGCGCATCCTTCAGTACAAACTATATGATGACCTAAAATGGGAAAAGAAGCTATTTATACTAAGCTGAAAACTTTGGACAAAAATACCCCTGCGTGGTTAGTGCGGACTGCACAAAATCACGTGCGGCCGCACTAGGGCTCTAAACTTGAATAAACGGCTCTCTAAACTTGGGCAATGCAGACCGCACAAAATTGAGTGCGGTCGCAATGTTTTCTAGTGCGGTCCGCATGAAATGGAGCGAGTACCGCATTGGTCTTTAAACTTAGAACTGGCAGCTCTCTGAACCTTCTTTCTGCGGACCGCACTAAATCAAGTGCGGATGCTTTGATCCCAATGTGGATCGCACAAAACCTCGTGCGGCTACATTGCCTTTTTGCCTGAATAGCAGCCTCTCTAAACCTCACTTGTGCGGACCACACAGAATGGTGTGCGGCCGCACTGGCCTGGTTTTTCCTGAGCTTTGTCTTGTCTTGATACTTGTGAAAGTTTTACTCCTTTTTGAGCTGATCTTTGACATCTCTCCACCTTGTTGATTAAACCTGCAATCAAGCACAACTTGTGAGCCTTTTGGGACTACTTTGTACATATTTCTAATCAAAACTCAAGCATGGAGGAGATAAAATGTATCAAAATCCATACTTATCAACTCCCCCAAACTTAAGCTTTTGATTGTCCTTAAACAAGCAAAATAAGACCCACCCCTTAAGAGAAAATTCAGTTGTCCTAAAGTGACCTCATCTAGCATCAATTGGGACTAACAATTGCCCTCAATACAAATGAATCATTAACAACATTTACTCTTTTAAACACCATGGATTAAGTGCGACACAAGAGCATCAAGAGTTGACTCAACACATCAAAGAACTCTTTCATTACTTTGGTCATTGTGGAACCCAAACTCACACATCCTCAGTTCTCCCTAAGCAAACCTCACATTTAAAATAGTAGCACTCAGAACGGGGTTAATGGAAAATCACTCATCTCTCTCAAGGAGAAATCACAAGTTCTGCTCTAAGTACCATATGCTTGCCCCTTATATGAGTCACCACTAATCTAAGTTTCATTCAACTAGAGATCATATAGGGCTTTTGTGGAGACATAGTGATGGCTTTTGGTTCCGGGTAGACAATGTTAGGTCTAAGTATGTTCCATCTTCCCTTAAGAACATCTTTTGTTTCATTTTGGCACACATTCACTTGACTTTTTGAGTCTTTTCACTTCTTTCTAAGGGGTTAGGGAGACACACTATCACTCTTTCTTATACATTTCAAATCTTTTCTCCTTTCTCAATTTTCCACACCTTTCATTCTTTGCTTTTCTTGAATCCCTTTTTATTCAATTCTACATTGAGCATTCTTTTTGTCTTTTTGCTTTTCTTTCTTTTTCATTGCCTTTCGTTTTCTTTATTTGTACATTTTTATCACTTTGTTTCCATCCTCGTCTCTCCCCCCCAAACTTATATTTTTGCCATGTGCTAAGGAAAGATCGGGTGCCAAGAAAGGGTATCTTTTAGAATGGGTAAAGGCTTGTATCATGGTTCTTGAAGGAAAAAGGTCCAAGGCTCAAAAAGGTTGACTAGGGATTTTATCATTGGTAGGCTAATGAAGTGTTCAAGCTATCATTTTGGTCAAGGAGAGCCTATAATCATGTCTCAAGTCCAAATTCACTTAGGATTTCGCCTCAACAAACATTCAGGGCAAGTTCTAGACCAATGGCTCGGGACTTGGACTTGCAATGCAATTTCTCACCACACAAGCTATGGGATCACTAAATACATAGAGTCGAGGGACCACAACGACCTTAGATAAGATTTGAGCACACAATGGTCCCGAAAAACCACTTGATGATTATCAGTCAACACAAGAGTCTCAAGGTCACGACTTTCACCATCCTAAACACAACAATTTATTTTTGACCATGAGATCAAAGGCAAATATGCTAGGCCCAAGTGAAGCTTTTCTTGAGGCACCCTTAACCACTAACTACTAAAAGCAAAGAAAAAACGGACTCAAACCCTTAAGAAGGTTGTCACACCATTCATCATTGGGAAGAGCTACCCGGTTCACACAAACTTCACCTTTGGAAAGAACCGTTGAATTAAGAAAACAAAAGGCTTATTACAAATGTTCAAAACAAGAAGCTACGAACATAAATAAGAAGCTACGGAAAAGAAAAATACGGAAAGTAAAATAAATATTTTCAAGAGGGGATTTAATCGAATATACAATAGAGAGGATGAATATATACAATGTAACATAAACTTTATATACAAGCCCAAAGTAAAAAGTACGAATAATGTAAAGAAGTGCTAAAATTATATACATACCAAAGATGAAAAATAAAGAAAGTATAAAAACTATCAAATATATGCAATCATCCAACAAATCAATGTAGGGCCTACCCCCTCAAATGAAAGCTGGCATTGTCCTCAATGCCAACTAAACCAAATAAGCACCAACAATAAAAGGGAAAAGGATATAGAGACTCCCTATGGCCCGTCTGTCTGCATGGGATCCTGAGTGGTCCCAGGGTCCTCAATATGCTTGGGAACCTCAGATTGGTTCCCTATGGCCTGCTGCTTTGCTGCTGGGATCTAGGACTGGACCTGGACAATCTTGTGGGCTGCATCTTATGGCTGACTGGAGGAGGTCTCCGGTGGGTCAGCCAACTAGATGACTGTCACACCTCCTTTTTACCTACCCAGGAAGGGATATAAGGGAGTTATTCCAATTAAAGGACAATCGAAACGGGATTTATTTCAATTAAAATTCAGAGTCTCCACTTGGGATAATTTTATGGTGTCCCAAGTCACCGGTTTCAAATCCCGAATCGAGGAAAGATTGACTTTATTTTACAGTCCGCGAACACAGAAATCCGGGTAAGGAATTCTGTTAACCCGGGAGAAGGTGTTAGGCATTCTCGAGTTTCGTAGATCTAGCACGGTCGCTCAACTGTTATATTTGGCCTATTATCTGATTTTAAAACAATTTTTTAACCTATGTGCATTTTTACTTTAAACCGCTTTTAATTCATTTTAGGAAGATTTCAACGTTATACAAAACATGTCTTCGGATCACGCCACATGAAATGCACCCGCGATCCGCGACATATTTATTTAACGTTGTTAGGATTTGGATTTGGGTCACATGAATTGCACACCCGAGTTTAGGAAAGTAATATTATTAAAATAACACGACTAAAGCAACTATGCGTTTTTAACTTTGCGAGGGCCATGGAAATTTGATTAAATGGCACGCCTTGAATTCTAAGGATTTTAAAAGAAATAACTAAATGAGGGCCACATATTTGAGATTTTATTTGGTGCTGCGCACCTCAAATCTTTTAAGAATTTAATTTACAAATGTATTACGCGAACGTATACCTAATCGCAATACGAATCTAAATCGGGCCTAAAGCAAGCTACGAGGTTCATAATTCTCCTCCTAAATTTCCGACAATGTGAAATAAAGGGGCGAGAAAATCATACAGTAATATCAGGCACGGATGGAACATTACTAAGGATGTAGTTCTTTTTCTTATCAAAGTTGATGGTATTTTTTTAGGCTTCTTTTTGTATTATTAACTCCATTAGCTAAATTTCTATATCTATTTCATACCCGAACTAGCAATCAAGGGATTCTTTATATATAGATTCTTATATTTTTTTTAAATATATTTTTTTATTTTAAAAAATAAAATCACTTGCTACCATGAGAATCTTCAATATTTGACGTATAAAGGAAGAGCCACTGAGTTTGTGAATAAACCTGGAATTTTTGTTGATGAAAATACAAAACAATATCAAGTAGACCATTCAAATCAAAAATATCAAACTATATGTTTCAACCAAAATACTTTCACAATTAAAAACCTTCAACCTTCATCAACTAGTGATAAAATTCAGATGCATTTGACATGGAATAAAAGTAGACATGTATCATCTTTAATAAACTTAGACCAATTTCATATCCTACAACTCATTTTGTCCTAAAGCTAATTTGAGATTGTTTGTTGCGAGCATACAAATATGAGCTTGAAAAAACTAATAGTTGACTATTAGTATATTTATGAAGATGAGTAAGCTAAATGATTAAGGGGTAATCTCAATTAAACAAATAACAAAAAATTCTCATTTAGATACATAGGAAGGGCAGTCAAATAGCTTAATGCAAATACCAAAACATGGTTATTACTATAAATTACAAATAAAACAAGAGGTCATGTAGTAATTCCCCATTCTTGAACTACACAATGAGCTCCTTTCTTTTAAACTAATAAACTCAATAACTTGAATATTCCCATGGTTACTTTATGCATAAGCACACTTAAAAATAGTAGGCTTTTAATTAATTACAAACTCCAACGACATAAGATGCACTACTACTTAATAGACATTTGAACTAACATGGCTATAAGAATAAAGAAGCACTCAGTTCTTAGTAAATTATTCAAGACACATGCTGCCAATTGGACATTTCACCCTTGGATTTTACTTAATACATCACAAACAAACCAAACAAGTGCCTTGAGATCCAAATGTACTCAACAGGCCATCTGTTCTTACCCCTTTAAAAAAAATTTGATTCCATCTTTATTAACAAAATTCCATATACACTACACTTTTAAGGAAAAACATTCAATTACCATAACTTTAATTAACACCCAAAACCCTCAGTAGTGATAATGTTCAAGACGAAACCGCATGGTAAAGTTCTTCCAAACAATCCATACATCCAAGTTCATTATGCACAATTTAAATTACAGAGTTTGAGCGAACAATTCCTAGTCAATCACAATTCTAAGTTAAATGCATTAATAGAAACTTATACATTTCAAGCTAAACCTAACTAACTAATACAGTACATCACATTTAACAAACAAAATTGAAACAATATTACACAAATCGACCTAAACTGAGTTTATGCTTTAAGACAACTTCTCATTTTATTCTACAAATCCATTACATAAACCAACTGAGGTTCAAGAGTGTGTACCTGATGATAGCACAGGAAATACCAAAGAAAATGAAGGCTCAGCAGTCAGCAGAAACAGGAAAAATAGCCCAGTTTTAACCAAAAAATCAGCTAGTAACCCTAGATAATTCAATGGAACAGTAGATGGGCAGAAAAATTTGACCAGCACTTTTAGAACTCAATCCAAACCATTCTTCGATACAAAAGAGAAATCAGAAACTGTTTCGAAATGTCAAAAAACTCCAGATTCAAAGGAAGATCAATGGAACAATAGTTCCTTTGTAGTATACTGTATTTTCTGGGAATTTTTAACTCTCTCAAAATCTCTTCAGTATTTCTTTTAGTATTTTTCAGAAAATGTTCTTCATTTCCAGTATTTTCAGAATCTCTCTTGTGTTCTTAAAACCTCTCAAGTTCAACCTTTAAATAGGTATTTATTTTAGTGTATTCACCTTTTCATTTTTAACTATCCACTAGCTTAGTGATTTCTTAATTTAAACAGCTATTGCAATCCCAACTCTACCAATATTAGAAGCTTCCTAAAGTTAGGTAGATAATCCCTAAAGCTACCCCCTTTCAAACGCCTGTAAATCACTCAAACCTATCAAACAGGCTAATTTATCCCAATTGAATTTCTGCAATCTTATGGAATGCAGAAAACATAACCAACCACGTAAATGATTTTTCAATGCAATCTACAATACAATTGATTAATAACACAAATAATCACCTATTTTAAACTGATCAGATTGAAAGACCACCAGAATCAGAGAACAATTTTAGGAATTTTGAAAAAAAAAATCTGTTAAACTAATTGGACAATTTATTCTAAAGGGAACTGAGTTTGATATTTTATTTGATTTTTAATCAGAAAAACAAAACATTCAAAAAAACTAATAAAAAAAATCAAAGAAAGGAGTAGAAGATGAGAATAATAAAAGAAAATAGCAAATAAATAAAATCAAGAAACCTACCGCTAAATGCTGGAACATTGTCTCGAATTAGGCCTTCAATTTTCTTCGAATTTGTGGTCGGAATAGACCTTCATCGAGTGTTCTCGACTGAGAACACACAACTAAGGTCGATTTTGACCTCAAACCTTCATATACCTAACGTTTCGGAGTTTGGCGATTTAGGGTTTGTTTCTTTGATTCAAGATTCGAAGGGATTGAGGGGAATTTGAAGGGAACGGGTTATGGATTATGAAAGAGGAGATAAGGGGGGTTCTGGGGTGTATTTTTGGGAGTGATTGAGCCACCAGAACCGCCGTGAGGCGATTTCCGGTGGGCGGAAGGCGGCGGAGTGAGGCGGTGATTTGTTGGTCTCTGAAGAGAGACGAGAGAGAGGAGGGGAGGGGGGTTCTGAGTTTGGGGGTAGAGGGGCTAATGGTTTGGGTATATTAAATCAACGATTCAATTAAGGACGTTGGATGATTGAAATCCAATGGCTCTGATTGTATTGCTGATTGAAACGCGGTCGTTTTGGTTAAGTGGGGCTGGACTGGTTCAGGGGCGGGTCGGGCTTGTGTCATGGGCGAGGTTAGGGATTGTTCGATCAAGTGAGATCAACGGTCCTTATCAAACTATACCAAACGACGTCGTTTGATATGGCCTGGGATGGACCGGATTTTGACACGGGTTTGGGTTGGATCGGGCAGGTTTGGTTGGATAATTGTTTGGGCTTCTTAAATTAAATTGAATTTGGCCCAATTCCGATTTCCTTCTCTTTAATTCTTTTTCTATTCTTCCCCTTTTTTTTCGAAAAATTAAAACTAAAATCCTAAATTAAATGATAAAACCAAATCATCCTATCAAAAATACTAATTAACTCTAAATAATAATTATCACAATATTATTTTACCAAATCAAAAAGGAAATCACAAAATTTCGACATTAAACACTAAAAATGCAAAACACGTTATTTTTTTTAATTTTTCATTTTTGTAAAACAACAATTTACTTAATTAATCTAAAAATATAAAATTAAATCCTAAATGCAGATACTATATTTTTGTATTTTTAATGCATTAAACATGTACACAAACATATGCAAACAATCAAGAAAATAGCATAATAATTCCTAAAAATAACACATAATTCAAGAAAAGACCTAATTTTGGGAATTCTTTTGGAGTAATTCGTATAAAGCAAAAATCACGTGCTCACAGCTGCCCCTCTTTGTCCGGAAACATGAAGAGTTTTCGTGAAAAGATAAAGTGAGCAGATACGAGCGATTTTTGCCCGTTTGAATACTCCGTAGGAAGTATTTTTTTAAAGATTTGACCGAACCTCTGCTTCAAAGGTTTCCTTCATATCCTTGGCTATAAAGGAATCATGTCAATGTAGTTCGGGAAGTTTCGGTAGCTGGGACTACCATGAAGTTGTCGTTTCACTGTTACTGCTGCTGCTGTTGCTGATACTGCTTACTGACCTCCTTATTACACCATGACAAAATGAAGAAGCTAGACTAAGCTATGATCTATGCTTTACAAAGATTTAATTTCAAACTTGATCTTGTGACTATTGTTGCCTCGTTGATTTGTATTTCCCTCAGAAGTTCCTTTGTGGCTGACTTGAATGGTATTTTTTGAAATGCTTTCCCTCTCCTCCAGGCGGGCACCTCGTTGTTGAACCTTTAAACGTCTTTTTTTTTACCATTGCTGCCTATCTCTGTTCTCCAAGCGGGCCCCTGATTGCTTGGACTTGAATTGCTTCCTCCCTTCGTTCTCCAGACGGGCTCCTGATTACTGAATCTTGAATTGTATTGCCTCACTTGTTTTTCAGGTGGGCTCCTGATTACCAAAACTTGAACTGTTTTCTATTTTTTGAAAGTAGTGTTGTCCTTCCCGGTTCTTCAGATGGGCATATGACTTCCAAAACTTGGGTTGTGTTCCTTTGTTCTCTAGGTGGGCTCCTGACTGCTTGACCCGAGTTGTATTCCCTTACTCTCCAGGTGGGGGCCTGATTGCTGAAACTTTAATTATTGTTCCTTATTCTCCAGGTGGATGCCTGATTACTAAATCTTCAACTGTTTTTCCTTGTTCTCCAGGTGGACGCCTGATTGCTGATACTTCAACTGTTTTTCCTTGTTCTCTAGGTGGACGCCTGATTGCTTGATTTGAACAGTTTCTCCTTGTTCTCCAGGTGGATGCCTGATTGCTGAATTTTTAACTGCTTTTCCTTATTCTCCAGGTGGATGCCTGATTGCTGATACTTCAACTGTTTTTCCTTGTTCTCCAAGTGGACGCCTGATTGCTTGAAATTTGAATAGTTTCTCCTTGTTCTCCAGGTGGATGCCTGATTTCTGAAATTAACTGTTTTTCCTTGTTCTCCAGGTGGATGCCTGATTTCTGAAATTTGAATCAACTTCTTCTTGCAACTGCCTTTCTTTGACTTATTCTCCCTCGTTCCTCCATGTGGGCGCTTGATTACCAATACTTGTGCCAATCTTCCTTGAAACTTAATTTATTTTCCCTTGTTCTCCAGACGGGCATCTGAATTCAGCAAAATAGACAACAAAAGAAAATTTTCTGCCCTAGTTTTGTAACCGAGCGCACTGTGAGTGTTAATTGAATCCTTTTACCAAATATCTCTAACAATCTGCAAGCTATATCCCATTATCCAGGAGGGTCCTAAAAATCTCTAGTAAGTTTCCAAAGATACATTATATTTTTTAGAGGTATGACTTCCGTCGAATCTTGTTATCTAAGACAGTCTTAAAGATACATCCCATTATCCATAAGGGTCCTAAAATTTTGAATTAAAGCTTATCTTACGAATGACAATTTCAACGCTAAACTGTACTCTCTTATAACAACATTTACTTATCTAATAGAATGCTTAAAGTTACGTCCCATTATTTAGGTGGATCCTGAAAACTCTTAATTAAACGACAATTTTAAACCTAAGTTAAATCTTATAAAGGTATTATTTCCGCTGCATCTTGTTATCTAACAACAATCTTAAAGCTAGGTCCATTATTAAGGAGGATCCTGAAAACTGCTAATTGAATCCTATCTCTAACATGCAAACTTTAAAACCATCTTATATTCCTTGGGATACATTTATGCTAGATTTTACTACTCATGACTGTTTTGAATTTTAAACTAGGTCTCATTTTCCGGAAGAGTCCTGAGAATTTACTAACTAAATTCTATCTCCAAAATGAATTTTTGAAACTAACTTATATTCTTTTGGGGTATATTTATGCTATATTTACTCCTTATGATTGTTTTGGATTTAGCCTAGGTCCCATTTTCCAGGAGGGTCCTGAGAATTCTGCAATCAAACCTGCCTGGTACTTGTTCTCCTTATGGATGATTTCCTAAAAAAAATGCCATCTTTGCCCCTGTTTCAAATCAAACAAAATCTTGTCAGTTTAAAATGTGGTAGTATTCTTGCTGGGGATGGTTTTCTCTTTGCCATGCTTTGCTTCGACCGATTGCCTTAAATTGGTCGAGAATTGTTTTGACCTCCCGTTTGATCCTCAACCACAGGATCCCCAACTGTTGTTTTTCACTTCTGACCCTTTTATTCGAAACCATACATCTCCCACAATATTACTGAACCATTCCACCGATTTAACTGTTGCTCACACTCTATGTCCCACTTTTTATCATACTTTCTCTAGCATGTCTTAGCCGCATTTTGCTTTGTGCAATTTTGAATCTGGTAGTACACTTTGACATTCCTTCTTAATCTCGGAAGAGCTTTAGAGGAGTAAAATTAATAGCAATGAAATGCAACGATTTTGAGAATTAAGAATAAAGAAGAAAATCCAAATTTGGATGACTGTTGGAGATAGGAAAAGAAAGTTATCTGAGTAGAGTCACTGAGAGCAATGATCATGGTATGCATTTTGGATTAATCAGCCCAGTCTATTTAACTAATCTCCTTTCCAATTGTTTTACTTTGTGCTCCAAGAATTCCACAACCCAATTTTACTTTCCGCCAACTAACAAACCTTGTTCGACTTACAATGCCCTGAAGGGTTTCACCGACAAACCTCTCTCATTTGTTTATTCCTCAATTCCTTGTCGCCTCATGGTGCCGTGAAGGTTTTTACCAATAAGACTCTCTCATTTTTATTTTTTCTCGGCTTTCGTCGCCTCATGGTGCCCATGAGGGTTTTCACCAATAAGACTCTCTCATTTTTTGATTTCTCTTGCTTAAACCGGAGTGTTGCCCCTGATATGAATTCTTTTTACATTGCTTGACTTGGTATCTCTCGAAGACTGATCGGGAGGTTTTTCTTTGGACAGCAATGTTGGTTCTTGAATATGTTTGAAAAAAAAGGGTATAAAACGGGCTCAAAACAACTTCAAATGGGTTAGAATTACAACTTTTGGAATCACATTTCTTATTACAATCAAAACTTCGGCCCCAGTTTCTTGCTTGTTGATCTATTGATATTTTATTTTACTATGACCGAGCCGTGAGGCTGCCTACGTATCCTTAACAGGAATCAGGTCAAACGTAGTTCACACTAATTTCTTTGTTTTCTTGTATTTTCTCTTTTCGCTTCTTTTCTTTTCTCTATATTTCTTTTTCTTTCTTTTCTTTCTTTTCCCTTTTCTTTTCGTTATTGATTCCAAAAGAGGGGTATGAAAGAAACAAATAAGGCTCAAAAAGGGGAAGCAAAGGGTAAAGTGTTTAGATAGCAGAACAAATTGTCTTCGTCATTTTAATCTTCAAAACAATGCCAAATACAAAAAATAAACAATTATACCAAAGAAATCATACATAATATCTCTTGACTGCATCAGAATTTATAGCCATGTCTATGCATTTTCCTTCGGTATCTGTTAAACATAAAGCACCATTGGATAATACTCTGGTTACAATGAATGGCCCTTACCAATTCGGGGCGAACTTGCCTTTTGCTTCAGCTTGATGTGGAAGGACACATTTTAACACTTGCTGACCCACTTCAAACTTCCGGGGATGCACCTTTTTGTAGTATGCTCTTGCCATTCTATTTTGATATAACTGGCCATGACACACTGCTGCCAATATTTTTTCATCAATCAAGTTCAACTGCTCCAAATGAGTTTTGACCCACTCATCATCATCAATCTCAACCTCAGCGACAATCCGAATTGACGGGATTTCAACTTCTGCAGGTATTACTACTTCAGTGCCATATACCAACAAATAAGGAGTTACACCTACTGAAGTACAGACAGTAGTGCGATAACCCAACAATGCGAATGGTAATTTTTCGTGCCATTGTCTCGAACCTTCTACCATTTTCCGAAGTATCTTCTTTATGTTTTTGTTGGCTGCCTCGACTGCTCCGTTCGCCTTGGGACGATATGGGTTGGAATTGCGGTGTATAATCTTAAACTGTTGACATACATCTTTCATCAAATTGCTATTAAGATCAGCACCATTATCCGTGATGGTCACCTTTGGGATTCCGAATCGACAAATGATATTTGAGTGAACAAAATCGACCACTGCTTTCTTGGTCACTGATTTGAAAATTTTGGCCTAAACCAACTTGGTGAAATAATCAATGGCTACCAGAATGAATCTTTGCCCATTGGATGCTGCTGGCTCAATTGGTCCAATGACAACCATACCCCAAGCAACGAAGGGCCATGGTGCGGACATTGTGTGCAACTCGGATGGCAAAGAATGAATTAAATCTCCATGTACTTGGTACTGATTACATTTGTGCACAAAACCGATATAATCCCGTTCCATGGTGAGCCAATAATAACCTGCTCAGAGAATTTTCTTTGCCAACACATATCCGCTCATATGTGGTCCGCAGACTCCCAAATGTACTTCAGACATGATAGTCGTAGCTTGTCTAGCATCTATGTATCTTAACAATCCAAGGTCTGGAGTTATTTTATACAAAACTCCTCCACTTAAGAAAAACCCACTTGCCAATCGTTGAATTGTTCTCTTTTGATCCCACGTGGCTTGCACTGGATATATCCCCATTCTGATGTACTCCTTGATATCGTTGAACCATTGTTCACCATCAAGTTCTTCTTCTATCATATTACAGTAAGCATGCTGGTCTCGGACTTGAATATGCAGAGGATCGACATAAGCTTTGTCCGGATGGTGTAACATTGATACTAGGGTAGCCAAAGCATCGACATCCTCATTATGGACCCTTGGAATATGCTTGAACTCCACTGATCTAAATCGTTGACAAAGATCATGCAAACATTGTCGGTACGGTACGAGCTTCAAATCTCGTGTTTCCCATTCTCCTTGAATTTGATGTACCAGAAGATCCGAGTCTCCCAAGACCAAAACTTCCTGGACATCCATGTCTGTAGCTAGCCTCAAACCCAAAATGCATTCCTCATATTCAGCCATATTGTTGGTGCAATAAAACCAAAGCTGAGCCGTAACAGGATAGTGATGCCCTGTTTCAGAAATAAGCATAGCCCATATTCCAACTCCTTTCATGTTGGTAGCCCCGTCAAAGAAAAGTTTCCAACCTAGTTTCTGAATATCCTCCATTTCGTCGATATGCATCACCTCTTCATTGGGAAAATAAGTTTTCAATGGCTCGTACTCATCATCGACCGGGTTTTCGGCCAAATGATCGACCAATGCTTTGAATTTCATCGCAGTCCGAGTCACATAGATGATGTCAAATTCTGTGAGCAAAATCTGTCACTTTGCAAGTCTTTCTGTAGGCATAGGCTTTTAAAAGATATACTTCAATGGATCCAAGCACGAAATGAGGTAAGTAGTGTAGGATGACAAATAATGTTTCAATTTCTGATCCACCCAAGTTAGGGCGCAACATGTCCTTTCCACTTGAGTGTACTTAACCTCATAAGTCGTGAACTTCTTGCTAAGATAGTAGATGGCCTGTTCCCTTCTGCCGGTGATGTCATGCTGCCCCAGCACACAACCAAATTAATTTTCCAAGATTGTCAAGTAAAGAATCAAAGGTCTCTCTGGTTCTAGCGGGACCAGCACAGGTGGGTTTGACAAGTATCCTTTTATTTTATCAAATGCTTCTTGTCACTCATCAGTCAACTTGACCGCGACATCCTTCTTCAGCAACTTGAAAATAGGCTCATAAGTTGTTGTGAGCTAAGCAATAAACCTGCTGATGTAGTTCAACCTTCATAACAAACTCATCACTTCAGTCTTGTTCCTCGGAGGTGGCAATTATTGTATGGCTTTGATCATTGACGGGTCCAACTCAATGCCTCAACGACTAACTATGAACCCCAATAGCTTTCCGGATGGAACACCAAATGCACACTTAGCAAGATTAAGCTTGAGGTTGTACCTGCGAAGCCTCTGGAAGAATTTCCTCAAATCCCCAACGTGGTCGGCCTGATGCTTTGATTTTATGATCACATCATCTACGTATACCTCAATCTCCTTGTGTATCAAATCATGAAACACAATAGTCATTGCCCTCATATAAGTTGCCCCAGCATTCTTCAAACCAAATGGCATTACCCGGTAGCAATAAGTTCCCCATGGTATAATGAATGCTGTCTTTTCTGCATTTTCTTCATCCATTAGAATCTGATGATAGCCGGTATAGCAATCCACAAAAGATTCAATCTCATGTTTGGCACAATTGTCGATCAAAATGTGGATATTGGGTAGTGTAATGTTATCCTTCGGACTTGCTTTGTTGAGATTGTGGTAATCAACGCATACTCTGATCCCGCCGTTCTTCTTTGGTACTGGGAAACATTAGCTAACAAAATGGGATATTGTGTGACCCGAATGACCTTTGCCTCCAATTGCTTGGTGATTTCTTCCTTAATCTTCACACTCATATCAGTTTTGAACTTTCTCAATTTTTGCTTGATGGGAAGGAATGTTAGGTCAGTGGGTAACTTGTGGACCACCAAATCAGTGCTCAAACCTGGCATGTCGTATGACCATGCAAAAATATCTTTGTATTCAATCAGTGCTTTGATTATATCTTCCCTGATCTTTGGTTCAAGGTGGACGTTTATTTTAGTCTCTCTGATATTATCTGTGTCCCCTAAATTGATGGCTTCTGTATCATTTAGGTTGGGTTTGGGTTTTTATTCAAAGTGATTTAATTCCTTACTAATCTCTTCAAAAGCCTCATCCTCGTCATATTCTGATTCGTCATCACACTCTACTTCTTGAATTATTATTTCAAAATCATATTGATGTTTAAGACTGGGCAGAGGATTCCTCATACATGCCATGTCATTTGAACCAGCGTAAAAAAAACTGTACAAAAAAGAAAAAAAAAAGAAAAAAAAAACCATCAGGAATGATGAAGAAAGAGAAATTGCATTTCATTGAATGATAAAAGATAATAAGGTTTGCACACTCAAACAGACTGAAAGATAACAAACTGGATTACAACCCTGGAATAACCCAGGCAAACTTGAAGGAAAATCAAAATAAACTACCAAAACTCCCTCCAAGTGGGGAGAGGAGTAGCCTTCTAATTGTTAAGCTTTGTTTTTGGCCCGACAAATTGTACTTCCGTGTTGCTAGAACTTTCTCCAATTTCGGCCATGTACACACTGTCGAACAACTTCTCAAATCTTTCAATTAGCTCCTTGTCAGGATCAATCACAGAACTGGGAATTGCTGTTACTGCGCAACTTCTAGTACTGGACTTGACAAATGATCTGGAAAGACGTGGGACCGGCTTTGGAAGGACCCATGCCCTCTGTTTCAATTTCTGGCTCTTTTTATGTCTGCGGCTGTGGGCTTGAATCCCAGACCAAATGTTCCCAAGTTTTCAGGAAGAGTCACCGGCTGTATGATGCCTTGCAAAGATGAGCCCAAACCTTTACCAAGTATAAAACCATTCTTCAACATCTCATAGTCCACTACGACCGATGCGACGGTTATCTTCGAATTTGGAATGTATTTCCCCTCCGAAACTTTCTCTACCAACATCGTGTCAGAAACCTGGTAGACCCATGGTCCCTGGTCATCTTCCACTTCAATGACCGGTACAATGGCATTGCTGCAAGCGCATAAACTATCTTCCCCATGCACAACTATTTCTTGTTTATCCCATTAAAATTTGACTACCTGGTGTAGTGTTGATGGGATTGCTTTAGCGGCGTGGATCCATGGTCGACCTAACAGCAATTATAGGAAACAGCTATATCTAGCACCCGAAACTCCATTATGAACTCAACTGGCCCTATCGTCAGCTCCAACACTATGTCCCCAACTGAATCTTTACGCACGCAAATACTATTCTTATGGATCCTCCCATCTTCTATTTTCAACTTGCTTAGAGTGGACAGAGGATAGATGTTTGTGCTTGACCCATTGTCAACCAATACCCGGGGTCACCACAGAGTTCTCACACTTTACTGTAAGGTAAAGGGCTCTGTTATGCTCAGTACCCTCAACAAGCAATTCATCATCGGAAAAAGTAACTCTGTTTACTTCGAAGATTTTGTTGGCTATTTTTCCAAGTGATGCACGGAGATCTTATCGAGAACGTGTGCCTCTTTCTTTAACAGCGCTGGATTATCTTTAGCTCTTCTTAACTCCTCGGGAGTAAATACCTTCCCGAGCAAGTCAAACCCTGTGCTTCACAGACCTTTTCTTTGAATTCCTTCCCTTTGTACATCACTGTTACTCATTTGTAATTCCATAGAATAGCCTTGCTGTTGATTATTGATAACTGGGTTACTGGCTTAATAATAACCCGATCCGTGTGGGCACCTTCCACGATTATGACAGGTTTGCTGGCCGCTCCTGGTACAATCACCTTTACCCCTTCCTGTTTCGTTGCAACTTTGTTTAAAGACCCCTTCTCAATTGCCACAGATGGCTCAATACTCTTTTTGCTCGACTTTAGCCCGGACTTCTCACCTGCTGATTGTTCAACTGTCTTGGCTCCACTGGGCCGAATCATCATGACGGTCTGTGACGGCTTCCTGGGCTTTCCCTCCTCATGCACTATTTCAATCATATTTGCCTCCTGGTGGGATGGCATTGGATTCCTGTTTATATTAGGTGCCTCGGGAGTTTGAACTTCAATTCTATTGGTGTCAATGAGCTCTTGTATCCCACTTTTCAAGTGCCAGCACTTCTCTGTGTCATGACCTAGAGTACCAGAACAATACTCACAGCTGATAGTATAGTCAAGGTTTTTTGGAGGAGGATTTCACAGTTTGGACTGTATCGGCCTCAACATGTCCAGCTGTTTTAGCCTGTGGAACAAACTAGTGTATGATTCTCCCAACGGAGTAAAGGTTTTCTTTTTCTGCAACCTTTCATCCTTGAATGCTTGACTAGGCCGGAAACTTGGTCCGGGAATGTTTTGGTAGGCTCGTGGATGTGGGTAAGTATTTTGTGGAACGGGAGCACACCATTGCGTGTAGGCAGGAGGTTGGTTGTATGCTTGTGCATGATGGACAGGAAAATGAGGTTCTGGTGGGGGATAGTAGTGTTGGGGTGGATTACTATGGTACGTTTGTTGGTAGGGTCAAGGTTGATTGTAGTGGTAATGTGATCCTCTAGATCCGGACCAAGTTCTTAACTCAACCATTGCCGCGTCCTCTCTCTTCTTTTTCCCAATCCCTCCTATGTCGCCCTGAATAGCTTGAGTAGTTGCTTTGATAGACGAATAGCTCATAATTTTGTTCGACTTGAGGCCTTCTTCTACCATGCCTCCCATCTTCACCACTTCGTTTAATGACTTACCCACAGCTGAGACCAGATGGCCATAGTATGTAGGTTCTAAAGCCTGTAGGAAGTAATTTACCATCTCACTTTCCTTCATTGGGGGGTCTGCTATTGCTGCTTTCTCCCTCCATCGAAAACCATATTCCCTAAAACATTCACTGTGCTTTTTTTCCAATTTAGTTAAGGATAGTCGATCTGGAATGATCTCAAGATTGTACTAGAAGTGATAAGCGAACTCTTGTGCCAGATCATCCCATGTGTACCATCTTCCGTGATCTTGGCGAGTATACCATTCCAATGCTGATCCACTCAAACTCTGACTGAAGTAAGCCATTAACAATTCATATTTTCCTCCTACTTCCCTCATCTTGCTAAAAAAACCTCTCAAGTGGGATACTGGATCACCGTGACCGTTGTATAGATTAAACTTGGGCATCTTGAAACCTGCCGGCAATTGCACATTCGGAAACAGACATAGGTCCTTGTAGGCCACACTTACTTGACCTCCCAATCCCCGCATGTCCCTGAATAATTGTTCTAAGCTTTTAACTTTCCTGAACATCTCTTCTTGTTCAGGATTTTTGACTGGTTTATCAGCTTCTATCGGGAGGTCAAAGCGAGGGGTATAGGAATGGGTTTCTGGAGCTTTGAAAGTGGGCTTTGAGGGGTAGTGTTGGTTGTCTTGGGCCTAGAACATAGGCTCGCTAGGAGATTTGTGGAGTGTAGCTGGTGGAGGTGCTATGAAAATAGGAGTTACTGGTGGAGGAGGGTATGAAATTGGTTTAGGGGGTGGAGATTGTGGTGTATGAGAAGTGGTGCCCCGGTAGTGTTGGTAAATGAGAAAACTCGGGGACAGATCAGTGTCAGGATGATCTTGGGACTGAGCCCGGGGTGGGTTGAAGGTAGGGTTAGCCGAGTAAGCCGATGGTGGTTGTCCTTTAGCCCAGGCCTGATACATTTCGGCCATTTGTGGTTTCAATTTGTACATCACTTCTTTCATGGCATTGACATCCAACTCTTCTCCTTCTCCCGAAGGATCGATGACACTGGTGTCTACATCTGGGATAGACATGATTATTTCACCTTTGGATCTGGTTTGGTATGGGTGGGCTGCCAGTATGCTTAGGTGAACTAATTGCTTGAATTCTGGTAACAACAACAAAACTTGTTAGTGATTAGAGCTTTAACAAATAGGCAACCGCAGATAGGAATGCAATGCACCGACGCAATTAGTCATTTCTATCATGTATTTGCTCGGTTGCTTGTGTCATCCCGACTTTTCCTTTTTATGACCTTTCCCTTTTATTGTCACTCATGCCTATCTTTTATTCCCCTTTTTTTCTTTTTCCATTTTATTCTTTTCTTTTGGTTGTGGTTGAATCCTATAGAGATTGCCTACGTATCATGACCCCGCATGAATCAGACCGAGCGTAGTTCTGGGTATAATGAATAACAAAATATTTTCATTTCTTCTCATAAAAAGGAAATTCTTTGCATTACAACGATTCAAAGCTAAAAGACTCAAAAAGGAAAACAACAGACTCCAACTGAAAAAGAAAGGTACAAACTCAAGTAAAATCAAGAATACATTAATGCTCCTGGTGCACGCGGGACATCATTCGGTCTCGCCGCGGGCCTAAATGCGAGATCCCCTTGCAGTCGCTCCAAATAACTAATAACTAGGCGGACAAAAGTCATCGCTGCAGCGAAAAAGGTGGTACGAGTCATGTCCTCGCACGCTTAGCACTTCATGATAATGTAGTTAGCGATGTTTCTGATCTTTTCTCTAATTTTGCCTTTTTCCTGAAGCAGCCGCCCTATCTGATGATTCTTGGCTCCTAACATTTGAGAGTTATGAAGGTGTTGATTTTGCAACTGCTACATTCCTTCCTCCATTTGAGCCATCAGATCATAATAGTGCTCCCTATCAGCTTTGAAATCTTTAGCCTGCTTGACTGCCTCATTCTCGAGAGTGGCTATCTTTCTTCTTAGGATAGTGATGGTCCCTTCATAGTTCCTCTTCATTTGTTGCATAAACCGTGCCCGCTCTTCTGCCTTCTTTGTCCATTTTGCCCGGATTTTTGCTAGACTTGCTTCAGATTTTTCCTGGTCTTCTTGACAATCGAGGGTTTTCTTTTTCAGACTTCTTATGAGTCTTTTATCAGCTCGGCTTCTTTCCGGGTTTCTGGCAGCTATTTTCTTCTTCTGGATCCGAGCTTTGAGGGCCTCATTTTCCTAAGCGAGTTTTTTCTTTTCTCCCTTGTCTAAAGCGGCTTGAACACCCTTTTCAAACTGAAGCTCCATGACTCGCCTTTCCAATTGGCTTATTTTGGCCCTATACTCATTTTCTTTGGTCAACCAGTCCTATTTCACCTGTGCTCCAACGGTGAATTGTTGGACATGGGGTCTCTTTGTGGGCCTCTCGGGGATCTAGAATCTTTTGCCGAACCAGGCAATGTATTTAGGGTCCACTTCACCTCTAGCTAAATCTCGCACCATGGTCTTAGGTTCAAGAAACCTACATTTATTCCATATCTGGCGAATTTTCCCTTTTGGAAATGCGGCTTTTGGGCCCAGTTCAATGGCATATTTACTCAAATCTTCATCATTGGGGACAGTTTGAAATCTTCCTATTTGGCACAAAACCCTAAATGGAGCATAAGGCTGGATGCTCCGGATGCCCATCAAGAGGATATAACATACTTTAGCTGATGTGTACACTGCTTCGGTGACAGGAAGCCAGCCGAATATCCACTCAATTTTATCAGCACTCGAGGATCTCAAATGTGTAAGCCAAGCTTTAGTTCCTTCGGGTAATTAAATACCTGCCACTCGGTTTCCGAATTCTTCAATGCAACTCAAACCGGTCAAACCTGAATTCATATACCCAACCCGGTGGCAGAGATGTTCTTGCATCCATAATTGTAGCAATAGATTGCAGCCTTGGAAGAACTTTCCCCCTTCCTGACAGATAGTTAAGGCTCGGTAGATTTCAGATAAGATTAGAGGAACCACAGTGATGTTGGCTTTCTTGAGTGCAACATCGATCATTCCCACAAGACCTATCTCTATATTACCATCTTTTCGTGGACAAACCACAACACCCAAGAAGGCTACCATAAAAGCTAAACCTCGCCTTGCCTCACATTTGTCTTTATTTCCAGCATGGGTTAGACCAGTGTTCGGTTCTTCAAAACCTCGGGGGTTAACATACCGATGATACAAGAACTAGAGTGAATATCCCGACTAATACCCAGCAAATCCAGAAATCTGTGGGGGGATACCGATCTTGGTGCCAATGGGTATCGACTTCTAAGGTTTCCATTAAGGCCTGCATAACCCGCAACTTCCTCCAATGTAGGTGTAAGCTCAAAGGTAGAAAAGTGGAACACATTGCGAGTCAGGTCCCAAAAAGGTATTAAAGCTTCAATTATGTCCAACCTTGGCTTGACATTCAATAGTCCGACGAGGCCTCCCAGAACTTTTACCACTGTTTCTCTACTCCCTTTTCCTAGATCATTCCACCATATATTGAGCTTTAAGAGGATCTCATTAAGGACTGTGAAGAGTTCAATTTCGTTTGTGCTCATCCTGCACATTTATTAAGGTGATTATTTTTACCCAAAAAGAAAAAGTAACATCATTTTTCAAATTTTTTTTCATTTCAAAAACAAACTTGGTTTCGCAAATACGACCTTTCAGCACTTCAGGGAAGAAGATTTTAATGTTGTGCATGCTAACCGTTAAAATAATCTCAGGTGGTTGTTCTTGCAAAAACAGCCTTCCGGTGCCGCTTTTGGGGACATTCGGCTTATTTTAAACAAGAATGGCATCACCCGACTTATTTGTGACACAAATCAAAATTTTGTTATTTTTGGGCTATTCTTACAAAAAGGGAAAGTTGGACCCGATGAGGGTTGCCTACGTATCCCATATCTGGTGAGAATCAAACTGGCGTATTTCAGGCAAATAAAACTATTTTTGAAAACAAAACTATTTTTTTTTCATTTCATTTTTCTCAAAAAAAAAAATCGGCGGAGTTTATGTACTATTTGGACATTGGTTTATTTCAAAAAGGTGACTAACTAACTCAACCCTTATACCGCTATTTTCTTTTCTAACTTTTCTCTCATCATTCAAAAGTCGGTCAGCATGCGAACACAAAGCAAATAAATGCACAAGTAACACGTAAAATATGCGTCAGTATGGTCTTTTTAATTTGGGTACACCTATCCTAGACGGACCCAACCCCTATATTGAGTCCCCAAAGTCAAATGCACATGATGCAAACAAGCGTTCCTACTAGGGATCCGACATGAGGCTTTGTTATACTAGGTTTAAAACCCTGGGTGTATTATTCTAGACCCGGCTTACCCGAGCGGACACCTCAAGCCGGGGAGTGGGGGGCAGCGTATACAGAAGCTTCACCGGTTTTGCAACTTGTCCAAACCTCGTTCAATATTTGGGATATGACTCTAACAGAAGAGGAGTCATACAAAGTGCACACTCCTCCATGATTTAGAAGACTCAGAGAGAAGATCGATTCGAAACAATTTATATACAGTTCATCACTATCAAAGCGGTAAAAACCAACATTTAGCACATTAGGCTCAAACATGTAAATAAAGCCAGATAATAAATAAAGCCAAATATAACAATTATTCTAAGCTCGAATTCTTGAACCCTGAACCAGAGATTCTGTGTTCGTTCCCCAGCAGAGTCGCTAGAGCTGTCACACCTCCATTTTACCTACCACGGGAAGGGATATAAGGGAGTTTTTCTAATTAAAGGACAATCAAAATGGGATTTATTTCAATTAAAATTCAGAGTTGCCACTTGGGATAATTTTATGGTGTCCCAAGTCACCGGTTTCAAATCCCGAATCGAGGAAAGATTGACTCTGTTTTACAGTCCGCGAACACAAAAATCCGGGTAGGAATTCTGTTAACCCGGGAGAAGGTGTTAGGCATTCTCGAGTTTCGTGGTTCTAGCACGGTCGCTCAACTGTTATATTTGGCCTATTATCTGATTTTAAAACAATTTTTGAACCTATGTGCATTTTTACTTTAAACCGCTTTTAATTCATTTTAGGAAGATTTCAACGTTACACAAAACATGTATTTCGATCACGCCACATGAAATGCACCTGCGATGCGCTACATATTCATTTAACGTTGTTAGGATTTTGATTTGGGTCACATGAAATGCACACCCGAGTTTAGGAAAGTAACATTATTAAAATAACGCGCCTAAAGCAACTACGCATTTTTAACTTTGTGAGGGCCATGGAAATTTGTTAAATGGCACGCCTTGAATTCTAAGGATTTTAAAAGAAATAATTAAATGAGGGCCACGCATTTGAGATTTTATTTGGCGCGGCGCACCTCAAATCTTTTAAGAATTTAATTTACAATTGTATTACGCGAACGTAAACCTAATCCCAATACTAATCTAAATCGGGCCTAAAGCAAGCTACGAGGTTCATAATTCTTCTCCTAAATTTCCGACAATGTGAAATAAAGGGGCGAGAAAATCATACAGTAATATGAGACACGGATGGAACATTACTAAGGATGTAGTTCTTTTTCTTATCGAAGTTGATGGTATTTTTTAGGCTTCTTTTAGTATTAGTATCTCCATTAGCTGAATTTCTATATTTATTTCATACCCGAACCAGCAATCCCTAGATTCTTATATTTTTTTTAAATATATTTTTTTATTTTAAAAAATAAAATCACTTGCTACCATGAGAATCTTCAATATTTGACGTATAAAGGAAGAGCCACTGAGTTTGTGAATAAACCTAGAATTCTTGTTGATAAAAATACTAAACAATACCAAGTAGACCATTCAAATCAAAACTATCAAACTATATGTTTCAACCAAAATACTTTCACAATTAAAAACCTTCAACCTTCATCAACTAGTGATAAAATTCAGATGCATTTGACATGGAATAAAAGTAGACATGTATCATCTTTAATAAACTTAGACCAATTTCATATCCTACAACTCATTTCGTCCTAAAGCTAATTTGAGATTGTTTGTCGCGAGCATACAAATATGAGCTTAAAAAAATTAATAGTTGACTAATAATATATTTATGAAGATGAGTAAGCTAAATGATTAAGGGCTAATCTCAAATAAACAAATAACAACAAATTCTAATTTAGATACATAGGAAGTGTAGTCAAATAGCTTAATGCAAATACCAAAACATGGTTATTACTATAAATTACAAATGAAACAAGAGGCGCTGTAGTACTTTCTCATTCTTGAACTACACAATGAGCTCCTTTCTTTTAAACTAATAAACTCAATAACTTGAATCTTTCCATGGATACTTTATGCATAAGCACACTTAAAAATAGTAGGCTTTTAATTAATTACAAGTTCCAATGACATATGATGCACTACTACTTAATAGACATTTGAACTAACAAGGCTATAAGAATAAAGAAGCACTCAGTTCTTAGTAAATTATTCAAGACACATGCTGCCAACTGGACATTTCACCCTTAGATTTTACTTAATACATCACAAACAAACCAAACAAGTGCCTTGAGATCCAAATGTACTTAATAGGCCATCTGTTCTTACCCCTTTAAAAAAAATTGATTCCATCTTTACTAACTAAATTCCATATACACTACATTTTTAAGGAAAAACTTTCAATTACCATAACTTTAATGAACACCCACAACACTCAGTAGTGATAATGATCAAGAATAAACCGCGAGGTAAAGTTCTTCCAAACAATCCATACATCCAAGTTCATTATGCATAATTTAAATTACAGAGTTTGAGCAAACAATTCCCAATCTATCACAATCCTAAGTTAAACGCATTAATAGAAACTTATACATTTCGAGCTAAAATGACTAACTAATACAGTACATCACATTTAACAAACAAATTTGAAACGATATTATACAAATCGACCTAAACTGAGTTTATGCTTTAAGACAGCTTCTCATTTTATTCTGCAAATCCATTATATAAACCAACTGAGGTTCAAGAGTGTGTACCTGATGATAGCACAGGAAATACCAGAGAAAATGAAGGCTCAGAAGCCAGCAGGAGTTTTAACAAAAAAAATAGCTATTAACCCCAAATAATTCAATGGAATAGTAGATGGGCAGAAAAATTTGATCAGCACTTTCAGAAATCAATCCAAACCATTCTTCGATACCAAAGAGAAATCAGAAACTGTTTTGAAATGTCAAAAACCTCCAGATTTAAAGGAAGATCAATGGAACAATAGTTCCTTTGTAGTATAGTGTATTTTCTGAGAATTTTATCTCTCTCAAAATCTCTTCAGTATTTCTTTTAGTATTTTTCAGAAAATGTTCTTCTTCATTTCCAGTATTTTCAAAATCTCTCTTGTGTTCTTAAAACCTCTCAAGTTCAGCCTTTAAATATGCATTCATTTTAGTGTATTCTCCATTATCAATTCACCTTTTTATTTTTAACTATCCACTAGCTTAGTGCTTTCTTAATTTAAACAGCTATTGCAATCCCAACCTTACCACTATTAGAAGCTTCCTAAAGTTAGGTAGATAATCCCTAAAGCTACCCCCTTTAAGACCCCTGTTAATCACTCAAACCTATCAAACAAGCTAATTTATCCCAATTGAATTTCTGCAATCTTATGGAATGCAGAAAACAGAACAAACCACTTAAATTGTTTTTCAATGCAATCTACTATACAATTGATTAATAACACAAATAATCACCTATTTTAAACTGACCAGATTGAAAGACCAACATAATCAAAGAACAATTTTTGAAATTTTGAAAAAAAAAATTTGTTAAACTAATTGGATAGATTATTCTAAAGGGAACTGAGTTTGATATTTTATTTGATTTTTATTCAGAAAAACAAAATATTCAAAAATTAATAATAAAAAAATCAAATAAAGGAGTAGAAGATGAGAATAATAAAAGGAAATAGCAAAAAAATAAAATCAAGAAACCTACCTATAAATGCTTGAACACTGTCTCGAATTAGGCCTTCAATTTTCTTCGAATTTGTGGCCGGAATAGACCTTAATCGACTGTTCTCGACTGAGAACACACAACTAAGGTCGATTTTGACCTCAAATCTTCATATACCTAACGTTTCAAAGTTTGGGGATTTAAGGTTTGTTTCTTTGATTCATGATTTAAAGGGATTGAGGGGGATTTGAAGGGAACGGGTTATGGATTATGAAAGAGGAGATCAAGGGGGGTATGTGGTATATTTTTGGGAGTGATTGAGCCACCGGAATAGCCGTGAGGCGATTTTCGGTGGGCGGAAGGTGGTAGAGTGAGGCAGTGATTTGTTGGTCTCTGAAGAGAGACGAGAGAGATGAGGGAGGGGGGTTCTGAGTTTGGGGGAAGGGGGCTAATGGTTTGGGTATATTAAATCAATGATTCAATTAAGGCCGTTGGATAATTGAAATTCAACGGCTCTGATTGTATTGTTGATTGAAACGGGGTCGTTTTGGTTAAGTGGGGATGGACTGGTTCAGGGACGGGTTAAGCTTGGGTCATGGGCGAGGTTAAGGACCATTCGATCAAGTGAGATCGACGGTCCTAATCAAACTATACCAAACGACGTCGTTTGATATGGCCTGGGATGGACCGGATTTTGATACGGGTTTGGGCTGGATCGGGCAAGTTTGGCTGGGTAATTGTTTGGGCTTCTT
Source organism: Nicotiana tabacum (assembly GCF_000715075.1). Taxonomy (NCBI): domain Eukaryota; kingdom Viridiplantae; phylum Streptophyta; class Magnoliopsida; order Solanales; family Solanaceae; genus Nicotiana; species Nicotiana tabacum. Next base: position 78,354,314 of record NC_134089.1, on the reverse strand, counting down.
AAAATAAATTTAATTTGGCCCAATTCCGATTTTCTTCTCTTTAATTCTTTTCCTTTTCTTTTCTTCCCCTTTTTTTCGAAAAATTAAAACTAAAATCCTAAATTAAATTATAAAACCAAATCATCCTATGAAAATACTAATTAACTCTAAATAATAATTATCACAATATTATTTTACCAAATCAATAATAAAAACACGAAATTTCGACATTAAACACTAAAAATGCAAAATATATTATTTTTTTGAATTTTTCATTTTTGTAAAACAACAATTTACTTAATTAATCTAGAAAAATGTAAAATTAAATCCTAAATGAAAATACTATATTTTTGTATTTTTAATACATTAAACATGTACACAAACATATGCAAACAATCAAGAAAATAACATAATAATTCCTAAAAATAACACATAATTAAAGAAAAGACCTAATTTTGGGAATTCTTTTGGAGTAATTCGTATGAGGCAAAAATCATGTGCTCACAATGATGGAATCATCTGCTCGGGGAATCATCCTCTTTCTCTTGGGAGGCCTCTAGGACTGCTCTGGCTGGAGATGAGCTGCTGGCACAAGGTCCTGTAGCAATAAATCAAAAGGCAAATGATCTGCCTTCAACCTGTCAACCTCAACCCCCAACTCCTTCATGGACTACTTGGAAGCCCGAGTCTTTCTCATCTTCTTGGCCTCCCTAGCAAGCTCCTTGAGACCTCTATAAGCACTTTCTGAGTGTCCAGGATTTTCTTCTGGTTGTCCAGGATATCCTTGAGGGCGTCCTCAATAGATTGTGGGACCTGCGAAGGCGGAGGTGCCGACTGAGCTGCCACTGTAGATATAAGGGTAGACAACTTGGAGGAAGTTGTCTACATCCAGTTGTTGATGCTGAGAAGGGCTTGGCTCAGACGGTGGGCAGTCACTGGGTGGGCCGGTGTAGAGGGTATGTCTGGAACTGCTGAAGTGGATGGACCGGGGGGCAAGTCTGCTGATATGGAAGAAGGCTGAGTAGGAGCCACTACTACTACTGGCTCTTTAGACTGGCCAGTTGCAGCAGTGGTTGTTCCCTTGCGTTGATACCCAATTTTTCCCTATATATTTTCTAATATGCAAAATACCTTCAAAATATCATCTGTATGCATATAAAAGTATGTCCAAATGTTTTATTATTTTTTCTTAATTTTTATAGATATTTAAACCAATTTATTTCCTATTTTCTTCATAAAAATAAATAATTCCCAAAAATTATTTTTTTGGTGATTAATTTATTGGATTCTCATATTTATGCTAAAATATAGCTAAGGTAATTTTTTCATATTTTTTACAAATTTATTTAGTATTTTTAAAGTTAAATTTCATACAGTTGCAATATTAGCCTCATTTAGGATTTAATTGTGTTTATATTCATAAAATTAAGTCCAGTATTTTTTGAATTGATAATTATATGTTATAAATCATTTTTTTACTTTCAATTTATTTCCAGAAATTAATGTACTATTTTTTATAAAATAAAAAGAAACAAATGGCTATTTAAAATCTAACCCAATTGCATTTCAATTATAGCCTGAATTCGACCCAATTTAAACCCAATTAACCCGACCCAATTCCTATTCACACCCGACCCCTAACTCATTTAACCGACCCAAACCCAGACCTCTACCTACCCGATTTAATCTGGGTCGTTGATCATTCAGATCAACGGTCAGTATTGACCGTTACCTTAATTAATCCTAAACGACCCCCAAAACCCTATCATTTGATACAATACGCCACCTTAGAATCCCCTTCATCTCAAACCATCTCTGCAACACCACCTGAACTCTAGCCGCCGCCCTCTCACTCCACCCTAATACCTACCTAATCCATGGCCTTCAATGGTTATTTGAGGCATATACCACCTTCCATGGCTTCTATGTATTTGTTCTTTTGGTTTCAAAGCCAGAACTTGAAGAAGTCTAGTCTAGTCCTTATTTGATTTCAGTTCATGGCTCTTCTCCGGTCATCCTTAACCCTTCTCCGGCCAGCCATGGCCGCTCGAGTCAGATCCTTGACTCTCCTGGTTAGATCGGTTAATTTCAGGACCTTTCTCACCTTTTCTGGGTTTTCTGAAACCCTAATCTCTAAGATCTTTTTGATTTCTTTTAGATCTACCTTAGATCTGTGCTTACCTTGAACTTTTAAGCATTTTCTCGAAGTTTCTTTAACTTTGCTCTCAAAATGACTCTTTATCTTTTCCGATTAGGGTTCTTCTTTTAAGTTATTACAAAATCTATTCTCTGATTTTAACATGTTTCTAATCTTGCTATGTTTTGCTCATGCTGTTCTTCTATCTGAGTTAGCATGTTAAAAAAATACTAATTTCTTTTGGTTGTTTGTTAGATGTGTGCTTGTTTGGTTAAGTTTTTCTTCGATTTATTTGTTTATCATCTTTTAAGCTCGACTATTGTTGAAAAAAACCTATGTCTTGGGTCTGAAACTGTTCGTTTGAATACCTGACTCGATTTGAAGTTCCTTGTTTCAGAATCTCTTTTTCTTTATGTGATTCCTCTGATTCTGGATTTTATTATCTTTAAAACTCGACTATACTTGAAACCCTAACTTTTCAAAAGGTTTTCTCATCTGCTACTGTGAGACCTTTGCAAATTTCTGATACTTTATTTTGTCCATTGTTGACTCAATTTGACTTGACCTACTTGATTACTATGCTTCGAATGTTTGCTTTACTACTGAACCTTATGCCTATTTTTGTATGTTGTTTTTTTGCCAATGGGTTTGGCCTCACATGTCTGGTGTCTATACTCACTCTGTTTAAATACTAAAGTGCAGAAGCATGTTACTTCCTTGATTGATCTTGATCTTGTGACTGATTTCAGAACTTTTCTTTTATGAACTCTAATCTCACTCGCCTATTTAAAGTTAATTGATTCTTTTCCTTTATTATGATATTTTGCCTTACTGAATCCTTTCCCAAAATAAGCATATTTCTGTACTTAGACTTGATTGCTTACTAAATGCTTTTACTACCCCATTTATGGCAATAATTAGTCTGCCTACAAACTGATTCGTCTTTCCTTATTTTTTGAATTTGTTACCCCTGGTAAACAAGTGATCTCTTGATTAAAGGGGAATCACTTGGTTAATTGATTCTGACTGTTGTTGTCTCCATATTTTTATTGAAACTTTACTTATTACCTTATTTCTCACATGTTTTCAAAACCATAAATACCCTGCACCCCTCTTCTTTCAAAAACACGAACACTTGAGTTTAGAACATACACTTCACTCAAAACTCTTTTTTCTCTGTTACTACTTGTGTTGCTGCCTTACCTAGCCAGTTGAAAGCCAAGGCTAGGGTATGGGAAATTTGCTTACTTTCTTTCTGCATTTGCTTTTTTACTGGCATGTTCTAATTAATCTTCAGCATCAACAACAACATGTTTCTTTACTATTTCTTGCACTCTTGCCTATTTCCTGCTTGTGTTTAATCAAGTTGCATTATTAAGCATGCTATAATCTACCCCTTTTCCTTCTGAATTAATGTTTTTCCTTATGTATGAATTCTATCAGTCACTTATTATGACTTATGAATCCCAAACCCCCATATCCCCTATGTTTTTGTATTCTTTGTTGGTTTGAGGGCATGTTAACATTAGACATTGTTGTGCATGACCCAAACCTGACCCTCCCTAGGCTCATATCCTTCATATCCCCTCTATGTGTCATATTTTCTGGCTGGTTTATGGGCATGCCAGCATTATCTATTGTTGTGCATGTCCAAAACCTGACCCCCTCCTAGGGTGATATGCTCCCTGTAATGAACTCCCAAACCCCTAACCCATTTGTATAAAAAATGTTGATTATGCAGTGTTAACTTTATTGCTACTGTTTTAAAATTACCCTTATCCCCTTACTATTCTCAACCCAGTTTTAAACAACTCTATGCTCCTGCACTTCTACTATACTCTTAGACTTAGATTCTGCCCCTCTTGTGTGAACCTTGCCTTGGGACCCATGAGCTCCCTCTGAACTGGGACACATAAGGGTTGGCCCTTCCACACTGTACTCATTCTTGTCTGGTTATGCAAACTTGGGTGTAAGCACTACCCGGGGTCCCTTGAGACCCTTAGGGAACTTTGACACACCCAGGTCTGAGCAAGGCTTTGAAACAAATGGCATTTAAGGTGGTTTATTCAATAACTCAGAGAGGAAGTCAAGAATCAGGCTTCCGCTGGTTGTAACTTTTTTCTTTTTACACTTTTCTGATGTAATTCATCATTCAGTTTGTAATAATTTGTAATAAACATTGGGTTTGGCTAGTGAAAAGGGCTGGGTAATTATGCATACTTAAGAGTAGATATCATGCCTATAGGACCTAAAATTCTGCATATTTAACTCTGCAATTTAGATATCATGCCTATAAGATCTATTTTCACTAAAATCTGCATGTTATATATCTAGAGAATATGCATATAGGACCTAAAGTCTGCATGTTTAACTTTGCATTTAGAGAACCTGTCTATAGGACTCGTTTAAATTCTACATGCTTAACTCTGCATTTAGAGAACCTGTCTATAGGACTCGTTTAAATTAAGCATGCTTAACTCTACATTTAGAGAACCTGTCTAGAGGACTTGTCTTAGATTCTGCATTTCCACACTTAGACACCATGTTCTTAGGATCTAACTGCTTGTCATCTGGCATCATGTTCAGTAGTTTAAAATCAATACCCTTTCATAGAAATCATGCCTATAGGAATTGCGAGTAAATTTTGTCTGCTTCATTACATGTTCAACTAGATATCATGTCTATAAGAATTAAATCAGCAATAATAGATATCATGCCTACAGGATCTGAAATCAGTCTAGTTTAAAATCAGTCAAATTCATACTATTCTCAACTAGTTTTTTTAAACAACTCTCTCACCTTCTATTAATACAGTTTAGAAAGCATGCCTGTAGGATCTCAAATCGTTTTTTTTGAAATGGTTACTGCTTTGCCACATTCTGAATCAGTAATAGATATCATGTTTATAGGATCTCACTCAAACACTTAGGCAAGCCTTATGTGATAACAACAATAAAACTGAATCCGCCTTTGTTAATTGGTAATTGCTACAACCAATAGGCAGGCCTGATTCAGACTTCTTATATGAGTTATGTAATAAACTGGTCTGCTTCAACAATTAAAATTCCCCTCGCCTTTAGTATTTTTTAAATTCAGAACCTAAATGTATGTTTAAGTCATATTGTTCATGTGTTTTGCTTGAGGAGGTATACATGAGCCTTTTATTTGTTTACATGCTTCCCCTAATGTGCAGTACTATGTGTTTTTGTATGTCGCCTTATATTTTTCACCTTTTGAAACCTAAAGTCAGCCTAATATCCCTCCCCTTTAGGAATAGTAGTCTTAAATTCCTCCTGGACTGTTAGGAAGGGACATGTAATAGCATGCAATAGAGGTCGAGACCAATTTGCACTTTAATACCTTCACGGGGTTGGAAGGTTAGATATGAATATGATGACAGTGCGCTAATACCACGTGTATCCCCTGTTCTGAGGAGTGTCATACCGGGTATCGCATTGATGTGATCCATCGCATTGATGTGATCCATATTATAAATAAATGTAGGACCCCCCTTTTTTCCTTTTTTATATTTTAAAGTATTTGTAGAACTGTAACTCTTTCTTTTCGAAATCCGCCTTCTAATTATTTTCAAACTCTTATGTGGTTAAATCCCCTACTACTTGAGCCTATACCTATTTGTTTACTAAATTGCACAAATTCACAAAAAACTGTCTGGCCGGGAACTACACTAGTGCATGCATCATGGTCAAACCTAGCCGGGTTAGTTATGTTGTCCACATAATGATCCTTTAAGATAGCCTTGTCCAAAGTCCACCGGGTTTCTCTGAACCCAAATGGACATCACCGCGTTCTGTGCATTTATTTGGAGAACTAAATGCTTCATACTAATTGTTGGTATTAAATAGTCGAGTCTGGTGGGGGTAAGGGCCTAACCTTATTTTTTTGCATAAATATGCGGGATGAAGTCCCTAGATTCGACATGGTCACCAACATCCATCCAAGACTGCTAAGCTGGTGAAAAGATCTTCACTCTAGTGATCAAACTCTTATCCGAAAATATTTGGAAAATCTGCCTTTCCTCCTGGAAATCCAACCCAATAACAAGATCATAGAAGCTGCCACACTATTTTGGGATTGTGAAAGGGCTGTGTTCCGCTTTGGGGACATTGAAATGACACCCTTGCTAGAGGAGATAGGAGGATTAGCCGGTCTAGTATGAGAAATTCTGGGTCTGCTGATGCCTAAGAACCACAAGGGCAGTGGCTTCCTTAAAATGGTGGGTTTAAAGAAGAATCCGGAATTAACAAGTTTGAAGGAGTCCTACATCCCTTTTGACTATTTGTATGAAAGGTACGGTCACAACAAATCCTACCGCACCTATCCTGGCGAGTTTGCCATCACATCATTGGGGCACATCCACTGTAGGGTCTTCGTATTCATGTTTTGTTTCATGGGGCTGATCGTGTTTCCGATGAAGAAAGCAAGAATCTACACCAGGCTAGCTGTGGTAACTAAGACCTTAATGGAACGGATCGGCGGGAAGCCATTCAGCATCGTGCCCATGATCGTTTCCAACATATATCGAGCCTTGGAGATGTGTCAACAAGGAGCAAAACACTTCGAAGGCTACAATTTATTACTTCAACTCTGGCTCATGGAACATCTCCAAAGGGGCGAATACCGACAAGAGATTCAATGAAGGGACTGGGATGATCACATCGCTTTCCATTATCCTAAGTGAATACATTACGTCCCCGATATGTTCGATCAACTGGATGCCAAGGGATGGTTGGAGAAATTTAATAATCTAACCGAAGAGCAGGTTCAATGGATGTTTGAGTGGTTTCCAACCAAGGAGTTCACCGTACGATCAAGAGACGCACCTTTCCTGATATTGATTGGTCTAAGAGGAACCTATCCTTACATCCCTCTCCGTGTTATGAGTCAAGCTGGTAGGAAGCAGGTTATACCCAGGTTCGACAAGATGAGTCATTTCTGGGCTGATTTCCAGAATGATGATAGTCCTTACAAGTGCCAAGCTCAGCATATGTGGCACTACAAGATCATGATAGGGAGAGATACCATCGAGTCAGACAGGTATCATGTTGGTTGTGCTCCTTTCTACTCAGGTTCGATAGAAGACAATCATGATGGTCTGGGCCAATTAGTGTTTGCTCGAGGTCACAGGATCATAGATGAAATGGCGGAGGCACGGGTCAAATACAACCAACTGCGCAAAAGAATTTGTGAGTGCGAAAGTGAACACTGTTAAATACAAGAGTCAAACTAGAAGCTAATTGAGGAATGAAAGGACATGGCTGTCAGTGCCAATAAGCGACTGGGATACTTGGAGCGAGGCATAGTGGAGTTAGAGAGAAAGTTTCTCAAGAGGGTCGCAGACTGCCAAAATGCTGAAGGAATTGAGGGTGGACATCTAACTAGAGCCTACCTATTGCTGGGACTTCGCGAGTTAGGAAAGCTGTTTGACGGAGCCAAAGATGCCGAATTTGGGAAAGGTCCTTCAGGACCAAGTAGATAGGATTTATCTTTTCCACTTTATAAAATGTAACAAGGCCAATGACCATTAGTGACTTTTATTTTCTGTTTGTTAGTGTCGATTTGGGATTCGTCTTATTTTCTATCAATAAAATGAGGCATTTAGCATTCTAAGTTCTCCAAATTAATTTGTTGCTAGGCCTACCTCGGGCACAAAGAGGTTCCAAACTAGGACACGTTTTACATTTCGCACTATATGTTTAAATATTGCAACGCTTTTTATAATCCTCACTAATTTGGTTACCTTTTTGTTTTTACTTTTTGTTTTATTATTCCCCTCCCCAAAGGTTAATTCATGCACACTGGCAACATCATCCTATTCCACGAGATCCATGGTCCCTCCACCCACTCTTCCTCTTAGTCCTGTCAAAAACAAGAACAAAGGGAAGGTGGAAGATTTGAACAATGTCAGAAAGGAGAATTCAACTGAACGGGTAGAGGCCACTCATGGTCATGGTACTCACGTTCCTAAGGAAAATGCATCCCAACTTGAACAAAAACTGCTGAAATTCCAAGAAGAGCTTGATCAGGTTTTGAACTTTGCAAACCTATCATTTTCCCTCACCACTCCAGATATCAATTTCCCAAATGCATAGAACACCACACCTCCGCAGAATATCCCAAAGCCGCAGAACCATCCCGCTCTTCACCATCACTGCAACACCTGCCATCTCCCAAACAACACTTCATTACTCATCCTAGAACCCCAAAATTCCACAAATGACCAAATTCACACCTACCATAACACCCCCATATACGTGGAGACCATGGCACACTCCACTCAACCTATTTCAAGCACACCCGAGTCTGATGATAAGGATTTGCTCATTAGAAACCTGGCTAAGGAACTTAAGAAATTGACTATCCGGATTCAAGGCGTTGAAGGAAGCAAGGGAATTGAAGGGATGAATTATGAAGATCTTTGCATACAGCCCGATGTCGAACTACCCGATGAGTACAAACCTCCGAAGTTCGAAATGTTTGATGGTACAGGAGATCCAAGGGTCCATTTAAGAACGTACTATGACAAGCTGGTTGGAGTAGGGAAAAACGAGATAATCCGCATGAAGCTTTTCATGAGAAGTTTGAAAGGAGATGCATCATCTTGGTACATCAGCCAAGATCCGAAGAAGTGGTCAAGCTGGGTAAGCATAGCGTCTGATTTTATGGACATGTTCAGGTTTAACATAGAGAATGCGCCGGATGTGTTCTATATTCAGAATCTAAAGAAGAAGCCTACAAAAACATTTTGCGACTATGTTACTCGCTGGAGGTTCAAAGCTGCTAAGATCAGACATGCCTTAGAGGAGGAACATATGAACAAATTCTTTGTCCGGGCTCAGGACCCGCAGTATTATGAATGACTAATGATGATCAAGAGCCACAAATTTTCTGACATTTTCAAATTGGGTAAAAGGATTGAAGAGGGTATCAAAAGCGGTATGGTTACAAACTTTAAGGCCCTGCAAGCTACAAATATGACCTTGCAGTAAGGTGGTGTGTCCAAGAAAAGGGACATAGGAACCGTAATGGTTGCGCAGAGAACAAAATCTCCCATCAAATACCAAACTTATCCAACACCTCCACTCACATATCAACCAACCCCGAACTACCAAGCATCCTCACCTTATTACCAAACTCCACCACCAACTTATCAGTCACCTCCACCTCCCACATATCAACCTACTTTATCCATATACTCCCAACACGCTCATGTCTACCAAACATACAATGCTCAGCACTCCCACTATCAATCACTTCCTCCACGCCAAAACTTCCCTATACCCCGACCAAATTTTGACACCATACCTCTAAAAAAATACACATCTATCGTTGAACCCATTGACCAATTGTATGAAAGACTCAAGGCTGCTGGTTATGTCACCTCCATCCCTGCTGAAACTCCTGAAAACCCTTCTCAGTAGGTTAACCCAAACAAATCCTGTGCATACCACTCCGGCATGAAAGGGCACACCATCGATGAATGTCGTTCTTTGAAGATAAGATTCAGTCTTTAATTGATAACAAGGTCATTGTGGCAAAGGAACCCACCCAAAATGTCCGCAACAACCCTATATCAGACCATAAGGGTGGAGGTATCCATGCGATTGAAATAGAGGACGATTGGGATCCTGAGGGATCAATCGGGTTGATAGCAGAAGGTGATGAACCAAAGAAGCCAGTAGTTACACTTAATCCGATCGTAGTCCTGATTAACCCATCTAGGGACACTGAGGTAAATATGTTTGTGCCACTTGAGTTTGAAGCAATGGAATCTACAAAGACGCCAGCACCAATTGAGGTCGAATTCGTGTCTCCGACAAATGCGACCACACTATTCAAAATTACAGTTCTACCACCCAAGGCACATACTCCGTTCGGAGTAAAGGTAGCTATGCTGATCCCAGTGGCGATATCGACCATGGCACCATTACATACAAAGGTTGTACCCTATACAGCCAAGGCAAGAAGGAAAGGCAAGGTTAGGTTTGAAGAGACTGTTGCAGCACAGGGTTTGACAAGAACTGGTAGAGTCTATACCCTGGAACATCTAGTTGAGTCAAGCAAGCAGGCTTCCAATTGGTCACCAATCATTGAGACAGGTCAAAACGAACTTTGGAGAAAGATACAGGCCAATAAATACTCGGTCATCGACCAGTTGAACATAACACCGGTGCAAATCTCCATTCTTGTTTTGCTGCAAAATTCCGAGGCACACAAAAACGCTCTATTAAGGGTGCTAAGTGAAGCATATGTACCAAGAAGCATCACTGGCAGAGAAATGGCTAACATGGTAGGACAGGTGTTGGAGAGCCATAAGATCACTTTTCATGAGGATGAGTTGCCACCTAAGGGGTTGGGCACAACAAAGCACTGCACATCACCGTGCAATGTGAAGATTATTTCATCGCTAGAATCCTGATTGACGGGGGTTCTAGTCTCAATATTTGTCCACTGGTAACACTTAAGAAGCTAGGTAAAGGACTACACAAGATACAAGAAGGAGCCATCAATGTGAAAGCCTTCTACGGTTCCCAAAGATCCACCATTGGGGTGATTAGTCTATGCTTGCAAATAGGGCCAACCTGGTTCAATGTTGATTTCCAAGTGATAAATGTGCCAGCATCCTATAATCTGTTGTTGGGACGACCATGCATTCATGCTGCTGGGGCCGTAGCATCAACACTGCATCAGGCCGTAAAGTTCGAATGGAATCAACAAAAACTGATCATTCACGACGACGGTAGCAACCCTATATACAGTCGCTAGACCATTCAGGCAATCGAAAGAAGAAGGAAAATATATGGAGAAACTTACCATTACATTGAACGGGTAAATGCTGTTGACAAAGACAAATGGTTGGATAACAAGATCGAGAGTATACTGAATTGGAGTGGGTATGAACCTGGCAACGGGCTCAGCAAGAACCTCCAAGGAATCGCTAAGCCCATAAAGCTCAAGAAACATGGAACTACTTTCGGTCTAGGATATGAGTACACCTGGGAAGAATTCAACAATTGGTCACCGTCATGGCGCTGTCCTTGCTATCCACTGGAGCAGCCAATACCATATCTGGAGTAGAGCTTCCAACCGACCGATATTATTTATGGGTCAGACGAAGAAGAAGCACTGGCAACGATAAAGAAGTTGTTCATAGAAGACAATGATATGGACTGCTGTGTTGTTCTCGAAGAGGAGGGGGAGGAAGGTCCTTCCATACATGCCGTAAACAGAGGGGCACGCATCAATAACTGGACCATCAGGACAACCGAAGCCCGACGAGCCTCGGGGTAGCAAGGCTAAAACAAGCATCATACACTGTTTTTATTTACTAAATGATTTTCCTTTCGCATTTTAATTCCCGCAATAAGCTCTCCAATGTTCAAAATGATTATGAAATTTATCAAAGCATTTTGACTTTTTCTTATGTATCAACACTCATTATTATTTTTTCTTTCTCTCATTACTTTACTTATACAGCATTACTATTACTTATCTTGATGAACCAATGAATATGACGTGCAATGAGACAACGCAACAAACATATATTGATTCAGAGGAATATGAAATACCAGAGGAGATTGTCAAAGAAGTTAAGAACTTTGAGAATAGACCTAAGTCCAACCTGGACGAGACCGAAATTGTTAGCCTGGGAGATGAAGGGAACGTCAAGGAAACACGAATCAGCGTTCACCTGTCGCCATTAGAAAAGAAAGAATAGACAGAATTCCTGAAGGAGTATGAGGACATATTCGCCTGGTCGTATGATGACATGACTAGTCTGAGTACGTCTATTATGGCTCACAAACTACCAACCGATCCAACATGTCCATCGGTAAAGCAAAAGCTCAGAAAGTTCAAGCCTGATATGAGTTTGAAAATCAAGGAAGAAGTCACTGAGCAAGTCAAAGCTAAGGTTCTCAAGGTAGTAGAATACCCGACATAAATATCCAACATCGTGCCAGTGCTAAAAAAGTATGGGAAGGTCAGAGTCTATGCCGACTACCGGGATCTCAATCGGGCTAGTCCGAAAGACGACTTCCCTTTACCAAACATACACATCCTGATTAACAATTGCGCCAAGCACGAGCTGCAGTCATTTGTAGATTGTTTCGTGGGTTATCATTGGATATGGATGGATGAAGAAGATGTTGAGAAAATGGCTTTCATTACGCCGTGGGGAATGTACTATTACAATATGATGTCTTTCGGCCTGAAGAATGCAGGGGCCGCCTACATGAGGGCCATGACTACCATTTTCCATTACATGATACACAATGAGATAGAGGTATATGTAGATGATGTTATCATCAAGTCCAAGAAGGCCACTGATCACATGGAAGATTTAAGGAAGTTCTTTAATAGGCCGCGGAGGTACAATTTGAAACTAAACCCGCGAGTGCGCGTTTGGGGTTCCTGCTGGAAAATTGCTTGGGTTTATTATAAGTTGCCGAGGAATAGAACTGGATCTATCAAAAGTCAAAGCCATTCAGGAACTACCACCGGCAAAGAACAAGAAGGACATGATGAGTTTCTTAAAGAGACTGAACTACATCAACCGGTTTATAGCACAGTCTACAATTAGTTGTGAGCCAATCTTTAAAATGTTGAAGAAGGACACAACTACCAAATGGACCGATGACTGCCAAAAGGCCTTCGACAGAATCAAGGAGTACCTATCAACACCACCAGTCTTGCTCCCGCCCGAGCCAGGTAGACCCTTATTACTCTACCTTGCAGTATTAGATGGATTTTTCGGTTGTGTTCTGGGGCAACATGATGAAATGGGGAGGAAGGAGCATGCCATTATTACTTCAGCAAGAAGTTTACCCAGTACGAGGCCCGGTATTCTCTGTTAGAGCGCACCTATTGTGCTTTGACTTGGGTATCCCAGAAGCTGAGACATTACTTCTGTACCTATACTATATATCTCATATCAAGGATGGGTCCTTTGAAGTACATATTCCAAAAGCCCATGCCCACTAGCAAGCTAGCCAAGTGGCAAATCCTGTTGAGTGAATTTGACATTGTCTACGTGACTCAGAAGGCCATCAAGAGACAGGCACTTGTAGATCACCTTGCTGAAAATCCCGTGGGTGGAGAGTACGAACCCCTGAAAACATATTTTCCTGACGAAGCGGTATCATTCATAGGATAAGACATCGCAGAATCCTATGATGGTTGGAAAATATTTTTTGATGGAGCAGCAAATTTCAATGGAGTTGGCATAGGAGCAGTCCTAGTATCAGAAACTGGTCGGCATTATCCGGTGTTTGCCAAACTCAGGTTCCCGTGCACCAACAACATGGCCGAATAAGAAGCCTGCATCCTAGGGTTCAAAATGGCCATTGACATGAATGTTCAAGAGTTGCTAGTGATTGGATATTTGGACCTACTTATACATCAGGTCTGAGAATAATGGGCAACCAAGAACTCCAAAATACTCCCATATCTGCATCATGTAGAAGGAATTGAGAAAGAGGTTCACAAAAACAGAATTCCAGCTGTTCCCAAAATCCAAAATGAGTTCGTCGATGCATTGGCTACCATATCATCTATGATACAACATCTGGATAAGAATTTCATTGATCCCATTCCAGTAAAGATCAATGATTAGCCAACTTATTGTGCCCATGTTGAAGAAGAAGCAGACGGAAAGCCTTGGTTTCATGACATCAAGGAATATTTGGAAAAAGTAGAGTACCTAGAGCTTGCAAACCCTACGCAGAAACGCACACTTCGGGGATTGTCCAATAATTTCTTTCACAGCGGAGGAATCCTGTATAGGAGGACTCCTGATCCGGGATTATTAAGGTGTGTCGACGCAAAGGAAACATCTAGGCTACTAGAGGAAGTTCACGCTGGGACTTGCGGTCCACATATGAACGGTTTTGTCTTAGCCAAGAAGATACTCCGGGCTGGTTACTTTTGGATGACTGTGGAATTGGACTGCATCCAGTATGTCCAAAAATGCCACCGCTGTCAGATACATGCAGACATGATAAAGGTGCCTCCAAATGAGTTTAATGCAACAAGCTCACTGTTGTCGTTCGTCGCTTGTGGAATGGATGTTATTGTACCAATTGAGCCTAGTGCATCCAACGGACACAGGTTTATCTTAGTAGCAATCGACTATTTCACCAAATGGGTCGAAGCAACATTTTACAAAGCAGTGACTAAGAAAGTCGTGGCAGACTTTGGTCGTGACCGCATTGTTTGTCGATTTGAAATTCCAGAGTCAATCATTACCGATAATGGCTCCAACCTCAACAACGACCTGATGAAAGCTATGTGTGAAACCTTCAAGATCAAACAAGAGAATTACATAGCCTATATGCCTCAAATGAATGGAGTTGTAGAAGCCGCCAATAAGAATATCAAGAAGATATTGAGGAAAATGATAGAGAAGCGTAAACAGTGGCATGAGAATTTATCATTTGCTCTATTGGGGTATCACACTACAGTCCGCACATCAACTGGGGCAACCCCCTATATGCTGGTTTATGGTACAGAGGTAGTCATTCCCCTTGAGGTAGAAATTCCTTCCCTAAGGATCATACAGGAAGCTGAGCTCGACGATGCAGAGTGGGTGAAAATTCGTTATGAGTAACTAACCCTTGTAGACAGGAAGAGAATGAATGTAGTTTGCCATGGTCAACTCTATTAGAACAGAATGTCTAGAGCCTTCAACAAAAGAGTCAAGCCGAGACAGTTCACACCTGGGCAATTGGTGTTGAAGAAAAAATTTCCACATCAGGATGAAGCCAAAGGGAAATTTTCTCCCAACTGGCAGGGTCCATATATGGTTCGCCGGGTTTTGACAGGAGGAGACCACATACTTGTAGAAATGGACGGAGAAGTCTGGCCAAAACCAATCAACTCAGATGCAGTCAGGCTCTTAGATGTGTAATCCTTATGCTTCCC
Source organism: Nicotiana tabacum (assembly GCF_000715075.1). NCBI lineage: Eukaryota > Viridiplantae > Streptophyta > Magnoliopsida > Solanales > Solanaceae > Nicotiana > Nicotiana tabacum. The sequence continues at coordinate 78,339,256 of NC_134089.1, read as the reverse complement.
TTATATGATGTAATTTGAACTATGCCTGACCTGATTCCAGTTTAAGAGGGGATATGTAGGCAGCCCTATGGGTTCGGTCACAATTCAATAAAATTTTCATTTCCCCCGCAATTGGAAACTAGGGCAGAATTTTAAGGAGGACCCTCAAAATTCTGAAGTAATTTTAGCCAGTCATCACAAGCAATGGTCAAAAATATCAACCCAGTAAACTTGGGCTACGGAATTTTGAAGAGGACCCACAAAATTCCGTAGCAAGAGAGGTTGCAATGTCCTAAACCACGTCACAATCGTCGGTTCATCTAAAAAGTTATTCTTAATTATATACTTATGTCACATTTTTACTAAATCATACATGTTTATTACTGAAATTTCCTTGTTTAGCAACGCTACCCCAATAATACAAATAGTATCACCAGATCAAAGCCGAGCAAGTCAAGCCGAGCTAGCGGGGATACGAACTAACCGTCCCCTTTACAAAACTCACGATTTTTCTTTGGATGTAGGCATTTGTATTGCGAAATCATCAAACATACTATACACTCACGAGACGACCATTGTTCAGGAATACAACTCTCAGAACTGTTGCACTTATCCACATTTGCTATCCATACACACCAGTGACATTCTGTGTGTCATAATGTCCCCAACAGTCACGATATCGCAACCTTCTATCAATTAAGAAAGCTCTATTACCACTTGCCATTTTATTTATTGCATAAGGCTACCATTCTGCATTCCGAGACTAAATGCTATCTCCATCTGCATTTCTGCATTGCATAAGCCTACCATTCTATATTCCGAGACTAAACGCTGTCTCCATCCGCATTTCTGCATTGCATAACGCTACCATTCTACCTTTTGAGACTAAACATTGTCTCCATCTGCATTTCTACATTGCATAAGTCTACCATTCTGCCTTCCGAGACTAAACGCTTCCTCCATCTGCATTTATGCATTACATAAGGCTACCATTCTTCCTTCTGAGACTAAACGCTGTCTCCATCTGCATTTCCGCATTGCATAAGGCTACCATTCTACCTTCCGAGGTTAAGCTCTACCTCTACCTGCATCTCATAGGCTAAAAGATAGCCTCATACTGCATATGCATGGCTGAAAGATCGCCGCATACTGCATCTCATGGGCTGAAAGATCGCCACATACTGAATCTCATGGGCTGAAAGATCGCCAAATTATCCAAGGGCATCATCATTCATAGGAACCATTTTCATAGCCCGAGAACACTATGTCATGGCATGAGGATCCTTTTAATTTTGCATATCATTATTCAAAGGCATCATGGTTCGGAGGCACCATACTCTTAGCCCGAGAGCATTATTTCATGACCTGCAAATCCTTTATCATACGCTTCATGGCCCAGGACATCATGGTCTAAGGACGTCATTCTAACCGTCCGAAGACAACATTCATGGTCCAACGGGAATTTGCATCATGTTTAAATTCATGCACGGTATACGTTGGTAGTGTTTCAAAATTGCAGGTACACTGGCGAGCAACGACCATCTCAGCAGGAGCGATCCTGCTACAGTTCCTGCATCCATATCTTCACCCTTCCCATAAACCTACCACTCACTCGACCCCAGATATTGCGTCCAATCTCGAAAGTCTCCACCGGCATACTCCGACGACGGATCCTGAACTACATATGGCTTGATTCCTGTAAAACCAGGGATATGTAGGCAACTCAGAAGCCAGGGCGTAGCCTAAACCTCTCCGAACCATTTCGCTCGGTCAAAATTGGCCATCATATCTTTACCCGACAACTCTTTCATCCTTCCCGAGTAAAGAGAGGCAGCTGTTGATACCCAATTTTCCCCTATATATTTTCTAATATGCAAAATGCCTTCAAAATATCATCTGTATGCATATATAAGTGTGTCGAAATGTTTTATTTTTTTTAAAAAAAATTTAAAGATTTTTAAACCAATTTATTTCCCTATTTTATTCATAAAAAAATCAATAATAATTCCCAAAAATTATAATTTTGGTGATTTATTTATTGGTTTCTCATATTTATACTCAAATATAGCTAAAGTAATTTTTGCATAGTTTTACAAATTTATTTAGTATCTTTAAAGCAAAATTACTTACAGTTACAATATTAGCCTCTTTTAGGATTTAATTGCGTTTATATTCATAAAATTAAGTCCAGTATTTTTTAAATTAATAATTATATGTTACAAATTATTTTAGTACTTTTAATTTATTTTCAGAAATTAATTTACTATTTTTTATAAAATGAAAGGGGAAAATTGGCTATTTAAAATCTAGCCTAATTGCATTTCAATTATAGCCTGAATTCTACCCCAATTTAAACCCAATTCTTATTCATACCTGACCCCTAACCCAATTAACCAAGCCAAACACAGACCTCTACCTACCCGCATTAATCCGGGTCGTTGATCATTCAGATCAACGGCCAGTATTCACCTCCACGTTAATTAATCCTAAACGACCCCCAAAACCCTATCATTTGTTACAATCCTCTGCCTTAGAATCCCCTTCATTTCAAACCCACTCTGCAACACCACCTGAACCCTAGCCACTGCCCTCCCACCCCACCCTAATACCTACCTAATCCATGGCCTTTCGTGGTCATTTGAGGCATATACCAGCCTTCCATGGCTTCTATTTATTTGTTCTTATGGTTTCAAGGCCAGACCTTGAAGGAGTCTGGTCCAGTCCTAGTTGGATTTCTGTTCATGGCTCTTATCCAGTCATCCTTAACCTTTCTCTGGCCAGCCATAGCTGCTCGAGTCAGATCTTTGACTCTCTTGGTTAGATCGGTAAATTTTAGGACCTTTCTCACCTTTTTCTGGGTTTTCGGAAACTCTAATCTATAAGATCTTTTCAATTTCTGTCAGATCTACCTTAGATCTGTACTTACCTTGAACTTTTAAGCATTTTCTCGAAGTTTCTTTAGCTTTGCTCTCAAAACGACTCTTTATCTTTTCCGATTATGGTTTTTCTTTTAAGTTATTTCAAAATCTATTCTCTGATTTTAACGTGTTTCTGATCTTGCTATGTTTTGCTTATGTTGTTTTTCTATCTGAGTAAGCATGTTTAAAAATCCTAATTTTTTGGTTGTTCGTTAGATGAGTGCTTATTTGGTTATGTTTTTGTTCGATTTATTTGTTTATCATCTTTTAAGCTCGACTATTGTTGAACAAAAACCTATGTCTTGGGTCTGAAACTGTTTGTTTGAATACCTGACTGGATTTGAAGTTCCTTGTTTTAGAATCTCTTTTTCTTTGTGATATTCCTCTGATTCTGGGTTTTATTATCTTTAAAACTCGACTATGTTTAAAACCCTAACTTTTCAAAAGGTTTTCTCGTCTGCTACTGTGAGACTTTTGCATATTTCTGATACTTTGTTTTCTCCATTGTTGACTCAATGTGACTTGACCTACTTGATTACTATGCTTCGAATGTTTCCTTTACTACTGAACCTTATGCCTATTTTTGTATGATGTTTCTTTTGCCAATGGGTTTGGCCTCACATGTCTGGTGTCTCTACTCACTTTGTTTAAATACTAAAGTGCAGAAGCATGTTACTTCCTTGATTGATCTCGATCTTGTGACTGATTTCAAAACTTTTCTTTTATGAACTCTAATTTTACTCTCCTATTTAAAGTTAACTGATTCTTTTCCTTTATTATGATATTTTGCCTTACTGAATCCTTTCCCAAAATAAGCATATTTATGTACTTAGACTTTATTACTTACTTAATGTTTTTAATACCCCATTTATGGCAATAATCAGTCTGCCTACAAACTGATTCGTCTTTCCTTATTTTTTGAATCTGTTACCCCCGTTAAACAAGTGATCTCTTGATTAAAGGGGAATCACTTGGTTAATTGATTTTGACTGTTGTTGTTTCCATATTTGTATTGAAACTTTACTTATTACCTTATTTCTCACATGTTTTCAAAATTATAAATACCCTACACCCTCTTCTTTCAAAAACACGAACACTTGAGTTTAGAACATACACTTCACTCAAAACTCTCTTTTCTCTGTTACTACTTGTGTTGCTGCCTTACCTAGCCAGCTGAAAGCCAAGGCTAGGCTGTGGGAAATTTGCTTACTTTCTTTCTGCATTTGCTTCTTTACTAGTATGTTCTAATTTATCTTCAGTATCAATAACCACATGTTTTGTTACTATTACTTGCACTCTTGCCTATTTCATGCTTGTGTTTAATCAAGTTCCATTAGTAAGCATGTTGTAATCTGCCCCTTTCCCTTCTGAATTAATGTTTTTCCTTATGTATGAATTCTGTCAGTCACTTATTATGACTTATGAATCCCAAAGCCCCATATCCCCTATGTGTTTGTATTCTTTGGTTGGTGTAAGGGCATGTCAGCATTAGACATTGATGTGCATGACCCAAACCTGACCCTCCATAGGCTCCTATCCTTCATATCCCCTATATATGTCGTATTCTCTGGCTGGTTTTTGGGGTATGCTAGCATCATCTATTATTGTGCATGTCCAAAACCTGCCCCCCTCCTAGGGTCATATGCTCCCTATAATGAACTCCCAAACCCTGGATCCCTTTGTATCAAAAATGCTGATTCTCTAGTGTTAACTTTATTACTACTATTTTCAAATTACCCTTACTCCCTTACTATTCTCGACCCAGTATTAAACAACTCTCTGCTCCTGCACTTCCACTATACTCTTAGACTTAGGTTCTACCCCTATTGTGTGAGCCTTTCCTTGGGACCCATGACTCTTTCTGAACTGGGACACATAATGGCTAGCCCTTTCACACTGCACTCATTCCTGTCTGGTTATGAAAACTTGGATGCAAGCACTACCCGGGGTCCCTTGAGACCCTTAGTGAGCTTTGACACACCCAAGTCTAAGCAAGGCTTTGAAACAAATGGCATTTGAGATGGTTTATTCCATAACTCAGAGAGGAAGTCAAGAATCAGGCTTCCTCTAGTTGTAACTTTTTTCTCTTTACACTTTTCTGATGTAATTCGTTATTTAGTTTGTAATAATTTGTAAAAAAAATTGGGGTTTGGCTAGTGAAAAGGGTTGGGTAATTGTGCATGCTTAAGGGTAGATATCATGCCTATAGGACCTAAAATTCTATATATTTAACTGTGTAATTTAGATATCATGTCTATAAGATCTGTTTTCACTAAAATTCTGCATGTTCTACATCTAGAGAATATGCCTATAGGACCTAAAATATGCATGTTTAACTCTGCATTTAGAGAACCTGTCTATAGGACTCGTTTAAATTCTGCATGCTTAACTCCGCATTTAGAGAACCTGTCTATAGGATATGTTTAAATTATGCATGCTTAACTTTGCATTTAGAGAACCTGTTTAGAGGACTTGCCTTAGATTCTGCATTTCTACACTTAGACACCATGTTCTTAGGATCTAACTAGTTGTCATCTGGCATCATGTTCAGTAGTTTAAAATCAGTACCCTTTCATATAAATCATACCTATAGGAATTGCGAGTAAATTCTGTCTGCTTCATTACACGTTCAACTAGATATCATGTCTATAGGAATTAAATCAGAAATAATAGATATCATGCCTACAGGATCTAAAACCAGTCTAGTTTAAAATCAGCCTAACTCGTACTATTCTGAACTAGTTTTAAACAACCTTACTCCTTCTATTAATACAGTTTAGAAAGCATACCTGTAGGATCTCAAATCGTTTGTTTTGAAATGGTTACCGCTTTGCCACATTCTGAATCAGTAATAGATATCATGTTTATAGGATCTCACTCAAACACTTAGGCAAGCCTTATGTGATAACAACAATAAAACTGAATCCGCCTTTGTTAATTGGTAATTGCTACAACCAGCAGGCAGGCCTGATTCAGACTTCTTATCTGAGTTATGTAATAAACTAGTCTACTTCAACAATTAAAACTCCCCTCACCTTTAGTATTTTTTAAATTCAGACCCTAAATGTATGTTTAAGTCATGCTATTTATGTGTTTTGCTTGAGGAGGTATACATGAGCCTTTTATTTGTTTACATGCTTCCCCTAATGTGCAGTACTATGTGTTTTTGTATGTCGCCTTAGATTTTTCACCTTTTGAAACCTAAAGTCAGCCTAATATCACTCCCTTTTAGGAATAGTAGTCCTAAATTCCTCGGGGACTTATAGGGAGGGACGAGTAACAACATACAATAGAGGTCGAGTCCAATCCGCGCATTAATACCTTCACGGGGTGGGAAGGGTAGATATGGATATGATGATCGGTGTGCTAATACCACGTGTATAACCTCTCCTGAGGAGTGTCATACCGGGTATCACATTGATGTGATCCATATTATAAATAAACCTAGGACCCCCTTTTTTACTCTTTTATATTTTCAAGTATTTGTGGAACTGTAACTCTTTCTTTTTGAAATACGCCTTTTAACTGTTTTCAAACTCTTATGTGTTTTAATCCCCTACTATTTGAGCCTATACCTGTTTGTTTGCTAAATTTCACAAATTCACAAAAACTGTCTGGCCGAGGACTACAGTAGTGGATCCTAAGGGGTGCCTAACACATTCCCCTTAGGATAATTTCAAGACCTTACCCAATCTCTAGTTATCAAACAAACTTAGAAGTGAACCCTATAGGTGTCACAATGCACCTTAAATCATTAGATGACGACTCTTCAAATGCAAAACCGAGTTCCCAAAAGGAATGAGTTTTCCTATACCCAAAAAATGTCATAAACCCGATCTCCCGATGCAAAGAGGGAAAAAATGGGGCGCGACACCTTGTAGTTCTTTCTTTTAGAGTTGTCATAACCCTGCATGTCGTACCATGAGAACGGGGCCTTTGCTTTCACTTTGATATCAAATGGTCGCTTTTATACCTTTAGGTCAGTGAAGTACATGGTTACGAAGCTGGGGAAGGGGTAGTTTCTGTCACCTTCATTGCCTACCTGTGTAATCACCCGAGACATCACCTTTCCGACGTTAATCGGGTACCCCGCCATGATTGATGCTACCAATACTGCCCGGTGAAGAGGGAGTGAGTTGTCATGAGTAGTGGGGTCCAATCTGCTACACACGAATGTTTCCCATCCCTTGGCCTCGAAATTCAAACTTTTTCTCAAAATCTTCACTCCTATATTCAACCAATCGGGGGTGGAACTTGGGATTGCCAGATTCTGTACCAACCAAGGACGGACCTCCTCACCTAATTCCATCTTTGCAAAATACAGCAACTCATCCTCCTCATCGAATCCCAAGTAGTCATTTATTGTTTTCCCATCAAACAACACTTTCAAATTGCGCACCTTGGTCACTTTGGTCCTCTTCTTGATGTGGGCAACATTGGAGTAAAATTCCTTGACCAGGTGCTCGTTTGCATCCTCATAGTTGTTTAAAAAATATTCCCATCCCACTCTCTCTCTAAACTCTCTTCTCACATTGGGGTTGTGAGGCAAGAGGTCTCTATCAACAAAACTCCTATCTGGAATCAATTTCTTCACAAGCCACCATTCTCTAAATTTATGGTAGGCCACCTCACTCACAAACTGGTCTTGCCACACCTCCAGTTTTTCTAGTTCTAGCAATTCCTCCCACATGAGGTTCACCCCCTTCTCCTACTACCTCTTCTTCTCCTACTGCCTCATCTTCTCCTACTACACCCTCTCCGGATAATGAAGCTATTGGAGAGGTGGAGTATTCATCCCCATTTCCTTCAGCTGAGCCCTCAGACGACCCAGAAGATACATTTACTGACACTTAGGCTGTGGGGGGGGTGGAGGAGTGTCTCTTAATCTGTTTCTCTCCAGCCAGTCAGGGATGTACTCTAGGATTGAGTTTGAAGATATATCCCGAGAGGGATCATATTCACTCTCAGACTGGTCAATGGCCCTATCAGCAGCTTTAATGAGCTTCCTCATGTTTTTAATGTTTTGCCGGGCTTGGGGAGTCAATCTTAGCATCTTCTGTTTCCCTTCCCGGGAGAATTCACCTCTACCAGCTTGTTTAGAACCCTTGCCTCTTTGTTTCACCATTGTCTGCAAACATCAGTCATTAAGCTTGTTAGTATCCAAAAAGACAGTGAAGTTCATAGTTGCAGGAAAAAAAATGTTGCAGAGTGCGGACACAAAATGTAGTGCAGCCGCACTAAGGCCAATGCGGACAACACAAAATACCAATGCGGTCCTCCCAGAGGTGGGGCTCAAACTACCCACTCTTTGAATAATCACTCCGCGGACCGCACAAAATGCCAATGCGTCCCGCATTGAGGTACCGCGGACCACACAAAATGTAATGCGGATGTAGTCCTGAATGATCAGATTCCAGGACTTGTAGCAATACGGTCCGCACAAAATTCCATTGCAGACTACACAAGAGCGCCGCGGTCCGCACAAAATTCCATTGCGGACTACACAAGAGCACCGCGGTCCGCACAAAATTCCATTGCGGACTGCACAAGAGCACCGCGGACCGCACAATTTCCACCGCTGTCCGTATTGAGTGCCTAGTCATAGCACTAACTTAGGGTTCAAGATAATTTGATTTTTAGTCCAATTTTACACCAAAGAAAGGTCCCTAAGTGTTTTCCCAGTGTTTTTAACTACCTAATCTAACAATAAACAAGAATTAACTAACCCTAGTCTACTTTACTGAAAGAAATAAGGGTATGGCAAGAAGAAGAACAAGAAAAACAAAAATTAAAAGAAAATAACAAAATTAAAACAATTAAAAAGAAGTTAACGTTACAAATTGTGAGAAGAACTGAAGATTAACGATTCCTAGCAGTTAATTACGAGCAGTAGGGACGATGAACAGTGATTTTATGAGTTCTGAGAGCAAAAAGATCGAAAAGTTCTAATATTGGGCCTCAGGTAGTATTTATAGAAAACGTCCTGGGGCCCAGCTTACCTACCCCAATGCGGACCACACAAAATGGCAAGGCGGTCCGCACTACTCAAAGTCACAAGATTCAGACAAGGCAGCTACTGCAGTCCGCACAAAATGCATTACGGCCGTAGTGGACCACCGCGGACCGCACTAAATGCAATGCGGCCGCGGTGGTAAATTTTAGAGAGCAGGTATTTTACCCCTTCATCAGTGCGGTCCGCACTAAGTTTGTGCCCCCCGCATTAGGTTCTCTGCGGCCGCACAAAATGTAGTGCGGTCCGCATTGAAAACTTCAGAGGCTTGAAGAATTTTTCCACCATGTCCTGCACTGCATTAACAAAAACCTATAATATTTCACCATCAGTCAATGCAAAAATAAATCCTATCCTACAATGTAAATCAAGGAAAAACACATGGGTTGCCTCCCATGAAGCACCTGATTTAACGTCACGACACGACGCAAGTTACCATCAAATCATTTGGGATAAAGAAGTGCCACCACGTGGCTGTCATCAATCTTTCCCAAGTAGTGCTTGACCCTATTCCCATTCACTCTGAAAACTTCTCCATTTTTGTTCTTTAAATCAAGTTCACCAAATGGGGTCACACACACCACTTCAAAAGGTCCACTCTATTTTGACTTAAGCTTTCCCGGAAACAGACGTAACCGAGAGTTGAACAAGATAACCAACTCACCCACTTTGAACTCCTTGCTACGAGCATATTTACCATGAAGGTACTTCATCATGTCCTGGTACAAGGAAGAACTGGAGTAGGCATGGAATCGGAATTCATCAAGTTCATTAAGTTGCTCCACACGAAGAATGGCTGCAACATCCCATTCAAGATTTAGCTTTCTCAAAGCCCACATGGCCTTGTGCTCTAACTCAACCAGTAGATGGCAAGCTTTTTCAAACACCAACCGATACGGAGACATACCAATCGAAGTATTGTAAGCAGTCCTATAAGCCCATAGAGCATCATCCAACTTCTTTGACTAATCGGTCCTATTAGCATTAACCGTCTTTGACAATATACTTTTGATTTCCCTGTTGGATACTTCAACTTTACCACTTGCTCGAGGATGATAGGGAGTAGAAACCTTGTGATTGACACCATACTTTGCAAGTAAAGTGTCAAAAGCTCTATTGCAAAAAAGAGACCCTCCATCAATTATGATTGCACGAGGAGTACCAAACCTTGTAAAAATGCTCTTTTTGAGAAATGCTACAACACTCCGGGCCTCATTGTTGGGCAAAGCCACGACTTCAACCCACTTTGAAGCATAGTCCACCGCCACAAGAATGTATGTGTTCCAACACGAGCTAACAAACGGGACCATGAAATCAATGCCCCATACATCAAAAATATCAACCTTGAGGATGGTATTGAGAGGCATCTCATTTTTCTTCGAAATTCCACCCGCTCTTTGTCATTCGTCACACCTCTTCACAAGTTCACTTGCATCTTTGTATAAAGTTGGCCAATAAAACCCTCAACTAAGAACTTTGGAAGTCGTCCTCGTCCCACCATGATGGCCACCATAGGGAGAGGAATGACAAGCCTCCAAGATACTGAATTGCTCTTCCTTCGGGACACACCTTTGGATCACACCATCGGTGTAAATCTTGAACAAGTACGGCTCATACCAATAGAAATCCAAGCTATCCCGCTTGAGATTCTTCCTTTGGTTAGAAGAGAGATCACACGGGATTATACCATTCACAAGGAAATTAGCAACATCCGCAAACCATGGCATTACATTCATCGACACCGAAAGGAGTTGTTCATCGGGAAATGAATCATTGATCTCTAGGCCATCACGAGGCCTCCCCTCCTCCTCCAAGCGAGACAAGTGGTCCGCCACTTGGTTTTCACTACCCTTCCGGTCCACAATCTCCAAATTAAACTCTTGAAGTAACAAGACCCATCGCATCAGTCTAGCCTTCGTCATCAAGTAGCGGAGTGTGGCATGGTCGGTATGAATAATAATCTTAGCACCCATAAGATACGGCAAAAATTTTTCTATTGAGAACACAATAGCCAAAAGTTCTTTATCGGTGTCCGTGTAGTTCACTTGAGAATCATTCATTGTCTTGATCGCATAGTACACTAGATTAAACATTTTGTTTACTCTTTTACCCAAGACCGCCCCAACCGCAACATCGCTCGCATCACACATGAGCTCAAAGGGCAAGCTCCAATTAGGTGCGGTAACGATAGGAGTGGTGGTCAACTTATGCTTGAGAAGTTCAAAGTCATTCATACATTTTTCATCAAACACGAACTTGACATCTTTTTCCAACAACTTGCACAAAGGATTCACCACCCTCAAAAAGTCTTTGATAAATCTCCGGTAGAACCCCGCATGCGAAAGCTTCGATCTCCCTTGACAGATGTAGGGGAGGGAGCCTTGAAATCACATCAATTTTTGCTTTGTCTACCTCAATACCATGCTTTGAAATTTTATGCCCAAGAACTCTACCCTCTTCCACCATATAGTGGCATTTCTCCCAATTGAGAACAAGATTGGTTTATTCACTACAGGCCAAAATTCTATCAAGATTATTCAAGCATTCATCAAATGAGTCTCCCACAATACTAAAGTCGTCCATGAACACCTCCAAAATGTCTTCCACCATATCAGTGAAAATAGCTATCATACACTGCTAAAATATAGCTGGCGCATTACACAATCCAAAATGCATCCTAGAGAAAGCAAAGGTGCCATATGGACAAGTGAATCTAGTCTTCTCCTGATCTTCCGGAGCAATCAAGATTTGGTTGTACCCAGAATACCCATCCAAGAAATAGTAGAAGGCATGCCCAGCAAGCCGGTCTAACATTTGATCAAGAAAAGGCAAAGGAAAGTGATCCTTGCGGATCACTTTATTAAACTTGCGGTAATCCATGCATACCCTCCAACCGTCGATGGTTCTAGTAGGAATCAACTCATTTTGTGAATTTGCAACCACGTTCATGCCACCCTTCTTTGGTACACAGTGCACCGGTGAAGTCAAAGAGCTATCAGAGATGGGGTACACAACCCCAACATCCAACCACTTGATCATCTCCTTTTTCACAACTCCTTGCATTGCCTCGTTCAACTTCCTTTGATGTTCCAAAGAGGATATTGCATCATCTTCCAGAATAATCTTGCGCATACAAAATGCGGGGCTTATCCGCCGAATATCAGCTAAAGTCCATCCAATTGACTTTTTCCACTTTTGAAGCACCGCCAATGTGGCATCAACCTGCATGTTAGTATGACAAGAGGAAAGAATAACTGGCAATGTAGAATTTGAGCCTAAGAACTCATACATGAGGTGTGGAGGCAGTGCTTTCAACTCCAACAATGGAGGCTCCTCAATTGAAGATTTTGTTTATGGAGACTTCTTATTCTCGAGGTCCAAATATAATTTCATAGGCTCATAAGAGTAAGAGCCCATTCCATGTAAAGCATTCACGCACTCCACTCGGCTATCATCATCATTGACATAAAGATTCAACAATACAGCCTCCAATGGATCCTCTACATTAATCATTACACAGGTGTCATCAACTATCACTGCTGTGACGAGGTCCACAAAAGAATACACCTTGGTACTGTTGGGCTGCCTCATTGATTTGCAAACATGAAAGACCATTTTTTCATCACCCACCCAAAAGGTGAGCTCCCCTGCTTCTACATCAACTAAGGCTTTCCCAGTAGCAAGGAAAGGTCTCCCCAAAATGATAGGAACTTCATAATCCACCTCACAATCCAAGATCACAAAGTCAGCTAGAAAGATAAATTTGTCTACCCGTACAAGCACATCATAAACAATACCCAATGGTCTCTTCATCGTTCTATCCAACATTTGTAATCTCATGGAAGTCGGCCTAGGTTGACCAATACCCAAAGTTTTGAAAACCGAGTAGGGCATCAAATTGATACTGTCCCCAAGTCACATAGAGCCTTGGCAAAATCCGTACTCCCAATGGTGCAAGGAATGGTGAAAGCACCGGGATCTTAAAGATTTGAGGCCATTGAATGCACTATTGCACTAACTTGGTGAGTCATTTTTATAGTTTCACAATCCATAGACCGCTTCTTTGTCACCAAGTCCTACATGAATTTAGCATAGCATGGCATTTGTTCAAGAGCCTTAACCAAAGGCATATTAATGGATAAGCTCTTTATCATGTTAATGAACTTTTTAAACTGATTCTCATTTTTCTGCTGCGCGAGCCTTTGAGGATAAGGTGGAGGTGGCCTTGGCAAAGGATCCTTGGCTTTAGGCACAACCGGCTCCGGCATGTCTATTATGTGTTTCCTAGACAGGTTCACATCATTTTGAGTTTTCACCTCGGTATCTTGAATATCAATCCTCACTTCTTCATTCATATTGTCATCAATCACATTTTAAACCACCAAAGGAACTTCATCTTATTGCAACTCAACATCATTAATCAAAATTTGCTTTTGTTTGGATGCATTCACATCACTGCCTCGTCCACTCCTTGTAGTTACTGCCATAACATGATTGTTCCCACCCTTCGAGTTTACTACCGTATCACTTGTTAGGGCACCCTTAGGGTGAGTGTTCAAGGACTATGAGATTTGGCCCAACTGAACCTCCAAATTCAGAATTGAGGTATTGTGGGAAGACAACTGAGCATCGGAATCTGCACTCTTTTTCATCATCTGTTCGAACATCATTTAAATTCTCCCCATATCATTGCTAGAAGAACTGGGACCTTGAGATGGAAAGGAGGGTGGATTGTTCCGTTGTTGGTACATTGGGGGCCTTTGAAAGCCTTGCCCCCGATTTCCTTGGTTTCCATTATTCCATCCACCTTGATTGTTGTTACCACCCCAATTTTTATTACCATTCCAATTTCCTTGATTGTTTTGAGTGTTGTTCTGATAGCCCAGTTGGAGTTTTGGTTGTTGTTTCCCCAATTACCATTGCCTTGTTATTATTGATTGCCCCAATTGCCTTGGGGTCTCCATTGTTGTTGGTTGGAAGAATCGCCCCTTGTGCCTTGATAATTATTCATGTATTGCACCTCTTCACTATGTACATCAAAACCATCATCTTGAAATCCACCACAATCATTGTCAAATTGCTCCGAATTCCCTTGATTCTGTTGACCTCTTTGTATTCTTTTGTTGACAAACATGTTAACACCCTCCAAGGCATTCACTTGGTGAGGATTTTGAACTTGTTGCAACTGTGCCTTTGCTAGTTGGTTCATTCTAGTTGTCAACTCAGTGATAGCCTGCCCATGACCATGTAACTCTTTGTGCAAATGAGTGACCGTGGGGTCACCTTGGGGCACATTGTCTCTACTTTGCCATGCAGAAGAAGTGTCAGCCATCTCATAAAGAATGTCACAAGCCTCATCAAAAGACAATTTCATAAAGTTGGCCCCGACAAGTTGGTTCACTATGCATTGGTTTGTTTTTTTAATGCCCCGATAAAAAGTTTGTTGGATCATTGCCTCAGTCATATCATTATTGGGGCGTTCCTTCACCATTGTTCTGTAACGCTCCCAAATCTCATGCAAAGGTTCCATGGGCTCTTGCTTGAACGCCAAGATCTCATCTCTCAATGCAGCCATATGCCCCATTGAGAAAATTTTTGCACTGAACTTATCCGCCAACTCATCCCAAGTAGTTATGGAATGGTTGGGAAGTCGCTCAAGCCAATCAAGTGCTTTCCCTCTAAGTGAAATGGGAAGAGTCTCAATCGGAGAGCATCCTCGGACACGTTAGTTTGCTTGCTCCCCCAACATGTATCCACGAACCCCTTGAGATGTTTGTAAGCATTTTGATTTGCAGCGCCCGTGAACTACACACACTGCTCTAGCAAAGTCAGCATCATATTGGTTATTTGAAAATTGCTCGCCCAGATTTGGGGTGGCACAATAGCACTTGCATAGCCCTGGTTCGGAAGCACTCTAGGAGCCACTCTTGGAGGCGGCGGAGGAGGGTCTGGAATATTGTCATTGGCATTAGCATTGGCCTGGCGGACTCTATGTTGTCCTTGAGGTATAAGAGGCACCTCCTCATTTTCAACATCATATACCACCTCCCCCGCAATCAAATTTCCAAGAGGGTCATTAAAATTCGCTGCCATTTTGTACCTGAAGTTGTGACACAAACAAGTTAGGAACAAGGAAGGAAAGAAGAACAATACACAAATCTATTTAGATAGCTAACCAAAACCGTTAGCTCCCCGGCAACGGTACCAAAAAGTGATCGTGGCCAACCCTGCACTACTATTAAGTAGCGATAGAGGTCGAAGAAGCTTTTACCCGATTAAGGTCGGGATCGATTTCCACAGGGAGCTAGAAGTTGGAGTCGGGTGTCTATATAAAGTGAAAATGTGTATTTGCTCTTAATTGCACTTCTAAACAATTTGGGTTTGGATTTACTTCTAATTGTATAGAACTACAATGATCAATTAAACTAAAATAAGCTAAGATTAAACAATTGCGAGTTGTTCAAATGGATAAAAGGCACTAGGGTAGTGACTTTCGCCTAGGAGATCAATTAACGGATACTTGAGTCTAAGGCGTGATTGTCACATTTGGGGAGTATGATATAACCATTGCACTATCCTACTCACTCTACACCTCTCGATAGTTCGAGTGATTTTGCCCAAATTGACTTTCTCAAGACCAATTGGGTATGCAAAGTTGCACAAGCAATCAAGGTTCAAGTCGGGTATTACTATCTCTAGGTTTAACCCTTTAATTGGCGCTATCAATCTCTTGAGTATGCCCCAATTCCTTGTTGGACCAATTTCAGAGACTTAGGCTCTCTTTCTTAAGAAGAGCCAAAATCAACTAAACACAAAGTAGTGTTTGCAACCACTAATTCAGCAATCAAACATGAAATTAGTCCAAATATCAAACACCCATGGTCAATCAAGCCCTAAAACACAATACCCATCAATTACCCAGACTAGGGTTGAGCCAGAACCCTAGTTTATGGGTCTAATTACTCATAATTAGAGAAGAAAACAAAGAAATAAATGAAGAAAAACTCATATTAATTAATTGCTAAATTAAACTTGAAGATTCAATGTTGAAATGAAGCTAAAATTACTCAAAATAGCTAAAAATATCAAAGTCACGAGCGCAGCCTTTAGTACAAACTATTTGATGACCTAAAAATGGGAAAAGAAGCTATTTATACTAAACTGAAACATCTGGACAAAAATACCCCGGCGGGGTTAGTGCGGACCGCACAAAATCACGTGCGGCCGCACTAGGGCTCTAAACTTGAATAAACGGCTCTATGAACTTGGGCAATGCGGACCGCACAAAATCTAGTACAGTCGCGGTAGTTTCTAGTGCAGTCCGCATGAAATGGAGCGCAGACCGCATTGGGCTTCAAACTTGGAACTGGCAGCTCTCTGAACCTTCTTTCTGCGGACCGCACTAAATCGAGTGCGGCCGCATTGATCCCAGTGCGGACTGCAGAAAACCTCATGCGGCCGTATTGCCTCTTTGCCTGAATAGCAGCCTCTCAGAACCTCACTTGTGCGGACCGCACAGAATGGTGTGCAGCTGCACTGGCCCTGTTTTGCCTGAGCTTTATCTTGTCTTGATACTTGTGCAAGTTTCACTCCTTTTTGAGCTGATCTTTGACATTTTGTCACCTTGTTGATCAAACCTGCAATCAAGCACAACTTGTGAGCCTTTTGGGATGATTTTGTACATATTTCTAATCAAAACTCTAGCATGGAGGAGTATAAAATGTAACAAATCGCTAGTTACCAGTAATGATGCAAACATAAAATAGCAATTACAGAATTAGGTTGAGGACGTTATTATAAAGAACTTAACCAAAAATATACCAGAACAAACTGATGTTGGTTCGAGACCTAATATTATTCAAGAACCGGAAGAAAATGAAAATATTATGACAACTACCAAAGAACACTAAGCTGTAATGCTATTTATACATTGGTCAGAAAAAAAAGTTTACATCGGAGCAAATTTAAGCCCAAAGATGAAAGGTAAGTTGATTGAATTTTTGCGAACTTACACAGATTGCTTTGCTTGATCGCACTCAGATATGACTTGTATACCACCGGAGGTGATGACCCACAAACTGAATGAGAATCCGTTATACCAACCTGTCAAGTAGAAGAAGAGGAAGCAAGGATCCTTCAAAAATCAAGTGATCTAGGATGAGGTACAAAAGCTTTTAAAAATTGGGTCAATATGAGATGTAAAGTATCCTGACTAGTTAGCTAATAACGTGAGAGTTCCCATAATGAATGGAAAATGGCGAGTTCGTGTAGATTATATTGTATACGATCAAAATCAAAGAACCCGATTTCGAAGTTCTAAACTGGGCTATGAGTCCGAGTCCGGGCGACTCGAAGTATAGGTCAGACCCGGTTAGAGAACACACACCTCAAGGAAGCAGATCGAAGGCCTTGCTCCAGGGCAATGCAATCTCAATGGCACTCAATAAATAGCGGGAATTTCTCAAGGACACGTGGGTTAGGGCATAAATTAAAGGATAAGATTTGTACGAAATGGTACAGGTCCGTACTAGGTTACTGTACACTTGTACCAATTGAATTCTTTACTACAATTGGGAATATACTATATTGGGGTTTTCTTCTCCTATATAAAGGGGACCACAGTAATTTTGTAACGATCATCTCACATTATTCATTGCAATAGAATATTCTACTCTGCTTTTCTTGCTTAACGCGCTCAACAAGTGTTCTTTAGCTTTATTGTTTTTACTTCTTTATTCATACTTCATCGCTCTTAGCTGACCTCGAGGCCTCCAAGAAAGTCAAGCTCGAGGTCCTCATTGTTATAGCAACACCAGTTTGGTTCATCAATTATTCTTACTTAAATTTAATATTACTTGTATATTCACTAGTACTAGAATAAATCACATATCTTTAAAATCACAAATTATCTTAATTATTACCCCCATATCTTGAGGTAAACAGTTTGGTGCCCACTATGGGGCTAAAGATAATAGTGATTGTTTTAGTGCTAGTTTTCTGATAACACACGTTATTTTTTACACTTTTTCTTGTCAAAGATGCTTTGATTTCAGGCTTCAACATGTCTAGCACACAGAATGCACCTATTCACGAGGACGAAGGTCTTGGAGAAAATAGCGGTATAGGGGTCGGTGTACCACCCATAAACCCTGAGGGAGTGCCAAACATGGAGCTAGTTGATATCAGTTCACACAATGCTCTAAACACGGACGTAGACCCAGACCCTGCAAGGAGCGCACACAAGAAAGCCTGAGCAGCAGGCCAAGAAACACGAGGGATGGAAGAAGGAGGAGTCAGCCAACAAGTCATTTTCATGATGCTACAAGCTTAGCAAGTCGCCATCTCTCTGCTTCAGAGTTAGAACAGAACTCCTAACACAGTCGAACTAGAGAACACTCAGCATACGTAACCAACAAGGCCCGATGAAAATGGCTCGGGGACTGACCCCGCTATTATGAAAATGCTCGAGAATCTTGCCAAAAGGATAGACATCGAAGAAAAGAAGATTGAAAAAAATGATAAAAAGGTGTAAACATACAACTCTAGGGTCAACCAGATACCGGGAGCACCTCCGATTTTAAAAGGACTGGACTCGAAGAAGTTCGTGAAAAAACCATTCCCCCAGAGTGCGGCTCCGAAGCCCATCCCGAAGAAGTTTCAGATGCCAGATATCCCAAAATACAATGGAACCGCTGATCCCAATGAGCACATTATCACATACATTTGTGGCATAAAAGGGAACGATTTGGAAAACGATAAGATTGAATCAGTTTTGCTAAAAAGGTTTGGGGAAACTCTGTCTAAATGTGCCATGATTTGGTACCATAACCTACTCACGAACTCTATCGATTCGTTTTCCATGTTGGTAGATTAATTTGTGAAGGCACATGCCGGTGCCATAAAAGCTGCAATAAGGAAGTCTGACGTATTCAAAATAAAGCAAAGGGAGAACGAGATGCTGAGGGAATTTGTATCCCATTTTCAATCAGAACGAATAGAATTACAACCAGTCTTGAATGACTGGGCCATACAAGCCTTCACTCAGGGGCTAAATGAACGATGTTCGATAGCTTTGAAGCAGTTGAAGTAGAACTTGGTCGAGTCTACCACTGTGACTTGGGCTGATGTGCATAACAGGTACAAATCAAAAATTATGGTCGAAGATGACCAATTGGGAGCCCCTTAGGGCTTAGTTTATACAATCAGGTTACTAGCAAGGGAATCAGGAAATGCAGACACGAGATCAAAATTCAAGAAAGAATGGTATCAACCACATGATCGAAGGAACAACGGCCCAAGTCAAAACACTTATTGGAGCGATCGAAGAAGTTACTGGGGACATGATTCACGATGGCTCATGAGAAAGAGCAGGTTCAATAAGCATGCCAACCCCGCCGAGGTCCCCCGATTATCAGAATACAACTTCAGCATAAATGCATCAGGGATCGTCTCAGCTATTAGGAAAATCAAATATGCTAAGTGGCCCAGGCCAATACAGACCAATCCCTCCCAAAGGAACTCGAACTTGATGTGAAAGTATCATGGCACGCATGGTCATATAACGGAGGATTGTGGGCAGCTAAGGGAGGAAGTGTCTAGGTTATTAAATGAGGGCCACCTTCGAGAATTCCTGAGTGATCGGGCTAAGAGTCACTTCAGGGAAAGAGATGCAGGCAGAAAGAATGAACCTGAAGAACCTCAACATGTCATTCATATGATCATTGACGGAATCGACATCCTACAGGGACCTGTATTCAAACGAACCAAGGTATCCATCACAAGGGATAAATGTACTTGGGATTACATGCCCCAAGACACCCTCACATTAAGTGAGGAAGACATTGATGCTTTATCTCAACCTCACAATGATGCACTAGTAATTTCTTTCCTTTTAAATAAAGTTCAAGTTAAACGTGTTCTCGTGGATCTAGATAGTTCGACAAATATAATCAGGTCAAGGGTCGTGGAGCAGCTATAGCTGTTCGACCAAATCATACCGGCATCTCGGGTCTTGAATGGCTTTAACATGGCAAGCACAAATACGAAAGGAGAAATCATCCTCCCAGTCAACGTGGTTGCGACCATCCAAGACACCAAATGTCATGTCATCGAAGGTGACATGAGGTATAATCTTTGCTTGGAAGGTCGTGGATCTATAGTATGAGGAAGGTGCCATAAACCCTCCATCAGATCATGAAGTTCCCAGCAAAGGATGGCATGAAAATAGTATATAGAGAGCAGAATACAGCTAAGGAGATGTTTGTAGTACATGAGTTGGCACCAGTATCGGCACCATCCACATCAGAAAAGTCGAAGGACGAACATGTGGCCATATAGCAATAACATCCCGTGCTCTCGGTTGAGCCCGAGGGACATGTGTCCGGAGAATAGGTTGCCGAGGACGAAGAAGAAGATTTTGTCACCCCCCAAGCCTTCATTGCTCCCGAAGAATCGGATGCGGCGAAGTCCACAGTCGAGGAACTCGAGCAGGCCATATTGATCGAGCATCTTCCAAAATGAAAGACATGACAGGAATCCCACCTGAGATAACTACCCATCGACTAAGTGTCGATCCTAGATTTAAACCGGTGAAGCAAAAGAGGAGACCTCTGTCCGAGGTAAAACATGCATTCATCAAAGAAGAGGTATCCAAACTTCTCAAAATAGGATCCATTAGGGAAGTAAAATATCATGAATGGCTAGCTAACGTAGTGGTAGTCCCTAAAAAGTGGAATAAACTTAGAATGTATGGAGACTATAAAGATTTGAACAAAGCTTGTCCTAAAATTCTTTCCCACTACCTAACATCGATCGATTAATCGATGCTATGGCTAGCCATGAGATCCTTACCTTTCTCGATGCCTACTTCAGGAACAATCAGATTCAAATGAACCCAGAGGACCAAGAAAAGACTTTGTTCATCACGAAGTATGGTACATATTGTTATAATCTAGTGCCCTTCGGGATAAAGAACGCATGGGCCATATATGAGTGCCTAGTTAATAAGATGTTCGAACATCAAATAGGCAAGTCCATGAAAGTTTATATTGATGACATGTTAGTTATATCCCTGCACCCAGATGACCATTTAATGCATTTGCAGGTAACATTCGACGTCCTAAGAAAGTACAACATGAAGCTTAACCCCGAGAAATGCGCTTTTGGAGTCGGCTCAGTCAAGTTCTTGGGCTTCATGTATCGAACAGAGAGATAAAGATCAACCCTGATAAAATCAAAGCCATCGAGGAGATCACCGTGGTGAACAATGTGAACGTCGTACAACGGCTGGCCGAGAGGATAGCTGCCCTAGGCCGATTTATCTCGAGGTCTTCAGATCGGAGCAATCACTTCTTTTGCCTACTTAAAAGGAAGAAGAACTTCGTATGGACTACGGAAAGCCAACAAGCCTTGGAATAGTTAAAATGGTATCTCTCGAGCCCACCCCTACTCCATACTCCGAAAGATGATGAAACACTCTAATTGTATCTATCTGTATATGAAGTAGTGGTAAGTGGCGTGTTGGTTCGAGAAGAGAAAGGTAGGCAATTTCTTGTCTATTATGTGAGCCGGACCCTAGCAGATGCTGAAACCAGGTACCCCCATTTGGAAAAGTTAGCTCTTGCATTAATAAGCGCATCTAGGAAATTAAAACCATACTTTCTATGCCATCCTATATGTGTATTGACTACATACCCGCTTCGAAATATCTTGCATAAGCCCGAACTATTAGGCAGATTGGCAAAATGGGCAATCGAACATGGAGGATATGATATTGAATATCAGCCCCGAACGACTATCAAGTCTCAAATTTTGGAAGACTTTGTGGCTGATTTCGCGCCTACCCTCATACCTCAAGTAGAAAAGGAAATCTGGCTAGTAACGGGTATGGCATCAATGATATGAACCCTCTTCACAGACAGTGCCTCGAATGTGAAAGGGTCCGAGCTCGGCATCATTTAAAACCACATACGGGCGGTGTCATCAGGCAATCTATCAAGACTCCTAAATTAACAAACAATGAGGCCGAGTATGAGGCCATGATTGCAGGTCTTGAACTAGCCAAGGGCCTTGGGCCAGAGGTCATCGAGGCAAAATGTGATTCTTTTTTGGTAGTAAATCAAGTAAACAGGAGCTTCAAGGTTCAAGACGACCGAATGCAGAGGTACTTGGACAAACTTCAAGTGACATTGCACCGCTTAAGGGAGTGGACGTTGGATCATGTACCTCGAGAGCAGAATAGCAAGGCCTATGCACTTGCAAACTTGGGGTAATCAGTTGAAGAAGATGATAGCGTCCTGAGGATTGTTGTCCAACTATCGAAGTCAGTAGTCGAAGAGGGCCATGCAGAGATTAATTCAACAAGTTTATCATGGGATTGGATGAATATGTACATCGACTATTTGAAGCATGGGAAGCTCCCCGCGAACCCAAAAGAGTCGAGAACACTTCGAACCAAAGCATCTCGATTCTCACTCAATGAAAATGGAACGTTGTATGGAAAAACCTTCGATGGACCACTGGCAGTGTGCTTGGGACCCGAGAATACTGATTACGTACTACTAGAATTCCACAAGGGTACTTGTGGAAACCATTCTGGTGTAGACTCTCTGGTTTGTAAGGTGATAAGAGCGGGGCACTATTAGGATATCATGGAAAATGATACCAAGGACTTCATTTGAAAGTGTGATAAATGCCAAAAGTTTGCACTGACGATCCATCAACCCAATGAACAACTCTATTCAGTCCTATCCCCTTGTCCATTCATGAAATGGGGGATGGACATCGTCGGACCCTACCAACGGCGCCAGGTAAAGTTAGATTTATTTTGTTTATGATTGACTACTTCTCAAAATGGGTAGAAGCGCAGGCCTTTGAGAAGATAAGAGAAAAAGAAGGCATCAACTTCACATGGGACCACATCATATGTCGGTTTGAGATACCCGCTGAAATAGCATGTGGCAATGTAAAACAGTTCATCAGCAGTAAGGTAACAAAATTCCTTGAGGACCATAAAATCCATAAACAAAACTATCATTCGAAACTTAAAGAAAAGATTAGATGATGCTAAGGGGAAATGCAGAGAAGTGCTTCCCAGGGTGCTACGGGCATATCGAACATCTTTAATGTCAAGCACGGGGGAGACCCCATTTTCTTTGGTATACGGATATGAAGCTTTGGTCCTAGTCGAAGTCGAACCTAGTGTCAGGTTTCAGCATGGCACCGAGGACTCAAATCACGAAGCTATGAACACTTCTCTCGAATTACTTGACAAAAATGTGAGGCTGCATTGATTCAAATGGCCGAGCAAAAACAAAGGATCGAAAGGTATTACAATAGAAGGACAAACCTTCGATATTTCAGAGTCGGGTACTAGGTCTTAAGGAAAGTCACCGTCAACACTCGAGACCCAAATGAAGGGACGCTAGGTCCTAATTGGG
Organism: Nicotiana tabacum; assembly: GCF_000715075.1. Taxonomy (NCBI): domain Eukaryota; kingdom Viridiplantae; phylum Streptophyta; class Magnoliopsida; order Solanales; family Solanaceae; genus Nicotiana; species Nicotiana tabacum. Next base: position 78,315,911 of record NC_134089.1, on the reverse strand, counting down.
AAGGACCGTACCGTGTCCTCGAAATCGTAGGGAAAGGACCCTACAAACTTAGCACAATGGAAGGCGATCAACTACCAAACAATTGGAATGTATCAATGATCAAGCGATATTACTGCTAAGGTGTGACCTTCTCCCCTTTTCCATTTGTATTCAAAGCTAACTCCTTGCAGATGTTTGATTGGAGATATCGATGCATCTATCAGCTCGAAGGCCTTAGGTTTGAAAGCATGCGTTGCACTCTTTTTCCCTTAGGTCAGGTTTTATCCTAAATGGGTTTTACCGGCAAGGTTTTTAACGAGGCAACACCTATATGCTACCTAAGGAACATTCAAAAAAGTATTCAAGGCTTCTTTTCAATCAACCTTGAACAATAAGGGGGCATCACCCTCGTAGGACGCATCCTCGAAGAAAGCAATTCATGCCAAGGAGGGCCTCGATAGGGAATAATGTAATGGGCGAAACGGTCAAAAGAACCGTGTCGACATAGAACGGTCAAGCCCCTTGCGGCAAAACATGTATGCATTATTTGAAGAAGCATTTTTATTATATCTAAACACTTTGTGCCTTAAAGAAGTCTACTATTTTCACATTTAATGGCTCAAAGGCCAAAACCCCGAAAGCACTTGAACACTGGGGGACTGTTATCAACTATCGACATATCGAGTTATTGAACACTTGAACTTAGAAGACCTCAAAGAGGCACATTTGACCTCTCAAGACCTCGAAGAGGCATCCCCTCGATATTAAGTCCAAGGCCATCACACTCAGGGACTAAAGGCTACGGCCAAATAAAAGTGTTTACTTCGAAAATGGTAATTACAATTAAATTTGATTATGTGGTTCTAAAAATATGTTATTTATTTTAATGCTAGTTTTTAGGTAGTAGATGCTAAGTATGAAACTAAAAAATAAGATAAGAGCTTGAAAATAGTATGTTTATGCAAACTGAGTGGCCGAGAGTCGGGGTCTAGAGCTAGCCTACATTGGGCCTCAAGGTCGAGCTATGTGTCAAGTTGTGAGTAGCCGATGAAGGATCAGCAGTTCTAAGAACTTTAATGAGGGATGTTTATTATCAATGATGAGTAATAAGTGATGAACAATCAATGAAACACAATAAATGTAAGCAATAAATCAAAGGAAAGACAATAGAGGGTGTTTAAGTTAGAGAGCAGAGAATGTTCTTGTTCTTGTATTGAATATGATATGTGCAAAAAATAACAAGGGCCCCCTTTATATAGGAGAGGAATCACAACATAGTACATATGCATTTATTACAAAGATACGCGGCTGGTACATCTATCTAATGCCACCGTACGGACTTGTACCATTCTTATAGACTAGGTCAGCTCTAACCATTTGCCTCGGGAATCTCCCACTCGTTCATCATAGCTACTGATTTGTACTACCCCGAGGTCAAGCTGTGCCTCGATCCTTCTGGTACATTAGACCTCGAGCTGTGTCTTAATCCTTCTGGCAACGTGCTATGGAATGCCATGATGGTCCCAAAATAGGACTCTCCGCTTTTAGCCGTATACAAAAAGACTACGGTCATATGAAAAAGGCTACACCTGAAATAATACAGCTCGAGACGTCCAACTTCCGCCATAAAACTAAAGGCCTTCATATACTTCGAAAAAATCGGTTAACTCAAGGTACCATCGGCAAAAGTAAATTATAAGGGGCATCGATAAAATCAGCCGTTGAATAATCTAAAGGCTTCGATAACACCAGCCTTCGGAAAAACCTTAAAAGGTTTTCGATCATGCCTACACAAGCGAAATGACTAATAAGGTTCCGATACATCAAGCCTTCAAAAAACCCAACGGGTACAAAAACACATGCGAAGGCATAACTAAAATTTTACCTAGTCTTTTAGCTGAAATGAGGGAAAAACTATATAGCCATTTTAGAGGCCGAAACGACCCAATTTAAAGAGGCTAAAGGCCAACCTAAAAGAGCCTAAGGGCCAACTTAAAAGACCTTAAGGGAGAATATTTAAAGAGCTTTAAGGCCGAAGCACATCATGCTCGGAGACCTTACCTAGCTCAGACTCAAAAGTCCAAAGCTAAAACTTAGCTCGAAGATCAAACATTAAATAGTGACCTATTATCGATCGTTGATCAAAATACAAAGCTCTGAGGGTCTACTCTACCCTGAATTTGGTTCAACGCTCAGAGGTCAGAGCATAAAAAATTTAACAAACGTTGAAGAAAAATTGAAGGAAAACGACTAATGAAATTTCTTTTTATATATACAAAAAGATATTACATGGGAGTCATACAAAACAAAATATACAAAAAGATGGAAAAAATTCTACCTACTCAAGAGGGGCATTCCCCATCGGGACCTGTCGTTTCCCCGGGACCAGCCTTTTCCCTAGTGGTAACTTCTTCGACAGCCCCCTCATCTTCATCATCTTCGGCATCATCGTCTTCATCGGAGGAAAGGACAAATTTGGCATCGGACTCTTCTTCCTTAGCTTGCTTTATCTCCTCGGAAAGATCAAAACCCTTAGTATGAATCTCTTCGAAGGTCTCCTTTCGAGATCGGTGTTGGACATAGTCATTGCTTCTTTTTTCTCGATCGGAAGCCTCCCTCAACTCCATTTGAGCATCGGCAGCATCTTTCAAATATATGGCTACCGTCCTGTCAGCCTTAGTCTGTACTACGCTGGCTTCGGCCCTGACTTCCACCATTTCAGCCTTGGCCTTCACAAGACCAATCTCGAGCTCAGTATAGAAGCGAATAGGTGTTGCAAGGTGGAAAAGTCCTTAATGAGAAGAGAAATCAAGTGTATATATATAGTGGAAGGCGCTGATGGTTCATTAGTAGTCATGGCCGATCGGCTCTAACGTGCATTTATTATTTTTGGGGAAAAGAACCGATGTGACACTTCGGTAATTTCAATGCTTACGTCATAAGAGTGGTGCCATCATAAATGACTTCGGGAACCCAAATCGTTTCATATCATTTCATTCTAAAAAACGCAGGGACTATCTATATATGGTTAAAATCAGGGAACCTGATGTCGAAGTCTTAAACTGGGCTATGAGTCCGAGTCCGGGCGACTCGAAGTAGAATTCAGACCCGGTTGGAGCACACACACCTTGAGGAAGCAAATCGAAGGCCTGGCTCGAGGGCAATGCAATCTCGAGGGCACTCAAGAAAGAGCAAAAATTTCTCAAGGACATGTAGGTGAGGGCATAAATTAAAAGATAAGATTTGTACGGAATGGTACAGGTCCGTACTAGGTTATTGTACACTTGTACCAATTGAAGTCATTACTACAATTAGGAATGTACTATATTGGGATTTTCTCCTCCTATATAAAGGGGACCCCAATCATTTTGTAAGGATCATCTCACATTATTCACTACAATAGAATATTCTACTATGCTTTTCTTGCTTAACGCACTCAACAAGTGTTCTTCAACTTTATTGTTTTTACTTCATTTTTCATACTTTATCACTCTTAGCTGATCTAGAGGCCTCCAAGAAAGTCGAGTTTGAGGTCCTTGTTGTTATAGCAACACTGGTTTGGTTTATCAATTCTTCTTATATAAACTTAATATTACTTGTATATTCACTAGTACTTTTTTTTTTGGCAAAACACTAGGCTTAGCGCCTAGGGCTAATTTTTATTAATAAAAGAAAATTAAACAACAAATTACATTGTCAGGTGGTCTTAATCTATGAAATTGATAACATTTGAAAATTACATTAAAATTATTATCAATATTGAGTAGTGCGCTCAATATTGATATCACACGATAATTGCTAGCTATACTAGTCATGAAGTAACTAATAAAGCCAATGTACTTTGCATCCATAGATTGCTCTTGATGCTGCTCCCAGTTCCATTTCCAAGTGTAGTTCTTGAAGCTATATTTTCTCCATATTTGCTCTATCATTCTTATGCATGTCACCTTTCCTTCCTCAAGGGATTAAGCACATAGTGATGATACCACCCATAGAGGTCGTAGTAAGTGACACGGTATGATTAGAGTAATGTTTCTGTCTCCTAAATTGATCTGCATTATAATCTTCTTGTATTTGCATTCATCTGCATAGGCAATACGTGCCCTGATTTGAATTATTATTCTGTTGTCCGTGCTCTTTTGCAATCCTATTTCTTGTGTGTTTCTCGTTTGAAAATCTGCATGTTGTCCTTGCATTTGTTCCTTACCATTCCTATCTAATAATCCTGCAAAGATTTAACTATAGTACCTGCTGTTGCTGTTGTGCATTAGCAATGATCCATACATATTCATTCCTGCTGCCTCCTCTGTGTGCTCATTGTCCCTTTGCATTTTCCAGCTGTTGTGCTTTATTTCCTTTGCGCGTGCATTACTTCTGTTAGTATCGATCTTATGTAGCCGTATGCACCTATTCCCATTCTTGTTGTTGTTGTTCTTTCTGTAATTTCCACTCCAAAGACTGTACTGCTCTCGCACAAAATCAGCATAATATTTGAATGAAGCATTTGTTCTATTGGGAATGTCCAAAACTTTATAGAAAACTCCACATAGTTTTAGGTTCCCAAAATGCATGCCTTCACTTTGGCCGATACTACTACCTTTTGTTCTTATCGATAACATCCTTATCTTTAATTTTCTCTCATTGGATTGAATGCATTGCATTGATACCACCAATTGAGAGTCCATTAAAGAATAGGCTGTCACCATATAGAAAGGCAATGTAACATTAAAAAGCCCTGTATTTCCTGTTGCCCAGAAGTTCGTAATGTCATAGCTGTGTGTGTTATGGTTTACTTTTATCTCCCATGCGTCTGTCCAAAACATTACACCAGTAGTTCTCGAGTTTGTTATGAACAAAAATCTCTCCCACATGTTGATCGCATAACATTTGACAACAGTTAGCGTGCATGACATCTGTTGTCGTGCGTTATCTGCACCTTTTGTCCCCCTTGCTGCGTTCCTTTTGCTTCGTCGATTGAGCTGATGAAACGAGAAAGCTTTGTTCTGGAACGCACGTGAGCTCCACCTACAGCTGCAGCATAAAGAAATATATCCCATAGTACCTTCATCCTAGAGTATTGCATGCTTTTATGTATCCTAGATAACTTTCCATGTGCATTCCACTTTTCCATTTGATTCCTTTGCTCACTAGCATGTGTTGTCTGCCAGGCCTTCCACATTAAACCTTGTGTGAACATTAAAAGATTATTTAATCCGAAAGTGGATTGAAGCATGCTTTAATATAACGCAATGGCCTTTGTTGCCTGCTTTTCTCGAAAACATTTTTGCTGCACATGGTAGTTGTGTTTCTAATGCCATTTGCTTCTTGTTGTGCTCGAAATGAAGAGCAATCATTCTTATATTCCCAGATCTTGTCTCTAACTGAACCATGCATGTGATATTAAACACTTTTGCACCATGCTGGTTGTATATCCAATGAACTGAAAGCACGCTTTCACCCCATGCTGGTTGGGTTGCCAATGCCATTAGTCTTTGTTGTTGTGCTCGATTATTGATGTGTTTTTGTTATTTAGCATCAGTTATCTCGAAATTTGCAGCATGGAGTGCCATAAGCATCGTAGTGGCACCTGCGCTAGAGAAAAGATAGTTAGAAATACCAACCATTATATCCTCCTCCCTTAGGATTTGAATATATTGGTCGATTAAGTTGACATGCCTCCTGCTCTTCCTTTTCTCTTTGCTTCCTATCTCCTGTTCACCTTCGCCTTTAGACTTGGACATTGCAGCTTATCTTCATTAACCAACCTCCTTCCCTGTGCATCTAGATGCCAGAATTGTTGGCATTCTATTTCTCCATGATCTAAAGCATAATTAGCCAAGTGATCTGCCAGCTTGTTGCCCTCCCTATGAATATGAGTAACTGTGTAATTGCCCCCATTCATTAGTTGCATCATTTCCTCTACCTGCTCAGATATGATCCATGGTGGTTTCCAGATCCCATCCATTATCTTTTTTAATAACATTGAGTCAGTTTAAAGCCATACATGAGAGTATTGTTTAAATCTGTAGAACCTTAGTGCTTCTACCATGGCCTTCGCTTCAGCTACTGTGTTTGTTGTCTCCTCAATCTCTTTCCCTACTGACTTGACTATGTCACCATTTTCATTTCTTATACAAAAACCTATTGAGCTCCTGCCTGGATTTCTCCTCGATGCACCATCCGTATTAACTTTTAGCCATCCTGCACTTGGAAAGTCCCACATGACTTTTGTAACCTTAAGTTTAAGAGTGAAATTTTCCATCATAGCTAATAGATCTTGCCATTTGTGAGGTACCATGTCCATCCCAGGCTTTCTCACTTTCACCAATGCCTTGAGATTTGATGAAACTTGATAAATCACCCTGCTAGTTGTCACAGTATCACCATACTTCATACTATTTCTTCTTTTCCAAAGTTCCCAGACTACGCATGAGGGGAGTGCTTGCATTACTGGTTCTAGCCTTAAGCACACATTTTCAGTCCAACACTTTGTGATTGCTTGGTGCAATGTAAGTCCCTCCATAGCTATTCCTGCCCTCGATAAAAAATACTTCCAAGTTGTCTTTGCAGTTTCTGATCTAAAAAACAAGTGCTGAAGAGATTCCTCGTCAGGCTGTACACAACACCAACATTTTGATGGCATGCAGTAGCCTACCCTTTTCAAGAAATCATCTAAAGGTAGCTTTGCTTTCAACACTTTCCACATGAAAAATGCTATTTTAAAAGGCAGTCCCTTTACCCAAATCATCCTATAAGTTGTTCTTGTTTCATCTCTTCTTCTCGTATACTCCCATGCTGACTTAACACTGAAATATCCTCTTGTTTCCAGCATCAAACAAGGCATGTCAAGAACCTGCTGAGGTGAAGGTGGTTTGATTTTCTCCAGAATGTGTACTGATAAGTCTTCAGGAAGCAATTGAAATAGCATGTCCACATCCCACTCACCATCTAAGGTAACATCATGTATATTATGTACCTTTTCATCAATGCCAAAGTCTTGAGAAACTAAAAAATATAGTGCCCCAAGACCTGTCCAGTTTTCATACCAAAATAGTGAGGATCCCCTTTTTGTTTGCCAAAGGATTTGATGTTCAATCAGATCTCTGCATTCCAACATTTTTCTCCAAATGTGAGACCCCCTTTTCCATGGAACAATTACAGAATTTAATTTTTTACAGTATTTCTGACATACAAAAGAGCTCCATAGGCTTGGTTTTGTTCTAAAATTCCACCACAACTTGCTGAATAATGCCTTTGCTACATTATGCAGTGACCTGAAACCTATTCCTCCTTCCTCAACTGGCATGCATAAGGTATTCCATGAAGCCCAATGCCTACTAGTTCCTCTTACAGTGCTGCTCCAGAAAAACTGAGCAAACAATTTGTGCAACCTATTTATCATATACTTTGGAGGGTTTACAGCTGATAGTAGATGCATAGGCATGCTTTGCAGTACATGGGATATGAGAACTGCCCTGCCCCCTACTGATAATAACTTGCCCTGCCATGATTGCAGTTTGTCCATTACCTTAGTAATTAGGGGCTGATAGTATTCCAGCTTTCTTCTTGCATAAAATATAGGACAACCTAGATATATGATAGGGAAATCATTCCTATGAATGCCTGTGATCCTTTCCACCTTGCTGACCACTTCCATGTCTGTTAAATGATGCAGGTACACAGCTAATTTGGTCTGGTTAACAAGCTGCCCAGATGCAGCTTCATATGCCTTCAGCACTTGCATAATCAGCATTAGAGATGTTTCATCTGAGGATGAGAAAATAATCATGTCATCTGCATACACCAGATGATTGATCTTTGGACTCCACTTTGGCATCCCAAATCCAAAAAAATACAGGTTAGTATGTAGTGCATTGAGTCCCCTAGATAATGTTTCCGCTGCCAATATAAACAAAGTTGGAGATACAGGATCACCTTGTTTTACTCCCCTTGAGGACTTAAAGAACCCATGAGCTTGACCATTGATTAGAATAGAATACCAATTGTTTGAAACTAATCCAAAGGCAATCCCTATCAACCTTTCTGTGAATCCCATCTTTCTCAGTACCTTGATTAGGAATAGCCAAGATAATCTATCATAAGCTTTGGTCATATCTAGCTTCAGGATGACATTAGGTCCAGCCTTAGTTCTAAGCCTAATGTCAGTCACTATCTCCTGAGTTAGAAGGATATTTTCTACTATATTCCTCCCCTTAACAAAACTTGCTTGTTCCTTTGATATCATACTTGGGAAAAATTTCACTAGCCTTTCATGTACCACCCTCGATATAACCTTATTTGAAATATTACGAAGGCTTATTGGTCTTAAATCAGAAAAAGTGGTAACTTCTTTTTTATTTGGTAGAAGAACTAGGTTGGTGTGTGTTACCCACTTGGGTAGCTCATGACCATTGAAAAAAGCCCTCACCATGTCGTACAGGTCATCCCCTATTATGTCCCAACAAGAATGATAGAATTTTCCTGTCATACCATCTGGCCCCCAGCACTATCACCATTAAGTCCAAGTACTGCCACTTTAACCTCCTTTTTTGTTGGCTGCTTAATCAATTCTGCATTCTGCTCAGTCTTAATCTGATTAGGAACATGCTCTACGATATCAAATGATGAAGGAGTAGCTTCTTCTGTGAATTGTTCCTCGTAGAATTTGATAGCTTCTTTTGTAATTTCTTGTTAATCTTCAATCCAGGTTCCTCCACTATTTTGAATTCTGTTAAGATGAAGTCTCTTCCTCCTACTTCTCACTTGTGCGTGGAAGAACTTATTGTTCATATCCCCTTACTTGAACCAAGTCATGCCTGCCTTTTGTTGCCAATATTTCTCCTCTAGTGCAAGACATTTGATCAATTCTGCTTGAACCTTTTGTAGCCTTTCCATGTTCATCCCTGTAGGATTTGCTTCAAATTCTGCTTCATGAACCATCACTACCTCCTCCATGCTTGCTATCTTTGGGAAAATATCTCCAAATGTAGCCTTACTCCACAATGAAAGGGCCTTCTTTAATTTTTTTAACTTGTGATTAAAAAGAATATAAGGATTTGCACTGAAATTAGCTGTCCAATTCTCTTTCACCACATCTTTAAAAGTCGCATGTTCCACCCAAAAATTCAAGAACTTAAAACGCTTTTTTAATGGTGGAGTCTCAATATCACACTTTAGATACATTGGACTATGATCTGAACCAGTCTTTGACAAATGTTGCACCTCTATTCCTGGAAATGTTTATTGGAACTCAACATTGGCCAAACATCTGTCTAGCCTTTTGAATATACAGCCTTCCTCTGCTCTCCCATTCCACCATGTAAATATGCTACCTTTAAATCCAAGGTCGAAGAGATTGCAAGTGTTGACGCAGTGTCGAAAATCATCAATTTCATTCAATGACACAGGTAGCCCACCAAACTTCTCTTCTTCGTCCCATATTACATTGAAATCACCTCCTACAAGCCATGGTGCATCCATATCCCTTACCATTGCATATGATGAATCCCATAATTCTATCCTCTCAATTGCATCACATTTAGCATATATCAATGTTAGGACAAACTCTACATGCGATTCAGTATGAAACAAGCGTAGTGTTAATTGTTGCACCATATTGTACATAAAAGTTACCTCAAATACCTCATCTATGAAAGCCCAGATCTTGTTGGAAACATTTGAAATTGCCTGTGCAAGTCCTATCTTGTTTCTGTACCTTTCCAGTTTTTTTGCTTGTTGTTTTGGCTCCATTAATCCTACAAAATCATAGTGATTTTGCCTGTGCATTTTTGTCAACCTTTCAAAGGCCTGTTGTGTGTTGACTGACCTTATATTCCAAATGATAGCATTCATCACTGATTGTTGGATTTAGTTAGCGTTCTCCTTGTGTGCACCCCAAATTTCGGTGCTGCAAAATTATCTTTTTGTTGCTTCTTCTTACCTTTTGCTGCTGATTTTGCCTTTTCCACTTGCGTAGGTGATAAGTCACCTAGACTTGCAGCATTCATAAGGTGTTGGGTAGTCGATTCGTGATCCATGTCGTATTCTGATCTACCAGGTTCTTCTCCTTCTTCATTGTCTTCCTTCCCTCCTAATGTAGCTCCAAATGCATTTTTTTAGGGACCAAGGCCTTCTTTTCTCCTTGTTTTAACAGCTGCAACTGCTTTTTCTCCAATGTAACAGTAACATTTACTATTTTTGTTTTTTGTTTTTGGCTATTTCTCCTTCTCTGTTGGGTTGTGTCTTTGTGGGTCTTCTTGTGATTTTTGAAGTTTATCGTCTTCTGTTCCTCCAGGATCATTTACCTCTAGGCTTCTTCCTTCATAGTTTCTAATTTCTGTTACTTCTGCTATCTGATAATTATTGTTGTGCTCAACAATTTCTGATCCTTCCATTATTAAAAAATTACCAGTTGTATTATTGCCATTGGCATGGAGCTCTTCATTTACACTTTGCTCATTTACACTTTGCTCATCTTCTTCTTTGTCCTTCTCTTTTAGTTCCTCATCATCTTGTGCTCCTAGTGGTACTTCGTTCTCCTCACAATCGTATTCCCTTTGTGCATCCCATAGCCTGCCACCACAACCTTGCACTCTTTCTTTAAATGTAGACAATTTTGACCCTTATGCTTGATAATTTGGATTTTTATTAAGTTTCTTGTTCACAAATGTATCTTGTGATGGGTTTTCTCGGCATGATGTATTGATCTTCACTATTCCATCTCCTGTTTTATCCTTGAAACTTCTTTCTACCCATTGTGCAGTATCTTTTTTTGCTTTTGATGCCTCCTTTCCATTGACTAGACCTTAGTCGAACCAATACCCGATGAGTTAAGATGAAAAACTTGTGCTGCTGGATTTAGCTTTCCCCCATTATTGGCCATATGTTTTGGTTTTTGCTTTGTAGATGCTTGGTTATGAACTGCTGGACTGTTTGTTGCTACATTAGCTGCCACTATTGCCAATTGATTAACAGGTTCTTCCTCTTCATCTATCCCTTGTAATATTTCAAACTTGTTAGCTACTTGAACATGATCATTATCTTCATTGTCTACTGCCACCAATTCCTTACCACTGTTGCTTTGTGCTTCTGCTTGTCTATCTACAATGCTTGTACCCTCCTTGTTCTTATTGTTTTCAAGCTGCTTAGCTGGTGCCATCTCCATTCCATTATTATTGAGACTAGTATTTTGATTTACTACATTTCTAACTCGGTTGTCCTTCACTTCCTTCCATTGCTCTTTTGCTGTAACATTTACATTACCCACGACCTTTCCACTAGATAACATCATTATAGGCTGTGAGTTCCCTATGTCATGCTTCTTAGTTGTATCTGCTTGGTTAGCATTCTCCTTCTCCACATATAGTTCAGGGTGTATCCTCCAACATTTAAATTGATCGTGCCCTTGAAGTTTACAATGTCTGCAATATTTAGGCAGCATGTCATATTGAATTCTCACCCATTCAGTTCTTGTTGATTCTTTTAGCTTCATTGAATATGTCCATCCTCAGCTTTTTAGGCAAATCTACAAGTAGATCAACTAGTACCTTCACCCTAGCACAACTAGGTCTAGTTTTATTAATTGTTGCCATGTCTAGATGCATAGGTTTACCTACTACTGTAGCTAGAGAAAATAGACATTCCTTCACAAAAAAGGTTGGCAATAGACCTAGGAATGAAATCCAAGCCATTGTCTTGGGTGTTTCTTCATCTGCTCTAAACTTTGAGTCGTAAATCAATGGCCTAAGCTGATATTGATAGCCATCCCTGTCCTTTATGTAATGAGTTTTTGATGAGAAATAAAGATAGTCCTTCCTTAACGTCATTCTAATCAAAATGTGCCTATCCCTTAGAAATCCAATGTTACACTCACCTTTAATTCCGCATTGAATTGGTATTAACTTACGCAGTTGTTGAATTTTTGCGCTGCCATAAGAACATTTACCAACTATTGCATATTGTAAACCTTCGATGATATCCATCCTTTCTACTTCTGCTTCTGTGAACTGAATAACATGTTCTCCATTCAATATTGTAGGTGGATTAATGGGAATTGGCTCAACTTCCTGTTGCTCATGCATTGCAGCATTTAAAGTGCAAGGATTCAGAATTTTGGAGTAATCCAACGGTTGTTTGTTGTTATTTGTGTTCCCTGATGTTTGTGCAATGTTTGGAGGAGGTTGGGTAGGCAGCGCAGCCACAAAAGGTGGTTGGCCACCTGCCTGTGTGTTCATTACAAATGTAATTCTTTAGCACTTTAACAACATGACAAAGGTACAGCAGCTTTGCAAGAAAACGATGCTACTGTAATTCGAATTAGCTTCATGTTACTTACTGCTTATGGCTGTGAATCCAATTTCATAGTCCAAACTGTAAAAAACAGTAATTTCGATTTAAAATGAAGCTTAGAATTCAAACCAATCTTAGAAGAGAAGAGAACACTTTCACGTTATCAAAACAAGCTGTTGTACTGAAAAGTAGCGCTGGAATTAGCTGAATCGCTGAAATTGAATGAAGAACACTGTCTGCTACAGTAACTCGTGAAAATGAAATTAAGATCTACAAAAATTGACTATAGATCTGAAGTTGAAACTAATTGGGTAATATTCGTAAGGAATTTATGTATTTTTTGAGACCAAGTTTGGTTAGTTCCACCACCGGATGCCGAAGTTATGACCGAAAAATGATGACGAAATTACTATTCCTTCTCTTTCTAGAGAGAATGCAATAACTTTGATCGATTGTTTGTTTTTTTTTAAATTATTGTTGTAGTATTTTTTTTCTTTTGTAGGATTATGAGCATAGGAAGAAAAGACACTGGAACGTGCAAAAGCGAGCCAGATGGTTGGAACTAGTGTAAGGTACCCGCACAAAAAATCATACCAGAGAGAAGTTTGAGTATCCCGTAAGCTGCTATTGCTTCGGCCTTTGGCTTTTTAGGGAGTTTTATTCACTATTACTAGAATAAATCATATATATTTAAAACCATGAATTATCTTTAATTGTTACCCATATTTTTCGAGGTAAACATATACTGATTTAAATTAGGTTTGCCCCAAAGATTCATTTCTTGTACCGCATATAAATCAACTAATTGATTCTGCCACATGACATGAGCTTTTGAGTTTTTTAGATGCATATTCAAGATACAACCAAATAAAAATGGACCCTCTAGATGAAGAAAAAACATAGTTAACCATAGACAGTGGAACTTATTGTGATAATGTCATGCCATTTGGCTTGAAAAATGTTGGAGCCATATATCAAAGATTGGTGACTAAAATATTTCTAGAAACATCTAGGAAAAACCATGAAAGTTTACATAGACTATATGTTAGTCAAGTCAGTATAAGCGGGAGATCCTTTTCAGCACTTATCATACACTTTCGAGACTCTCCGCAAGTATAATATGAATCTAAATCCGAAAAATATGCTTTTGGTGTGACTTCAGGTAAGTTTTTAGGTTTTCTTGTTTCTAATAGGGATATTAAAGTGAATCCTGTGCAGATCAAAGCTATCAAGGAAATACCAGATATACTCACGAGCAAAAAAGAAGTGCAGAGATTAACAGGAAGGATACCAATCCTGCAGAGGTTTATATCAAAGTCATCATAAAGAAGCTTTAAATTATTTTCAGTATTGAAGAAACAGAATCAGTTTGAATGGATTGATGTATGCCAACAAGTTCTCAAGGACTTAAAATCATATCTATCAAATCCGTCTTTGATAGCACAGCCAAAAGAGAGTGAAAGGCTACTCAATTACCTCACTATGTCAGATGTGGCGGTAAGTGCGGTATTGGTATGAGAGGAGAAAGGTAAGCAATCCCCAGTTTATTATGTCAGTAAATCTTTACTAGATGCAAAAACACGATATCCACACTTGGAAAAACTTGCTTTAGCATTAATTATGGCATCTAGAAAGTTAAGACTTTATTTTCAATATCATCCTATTTCTATAATAATTGCTTCCCCCTAAGGAATATACTGCATAAATAGGAATTATTTGGTAGATTAGCTAAATGGGCAATAGAACTCAGTAAGTATGATATTATATATCAACCTAGAAATACAATAAAATCACAGGTTTAAGCAGATTTTGTAGAAATGTTTAGTACGAATTTAGCTCCTGAAGCAGAAAAAGAACTATATGTATTTACGAAGCTAATTTGAGGACTTGGACCCTATTTACCGATCATTCTTCGAATATTAAAGGAGCAGGTTTAGGAATTGTACTGATTCCACCTTCAAGGGAAGTCATAAGACAAGCAATAAAATGTTATCCAATTACTAACAATTAGGAAGAGTACAAATCTGTGGTTGCAGGTTTGCAATTGGTACGAGAACATGGTATAGAACAAATTGTGATCAAAAAGGGTTCGCAGTTGGTGGTTAACCAGATGCAGTGGACTTGCGTGGCAAGAGAAACCCGAATGCAGAAATAATTGAAAAAGGTGCGAGAATTGCTTAGACAATTTCAGACATGGAAAGCCGTGCAGATACCCAAGGAAGAGAATGCAAAAGTAGATGCGTTGGCAAATCTCGCGCTTGTCGTGGCTATAACAAATGCAGAAAATGATATTGTGATACATTTGTTTCATTCAACACTCGACCAAGACAAGAGTAAGGTAAATTTCAATCATTTAACTTGCGATTGGAGAAATGAATTCGTGAACGTTTTGCAGTACGGTATCCTTCGTGAGGACAAGAAGAAGTCATAATTGCTTCGACAAAAAGGCTCTTGGTATTGCTTAATTCGTGAAAATTTATATCGAAAGATGTTTGGCGGACCTTTGGCACGGTGCCTTGGACCATCACAAATGGAGTACATAATGAGAGAAGTACATGAGGGGCATTGTGGCAATCAAGTCGGGGGAAGATCATTGGTGAAAACATTAATAAGGTTAGGTGTCGCGCCCCCCTTTTTTCCATTTTGACGGGGATGTCCGGGTTCCGACATTCCATGGTGTGTAATGACTCATTTACTTTTGGGAATTGGGTATTTGAAGAGTCGCCACCTAATGGATTAGGGTGCGTTAGGGCACCTAGAGTGATTAACTCTTGGATTGGTTTGCATTACCAGAGATTAGGGTAAGGGCTCGAAGTAACCTCGAGGGGAAGGTGTTAGGAACCCCTCTTGGTCCACAATTGTGGGTCCCGGCTGAACTTATATCAAATTAGTCCATTACAAGTAAACAATTGAATTAAATAGGTTGCAAGCAAAGCACGTTGGATAACTCAAGTAATAAGATAAAGATTTGGACAAGTTGTAAAACAAAGGTTTTAAATAAAAAGGGGAATTTTGGTAAAGGAGGGGACCTAGGTTGGTTATCCTATAGGATCATCCCACACAATTTTCAGTAAACACTCCTCAATGAGGGGCTACATGTGACATTAGCGCATAGTCATCATATCCCATGTCTACCATTCCCATCCCCTTATTGGTCATGCAAAGCGAGTGTTTGGTCAGCAATCTCTATTGCATGATGCTACCCGTCCCGTCTTAAAGGTCCTGGAGGGAGTTAGGACCTCTACCTATAGGTGGTTCGAGACGGACCCCTAAGGTTTTAAAAGGTGAAAAATTCTAAGGCGACAAGCAAAACACTTAGGAATTTCATCACATAGAAAGAAGCAATTAGAGGCTCAAAGTTTCCTCCTCAAATAAGCACATAATAGCATGACTAAAACACAATTAAGGTCTTTTATCAGACAGTATCCCAAGACAGGATATCTAGGTGAATATGCAGAATTAAGCAACTTATTTTTAGACACTCAGGAGTAGTGATCCTAGCAGTTGCCTATGGATTTTTAAAAGCTTGTTAGGATCAGAAAAATGTTAAGCAATAGAAATAGTTTTCAGAAATGCAGTTTTGAAAACGCCCTAAAGGCTTGCCTATACGCAGAGTACTGATTAGCACATTTGTATAGTTAAACAAAGCAGGTTTTGAAACAAATTTTCTGTAATACTTATAGGCATGATATCTAATGATATTGAGGCAGTTTTAAAGAACTTGTTTCAGGAAACATGGAATACTTAGTTAAACAAATTCAGAAGTGAACTATGTGTGGACTAAGTTGAATTATTTAGACTAACTTAGATTGAGAGGCAGGAATTTGAGTATGATTTCCTATAGGCATGATATCTACGTTTGATACTGATTTAAAAGACTTGCAGGCATGGAAACATACATAACACTTGTTATAACAGGATCTGGATTAAGTCCTATAGGCATGGCATCTATTAGTTAATCTAATTTTAAGACATTGAAAGCATACACAAATACTCATCATAATAGAATCTGGATTAAGTCATATAGGCATGGCATCTATTGGTTAATCTGATTTTAAGACATTGAAGGCATGATTATTTAGAACCTATAGGTATAGTTTATAGCATGGTGAGATGACAAAATATAAAGCCCTATGAGCATGATTTCTACTTGACAAAGCGATCAGATTAAATATAAAGCCCTATGGACATGATTTCTACTTGTACTACCCTATAAAACATGTATCTACTCATCCATTTCACTAAATACCCCAATATTTGTTTACAAGTTATTACAGACCAATGAATGAATTACATAAGTAAATAAGAAAAATAAGAAGCTATTTTATAGGGAACCTTCGATTAGGCCCAGATTCACAAAGCCTCCAATGGACTCAAATGCCTCAATTCCATAGACAATGACATAGTCTAGGTGCATCAAAGTTCCCTAAGGATCTCAAGGATCCTGGGCAGTGCTTACACCTGGACTTGGTATCAAAGAATTGAACAAGTGCACTGTGGAAGGGCCAGCCTCAGTATGCCAGAGTTCAGAGGGTTCTCAAGAGGATCTTAAGGCATTACATATACTGGAGGGGGAACTTATTGAGTTGGAGTAAAGTGAAAGTGATTGACACAAGTTGAGAGGTTTTAGTAAAAAATTTGCATTAAAAAGGAAGTCTGTTTGAAAGTAATGTAGTAAAAAAACAAAGACTGTTTGTAAAGAGATTGAAGAAATGAACAGAAGTCCAAACACAACATCTTAGGAAAGGTTTATATATAGCCAGTAGTCATAGAACCAAAGTAAATTCAGTAGTCACAAATAGGGGTCAAGGGGTTTGGGATACATAGAACACGTGATTGCAAGCACATAATCATCGAAGGTCTAGGAATTGGTATAGACATGCTCATAAACAGCTGGCCAGGCATAGTCACAAAACCAGACACAAAGAACAAGATCACTTACAGGGGTGATAGGGATATGGGGATTCATGGAGCACATAATGATAAGCACACAACAAGTAAGAGATAGACATGCTCAGAAACAAGTAGAGGGGCAACATACTGTTCTAGAGGAAGGGATGTATATAACATGCTAATAATGTAAATATCAACTACAAGTTTCACAACAAAACAACAAACAGAAGCAAACCAGAAACAGGATGAACTGAAACAATAAGAGAATCATATTGTTGTTGGAACTTTGAATTGAAACTAGAACATATCAGTAATGAGGATAGTGAGCAGAATGAAAGAACAAGAGAACACAATGGTTAGCCTTGGCATGCAGTCGACTAACTTAAAGTAGTAGCAAGTAGTACAAAAGAGAGAGCATAATGTTTGAGTGTAAGAGATAGTTTTTGAACCAAGAGTTTGTGTGTTGTGCTAATGAAAGACTAGAGTATTTATAGTCCAAAAGCAGGTAGTAAATAAGGTAGAAATCAAATACCATTAGAAACTAAGGAACTGAGAGTCAATCAGTCAGGAAATCAAGGTAAGTACTCCCTTAAGTTAAGGGAATTAATTCGAACGGTAAGAACCAGTAGCATATAAGGCAAGAAATCAGTATATGACCAGTAAGAAAAGAATCAAATTTAGTAAGTATATGGTAAGCAATTAGGGCTAAGTTCAGAAAACTCCTAATTAAGGAAATGGTTCAGTAAGAATAAAGTGCCACAACAAATAATGTAGGAGAATCAGTTGATTTAAATAGACGAAGTAGAGATTTAGGGTTTAAAAGAGAATCCTCCAATCAGACCATAAAATAAGGAAATCGAAATCAATCAAGAGGAATTTATGATTCCATGCTCATCAGATAAATAGAGTAAGAACAAACAGACGTAGCAACCGGGCAAGGCTAACAATAGAAAGAGGCAAGTCCCAAACAATCGATGAACATAATCACATAGATGTGGTATAATTTAGGCTAAAAGCTTAATAAGAACACATTTGAGGCAGGGTAATCACAGAAACTTAAACAAGAATCGAGTATTCATGCTAACACACAGAACCAAATAAAGAAAATCTAGAAATATTAGGAATTCTAACACAGGCTAGTTGAAAAAGCAGTAAGAACATAGAAATAGTCGAGATATGTAAAGGATAGAAGTTTAAACATAAGAAATTGGCTTAAACAAGGTGTACAAGAAGAGATTCGAAAAAACCTAACTTCAAAAGAAAGTAAAAACAACTGAAATCGATGATTTTTGCAAAAGTGGTTAGAGAACAGTGTAAAACATAAAAGGAACTGACTTGAATTGTTTAAAATAGCATAGATCTAAGAGATGCAAACAAAAATTAGGGTTTCAAAAGAAACCCAAATATAGATGGAAGAACCAGCCCTAGAACTTCAAAGATCGTAACAAATACAGTGTGATTTTGCTTAAAATCACACCGGAATAGCCATGAAAAGCTAAAACAGTAAGCCCTAGGTACAAGTCGGCATGGCCCAGGGCCCTTGAAGGCCTCAGAGAAGATGAGAAAGGTAATGGAGGAGCCATTGGAGGCTTGGGGTTAAAGGGTGGTCACCGGAGAAGACCGGAGAAGGGAGGCGGTTGAAAGGGGTTTAGGGTTAGGTTGATAGAACAGAGGATATGAGAGAATCTGAGGGAGGTGGTCTTTTGGAAATGAGGTAGCGTTAGGGGGTCTTAGGAATTAAAAAAGGAAAGGAATCATATGGGCCATTGATCTGGGAGATCAACGGCTAGGATTTGATTTATGTTGGATCGGATAGATGGGTTTCAGGTTTGCGTAAGTATTTATAGGGTCGGGGTCGGGTAAATGGGTATGAAATTGGGCTGGGTTTGGGTTCAATTTAGGCTATAATCGAAATGCAAATCTGGCTATAGTTTAAATAGCCAATTTTCCCCTATTTAATTTATAATAAATAATAAACAATTTTTGAAAAATAATTTTATGTACCATAATGATTTAAAATATATATTTATTATTTTAAAAATATAGGGACCAATTTTACGCATATAAAATGTAATTATACATTAAGGGCTAATATTGCAATTGTATAGAATTTTAGCTTAAAATACCAAATGCAATTATAAAAATGCATAAAAAATATATTAATCATATTTTGTCATAAGTATAGAAATTAAATGAATAAATTATCATAACAATAATTTGAAAAATAATTATTGGGGATTTTGTGAATAAAAGGGGAGGAAATAAATCAATTTAAATCCTTAAAATTATGAAAAATTTATAAAAACCTTGTGCATGCTTGTATATGCATGTGTATGATATTTTGAAGGTATTTATGCATATTTAAAATATATAGGAAAAATTGGGTATGAACAGCTACCCCTCTTTACCCGGGAAGGATGAAAGAGTTTTCGGGTAAAGAAATAATGGCCAATTTTGACTAGACGGGATGTTTTGAAAGACGGAGGCCGGACTCCGATTTTTGAGCTGCCTATATATCCCTAGTTTTATAGGAATAAGGCCATGTGTAGTTTTGGATTCATTTGTGGAGTATGCAGACGAAATTACTGCAAGAACGGACACGCGATGCGGAAGCGGCTACGGTGAGCAGTTGAAGCTCGGGGCGGTTAGGGGAACATGAGCGAGATCGCTCCTGCTATGATAGCGGTTGCTTACTTGTTACCTGCAGATAAAAGATGCTACAAACGTATTTACGAAAATTTAAACATGATGCATATTCCTTTGGACCATGAAGGTTGTCTTTGGACGGTTAAAGATGACGTCCTTAGACCATGATGTCCTAGGCCATGAATTCTTTAGTGAGGGATTCGAAGGCCATAAAATGATGTTCTCAGGCCATGACAATGGTGCCTCCGAACCATGACGCCTTTGAATAATGATATGCAAGTTTGAGAGATCCTCAGGCCATGGCATGGTGTCTTTCGGCTATGAGAATGATGACTTTAGACTATGACGCCTTCGGATAGATTGACGATATTTGAGCCTATGAGATGCAATAATAAGATGTTAACAAGAGAAGGCTTAGTCTTGTGAAATGGAGGGCAGAGCTTAGCCCGATTGAAAAGGGAATAGATAGCAAAAATATAACAATATCTTGTGCAAGAGAGACAACGCTTAGTCCCATACTAATGTGGAGGCAAGGATTAGCCTCATGCAGATAGAAAGGAAAGGATTAGCCTGATGCAAAAAGGAAGGCAACGATTAGCCTTATGGAGTCAAGGATCAGGCTCATGCAAATATGGAGTCAAGGATTAGCCCCATGCAAGTGGAGAGGCAGGGATTAGCCTCATGCTAACATGGAGTCAGGGATTAAACTCATGCAAATAGGGAGGCAGGGATTAGCCTTATGCAAGTAGAGAGTCAAGGATTAGCCTCATGCAAGTATGGAGGTAAGGATTAGCCTCATACAAATATGGAGGTAAGGATTAGCCTCATGCAAATATGGACTCAAGGATTAGACTCATGCAAATATGGAGGCAAGGATTAGCCTCATGCAAGTGGGGAGGCAGGGATTAGCCTCATGCAAACATGAAGTCATGGATTAGACTCATGCAGGTAGGGAGGCAAGGATTAGCCTCATACAAGTATGGAGGCAAGGATTAGCCTCATGCAAATATGAAGGCAAGGATTAGCCTTATGTAAATATAGAGTCAAGGATTAGACTCATGCAAATACGGAGGCAAGAATTAGCCTCATGCAAATGCGGAGTCACAGATTAAACTCATGCAAACATGTTGTCAGGTATTAGACTCATACAGGTAGGGAGGCAAAGATTAGCCTCATGTAGGATGGAGTCAAGGATTAGACTCATACAGATCGGGGGATAGGGATTAGTCCTATATAAAGAGCGAGCAGTGAATAAGAGTAGTGCATGTCTTAGCTGGAGATGTATCCGATGTCTGATGGCCTGATTGATAATGAATTATCTTTGTGTATACATGTTTTGCGAGTGCTATCGTTACGTCAAATGTACTTGCATTCAAAGAAAAGTTGTATGTTTGGTGAGGGGAGGTTGGTTCTTGCTTCGTCTACCGGGCTTGCTCTGCTTCATTTTGAAAGCCTTTTGAGTTCCCCTGGGTGACACCTCACTATTATGGAAGTAGAGTTTTCAAAAATATGCAATATTTGAAAAATAGAGTTGTTTTAGAAACATATTGATATATCAAGTAATTTTGATGAACTAGTGACTGTAACATGTCTCAAAGACATTGCAATTCTCTTATGGAATTTTGAGGGTCCTCATCAAAAATTTGCCCTAGTTTGTTAGATGATCCTTCAGCTATTGCGGAAAATAGGCCTTGCTAAACCTTCCTCGGAATTTTAAGAATCCTTCTAAAAATTCTGCCCTAGTTTCTTAGCTGATTACTGAATTTCTAACGCATGTTGGCGTTGGTCGGACTTGCTCCGGAATTTTGAAGACCCTCCTCAAAATTCTACCCCAATTTCTGATCTTGGGAGCAATGAAAATTTATTATGATATGACCGAACCCATAAGGTTTCCTGCGTATCCCCTCTTAAATGGGAATCAGGTCAAACGTAGTTCAATTACATCAAGTGGGAAATATACATAATCTAAGCAAAGAATCTCTTGACTGCGTTTGAATTTATTGGTTTTGTCCAGACTTCTCCATCCATTTCTGCAAGTATGAGCGCTCCTCCTATTAGTAATCTGTGAACCATGTACGGGCTTTGCCAATTGGGAGAGAATTTCCCTTTGGCTTCATCTTGATGTGGGAAGATTTTATTCAATATCAGCTACCCTGGTGCGAATTGTGTTGGTTTGACTCTTTTGTTGAAAGCTCTGGACATTCTGTTCTGATAAAGTTGGTCATAACACACTGCATTCATTCTCTTTCCATCGATATGGGCCAATTGTTCATAGCGGCTCCATATCCACTCCGCATCGCTGAGTTCAGCTTCCTATACGACCTTAAAGAAGGAATCTCCACCTCGGCTGGGATGACAGCCTCGGTACCATAAACTAGCATGTAGGGAGCTGCCTCGGTTGATGTGCAAAACGTGGTGTGGTACCCCAATAGAGCATAGGGTAAATTTTCATGTCATTGATTGTGGTTTTCTACCATTTTCCTTAGTATCTTTTTGATTTTTTTGTTGGCGTCTTCTACAGCTCCATTCATCTGAAGTCTATAGGTTGTGGAATTCTTGTGCTTGATTTTGAAAGCTTTATATATAGCTTTCATTAGATCACTGTTGGGATTGGTAGCGTTGTCAGTAATAATGGACTTAGGAGCTCCGAATCGGCAGACAATATGTTCCTTGACAAAATCTGTGACGACCTTCTTTGTTATAGCTTTGTAGGATGCAGCTTCTACCCATTTTGTGAAGTAATCAATGGCTACCAGAATAAACTTGTGTCCATTTGAAGAGGTAGGCTCAATTGGACCAATAACATCCATTCCCCAAGCAGCGAATGTCCAAGGTAAGCTTGTTGCATTGGGCTCGTTTGGCGGCAATTTTATCATATCGGTGTGTACTTGACATTGAAAGCATTTGCGAACATACTAAATGCAATGTATCTCCATGATCATCCAAAAGTAACCTGCCCTGAGTATCTTCTTTGCCGAGATGAAACCATTCATGTGCGGACCACAGGTCCCAGCATGCACATCCTCAAGTAGCTTAGAAGCTTCCTTCGCGTTGACACATCTTAGCAATCCCAGATCGAGGGTTCTTCTATACAGGTTTCCTCTACTGTGGAAGAAGTGATTGGACAATCTCCTGAGTGTGCATTTCTGAGCGTGGTTTGCATGCTCCGGGTATTCTCCTTTTGATAAGTACTCCTTGATGTCATGGAACCAAGGCCTTCCATCGACTTCTTCCATGACATGGGCATAATATGCCAGCTTATTATGGATCCTTACTAGAATGGGATCAATGTAGTTCTTGTGTGGATGTTGTATCATAGATGACAAAGTGGCCAATGCATCGACAAAATCATTCTAAACTCTGGGCACATGTCAGAATTCTATCTTTGCAAACCTATTTCTCAATTCCTGTATGTGGTGCAGATATGGCAATATCTTAGAATTCTTGGTGGCCCACTCTCCTTGTATCTGGTGCATAAGCAAATCTGAATCACCTATTACCAACAACTCCTGAATGTTCATGTTGACTGCCATGTTGAGCCCTAGTATGCAGGCTTTATATTCTGCCATGTTGTTGGTGCAGGGAAATCTGAGTTTAGCAGATACGGGATAATGTTGACTCATTTCTAATACCAAAACTGCTCCAATACCTACTCCTTTGAAATTTGCGGCTCTGTCAAAGAACATCGTCTAACCATCATATTCTTCGGTAATGTCTTCTCCTACGAATGATACTTCTTCATTAGGAAAATATGTTTTCAAGGGTTCGTATTCTCCTCCCACCAAATTTTCAGCAAGGTGATCGGTCAATGTTTGTCCTTTGATTGCCTTTTAAGTTACATAGACGATATCGAACTCACTTAGCAGTATCTGCCATTTGGCCAACTTTCCAGTCGGCATGGGTTTCTAAAATATGTACTTTAAAGGATCCATCTTAGATATGAGGTATGTAGTGTAGGCACAGAAGTAATGCCTCAACTTCTGGGTCGTCCAGGTCAAAACATAGCAAGTGCATTCAAGCAATGAATACCGTGCTTCATAAGGTGTAAACTTCTTACTCAAGTAATAAATGGCTTGCTCCTTTCTTCCTGTCTCATCATGTTGTCCCAGAACACATTCGAAAGCTCCATCCAATATAGACAGATAGGGTAGCAAAGGTCATCCTGGTTTTGGTGGGACCAGAACTGGTGGTGTGGACAGCTACCCCTTGATCTTGTCAAAAGCTTTCTGACAATCCTCGGTCAACCTTGTCTCGACATATTTCCTTAGCATCTTGAAGATGGGTTCACATATGACTGTGGATTGTGCTATGAATCGACTGATGTAGTTGTGTCGTCCTAAGAAGATCATCACATCCTTTTTGATCTTAGGTGGTGGTAACTCCTGAAAAGCTTTGACTTTATACGGATCCAGCTCGATCCCTCGACGACTAACAATGAATCCTAGAAACTTTCCTGCGGGAACCCCGAATGCACACTTTGTAGGGTTCAACATCAAATTGTACCTCCTTAGCCTGTCAAAGAACTTTCTCAGGTCCGCTCTGTGATCAGCGGCCCTCTTGGATTTGATAATGACATCGTCTACATACACCACTATTTCTTTATGTATCATATCATGGAAGATGGTTGTCATGGCTCTCATGTAAGTGGCCCCAACATTCTTCAGACTGAATTGCATCATCTTGTAACAACATACACCCCATGGTGTAATAAAAGCTGTCTTCTCTGCGTTTTCTTCATCCATCCAAATCTGATGATAACCCGTGAAGCAATATACAAAGGATTGGAGTTCATTCTTGGCGCAATTATCGATCAGGATATGTATATTTGGTGGTGGGAAGTCGTCCTTGGGACTTGCACTATTTAAATCACGGTACTCAACATATACCCTGACCTTCTCATCATTCTTCGGAACTGGCACAATGTTAGCCAACCAGGTTGGGTACTTAACCACCCTGAGAACTTTGGCTTTCATCTGCTTAGTAACTTCCTCCTTGATTTTCAAACTCATGTCTGGTTTGAATTTTCTGAGTTTTTGCTTGACTGTGGACACATGGGATTAGTAGGCAACTTGTGAGCCACTATTGATGTGCTCAAACCGGTCATATCATCATACGACCCTGCAAATATGTCCTCATATTCCTTTAGAAAATAGATGTATTCTTCCTTCTCTGTTGGTGACAAATGAATGCTGATGCGAGTCCCCTTGACGATTTCGGTGTTTCCCTAATTTACTGCTTTGGTTTCGTCCATATTGGACTTAGGCTTGTTCTCAAAATTCTCAACCGCCCTGACAATTTCCTCGGGTATCTCATCTTCCTCCTCTGAATCACTATTCTCATGTTGTGTTGCCTCATTACATGTCACAGTAAGTGGTTCATCAGGAAAAGTAATAATAATGGCGTTGTGGAAAGAAAAACTGTAAAGATAGTAGTGAATAATAAAGAGCAAATGCATTTGATTAAAACTTTGAGAAATTGTTCAAACAAAGCACGACTCGATGAATCGAGCATTTATTTTGAAAGAAAGAAATCTTAAAAAAAAATTGCCAGAAATTTTAAATGCCTAGAATGGCTATAAATTCTGCCTAGCTACCCAGGGACTCGGCGGGCTTGGGATGGTGTGGCGGTCCAGTTTCTGAGAACAGCTCCCTTTGCAACAGTCTGAATGGTGAGGCCTTCATCCTCCTCCTCCTCAATTACAGTAATCCATGTCCTCATCTTCCAAGAACAGATCCTTCAGCCCAGCTAGTGCTTCTTCTTCTGCGGTTCCCTATATTGTGTCAACCTGATGATAAGCCTGTTCCAAACGTGGCACCGGTTGCTCGAAAGGGTAATATGGTCCATGCCATAGAGGAGACCAATCCCTGTACTCTTGTCATGTATATTGGTATCCGAGCCCAAAGATGGTACCATGATTTTTCAGTTGTATTGGCATGATGATACCTTGGAGGTTCTATTCCAACCCTTTGCCGGGTTCATATCCGGCCCATACTAGTATGCTTTCTATCTTGTTACTCCACCACTTATCCTTGTTGACGGCATTGACTCGTTCGATGTGACGATAGGTTTCCCCTCCTAGCCTTCTTTTATGTAATGGCTGGGATGGTTTGGCTAGGGTATATGGGGTTACTTCCATCTCTGTG
The DNA here is from genome assembly GCF_000715075.1 of Nicotiana tabacum. Classification (NCBI taxonomy): domain Eukaryota; kingdom Viridiplantae; phylum Streptophyta; class Magnoliopsida; order Solanales; family Solanaceae; genus Nicotiana; species Nicotiana tabacum. The sequence continues at coordinate 78,289,962 of NC_134089.1, read as the reverse complement.
AATGATTAACTCTTGGCTGTTCCATTCAAACTTCACGGCTTGATGTAGTGTGGAAGGCATGGCTCCAGCAGCATGGATCCATGGGCGGCCCAACAAAAGATTATATGAGGCTGGTATGTCAAGCACTTGGAATTCAACGTCGAACCAAGTTGGCCGCATATACAAGCAAAGGTTGATTTCCCCGATCGTAGGACTCTAGGACCCATTAAAAGCCTTCACATTCATGTTTCCTGTCCGTATTTCATGGAAACCTTTGTCCAACCTTTTCAGGGTTTCCAATGGACAAATATTTAAGCTCGAACCTCCATCAACCAGGACCTTGGCAATGAACTTGTCTTCAAATTGTACCGTGATATGCAGCGCTCGATTGTGATTCAAACCTTCGGGCAGTAGCTCATATTCATGGAAGATAATCTTATGGCTCTCCAACACTTGACTGACCATGTTGGCTATTTTTCCACCGGTGATGTTATTTGGTACATATGCCTTGCTCAACACTTTCATTAAAGCGTTCTTGTGTGCCCCTGAATTCTGCAATAGTGACAGTATAGATATCTGAGCAGGGACTTTGTTCAGATGGTCAACAACAGAGTACTCCTTTGCTTGCACTTCCTCCATAGGTCATCCGGCCCGGTCTCAATGATATGCTGCCTAGTAGTGGCCTCCTTACTTGAACCTCCCAGGTGTTCAAGTGTATAGACTCTTCCAGTTCTAGTCATCCCTTGTGCAACGTTAGATTCCTCTACCCTAGTCTTCCCTTTCCGTCGAGCCTCGGAAACATAATCCCAGGGTATTGCCTTTGAGTTGAATAAGGGTGTGGTTTATACCATCACAGTAAAAGGTGCGACCACTTCTACTTCAAATAGAGCAGAGGTGGTTGGGGGCGAAACCACTTTTACTTCGAATGGAACTGATGCAGTCACATCAACATCGATTGGTGCTTGAGCCTGAACCACAATATGAGTAAGTGTGACTGCAACCTTAAAGTCATAGCATTCTCGAATAAGCCCGATTGACCCCTCAAGGTCCCATTCTTCATTTGTCTCTATAACATATACACCACTACCTCTGTGATCAGGGAGGGGATTGTTGTGGACATTAGGTACGACTTCCTTTGCTTGTATGACCTTGTTGTCAATGAGCATCTGGATCTTATCCTTCAATGTTCGGCATTCAGCAGTGGTGTGCCCTTTCATACTAGAATGGTACACATGTGTTTTGTTCGGATTTACCCATTGGGATGGATTTTCTAATGCCACAGTGGGAACATGAGTGTCGTAGCCTGCGACTTTTAACCTTTCATATAGTTGGTCGATGGGCTCAGCAATGTTGGTGTATTTTCTAGGAGGCTTGCGGTCGAAGTTGGGTCTTGGTATAGGATATTTTTTGCAAGCTCGTGGTGATTGGAAGTGGGATGGTTGGGAATTATAGGTGTGATGGACAATGGCTGGTTGGGAATATCTGGGAGATAAAGGCTTATATGTAGGTGGTGATTTTTGGTACAAAGGTGTTTGATATGTGGGTAGAGGTCTTTGATAGGTGGGTGGAGGTGTTTGATATGGAGTGGAGATTTTGAGCCCTGGGCCACCATTACTTCCCCAACATCTTTCTTCTTCGATATGCCACCTGATTGTAGTGTCTTATTTGTGGCTTGCAACACCTCGAAGTTCGTTACCATCCCGCTCATGATTCCTTCCTCGATCCTTTCCCTGAGCTTGATGATATCAGAGAATTGGTGATTTTTCGATGACCATCAACCTCTCATAATATTGTGGATCATGTGCCCTGACAAAGAATTTATTCATCTGTTCTTCCTCTAAAGAGGGCCTGACCTTGGCCGCTTCCGACCTCCAGTGTGTAGCGTACTCACGGAAAGTCTCAGTAGATTTCTTCTTAAGACTCTGAATGTAAAAGATATCGGGTGCATTATCTGTGTTGAATCTGAACTAGTCCATGAAATCTGATGCCATAATTACCCAATTCGACCATTTCTTGGGATTTTGGCCGATATACCAAGACAAAGCGTCCCTAGTGAGGCTCCTTATAAAGAGCTTCATCTGGATCTTTTCATCTTTCCTAACCCCGATAAGCTTGTCACAATAGGTCCTTAAATGAACCCTGGGATCACCTGTACCATCGAACATTTAGAACTTGGGAGGTTTGTACCCCTCTGGCAGTTCGACATACGGCTGTATGCACGGATTTTCATAGTTCAAACCTTTTATTCCTCTGTCACCTTCAACACCCTGAAATCGGCTTGTTAGCTTCTTGAGTTCTTTATCCATGTTTTTAATGAGCAGGTCCTTCTTGGAGGATTCTGGTGTATATGAGATGGCTGGGTAGAATTAGGTATAGTTTCCACATACATGGTTGCTTTGATGAGTACCAGGAACTTGGGTATAGTGATGGTCATTAGTGGAGTTTTGGGGATCGGGAATGGGTTGTGTGTTTTGGAGAGTGTGGTAAGTAGTGGTTTGTGGGTACGGAATTGGTTGATGATGATGTTGCGGTAGAGTTGGTATTGGTAATGGATTGATATTTTGGGGTGGAGTTCTGTATTGATTTGGTACATGAGGATTTTGTGGTTGTTGGTTTTGTGTGTTCTAAGGAGGTGTCGGGTTCTTTGTGTTTTGTTGATGGATGTCCAGGACATTGAGGGTAAGTGAAAGGTTTGCCAAGTTGCTAACCCGCTCAAGTTCTCCTTGCAGTTCTAGTATCTTTTGTTCCAGTCTCAAACCCAAGTCATTCGGGGCTAGTGTACTACGGCCATCTGAAGTCTCTCCATTCTCAACATTCTCCTTTCGGATTCCACTTAAGTCGTCCATCTTTGTCTTTCATTTGCCCTTTGTGTTGTTTGGAGGAGGAGGAGGTGGAGGGCCTCTAGATCAGGTATGATATGCTGATAAGGCCAGTATAAGTGAACCAACCTAAGGGGATGGGAATAATAATAAAAAATAAGCAAAAACAAAAGGTAACAAATTAGTGAGGATTCTGAAATGTTTGCAATATTTAAACGCGTATTGCAAAATGTAAACTCACTTCTTAATTTAGGAGCCTCATTGTGCCCGAGGTAGGCCTAGCGACAAATAAATTTGGAGAACTTCAAATGCCAATAAATTCTTCATTTCATAATATAAAAATAGACGAATCACAAAACGACACTAATAAAATAATAAAACAAGTCACTGCTGCCACTTGGCCTTATTACAATTTTAGGAAAAGCAAGTAAATCTAATCTATTTGGTCCCAGAAGGACCTTCCCAAGATTCGATCATCCGGACTCCATCATATAGATCTCCCAGCTCGCGCAGTTCCAGCGGCAAGTAGGCTCTTGCCAGATGTCCTCCCTTAGCTCCTTCAGCGTTCTGGCAATTTTCAATCCTCTTTATGACTTTGCCCTCCAGCTCTACTATTCCTCGCTCCAGATATTTCAGTTTCCTGTTAGAAGTGATTTCCATCTCTTTCCACTCCTCGATCAGCCTCACATTCCTCTCATGTATTTCCCGATGCTCATTCTCAGAGTCGTGAACCCTCTTGCACAGCCTGTTGTATTTGACTTGAGCTTCAGCTTCCTCGTCTATGATTTTGTCCCCTCGACCAGTTCTTGGTGTCACCATTCCTTTCAGATTCTCCTCCAACCATGCCGGGTAGAGAGGCTCGCACCTTGCATGATACCTGTCCGGCTCAACAGTGCTTTTCTCCACAATGATTTTGCAGTGCCACATGTGCTGAGCTTGGCACTTGTAAGGGACGTCATCATCTTGGAAGTCTGCCCTGAAATGACTCATTTTGACAACCCTTGGTACAACCTGTTTTCTACTTGCTTTTCTTATAACTCGTATAGGGACATTTGGATATATCCCTCTCAACCCGATCAGCACCAAGTGCAGAGCATCCGCGGACCTGATAATAAACTCGTCCGTTGGGAAACATTTAACTATCCATTGTACATGTTCCTAGATCAGATTTTCAAAGAAGTCTACCCATTCCCTGGCGTTTTTCGGCTAAGCAAATCTGTCTGGAATGTAAGTCATTTGCTTAGGGTGATGGAAGGAAATGTGGTCGGTCCAAGCCCTTCACGGAAAATCTTGACGATAGCGACCCTTTTGGAGATGCTCCAGCAACCATAATTGCAGCAATAAATTACAACCCTCGAAATGCTTGACCCCTCTCTTACAATGCTCCATATCCCTATAGATGTCGGCTATGATCATGGGGACTATGGTATATATCTTCCCATTAATCCCTTCCATTAAAGTCTTAGCGATCATGGCCGACCTAGTGTGGATTCTTCCCTTTTTCATTGGGAACACTATCAGGCCTAGAAAGCACACAATGAATACAAACACTCTGCGGTGGATGTGACCTAGTGAAGTGAGGGAGATCTCATCATGGTAAGTGCGGAAAGACTTGCTATGGCCATACCTCTCGTAAAGATATTCGAAAGGTGTGTAGGAATCCTTCAAGCACACTAGGTCGACATTCTTTTTCAACCCCATCATCTTCAAAAATCCCCCGCCCGTACGGTTTTCTGGTACCAATAGCACGAGACTGTCCCAAGTTAGTCCTGCGAGTACTCCTATTTCCTCTAGAAGCGGTGTCATCTCTATGTCACCGAAACGGAACACAGCTCTTTCACTATCCCAGAAAAAAGTGGCAGCCTTGATCAATTTGTTGTTTGGCTCAATATCTAGCAAAGAAGGCAAGTTACCCAGGTACTTTTACACATGCTTCTTGTCACTTGTAGAAAGGTCCTCCCACCAGTCTAGCAGCAATGGTGGGATGTTGCTAACCATACCGAATATGGGAATCTCGTGCCTTGACTATGTATACATTTCGGTATTTAGTTCTCCAAATTAATGCACAGAACGTGGTTGTGTCCGTTGGGATTATGGAAAACCGGATGGACTTTGGATAAGTTTTATCTTAAAGGATCATTATGTGGACAACATAACTGATCTGACTAGGTTTGACCACGATGCATGCACAATTTTAACCAGAGTAAGATTTCTATGGGGTTTTAGACTGGTACCCTCAAGTGGATAACTTGAGGCGGAAGGCACGGAACCATCGACAACACCGCTGATCGATTGCTTTTAACGCAAATAAGCCTTTTCGAATTTAAGGGTAGTAAATAGGAAGGGCGCAACCACTCATTAAAGCGTTGCTATAGGATTTGATACGCACGAGTAAAATATGATGCGGAGCATGATTTATGCAGCAATTAATAACAAGTAGTCAAGTATTTTCACGTAGGACAAAATAAATACAACATTAAAATAATTGAAAGACAGTTACAGGAAAAGAAAACGAAGAGACAAGTCGGTTTCAGGATAATAAAGAAATCATAAATTCTTGAAAAAATAGACAGTTAAATTCAAATAAGGTAGAGAGGTACAGGATAAAGCATGCCTGGACTAATTTATAAAAGACAAGTTCGTTATGGTAAGAGCCTAAAAAAATACCCAATAGAATCTCCATGCTATCGCACCCCCCTTTTACCCTTTTGACGAAGAAGTCTGGGTTCCGATATTCCATGGTGTGTAATGACTCATTTCCTTTTGGCAAATGGGTATTTGAAGAGTCGCCACCCAACGGATTACAGTGTGTTAGGGAACCTAGAGTGATTAACTCTTGGATTGGTTTGCATTACAAGAGATTAGGGTAAGGGCTCGAAGTAACCTCGAGGAGAAGGTGTTAGGCGCCCCTCTTGGTCCACAACTGTGGGTCCCGGCCAAACTTATGTTCACAAATTAGTTCATTACAAGTAAACAATTGAATCGAATAGGTTGCAAGAAAAGCACGTTGGATAACTCAAGTAATAAGATAATGTTTTGGACAAGTTGTAAAACAAAGGTTTTAAATAATAAAAAAAAGGAATTTTTGTAAAGGAGGGGTCCTAGGTTGGTTAGCCTATAGGATCAACCCACACAATATCCGGTAAACACTCCTCAATTAGGGGCTACACGTGACATTAGCGCGTAGTCATTATATCCAATATCTACCCTTCCCATCCCCTTATTGGTCATGCAAAGCGAGTGTTTGGTCAGCAATCTATATTGCGTGATGCTACATGTACCGTCTTAATGGTCTTGGAGGGAGTTAGGACCTCTACCTATAGGTGGTTCTAGATGGACCCCTAAGGTTTTAAAAGGTGAAAAATTCTAAGGCCACAAGCAAAACACTTAGGACTTTTAGCATATAGAAACAAGCAATTATAGGCTCAAAGTTTCCTTCTCAAATAAGCATAAAACAGCACGACTCAAGCACAATTAAGGTCTTTTATCAGACAGTGTCCTAAGGCAGGATATCTAGGTAAATATGCAGAAATAAGCAACTTATTTTTAGACACTCAGAAGTAGTGATCCTAGCAGTTGCCTATGGATTTTTAAAAGAATGTTAGGATCAGAAAAATGTTAAGCAATAGAAACGGATTTCAGAAATGCAGTTTTGAAAACACCCTAAAGGCTTGCCTATACGCGGAGTACTGATTAGCACATTTGTATAGTGAAACAAAGCAGGTTTTGAAAAAGATTTTCCGTAATACTTATAGATATGATATCTAATGAGATTGAGGCAATTTTAAAGAACTTGTTTCAGGAAACATGGAATACTTAGTTAAACCAATTCAGAATTGAACTAAGCGTGGACTAAGTTGAATTATTCAGATTAGCTTCGATTAACAGGCAGGAATTTGAGTATTATTTCCAATAGGCATGATATCTATGTTTGATACTGATTTTAAAGACTTGCAGGCATGGAAACATACATAACACTTGTTATAATAGGATCCGGATTAAGTCCTATAGGCATGGCATCTATTAGTTAATCTAATTTTAAGACATTGAAAGCATACACAAACACTCATCATAACATAATCTGCATTAAGTCATATAAGCATGGCATCAATTGGTTAATCTGATTTTAAGACATTGAAGGCATGATTATTCGGAACCTATAGACCTAGTTTATAGCATGGTGAGATGACAAAATTTAAAGCCCTATGAGCATAATTTCTACTTGACAAAGTGATCAGATTAAATATAAAGCCCTACGAACATGATTTCTACCTGTACTACCCCATAAAACAAGTATCTACCCATCCCTTTCACTAAATACCCTAATATTTGTTTACAAGTTATTACAGACCAATGAATAATAAAAATAAGAAGCTATTCTATAGGGAACCTTCGATTAGGCCCAGATTCCCAAAGCCTCCAATGGCCTCAAATGCCTCAATTTCACAGACAATGACATAGTCTAGGTGCATCAAAGTTCCCTAAGGATCTCAAGGATCGCGGACAGTGCTTACACCTAGACTTGGTATCCAAGAATTGAACAAGTGCACTGTGGAAGGGTCAGCCTTAATATGCCAGAGTATAGAGGGTTCTCAAGAGGATCTTAAGGCACTACACATACTAGAGGGGCAACTTATTGAGTAGGAGTAGAGTGAAAGTGATTGACACAAGTTGAGAGGTTTTAGTCAAAAACTGTATTAAAAAGGAAGTCTGTTTGAAAGTAATGTAGTAAAAAAAACAAAGACTATTTGGAAAGAGATTGAAGAAATGAACAGCAGTACAAACACAACACCTTAGGACAGGTTTATACATAGCCAGTAGTCATAGAACCAAAGTATATTCAGTTGTCACAAACAGGGGTCAAGGGGTTTGGAATACATAGAACACTTGATTGCATGCACATAATCAAGCAAATGTCTAGGAATTGGCATAGACATGCTTAGAAACAGCTGGTCAGGCATAGTCACAAAACCAGACACAAAGAACAAGATTACTTACATGGGTGGTAGGGATATGGGGATTCATGGAGCACATGATGATAAGCACACAACAAGTAAGAGATAGACATGCTCAGAAACAAGTAGAGGGGTAACATACTGTTCTTGAGGAAGGGAGTTATATAACATGCTAATAATGTAAATATCAACTACAAGTTTCACAACAAAACAACAAACAGAAGCAACCCAGAAACAGGATGAACTGAAACAATAAGAGAATCATATTGTTGTTAGAACATTGAATTGAAACTAGAATATACCAGTAAAGAGGACAATGAGCAGAATGAAGGAACAAGAGAACACAATGGTTAGCCTTGTCTTGTAGTCGGCTAACTTAAAGCAGTAGCAAGTAGTGCAAAAGAGAGAGTAGAAAGTTTGAGTGTGAGAGATAGTTTTTGAACCAAGAGTTCGTGTGTATGAAAGACTAGAGTATTTATTGTCTCAAACCAGGTAGTAAATTAGGTAGAAATCAAAGTCCATTAGTAATTAAGGAACTCAGAACCAATCAGTTAGGAAATCAAGGTATGTACTCCCTTAAGTTAAGGGAATTAATTCGAACGATACGAACCAGTAGCATATAAGGCAAGAAATTAGTATATGACTAATAAGGAAAGAATCAAATTTAGTATGTATAGGGTAAGCAATTAGGGCTAAGTTCGGAAAACTCCTAATTAAGGAAATGGTTCAGTAAGAATAAAGTACCACAGTAAATAAAGTAGGAGAATCAATTAATTTAAACAGACGAAGTAGAAATTTAGGGTTTAAAAGAGAATCTTCCAAACAGACCATAAAATAAGGAAATCAGAATCAATCAAGAGGAATCTATGATTCCATACTCATCATATAAATAGAGTAAGAACAAACAGACGTAGCAACTGGGCAAGGTTAAGAATATAAAGAGGCAAGTCTCGAACAATCGATGAACATAATCACATAGAGGTGGTATTAGTTAGGCTAAAAGCTCAGTAAGAACATATTCGAGGCATGGTAATCACAGAAACTTAAACAAGAATCGAGTAGTCATGCTAACACACAGAACCAAACAAAGAAAGTCTAGAAATATTAGGGATTCTAACACAAGTGAGTTGAAAAAGCAGTAAGAACATGGAATTAGTCGAAATATGCAAAGGATAGAAGTTTAAACATAAAAAATCAGCTTAAACAAGGTATAGAAGAAGTTCCGAAAAACCCTAACTTCAAAAGAAAGTAAAAACAACTAATATCGATGATTTTTACAAAAGAGGTTCGAGAATAGTATAAAACATAAAAGGAACAAACTTGAATCATTTAAAAATAGCACAGATCTAGGAGATGCAAACGAATATTAGGGTTTCAAAAGAAACCCAAATAGAGATGGAAGAACCTACTTAGAACTTCAAAGATCGTAACAAATACAGTGTGATTTTGCTCGAAATCACACTGGAATAGCCATGAACAGCCCAAACAACAAACCTTAGATACAAATCGGCGTGACACAGGACCCTTGAAGGCCTTAGAGAAGATGAGCAAGGCAATGGAGGAGCCATTAGAGGCTTGGGGTTGAAGGGTGGTCACCGGAGAGGACCGAAGGCGGTCGAAAGGGGTTTAGGGTTAGGTTGAGAGAACGGTGGAGATGAGAGAATCTGAGGGCAGTGGTCTTTTGGATATGAGGTATGGTTAGGGGGTCTTAGGAATTAAAAAAGGAAAGGAATCATATGGGCCGTTGATCTAGCAGATCAACAGCCCGGATTTGATTTATGTTGGATCGGGTAGATGAGTTCTGGGTTTAGGTAAGTGTATATAAGGTCAAGGTCGGGTAATTGGATATGAAATTGGGCTGGGGTTGGGTTCAATGTAGGCTATAATCGAAATACAAATCTGGCTATAATTTAAATAGCCAATTTTCCACTATTTAATTTATAATAATTAATAAACAATTTCTGAAAATATATTTTATGTACAAAAATGATTTAAAATATATATTTATTATTTTAAAAATATAGGGACCAATTTTACGCATATAAAATGTAATTATACATTAAGGGTTAATATTGCAATTGTATGCAATTTTAGCTTAAAAAATACCAAATGCAATTATAAAAATGCATAAAAAATATATTAACCATAGTTTGGCATAAGTATAGAAATTAAATGAATAAATCATTATAACAATAATTTGGAAAATAATTATTGGCGATTTTGTGAATAAAAGGGGAGGAAATAAATCAATTTAAATCCTTAAAATTATGGAAAAATTATAAAAACCTTGTGCATGCTTATATATGCATATATATGCTATTTTGAAGGTATTTATGCATATTTAAAATATATAGGAAAAAATTGGGTATCAACAGGAGGTGGCCAAAAATGGAAGAAGAAGTTGAGAATTTTGTAGCCAGGTGCGATAAAGGACAATGATATGCCAATAACACGCATCGAATGACGGAGCTGCTGCACTCGGTTATTTTTCCTTGGCCCTTCATGAAATGGGGCATGGACATTGTGGGAGCTTTGCCTTAAGCTAAAGGAAAGGTATGATTCTTGTTAGTTTCGATAGATTATTTCTCAATGGGTAGGAGCAGGTGCTTTTAAACAGGTGCGAGAAAAAGAAGTTTATGGATTTTATTTGGTGAAATATTATATGCCGATTTGGAATTCCAAAGGAGATTGTATATGATAATGACCAACAATTCATAGGCGCGAAAGTCACCGAATTCTTCCAAAGTTGGCACATTAAATGAATTACTTCCACACGTTATCCCCCTGCGGCCAATGGGCAAGCTGAATCGACGAATAAAGTTATAATCAATAACTTAAAGAAGAGAATGGAAGAATCAAAAGGCAAATGGCCAAAAGTGATTCTAAGAGTGATATAGTTCAACTGAACAACAACAAAAACTAGTACGGGCAAGACTCCATTTTCACTTGTATACGGAGCTGAAGGTTTAATTCCTGTAGAGATAGGTGAATCAAATACGAGGTATATAGTCATTAAAGCGGCAAATGAGGAAGAACTACGAATGAATTTAGATTTGTCAAACGAAAGGAGGGAAGTAGTATCAATTCGAATGGAAGCTCAAAAACAAATGATTGAACGATATTATAACAGGAAAGCCAATTTGATGTATTTTAAGATTGGGGACTTCGTCCTCATGAAGGTGTTCTGGTCAAAGAAATTGGAAAATGCAGGAAAGTTAAGTCCAAATTGGGTAGGCCCATATAAAATTAGAGGCGTCGCTGGAAAAAGGAGCATACGAGTTAGAAATCATTGATGGCAAAGAGTTACGAACAAACTGGAATGCGGTCCATTTGCAGAAGTACTACTTCTAGACGGGGAAAATACCCACGGTCAAGTATCACGAAAGTTCGATTTTATTTTGTTATTTTGAATTTTACTAACCATTATATATGAAAGGAAAAAATCTGGCACGCACTAAATGATGATTTTAAACCCGAAATACAGGCGAAAAACTGAATTATTTCCGGTATAGGTTATAACTTTACTGATGGAAAAAGGGTCATGCAGTCATCATCTAAAAAATTATCTCAGAGTCCCGTTTGTATTTCTTATTACAGGAGGAGGACCAATAGAAAGTAGTTGATCTAGTGTTCGAGATTTCATACTTCAACGCTCCAAAACTTGGGAACTATGCATATAGAAGGTTACACAGGGAAGAAAAATGTATACCAAGGGCATAGTTCAGCCTAGATCAAAACCACAAAGAAACATGCAACATTTCCCTTAATTTTCTAGGTTAAGGCCATATATTTAGTCGGGGAAAAATAGACCCGAATTTGTAAACCTACTATAATGAAAGCAGTTATGAAAATGTGGTATGAACAATTATGAATGATGTATGAAATTTATTTGAAAATTCAAAGAATAAAACTTCTTCAAATTATTTCTTTTTTTATGTCTACTTCATGTTTCATATATTTGCATCAATATGAAGATGAGACGTCATCTTCATAAGTGTCGATGATATAAAAGTGCCCTCTTTTATAAAACCTGTGTATATCGAAGGCATGGTTTATTAAAGCATTTTTTCAAAAAATAAACTCAATAAAAAGCTCAAATATTAAAAGGTCAAAGAACATAATATGCGGCAAAAGCTATTGGAGCATTCATATATATATCAACCTTAAAGAACAAAGGTGATAACTTGTCATCAAACCCCAAAAAGACAGGGGCAACCAAAACAAACTTTCCAAAAAAATTATTAAACTAAGGAAAAAACAACATAAGGGAGTTCCAAATAAAATCCAATAAAAGAGTAAGGAAAAGAAGAAAAGCTAAGGAGCATCATCAACAGGAGAAGAAGGATCAACTTGAGGAGAAGAGGTTTAAACATTAGCATTGCCAGGAACAAGTCCATCTCCATCATACATAGAACCTTCGTCTTCAGGTGTGAAAAAGTTTTGACGTTGCTGAGTTTTATCAATTGTTTCTTTAGACCTAGCAATATGAGTATTAAGGTCAAAACCTTCTTGGTTTGATTCAATTAAAGTCTCGAAGCAAGTGTTCAGAAAAGTCCAACTAACATTCAGCGATAACTTATCCTTGAGGGCCCCATAATCCTTCTCCCAGTGATCACTCTCGGTCTTAACTCTTCTTTTTCCGCTTTTGGGGCTTCATAAGCAGTCTCCAAAGGAGAAAGAAAACTTTCCAAGTACTAAATTTTATCTGTGGAGGTGCGAAGATCTTCTTATACTTAGGTAAGTGTTTAAACCAATTCACCTACGTAAACCTCTTTTTAAGTAAGGAGTTCTTTCAAACTCCTTATCTATTTAGTAGCCTTGGAACACTGCTCAGCAAAAGAGGATCCCAGTCTATCTTTAGCATTATCGACTTGACTGGAAGAATCTTTTTCAACCACTAACTCAGCGAAAGTCATTCTCATTTGTAATTCCAAAGCACTTTTATCTTCTGTAAGAACATCCTTCTCCAATTGAAGACCTTCGAATTGTTCTTTCCAATTGTCAGCCTTGGTATGCATTTCAATTATTTGTTGGTCAGCCTGAGAGACTCTTTTCATAAGCTTTGTACCAATCAGATTGGTCTACAAAAAAGGGGCAAGAGAAAAAGAGTTACGGATGTGAAAAGAAGAGAAGGAAAATATAAATAAACTTATACCTTCGGAGGACACTGAACAATATCATTCATCAAAGTCAATGAACTATGGCCTTCCAATTTCTGCTTCTCCACGGGCCCAAGCAATGGTTTTAGCCACACATCGGGCTGAGAAGACTTTCTCAACAAATTTCCACCTTCAGGAACTTCAACTACAACTTTTCTCATTCCCCTCCTACTGCTAGAAGGCTCAGCTTCTGCGTGAGAAGCAACAGCGGGGGCAATAACTGGAGTAACACCAGGTGAATACATGGGGGGAGGGGGGGTCAACAATAGACGACATTAGAAGGGAAACTACAGACAATTCTTCAGAAATAGGCCCGAAACCTTCTTCACCCTCAAAGCCATGGGCAAACAACCTATCAACAGGACTTGATGGGGGATGAATTGGATTTTAACTAGGAATCTCCAGGGGAATATTTTCTGGCTCATCAACAAGTTTGAAAGGAACTGAACTCGAAGGAGAATCGTTAGAAAAAAGGGTTTCATCGTCAGAAATCACACGTCTCCTAACACGCGGCCTTCTTACCAAATAACCTTCTTCAAATTCCACTTCATTATAAGACTCACGAGTAAGAGTGGCAAACGGATGGGTCGGGTCGGATATGGTTCAGGTTGAAAATGGGTAATGAAAACATGAATCAATTATCCGACCTGACCCATATATAATACGGATAAAAAATGGGTTAACCGGCGGATAATATGGGTTACCCATATTATCCGTGACTTCTTGTATATGATCACTTTTGGGAGAATTCTTAGTCTCTCTAACTTGAGGAACTCCCAATTTGAGGCTTTACAAATGTAAAAGTTAGACCCATTGGTTACTCATTGATTATCCATTTTCTAAATTGATAATATGGTTCTTATCCATATTTGATCCATTTTTAAAAAGTTCATTATTTAACAATATTCCTCTTGGAGGAAGAAGCGCTAAAAATTCGTTCCTAAGCTAGGCTTTCAAAAAGCCTTGTTGATGGAATAAATGTGGGACTGATGCCATGAATAGAAAACCCTTGTAAAAAAAAGGGATGATGAAATTTTTTTATGTAAACAAGTAAAAGAAGAAGAAGAACTATAAAAGTGAAGGGTACTGTGCGTCTTCACTTTCCAGACAAATTTTTGAGACAGAAATTACCATGATCACTTATCCATATGAGCAACAGTCAATATCTTTTCTACCCAAATACGAAAGTTGGGAATCTTTTCAAAGACTTCCATAGTTGCTGAAAAGATGGGTATACGGTTAGTTGAAGGAATTTATGGTAAAAAAAGAGAGAGAAGAAAACTTACGTATAAAGTTTTATTTTTCTGAAAAAGGCATGTTCTCTTCACCCACTAACCCACTAGTAGGAGCAGCAACAAAATGGGCATGCCAGACATAGTCCCTGTCATCCTCGGGGCTAACTAACACACTTTTACTTCTAGTCACGAGGGAAAAGACTCCTTCACGAAATAACTTGGGGGAGTAAAGGTGAAGTGACGAAAGGTATAAGGGACGAAGACCAAATCCGACAAATAACGAAGGCATCCACATTAAGGGACCAATCTGGCCAAGACACACATTAAAGTAACGATAAAATTCAATGATCGTTGGATCAATAGGAGGGTTACACCCTAAAGTAAAAGAGTAGGTATAAACAAAAGAAAAACCGGCATGGTAAGAAGTGATTCTTTGATTAGCACCAGGGATTAAAACTAAAAAATATGGTTTCCAATGGCATTCTCGTCGAACTAAAGAAAGAAGGCCACGAGTGATTAAACTTGGATAAAGATCAGCGGGGTTAAGTGAAGCCATAGAAGAAACTTGATTTCTCATGGTCTCACGATCAGATACAAAAAAAAAGTTCTTAAGGAACAATTTCAGCAACCGTAGGCGCACGTACAAGTTCATTCTGGTCCATATTTCTAGAAGAAGATCTTGGGGTCAAAGGAGCCCTAGTTTAGAAGAAGATTGTCTTACAGAACCACTTTGAGAAAAGGAACCATAAGTAGATAACGAACGAAGGCTAAGAAGTCTACCAGCTCTCCTACTTCTAGTAGTGGCAGTATAGGAAGCAATTCGTGCGCGATCACAACTTTGCGAGGGTCTATTGTTAATGAAGACATAATTAACAAAGGAAATACAAAGAAAAGGTATCAGGAAGGACTAAAATAATGGATACAAAGGAAGAAGGTTTCAAATTATGAAGCGTCACAATGGAACCGTCACTTCATGACTGACGCAGTCGCAGAAAACCCTAAACAACAGTGAGAAATTGTAGATCCAATCATACGAAGACACGTGGAATAAGCATTAAATGAATGTGACATATGCCACATAGATTCTGAGGAAGGTATAATGATACTCGAGAAACAGCAGCAAAGAATTCCCGCTGTAAAAATATACCACTTCCCGAATATTCAGTTGAGAATATTCAGAAAGTGGGGGACTATCTGTTGGTGTAAAAAAATATGTCACACATAGACTGTCAACAAAGCTGACGAGGCATAATACGTGACACGTTGAAATAAGGAATTAGCAAGTGCAGGAAAAGGCACGGGAAAAATACCCACGAGGTTATATTGAAGAGCAAACCGAACCTGATAGTTGTAAGGAGGAAAACAATAGTGGAATGAATAAACGCTACAAAGATTGAAAGATACACGAACCAGAAGTAAATAAGGGAAATCGATGCAGTTACTAGGAATTCTTAGTCATAAATATTTTCGTTACGACCGTAACGAACAATTAATCCCATTAATTAGCCCAAATTAAATAAGGGATTTGTTACAGTTGTACGCTCCTATATAAGGGCTGACATTTCATTTGTAAAGGACACATGATCACTACTGAAATTCATATTGTTATTCTTTGCTTTGTTCTCCGAGCTTTAAGCCTCAATATTCGGGAGTGATTATTAGTTTATATCTTATATTCTCAATCAATTGTTTTCGTTCTTTGACACATTTCTTCTAAAATTGTTGGAAAAAGTGAAGTAAATTTTTGGTTAAACACAAACACTAGCTAAATATTGTAACAGAAATCTCTGTCTACGATATCAAGATAATAAGTAATGATCAATATCACTATGCCCAAAACAGTATTATCCATCCTAGAAACATGTTGAAGTAATTTTGCTTTCAACTTCTCATTGTCATGGAAAAATATGTACCAGTACAAGTTAGCTTTAGTACTGGGAAAATTAGGATCGTGATTTTGACAATTCATTCGAGGAAAAGCTAGACACAGAAAATGTCAAATTTTTGTACTCCACCTTTTTTATGAAGGTGGGATATGACGCAGAACACAATAGAATTTAGTGCCGTTGTTCACGGAGAATGTTCTTAACCAAGTTTTCTATTGGCAATTTGAGAGGAAGGAAACAAATGGAAGAATCTAGCTACCTTTGTAGTACTCTCGCCGTTCAATTTGTGGGGCGCAATTTAATTAGACACAAAATTTAAGGAAAAAATAAGAAATTTTCAATCTTATAATTTTAAACATATAATGAGATTTTTATGGTAATAACTATTTATGATTAAAAATAAAATTAAAAGTTTAAAATTAAAAAGTTTTCAAGTAAGAAAGATTATTTTTTATTAGTTAAAAGAATATTGTGCCACATAAAGTGTAAGGGAAGGAGTAGAAGAACAGGACTGCCCTCATCTTGAGTAGGATTATTCCGATTTAGAATAATTATATATACTTTCTGGTCAAGAATATTCTCAATTGTTGTACTCCCTCCGTTCCAATTTATGTGAATCAGTTTGATTGAGAGTTTAAGAAAAAATAAAGATTTGTGGAATTTGTGGTCCTAAACAAATCAAAAAGGGGTCCGGAGTATTTGTGTGGTTATAGAAACTTCTCATTAAGGATATAATTGTATGTTTAAGCTAAATTGATTCCAAATTTAGAAAGAGATCATTATTTATGCAACGGATCACAAAATAAATAAGTTCACATAAACTACAACGGAGGAAGTACATTATTTAGGAATCCTCCTCGCAGAGTCTAACACATTCTAGAGGATGGGCCAGATTAGGGATTTAGGGACATCCTCATATAGAGTGAGGTTACTTTGCTTAGACAAGCTCTATAAGTGCAAGCTAGCTAGAATTTGGTTTACCTACTGCCTGTCTAGCTTGCCGTAGAAGTATTCATTATAGCAAATCCTATTTTGCTTGTCTGCATGCGTCTAGAACGCGTAAACCTTTTTACTGTTACAATTCCAATTTTTCACCTTATCGTGACGTTACTTATTTTTAAGACTAGATAAACAAGTTAAGATAATAAAATAAACCGAATAAGCTCATAATAACTCAAAAACAGAATATCAGTAACATAATCCCCATAATTGGTGAAACTGAGTCATAAGCTCTTTGAAAATGTATAAAAATCTCTAATACAACACTATCTAAGAATAGGATAAACAGTAGTAAGGTAAATAACGAAAGGTAAAGCCTCCAAGCATGGAGCATGTATACCTTGAAGTCTCCAAAAAATAACCGAAGCATCTATGGCGTCCGACACAAGCAGATGTACTTGGATCTACACAAAAATGTGCAATAGCAAAGTATGAGTACACCACAACAGTACCCTGTAAGTATCAAGCCTAACCTCGGCAGAGTAGTGACGAGGCCAAGTCGAGGTACCTACTAGGACAAGAAAACTGAACAATGTATCGCTTAATTTATTAATGGAAAGCGAGGAAATGAATGACAATAAGAAGTACAATAGTGTAAGCTAACAACGGAAACTACAGTAGAGGCAGCAAGAAATGAATACATGAATAAAATAACAAGTTATCAAATACGGACAAATACAAGTAAGACAAATGAATAATCAACAAGAACTGTTCAACCAACAAGCCTTTTAACATAGAAGGTGCCACAAGAATCACAACCAAGGTACCGCACCTCATAATCTCATTTCATAAGTCACAATAACAATCTTCCTTATATCACCGCGTGAGTTTTTGTATTTATTTTGAATTTTTTTTTTCGAAATAGCTACATGAGTTTTAGCCCCTTTATCTCACAGTGTGGCTTCAAATAATTCCCTTACTAGAAACACACGTATAAATCCTACCTCATCTCACCCCATGCGTATCAACCCCTATTCTTATACCAGCGCGTGCGTATCACTGTCACAACATAACGATCAACTCGTACCACATGTGCCCATATGCCACAATACTTGCCAAAATCATCAATACCAGTGTTACCATAACATATCGCCCATGGCTCAACCACAATGTGTACAAGAATCTCAACAATAACAAAATGAATGAGAAATACTCAACAAGGAAGGATATCTCAATAATCAACAACTTCAACCTCAATGTGATAGTAACTTTCACTACATGATGGTAGGCTAGAAACTCATATTTTAGTCATAATTTGCATTTTAATTATTGTATTTTACCTGTGTTTGAACTTAAAATATAGTAAAATGCACTTATTACTTGCTATATGCCTTGCAGGAAGTGATTCCGAGTTAAAAAGATAATCTAAAGCTTTGAAGTCTGAGTAAAGGCCCAAAAATATAAACCGGGATCTCCTTGAGAGGTCTAGGATCAAGTTTGGATAACAAAAAATGATTAAAAAGAAATACTCTATAAAAAATAACACTGCCGCGGTGCATGGGGCTGTGCGCCTGTACAAATTCCTCGGAGTATTTTCCTATTTTGGCTTGGAAAGGACACTTTTGTCCAGGCCCGCTCCTACAGGGTATAAATATACTAAAAACATATTTTTAAAGGGACTTTTGACCTAGGGAGATTTTGGAGAGCATTGGAGGCTTGAAGATACGAAATTTCATCATCTTTCCATCAATTTAATACGGGAGTTTGGATTGTAATGTTGGATTGATGTTTTCTTACTCTTTACTTCTATTTGTGATGACTTCCTCCATGATTATGGAGTAGTTTCCACTATGGTTTAACATGATTTATTGACTTGATTGTTATCTATAGATTTAATAATTGTTTTATTGCTTGAATTTATTGGAAGATCTTTAACTCTAGTTGTGACTATATTAATTAGTGTGTTTAATCGGAAGAAGAGCGTAATACTGAATATTATTGAAACGTATGCCTTAATTCATTGTGGTACTTCTTTATAGTAATCGAAAAAAGTTTTATAGTCTGCTTCTTAATTAAGATTTAGAAATATTCGAGAGAAGTTTCTCTTAGGACATTCTTACCAATAGATTCTTGCAAGTTTCACCTCATTTCATATTAGCTTATTATAAATGTTTAGGTTTAATCGAGAGAGGAACCTGAGAAAAATAAAATAATAACCTATTGAATTCAAGAGAATCAATAGAACATTAATAGTGAAATTAAACAGTGTCGATTCCAGAATAACAATATCGCACTTATTTCTCACATTGATAACAACCATGCTAGTCTCTAGTTTTTAGTGATCAATTGTCATTTGCTTTATTTTTAATAGTTAGTTGTAGTTCATAATCATTCCAACCAAAGTGTAATCATCCTAAATATCATCAAGCCAGAAATTACTTGAACATTATGTAAATTCAATCCCTGTGGAGACTATAATTAAATTATACTATCTTTGGATGGCCAGTGAACATCAATTTTGTGTTGTGCTTTAACATCAATAACCTAGCAAGAATATATTCCCACGAAATAACAACTTCAAGTAAGAGTACGTATAAGAGAGGTAATTATAACTTCAACTATATTATATAAAAGAAATTATAAGAATAAAAGATAGAACATGTGTTAACAATGTGAAATAGAGCATGTGATAGTAGATTTAACAATGGAAGATATAGCATGTTATGAAAAATTCAATTAAATGTATGGAAGAAGTCTAAAAGTCTAAACCGATGAAATACAACATATAGCTTGTGTACATACTCGCCACCTCATGTACACGCCTTCCACATAATACGAATAACACTATCAACTCAAATCCTAAGGGGTAGTTTTCCCGCACAAATTTAGGCAAGATACTTACTTCAACTAGGCCAAATCAATCCTCAAAAATAGCTCTTCCCATAAAATCAACCTCCTCACGATGAGCGGAGTTGGAAATTGTTATAAATTAGTTAAGTATGAGTGTTATAGTGTATTTTTATTGGTTTTCATATTATTTAACTAGTTATGGATTGATAGACAATGATTTGAGGTGTTAGAGAAGTGTTGGAGCCAGTATGGAACTTCGGAGCGAGGTAAGTCTCCTGTCTAACCTTGTGAGGGGGAAACTACCCCTAGATGATGTAATTGTTATGTGCTACTAGTTGTGGGTGCTACGTACACACTAGGTGAAAAGAGTCTGTACGTAGCTAAATCATGTTTATGTCCTGGTAGACTTAAGATCTTACCATATAATATTTAAATTATTTGAACTCAATTTGTGTAATGACCCGGTCGGTCGTTTTAAGAATTAACGCCCCGATCCCCTATTAACTGCTTTTCCCGTATTTATTTCTGCTATTTTAATTTGCCGGGATGTTCGATTTTGAGTTTCGGAGAGTTTTGGAACACTTAGTCCCTAAATGAGAGCTTAAGTTTTGGAATTTTGACCGTAGTCAGAACAGTGTGAAGACGGACTCGGAAAGGAATTCTGATGGTTTCATTAGATCTGTTCGGGCTTAGGGACGTATTAGGATTGTGTTTTGGAGGTCCGTAGCTAATTTAGGCTTGAAATGCCGAAAGTCGAATTTTGAAGTTTCCGGTTCGATAGTGAGATTTTGATCCAAAGGTCGGAATGGAATTCCGTAAGTTGGAGTAGCTCTGTAGTGTTGAATGTGACGTGTGTGCAAAATTTCAGCTCATTCGCACGAGGTTTGATAGACTTTTTGATCGAAAGCGTAAATAAAGAGTTTGGGAATTCTTAGGCTTGAATCTGTGGTAGATTCATCATTTTGATGCTGTTATAGGTGTATTAAGGATTGGTATAAGTTTGGTTAGTGGTACTAGACTTTTTTGTGTTTTTGGTTGAGGTCCCAGGG
This sequence comes from Nicotiana tabacum, assembly GCF_000715075.1. Lineage (NCBI taxonomy): Eukaryota > Viridiplantae > Streptophyta > Magnoliopsida > Solanales > Solanaceae > Nicotiana > Nicotiana tabacum. The sequence continues at coordinate 78,269,091 of NC_134089.1, read as the reverse complement.
GCCTCGGAATGGTTTCGGGAGGTTATCAGAAGAATTGGGAGTTATTTGAGCAGCTTCAGCTGCTGATCTTCTATCATAACCGCACTTGCGGTTGGGTCCTGCAGGTTCGTAGCCGCATAAGAGGTGGCATCATCACAGAAGCGGAAGAGGGGAGGAACAACAGGAGTCGCAGAAGCGGGAGGAGCTTTACCACAGAAGTGGTGCCGTATCTGCGTATGGGGAGTCGCAAGTGCGGAAAGCTGAAGTTTAGTGATTTATCGAAGATGGACATTTGTTCCGCAAAAGCAGGACCACAGGTGCGGTCCCATGACCGCAGAAGCGGATTAGCTGGGCAGAACATATAAATAGTTGCCTTCGCGAATTTGAGTTATTTTCACCTCTTTTCAAACGGGAAGAAGTCTTGGAAGCATTTTCAATGGAGATTTTAAGAGGAATTCATTGGGGTAAGGCCTTTGGTTCCTAAACTCGTTATTGGGGTGATTTTTATCATTTTAAGCAAGAAAGTTTAAGGAAAATCAGTGATAATTGGGGTTAGGGCTTGATTAATTAGAGACCTTTGAGTGATGATTTGAGGGACCATTTGAGGCCAGATTTTGGTACTTTTGGTATGAATGAACTCGTGAGAGTGTGAGGATTCTAGAAATGTAAGTTTTACCCGATTTCGAGATGTGGGCCTGAGGGGTATTTAGGTTATTTTACCTAATTTTGCGTATTAGCTTAGAATTTCTTTGTAAAATCAGTTACTTGAAGTGTTATTTATATTATGCAATTTAATTGAATAGATTTGGGCCATTTGGAGTTGAGTACTCGTGGCAAGAACGCAGTTTCGGGTTGACTTTGAGCCGGTTCGAGGTAAGTGGCTTGCCTAACCTTGTGTGGGGGACCTTCCCCTCAGGATTTGTTATTATTGATAATTGAAATGCCTTGTACGTGAGGTGACGAGTGCGTACTTATGCTAATTATTGAAAATCCGGCTTTTATTAAGTAATTACCAATATGTTTCCTTTCCTGTTTATATTACTTGCAATTTAAGCATGTTGTTAGCTTACGAAAGCATGTCTAATTGACTTAATTGCCTTATTTGTTCAAACTGCCTTATTTAGATTACGTGCAGCATGCTAGGTTAGAAATACCTGTTTTACCTTGGTATGGAACTTGAATTGAACTTTATGCTCTTGTTGTTGTTGTTGTGTGTATACTTTGGGACTGCGGGACGGTATCCCGGGAGATCCCCCTGAATATTTACTTTGGGACTACGGAACAGTATTCAGGGAGATTCCACTGCACATATACATTGGAACTACGGGACTGCACCCGGTAGATTCCCCCGATATTGAGTATTTATATTTGGGACTACGGATTGGTATTCCGGGAGATCCCCTCGCATTATGAGTTGGACTACAAGATGGTATCCCGGGAGATCCATTGGACATTCACATTTGGGACTACAGGACGGTATCCTGGGAGATCCCTGGTTGTTATCTTTGTGTTTAGCTGTATTTCTTTCTGAGTTTACTTTGCCTCTGTAGTAGTTGTTACTGTCCTTTATATCCTGTATTACTTTTATTGTTGTACTTATTTATACTGTTCTGTTCTACACTGTCAAACCTTTATATTTTATTTAACCTCGGTAGGGCCCTGACCTTCCTCGCCACTACCCGACCGAGGTTAGGCTTGGCACTTGCTGAGTACCGTTGTGGTGTACTCATGCCCTTTTTATGCATGTTTTTCATGTATAGATCTAGGTACCTCCACTCAGACTTATCACGCTTAAGATGAGGCGTACGCATAGACTCTAAGGTATATAGGCCGCATCCGCAGACTGAAGAGTCCCTTTCTACTCTCCCTTTTGTATTAGCCCTTCTATATATTCGTTCTTTGTTAGACATTCTGGAGTTACATACTTGTAGACATTCAAAGGCTTGTGATAATGAGATTCCGGGTTTTGGAAAATGTATTAGTTTTTGAGAGTTGATATTGTGTATGTCGAACGACACTCTTAAACGCCATTTTATTTCACCATTTTAGTTTCTAATTGTTTTCTTCCGCAAGTTGGTTTATTTTCCGCATTGTTAGGCTTACCTAGTCATAGAGACTAGGTGCCATCACAATGGTTCACGGAGGGAGAACCGGGGTCGTGACAATTTGCTAGTTTAATTAATTTAATTTATAATTGAAATTGATCGGGAAATATATTAGGCTGAGTCTTATTACCCTGAGTTGTTTGGCGAGATAATTAATAAACAGTAAAAAGTCATGTTTACTTTATGCTTCTGTATCTATGTTGTATACACGTGACTCGTAAGTCATTAAGTTTCTTCCTTTCCTGTGGATCGGGCCAAATGCCTCTGCATTATATTGAGATGCATATTTGATTCGTGTCGGTCGAACCTCGGTAATGTACACATCACTCTGGATTGAGCTATACGACCTTCGCATAATCCTGCGTTATATCGCTAGTAGTCCATATATTCACGAGATTTTCCTTCAAATGAGGCCTGACATTTTAAATGGTATTCCTTATATGTTTGAGATTGACACTTGATATTTCTAATATGTTGAGATAGCATATGAGATTTGAGAGATTTATATCGTTAAAGGAAATTTTTGGAAGATTTTGTTAGTTACAGTTTTATCTCATTACTACTGTTGTGCTTCATATCTGTTATGAGTTATCATATTGATTTATTGGACCACTAGTAAATGTCGATGTCGACCCCTCGTCACTACTTCTCAGGGGTTAGGCTAGATACTTACTAGGTACGTATTAATTTACGTATTCTTGCTACACTTCTGCACTAAATGTGCAGGATCAGATAGTTTCATTTGGTAGTCATGTTGGCGCATAGGTGCAACTGCTGAGGAGACTTTATGTTGAGCTGCATTCTATGCTACGTAGCACAGCCCACAGAGTCTTCATCATATTATTTACTTCATCTTAAATTCAGTCATAATCACCACCACGGCTGTATTATTATTATTATTATTATTATTATTATTATTATTATTATTATTATTATTATTATTATTATTATTATTATTATTGTTGTTGTTGTTGTTGTTGTTGTTGTTGTTGTTGTTGTTGTTGTTGTTGATAAATGCTCGTGCACTTGTGATACCAGGTTTTGGGATATTTTAGTTTATGTTACGGATTTGCATATTATTACCATCTTTTATTTTTATGCCTTATTAATTATGTATGTACCTATGCTTTTAAATGCGTAAATCTCTTTACCTAATAAAATTTATGATTTTGAATGTAGTAAAATGAATAATTAAGTTGGTAGTTCATCGTTGGCTTGCCTAATGGCGATGTCGGGCACTATCACGACCTATAACGAGAATTGGTCATGACAACTTGGTATCAGAGCTCTAGGTTCACTTACATCTCACGAGTCATGAGCAAGTCTAGTAGTGTCTTGCGGATTAATACAGAGACGTCTAAATTTATTTTCGAGAGGCCACATGACTGATAAGAGCCCTTCCCTTCTTGATTCCTCGTCATATGATTTGAATCCATTGTAGCTTATGCCGTCACTTTCTTCCTACTCAATCTTATACGATGATGTGCGCTTGTTATCAATTGGGCATCAAGGAGTTGTAGTGGTACTGCAGAAGTGGTGCAGGATGTTTCTCCCTACATATTCAAGAGGGCTATTATTGTCATCTTGTTGAAGGGTGCTCTATCATTTTAGCCAAGTGCTAGTGTTGCCTATGGTTTTGAGGCTATGCATAATGTATTATAATGTTCATGTGTTGTTATCTTGCGGTGTTGGTGTAAATGGTACAATGCTTATGTATGTGTCACAAATGTGAATGACCTAAAATAAGGATCTCTTGGTTCATGGTTTAGAGGTTCGGCAATTAATTCCAGCAGCGAAAAGGCAATAGGACTATGGATATTCAGGCCTTGGTTGATGGAGTAGCAAGACTTGATATGTTCGAGTGTGGTGGAATTCTCATTGTGGTGTGGTGTCATCGTTCTTGTTGGGGTGCATTAAAGCCCATCGGTGTTACGGTCTTCTTTGATTTGCCTTCGGGGCAGGGTGGATTCAAATACTGCCTAAGAAGCGATTGTCGGATGGAAGTATGTAGCGGTTTTAAAGTCGAATTTTTATTTCTAATGTTGATGGTTCGAGAACAATGATCTTTGAGGAAACATAGAATTGGTATCAATTTACTAGTTCTGGTGCTACAGTGATGGATTGTGATTTGAGGCAGTATTTGGGTGATGAAGGATGAGGAAGGACATGGTGGGAGGTGTCTCGCGGAGATTGAATTGCTAGATTTCGAGTAGTTCGCTTTGGAAGATAATTAAATCAGAGTAGTAATGTTAACGTATCATATGGATTTTGTGGTAGGATGACCACATGGTCCTAGAAAGCTTGGCATGATTATGGTCATGGTGAACAAGGGACTAAGTCTATGTATTTCATTTGCGAGGGTAGCTTTGTGTTTCTGAAGTTTGAATGTGACAAAATAGTTTGCTTAGGATGTAATATGACTTCGAGTTTTTGATGCATCGCTGGACCTTCATTTGATGTTGATGGGAATGAGCGGGCACTTTCTACCCAGCGGGAGGCATGTACTGTGATTTTAGCTTGGATCGCTTGAAGAAGATGGTACGACTGTTAGGAGGTTGAGTGTGCGATTGTGGCTGAAATTCGAAATGTTTTATGAAATGTTTAACAAGAGATTACGAGAAATTTTGGGGTTAACGGTATGAGATAATGGTAATTGAGAAGGAAGTGTCATTGTTGGTTCTAGATTTATATGATTGCATCTTAAAGCTAAGATGGGAGCCCACCGTCTATGATTGGGTCATGTGGTTGTGTGCCTATGCTGTCACGCTCCAAACCTGAAGAGATATGGCTGGCACCCGGTACTATACTCGGCCCAAGAGTACAACTCTGTAACTGTGAACTTTGGAGGGGTAACCCTCAACTTAGCCGATGAGGCCATATTCTGAATCATCTGAAAATAATGTCTACAATGAGCAATACCAAACTAAGCATGTACATAGGGCTAGTAAAGCCACAATACAGATATAAAAAATATATAGGACTCGTCTACGAGCCTCTAGGGATAATAGAACTGTATCATGGTCGGAATAGGGCCTCGACCTACCCATAAAACTTGTATGTATAAAATAGACTCCAAGGTATAGACCTAGTAACTCAGAGGAAGTGGAGCTTACCAACTAAGTTGATGTTTGACTTTGTCTACTAGGAATGTCTATCCATCTGTCTATCATGACCTGCAGGCATGAAATGCAGCATCCCCAATAAAAGGGATGTCAGTACAAAATAATGTACCTAGTATTTAAGGCGAAAAAATAACTAAAAGATGAAACACTGATAATATAATAACTAAAAGTACCTGCGAGTCAAAAATAATTTGAAAATATGCGTAACTATTGATACTGGCTCATTTGTCTCAATATAGTAAGTAAAATAGTTGTCCGGCCCTGTAAGGCTCGGTATGTGTAACTGTTCTGCCATAGTAGGCTCGCTCAGAAGCACTAGACCATACTAGGCTTTGTATCTCAACCAACTGGGCTCGCTCATATGCGCTCGGCCATAGTAGGCTCGGTATATAACTTACCATCTGATCAGAGGTTGCCCAATAGAGGCTTGCGCATCGATTATAGCTCGATGGTAATGAAAATAATATATATATATATATATATATATATATATATATATATATATATATATATATATATATAGAGAGAGAGAGAGAGAGAGAGAGAGAGAGAGAGAGAGAGAGAGAGAGAGAGAGAGAGAGAGAGAGAGAGAGAGAGAGAGAGAGAGAGAGAGAGAGAGAGAGATATATAGAGACTAAGATAATATACATAAATTCAGGAATAAGAACTTCTCTTTATGTCTCGTTATCAAAAGAATGTAGTTACCGGATCATGCCAAAATAAAGGAAAGCTTCATCCTTAACATACCTTAACATTGTTGAGTCCTTAATAGCTTCCAATCAACTCTTCAAACAACTTAACACAGTCAACTAAAGCATAAGGAGATTCAAAATCACTGTTGAGTAAAGGCTAAGTCTGTAATTTAAGCTTGTAGCTTGTTTTATGTAAATTTGGGAAGCATTTCCCTTGTAAAAGGGCCTCTTCCAATATAATATATCAACAACAAAAACCAAAGCAATACAATAAGAACAACATCACAATAGGGTACAAAATATTTCATTAAAAAGTCGTCCACATATCACGAGGAGCGGTAAGCTCGGATTTAATCCCTTCAGCATCCTTCAACCCCATTATCACCCCTTATAAACTTCTTACATTAACTTAAAAGCATCATTAACATGATAATGAAGTTATTTATCAATGATTCCATCCTTATACCATACATTTATACCAAAGGAAATAATCCATAACTCCAACTATCTTCAATTAGCAATTTTATTCACTAGTTCATGTCTAGTCCATCCATTTAACTTAATAAACATCAAAATAAACATAAGCACATGCAAGAACACAATATAAATACCTCCTATAGTAGCTTCGAGTTGAAATCCAAGCTATATTTAGCATACAACAACCCTCAATGGCAATACAACACCATAGAAATGACTTACGCTAATCCAAGTATTATCTTGTAGTTTATCATCCTAACAACTTAACCAACATACAAACAAGCTTAAGCACAATTACTAGTCTATTATACTCACCTTAACCAATAGCAAAAACTTGAAATTTCAGCCAAACACATCCCACAACTATCCTTAATGACAACACAACCTCAAAGAGGTGTTGTTATTCACTAGAACTAACTTTTGATGTTGAAATATGGTGTAATCCATTTTCAAGACTTGAAATAACCTAGGGTTGATATGAAAACCTTGGGATAGTATTTTACAGAACTTAAACCACTTAAAACAAACGCCCACGCAAGCTGGAACTACCCAAAAATCAGCAACAACAAGAAGAACAAGAAACTTACTAGCACGATGGGATTCCTAACACTTGATTTGTGTTGTTTGCCCTTTGTTTGGGTATTGGACGACGAGAGAACCTTGAGAGAGTGTTTTTAGGTGTCTAGGGTCTGAAGATACTGAAAAATAATGAGTTAAAATGGGTTTGAGGATATATATATATATATATATATATATATATATATATATATATCAATAAATCTCTACCGCCATTGTGGGTCCCATAGAGAGTTGCTTGATGCAGTCTTACAAAAATGCGAATATCTTTATACTCAGATATCTTATCGATGAACGGTTTAATCCATTAGAAACTAGACTAATAGATCATAAATTTGGCAGATAGATTACCCCATAAGTAATATGAGAGAAAATCTCATGTACATTTGACCTAATTTTCAGCACATTTATGAGTGTAACTTGTGATGACCTTTGCCAACTTTTGTTCCACAACTTTCCTGACTTAAATACATAACACACAACTATAATACAACTAAAATAACTCATAACATAACCTCATTATCTTGATAAGCACCCTAGTCTCGTCACTAAAGTACACGTTATAACATTCCCAACTTGTCGACATTCGACGAAACTTGTTTTCTTCAATTTGTTTAGTTTTCTAGCCTTTCGATCCTCTTGGTACTTGTTATCCATGATCTGAAAGATTTGTAATCTTCAAGGTAACATGATTAATTTACTTTATGTAGTCTCAAAGATGATCTCATTTCTGAGTTTACATCAATAGACTTATGAATGCTCTTTCGTATGAAGATATGAGGTGTAGCATCATTCGCCTCTTTGGAACATTCATCCTAGAATGTTGAATGGTGCGCTTATAAGTCTCATAATCTATAGTTCTTACAAATACTTTACTACTGCCCTTTCCATGTATGCAACTGTTTTATGAATAAATCCAAAGCCTAGTGCATTCCTCCCCTCCCCCCCCCTTAAGCCTCTTTCTCGTACCACCACCTGTGGTCGAAATTCTTCCAATCTCGTTACTGTTTCTACCTCTATCGTGTAGCCTGTATGACTTTGTCCTTATATGCGCGCCTATGTGCCTCTTCTCTCATTTTTCTTTCAGATTGTAGCCAATCTCCAGGCCCCATTTTATGAACATATACAGAACTATGACAAGCTGTCCCTCTGGGAATCTATAAGTGTACTGATGTTTTTCGGTCAATACTTTGTCGAACTTACAACTATTGCTATATCTTTTTTCATAGCCTCGATTAGCTATGCTTATGGCTTTACTATATCTAGGTAGCTTATACTATACCACAACCCTTACTTTGATTTATTATGGCCAAGGTCTACTACCCAACTCCAGGTTTCTTTCTCGCTTTATCTTATATGTATAAATTTAAGTCCCTTAATGCTTCTTCATTACTATTCATCTTAAGAATGACAACCTAATCCCATCTCACGCTTTGGAACATTCATCCATCTATTGTTAATTAATCTTAATGTTGATTTATAATCTACCACTGATCACTTGAAACCTCTTATGTAATACATTTTACTAGGGCTCACGTCTCATCGGGAAACATCTGGATTTATTTGCCTTATTCACTTACGGTCAATACTAAACTTAATAATCGTATTTCATAGCATCCCAATGTGATTCACTTTATGGGGGTATTTTAATCTATGCAATTCATGAAATCCCTTTTCTTTGAATCATTACCCAATCAAAGGCCTAAACGTCATCCTCTTATTTATCACAATTACACCCTTATTCTACCACTAGGGAAGCATTCCATCTTTTCTAAATTCTCCTAGTCTTAAACTCCTCTGAGTTCACTCATGATATACTTAGATTTTTATAACTTATGGAAACCATCAGCTCTCTTGTTGTGATGGGTTCAATCCCGAGGACTTATTTATTCTCGTCACCTTCTCACTCACCTTTTCTTATCGTTACTCATGTCTACCTAAAACCTTGTCTCTCTACCATACTTTAGCTTGCGACCTACTCGCAAACTTCCTTTAACTTGATAGCACCACAGATTTCCTTATATTATTCTGGAACCTCAAGTGAGACATCATATCGTCGCTAAATCTTCTTTACTCTCTTTACTAGACCTCTCTGTACCTGGAAACCATAGGCTAAAAGATATGCCACTAACGACAATACTATCATTTCTTGCTACAAAATTACGACGCTTACATCCATATATTTGATACCTAGACTATTCATAACCTTCTATACTTGGGCATCACGTACCTTCTTCACCTTTACCTTACTCACCTTTAAATCTTGCATCATATCTTCTATCTCTTTCAAACCCTCTCTTCCAGATAGGTGGAATTCACATCAACACCTTGAAACTCTACTATAATACTTGGACATCATGTGCGTATAGAATTGGTCATGACAACTTGGTATCAGAGCTCTAGGTTCACTTACGTCTCACGAGTCATGAGCAAGTCTAGTAGTGTCTTGCGGATTGATACAGAGACGTCTAAATTTATTTTCGAGAGGCTACAGGACTGATAATAGAACTTCTCTTCTTGATTCCTCGTCATATGATTTGAATCCATTGTAGCTTATGCCATCGCTTTCTTCCTACTCAATCTTATACGATGATGTGCACTTGTTATCAATTGGGCATCAAGGAGTTGTAGTGGTACTGCAGAAGTGGTGCAGGATGTTTCTCCCTACATATTCAAGAGGGCTATTAACGTCATCTTGTTGAAGAGTGCTCTATCATTTTAGCCAAGTGCTAGTGTTGCCTATGGTTTTGAGTCTATGCATAATGTATTATAATATTCATGTGTTGTTATCTTGCGGTGTTGGTGTAAATGGTAGAGTGCTTATGTAAGTGTCACAAAAGTGAATGGCCCAAAATAAGGATCTTTTGGTTCATGGTTTAGAGGTTCAACAATTAATTCCAGCGGCGAAAAGGCATTGGGACTATGGATGTTCAGGCCTTGGTTGATGGAGTAGCAAGACTTGATATGTTCGAGCATGGTGGAATTCTCATTGTGGTGTGGTGTCATCGTTCTTGTTAGGGCACATTAAAGCCCATCGGTGTTATGGTCTTCTTTGATTTGCCTTCGGGGCAGGGTGGATTCAAATGCTGCCTAAGAAGCGATTGTCGGATGGAAGTATGTAGCGGTTTTAAATTAAAATTTTTATTTCTAATGTTGATGGTTCGAGAACGATGATCTTTGAGGAAACATAGAATTGGTAGCAATTTACTAGTTCGGGTACTACACTGATGGATTGTGATTTGAGGCAGTATTTGGGTGATGAAGGATGAGGAAGGACATGGTGGGAGGTGTCTCGCGGAGATTGAATTGCTAGAGTTCGAGTAGTTCGCTTTGGAAGATAGTTAAATCAGAGTAGGAATGTTAACGTATCATATGGATTTCGTGGTAGGATGACCACATGGTCCTAGAAAGCTTGGCACGATTATGGTCATGGTGAACAAAGGACTAAGTCTGTGTATTTCATTTGCGAGGGTAGCTTTGTGTTTCGGATGTTTGAATGTGACAAAATAGTTTTCTTAGGATGTAATATGACTTCGAGTTTTTGATGCATCCCTGGACCTTCATTTGATGTTGATGGGAATGAGCGGGTGCTTTCGACTAGTGGGCGAGCGTGTGCTCAGAAGGGTTTTGCTGATTTCGTGGTAGTTGTAACCAGGTCAATGTCGTTGGAAGGTGTCGATATGGAACTACACAGGTGGGCTATCTCCCGTGAGTAGTCTAGTAGTTGTGTGACTTTGATGAAGTTCCTACGAAGAGTTCCACTTTCTACCCAGTGGGAGGCATGTACTGTAATGTGAGCTTGGATCGCTTGAAGAAGATGGTACGACTGTCAGGAGGTTGAATGTGCGATTGTGGCTAAAATTCGGAATGTTTAATGAAATGTTTAACAAGAGATTACGAGAAATTTTTGGGGTTAACGGTACGAGATCATGGTAATTGAGAAGGAAGTGTCATTGTTGGTTATAGATTTATATGATTGCATCTTAAAGCTAAGAGGGGAGCCCACCGTCTATGATTGGGTCATGTGGTTGTGTGCCTATGCTGTCACGCCCCAAACCTGAAGAGATGTGGCTGGCACCCGGTACAATACTCGACCCAAGAGTACAACTCTGTAACTGTGAACTTTGGAGGGGTAACCCTCAACTTAGCCGATGAGGCCATATTCTGAATCATTTGAAAATAATGTCTACAACGAGCAATACCAAACTAAACATGTACATTGGGCTGGTAAAGCCACAATACTGATATAAAAAATATATAGGACTCGTCTACGAGCCTCTAGGGATAATAGAACTGTATCATGGTCGGAACAGGGCCTCGACCTACCCATAAAACTTGTATGTGTAAAATAGACTCCAAGGTATAGACCTAGTAACTCAGAGGAAGTGGAGCTTACCAACTAAGCTGATGTTTGACTTTGTCTACTGGGAAGGTCTATCCAGCTGTCTATCAGGACCTGTAAACATGAAATGCAGCATCCCCAATAAAAGGGATGTCAGTACAAAATAATGTACCGAATATTTAAGGCAAAAAAATAACTAAAAGCTGAAACACTGATAATATAATAACTAAAAGTACCTGCGAGTCAAAAATAATTTGAAAATATGTGTAACTATTGATACTGGCTCATTTCTCTAAATAGTAAGTAAAATAGTTGTCCGGCCCTGTAAGGCTCGGTATGTGTAACTGCTCTGCCATAGTAGACTCGCTCATAGGCGCTCAACCATAATATGCTCTATATCTCGGCCATTATGGGCTCACTCAAAGGTGCTCGGCCATAGTAGGCTCGGTATATAACTTACCATCTAATCAGAGGTTGCCCAATAGGGGTCTGCCCATCGATTATAACTCGATAGTGGTGAAAATACTGTAATACTATATATATATATATATATATATATATATATATATATATATATAGAGAGAGAGAGAGAGAGAGAGACTCTCTGGCCTCTTGAATGAAAGAAGACAATACTAAACTGAATATGAAGTCTCAATAAGGGAGAATACTGTAGCTTATAAGACTAAGATAATATGCATAAATTCAGGAATAAGAACTTCTCTTTATGTCTCGTTATCAAAAGAATGTAGTTACCGGATCATGCCAAAATAAAGGAAAGCTTTATCCTTAACATACCTTAACATTGTTGAGTCCTTAATAGCTTCCAAGCAACTCTTCAAACAACTTAACACAGTCAACTAAAGCATAAGGAGATTTAAAATCACTGTTGAGTAAAGGCTAAGTCTGTAATTTAAGCTTGTAGCTCGTTTTATGTAAATTTGGGAAGCATTTCCCTTGTAAAAGGGCCTCTTCCAATATAATATATCAACAACAAAAACCAAAGCAATACAATAAGAACAACATCACAATAGGGTACAAAATATTTCATTAACAAGTCGTCCACATATCACGAGGAGCGGTAAGCTCGGATTTAATCCCTTCAGCACCCTTCAACCCCATTATCACCCCTTATAAACTTCTTACATTAACTTAAAGGCATCATTAACATGATAATGAAGTCATTTATCAATGATTCCATCCTTATACCATACATTTATAACAAAGGAAATAATGCATAACTCCAACTATCTTCAATTAGCAATTTTATTCACTAGTTCATGTCTAGTCCATACATTTAACTTAATAAACATCAAAATAAACATAAGCACATGCAAGAACACAATATAAATACCTCATATAGTAGCTTCAAGTTGAAATCCAAGCTATATTTAGCATACAACAACCCTCAATGGCAATACAATACCATAGAAATGACTTAAGCTAATTTAAAGTATTATCTTGTAGTTTATCATCCTAACAACTTAACCAACATACAAACAAGCTTAAGCACAATTACTAGTCTATTATACTCACCTTATCCAGTAGCAAAAACTTGAAATTTCAGCCAAACACATCCCACAACTATCCTTAATGACAACACAACCTCAAAGAGGTGTTGTTATTCACTAGAACTAACTTTTGATGTTGAAATATGGTGTAATCCATTTGCAAGATTTGAAATAACCTAGGTTTAATATGAAAACTTTGGGATAGTATTTTAAAGAACTTAAACCACTTAAAACAACCTCCCACGCAAGCTGGAACAAACCAAAAATCAGCAACAACAAGAAGAATAAGAAATTACTAGCGAGATGGGATTCCTGACACTTGATTTGTGTTGTTTGCCCTTTGTTTGCGTATTGGATGATGAGAGAACCTTGAGAGAGTGTTTTTAGGTGTCTAGGGTCTGAAGATACTGAAAAATAATGAGTTAAAATGGGTTTGAGGCGAATTATTTATATATATATATATATATATATATATATATATATATATATATCAATAAATCTCTACCGCCATTGTGGGTCCCATAGAGAGTTGCTTGATGCAGTCTTACCAAAATGCGAATATCTTTCTACTAAGATATCTTATCGATGAACGGTTTAATGCATTAGAAACTAGATTAATAGATCATAAATTTTGCAGATAGATTACCCCATAAGTAATATGAGAGAAAATCTCATGTACATTTGACCTAATTTTCAGCACATTTATGAGTGTAACTTGTGATGACCTTTGCCAACTTTTGTTCCACAACTTGCCTGACTTAAAAACATAACACACAACTATAATACAACTAAAATAACTCATAACATAACCTCATTATCTTGATAAGAACCCTAGTCTCATCACTGAAGTACACGTTATAACATTCCCAACTTGTCGACATTCGACGAAACTTGTTTTCTTCAATTTGTTTAGTTTTCTAGCCTTTCGATCCTCTTGGTACTTGTTATCCATGATCAGAAAGATTTTTAATCTTCAAGGTAACATGATTAATTTACTTTATGTATTCTCAAAGATGATCTCATTTCTGAGTTTACATCAATAGACTTATGAATGCTCTTTCGTATGAAGATATGAGGTGTAGCATCATTCGCCTCTTTGGAACATTCATCCTAGAATGTTGAATGGTGCGCTTATAAGTCTCATAACCTATATTTCTTACAAATACTTTACTACTGCCCTTTCCATTTATGCAACTGTTTTGTGAATAATTCCAATGCCCAGGGCAACCCCCCCCCCCTTTTAAGCCTCTTTCTCGTACCACCACCTGTGGTCGAAATTCTTCCAATCTCGTTACTGTTTCTACCTCTATCGTGTAGCCTGTATGACTCTGTCCTTATATGCGCGCCTATGTTCCTCTTCTCTCATTTTTCTTTCAGATTGTAGCCAATCTCCATGCCCCATTTTATGAACATATACAGAACTATGACAAGCTGTCCCTCTTGGAATCTATAAGTGTACTGATGTTTTTCGGTCAGTACTTTGTCGAACTTACAACTATTGCTATATCTTTTTTCATAGCCTCGGTTAGATATGCTTATGGCTTTACTATATCTAGGTAGCTTATACTATACCACAACACTTACTTTGATTTATTATGGCCAAGGTGTGCTACCCAACTCCAGGTTACTCTCTCGCTTTATCCTATATGTATAAATTTAAGTCCCTTAATGCTTCTTCATTACTATTCACCTTAAGAATGACAGCCTAATCCAATCTCACACTTTGGAACATTCATCCATCTATTTCTAATTCACCTTAATGTTGATTTATAATCTACCACAGATCACTTGAAACATCTTATTTAATACATTTTACTAGGGCTCACGTCTCATCGGGAAACATTTGGAGTTATTTGCCTTATTGACTTACGGTCAATACTAAACTTAATAATCGTATTTCATAGTATCACAATGTGATTCACTTTATGGGGGTATTTTAATCTATGCAATTCATGAAATCCCTTTTATTTGAATCATTACCCAATCAAAGGCCTAAACGTCATCCTCTTAGTTATCACAATTACACCCTTATTCTACCACTAGGGAAGCATTCCATCTTTTCTAAATTCTCCTAGTCTTAAACTGCTCTGAGTTCACTCATGATATACTTAGATTTTTATAACTTATGGAAACCATCAGCTCTGTTGTTGTGATGGGTTCAATCCCGAGGACTTATCTATTCTCGTCACCTTCTCACTCACCTTTTCTTATCGTTACTCATGTCTACCTAAAACCTTGTCTCTCTACCATACTTTAGCTTGTGACCTACTCGCAACCTTCCTTTAATTTGATAGCATCACAGATTTCCTTATGTTATTCTGGAACCTCAAGTGAGACATCATTTCGTCGCTAAATCTTCTTTACTCTCTTTACTAGACCTCTCTGTACCTGGAAACCATAGGCTAAAAGATATGCCACTAACGACAATACTATCATTTCTTGATACAAAATTACGACGTTTCCAGCCCTCTAACTGATACCTAGACTATTCATAACCTTTTATACTTGGGCATCGTGTACCTTCTTCACCTTTACCTTATTCACCTTTAAATCTTGCATCATATCTTCTATCTCTTTCAAACCCTCCCTTCCAGATAGGTGGAATTCACATCAACACCTTGAAACTCTACTATAATACTTGCACATTATGTGCATACCGAATCCGGCGAAGGCTTCATACTCACTTCTTATTAGGTTGGTATTGTTCTAACTGTATTTATCGTAGAGCCATTATAGAATATGGCCGTGATAGGTTTTTCAATGACTTTGACTTATGTTTTGATGATCTAACAAACTTTATCAAGAACCAGATAGGGAACCTGACATACTTGGGTTGTACTATATGTTAATAGATTCCAGCTCAATGTGAACTGCTATAGCTTTAGGGGATAAAGAACTAAACAAGGACCTGATACCCTTATTGTTCTCTCGTAGCAGTATGTGGTCAATAGGACACAGCTAGAAGACATGACTACACTGTTTATTCATGTACTGCACTGCTTCCAGTGCCCAATTATTCCTTGACCAACTAAAGTTCTTACATCATTTCAAGTGATGTCATCAAGGAGTATCAACAATGATTTTATATCAAATCATCACTTGAACACTTCTTTTTTTTATTCAAGCCTTTTGCATAACAGAAAAATCAATTCTCACGAGCTTGAAGAACAAAGTTAAACGCTACTACGGACCAGTTCCTAAAGTTAGTATTTTGTTGTCCTTAGTTGAGTTGTAACTTTGTGATTGTTCTTATTGTATCTCCTAAGCTGCTTAGCCAGAAGCGTTGATTAGGAATCCTCTTGTAAAATCCGTAAACTCTATGAGTTTATGTTGTGACTAGGTTTAGTCATGAATTAAAGTCTTTATCACTAGAGAGTGACAAAGTGGCTTGTGGTGAGAGTATCACAAGTTAGTCAAAGTCTTTATAACTAGAGAGTCACAAAGTGGCTTGTGGTGAGAGTGCCACAAGTTAGCTGAGTTAAATCCTTTGTAATAGAGTTATTACAAAGTGGCTTGTAATAGGTGGTTACAAGTTAGTGAAGTTGAAATCCTACAGGTGTAGGTCATGGTTTTTTTCCCCTTGAGTTGGGATTTTTCCACGTAAAATCCTGTGTCTCACTTACTTACAGTTTTACTAGCATTTTCAGCATAACCTCATAGAGGACCAGGTACTCTACTATTTGGTGGACTCGTACAAACTAACAATTGGTATCAAAGCAGGTTCCTCCAATTAGGCTAATACCTAGGAAGGATCCTTATGGTTGCTCCACCAAATTTTGAAGAAGGTCAATCTAGATACTGACCACCCAGGTTCAATGGACAATATTATAGGTGGTGGAAAACAAGAATGCATGATTTTATCATGGCTGAGGATTCTGAGTTATGGGATATCATATGTGATGGTCCTTATGTTCCAACAAAGGTACTGGAAGAACTTCCATTTTCAATGTCAAAAACTAGTAAAGAATATACCGACACAAATAGGAAAACTTTGGAGAAGATTCTGGTATGTGGAATAGGACCTGAAGAATATAATAGAATCTCCGCTTGCGACACTGCTAAGGAGATATAGGAAGCTTTGTAAACAGCTCATGAGGGAACCACCCAAGTAAAACAGTCTAAGATCGATATGCTCACTATCGAGTATGAACTCTTTAGGATGAAGGACGATGAATCTATTCAAGATATGCACACAAAATTCACTTCCATAATAAATGAGTTACACTCACTTGATGAAACCATTCCTAGAAACAAGCTAGTGAGGAAAATCCTCAATATTCTACCTAGTCCTTGGGAAAGCAAGGTGAAGGCTATTACTGAATCAAAGGACATGCAAGAGTTGACCATAGAAGAGCTGGTTGGAGATATGAAAACCTACGTTATGAAGAGGAAGATAGGCAGTGAAAGAAGAGAACCAAAGAAGAAAAGAACCTGGTACTCAAAGGTGACAATAATGACTCAAGTGAGGAAGACAATGACACGGCTTACTTAACCAAAAGAATTCAGAAGATGGTCTGAAGAAATAGAGAAATGCTAAAAAGGGGTAGCTCCAGTAAACCAAAAAACTATGATCTCTGTCATAAGTGTGGAAAGCCTGGACACTTCATCAAAGATTGTCCTCTCTTGAAGCTAGAATTCTCCAAGAACAGCCCTTAAAAGGCAGCTAAGAGAAACCCGATTCCGTTCAAGGACTTCAAAAGAAAATGATCTGCTGACAATGTGATGAAGCAGACTCTTGCAGCATGGGGAGATTTCTCTGGTGAATCTGAAGATGAAACTGATGTTGGTGATAGATCCATGATGGCAGTTAAAGGCGAGGAAAATGAATATGACTCAACTCGTGCCTTGATGGCCCAATCAGACGATGATGAAGATGCTGACAACAAGGAGGGAATAGTGAAAGGAAGTAGTCAACAATGGTTCATGGATAGTTAGTGTTCAAAGCGCATGACTGGGAACACCATGGACTTTTTGTCACTAAAACCCTGTAATGAGGGAGTGTATCCTTTGGAAATAGGAAAATTGGGTACATTCTTGGAGTTGGAAAAGTCGGGAAATAACTCACTCATTCTATTAAAAATGTGTACTATTCCAATGGCCTTAAGTACAATCTCTTGAGCGTCTCTCAGATCTGTGATAAAGGAAACAAGGTGAAATTCTTGTCCAAGATATGTACAGTTACTGATCTGGTAACTGGTGAAGTGGTACTTGTGGCCAAAAGATATAGGAACATCTATGTTGCTGATTCTGAGTCCTTACAAAGTGGTGAAGTGGTACTTGTAGCCAAAAGATACAGAAGATTGGGGCACGCAAGCTTTTCTCTTCTGAACAAACTAATTCACAAGGACCTGGTCCATGGTCTGCCCATGTCAAAGTTCAAGGTGTAAAACATTTGTGATTCCTATGCTAGAGGAAAACAATTGAAGTCCTCTTTTAAGTCTAAAAGGGATGTGAGCACCTCAAAGCCACTAGAGCTTTTGCATATGGACCTATGTGGTCCTATGAGAGTGCAAAGCAGAGGAGGAAAAAGATACATCTTTCTGATAGTGGATGACTACTTCAGATTCACATGGACAATGTTTCTTAGAACTAAAGATGACACCTTTGAGGTGTTTGTGGCCTTTGTGAAGAAAATCCAGGTGAAGATGGAGTCTAGAGTCGTATGCATTAGCTCAGATCATGGAACAGAATTTGAGAATTCCAAATTCGATGAGTTCTGCAATGAAAATGGCATCACCCACAACTTCTCAGCTCCAAGAACTCTTCAGCAAAATGGAGTAGTGGAAAGGAAGAACAGAACTCTGGAAGAGATGGAAAGAACAATAATAATCGACAGTGGAATTGCAAAGAACTTCTGGGCTGAAGCGGTCAACACTGCCTGCTACTTGGTGAACAGGTGCATGATCAGATCCCTCCTGAACAAAGCCCCATATGAGCTACTGAATGGAAGGAAACCCAAGCTAACTCACCTAAGAATTCTTGGGTGCAAATGCTATGTTCTCAATAATGGAAAGGATCAGCTTGGGAAATTCGATGCCAAGAGTGATGAAGGAATATTTCTGGGCTACTCTTCTCAAAGCAAAGCGTACAAGATATATAATAAACAGACTCAATGTGTTGAGTGTGAGCATGTGATTTTTGCCCTATACGAAATACTCCTATAAATTACAAGAAAATAGATTTTTGTTAATTATTGTCCATTTTAGGAATTTTTGTAGAATTGTATTTAATTATTTTCATTTTGTACATGTTTAAGTTTAATTTAAATCATAAAACAAAATACCAAAATATCATGCATTGCATTTAGAATGTGTTTTTACATTTTTAGAATTAATCAGTAACTATTTGCTTTATAAAATTTGAAAATCACAAAATTAGTTCATTTCTACATTTTATGTCTTTTAATTTTAGCCTATTGATTTTCCTGTATTAGTTTAGATTTAAGGGAAGTTTACCATTTTTATAATTAGTTAACTAGTTTAATAATTTAGGATTTTTTAATTATTAGGTTTTTAAATTTAAAAAAAAAAAGAAAAGAAAAGAAAAGGAATTTAGAAATAAAAGAAATTGAAGAAGAATCTCGTTTTTTTGGAATTGGGCCACCTCTAATTACCCATGTCGGTCGCCCCAGTTGAATAAAACCCGATCTGAACCATTAGCTTGACTCGCCCGTTTGCCCTAATATATAAAACATCTGATAAATTTCCCCCAAAATCATGAACCCTAGACCTAATAACAGAAGCGGCGCCTTACTGTCACACCTCCTTTTTTACCTACACCCCCGGTATAGGGTATAAGGGAGTTTTTTCCAACTTAAAGTGACAATCGAAACGGGATCATTTTATTAAAAAATTCAGAGTCGCCACTTGGGATAATTTATGGTGTCCCAGGTCACCGGTTCAAATCCCGAATCGAGGAAAGATTGACTCTGTTCTATAGTCCGCGAACACAGAAATCCGGGTAAGGAATTTTGTTAACCCGGGAGAAGGTGTTAAGCATTCCCGGGTTCTGTGGTTTTAGCACGGTCGCTCAACTATTACAATTGACCTACTATCTGATTTTAATACATGTTTTAGCCTATGGTATAATTTTAAATTATTAACCGCTTTTAACTAATTTTAGGAAAAATTGCAACGTTATTTAAAATACGTCTTCAACCACATCACATAAATGCACCCGCGGCTCTCGACATATTTTATCTAACATTATTGGAAATTAGAATCGGGTCACAGGAAATGCACACCCGGATTTATAACATGTTCATTTTATTATTATTATTCAAATTATGGTAGGGTCACATGAAATGCACACCCGAGTCCCTTCAATCTAATTTGACGTAGTTCAGTTGATGAATAACAACCCAATATCTATATTGTGACAACATTGTGTTCAGCTATAATCAATTCGAGTAAACATACGAGCAGATAACTAAATGAACAAATTCAAAAACTATGAAAAAAATCAACTACACATACGAATGGAAAAACAGATCCTAGACATGAAGGCTAGCGTATCCATGAACAAAAATGAAATGCAACAAATAGCCACTAGCTAAAAACCATAAGAATTCAAAGTAAAACAAACTCGACACATTATTTTAACCATACTGGTGACAGAAGTAACGTGCAATTATAAATGAGTTAATGAACTTACATGGATAGTGAAAATGATTGCTACTGCCAAAATAGCATATTCTGCATTGTGCGATGAAAATGCACGGCATAGATGCCTTGAAACGAAAACACAGAAAACAGTGACAGGTACTATGATGAGCAATAAGGTTATAAGCAATGACTTTACATCCGGACCAAAACAAATAGAGCTTTTCCAATCAACCAGAACCTCTGACGTTACAAATTCTGTTTTGATGCAAAATAGTTATGGCCTAGTACAACTGGAACCTGAACCACGTGCGCAGGCAAACCTCGGACTCTAACCTCGAACGGACTCAAATCCAGACCTCAAAACCTACCGAAGTCGGTGACATTACTGACACGACGATGATGACACTGTTAGTTTTAAACCCGTCCGACATAGAAGTGAAGATATCGGCTGATGTTGTGCGCATTCAAAGACGCAACAGCGACTCCAATGGTTTCTTGGGTGTGGGTGGTCGTGAGTGAGTGTTTTCCGACGGGTTTCAGACAGTGAGGTCCGGCGGCTTGGGTTTGGGTGAAGGGAATGGCTGAAGGGCGGTGTGATGACGGGTCTTCTCCGGCGAGCTTGAGGTGGCCTACTGCGATCACCGGTCTTGAAGAAGAAGCAGATGAGCAGCGGCTCTTTTGTCTTAGGAATTGTTAGGAATTTTGGAGATTAAAAGTGAAGTCTCATGTGTTGACGTTGCTATCTTAAGTCTTAGAGGGTGTAGGGTACTGTGTGTGTTAGGTCTTAGGCATTAGCTTATGGAGAAGATGACATTAATGTCTCCTCTCAATTTTAGCAAACTGCGGATCCAGTCAGGTTTTAGGTGTATTTCGTCCCTAGGTCTTTAGCTGCTAGCCCCCTTCAGATATTTTTTAAGCATCCCTTTACATGTAGAGTCTAGGTTTAGGTATATTTTGTGTATTTTGCCAATTAGTCCCTAGGTCCTTTTGTGTTAAGTCCTTAGGGTCATTTTTATTTGATTTTGTTCCAAAGAAAAGTCTAGAAGGGTCCCTAGGCTTAATGGACTTATTCGAATTGGGCCAAGAATTGGGCTCCAAAAACTCTTAAAATTGTGATCCAACAGCTTAATTGACTCATTTTAAAATAAGATAAAAATACTACATAATGCAAAAGCTAACATGAAACTATTATATATTTTTTGTATTTTTAAAATTATATAAAGATAAAAATAAGGTACTATTTTTGTATTTATTATATATATATATATATATAAAGATAAAAATAAGGTACTATTTTTGTATTTTTTTTTTAAGAATTATGAAAGATACATACTAAAGTATTTTTTGTAATTTTCCATTTTTATGATGAAAATAAAGTAAAGAAGTCAAAAATAGTTGAAATAGCTATATTATGCCTAAATTAAATATTTACGTGCTAAAATATGAATAATCTTGGGGAGGGTCAAAAATCACATGTCTACAGCTACCCCTCTTTGACTGGAAGTACGAAGTATTTTTAGACAAAGAACGATTAGATAGGTTTTTTGACCCGACCCTTATTTAGAGAGACCAAAACTAAGAGACAAGGGAATGTGATCGAGCCCTGGTATTTGAGCTGCCTACATATCCATGGCGATAAAGGAATCAAGCCACGTGTAGTTTAGAGGTGAGTGAGATGATGGAGTATGCTGAGGTGGAGAGCCAGTCGAGGTGCCATTCCACCGAGGTTCCGGTCCGCGGTCCTGATGTTACACTAAAATCAATACATGAAAAAGACTAGCTAAGACTATCAACTACGAGTTACAAGATTCCTATATATAAGTCTTCTGAAGCTTGATCTTGAGTCTTGAGTGGTTCTTCATCAAGACTTTACATTTTAACCTTGATGCTTGCTAGTTGCAGGTGCTAGTTCCCCCTTCTTCAGATTTTCGGATCAAGACCGGACATGTAGTGCTTGTGACCTCAACCATGTCTTGAGAAGCTCATATCTTTCATCATCTTCTGCATTTGGATTAACTTCTTGCCTTTTTTTTTTATTCTGGATTGTGGCTAACTTCTGTTGATCATCCCGGACTGTTGACTCGCATTCCTGCCGCGATCTTCTTTTGTTGCTGACTTGAATTGCATTCTGAAGTGAATTCCCTTGTTTTCCAGGTGGGTGCCTGATTGCCAAATCTTGAACTGTCTTCCTTCGGAACTACTTTCCCTTGAAACTTGAACTGTCTTCCCTTGTTCTCCAAGTGGGCGCCTGATTACTGAAACTTTCTGTGTTCCCTTGTTCTCCATGCGGGCTCCTGATTGCTGAACTTGAAATGTATTCCCTTGTTCTCCAGGTGGGCGCTTGATTGCTGAAATTGAAATATATTCCCTTGTTCTCTAGGTGGGCGCCGGATTGCTGAATTTGAAATGTATTCCCTTATTCTTCAGGTGGGCACCTGATTACCAAAACTTGGAATGTATTCCCTTGTTCTTTAGGTGGGAGCCTGATTACCAAAACTTGAAATGTATTCCCTTGTTCTTCAGGTGGGCGCCTGATCACTGAATTTGAAATGTATTCCCTTGTTCATCAGGTTGGCGTCGAATTACCAAAACTTGAAATGTATTCCCTTGTTCTTCAGGTGGGCGCCTGATTACCAAAACTTGAAATGTATTCCCTTGTTCTTCAGGTGGGCGCATGATTACCAAAACTTGAAATGTATTCCCTTGGTCTCCAGGTGGGTGCCTGATTACTGAATTTGAAATGTATTCCCTTGTTCTCCAGGTGGGCACCTGATTGCTGAATTTGAAATGTATTCCCTTGTTCTTCAGGTGGGCGCCTAATTACTGAACTTGAAATGTATTCCCTTGTTCTTCAGGTAGGCGCCTGATTTCCAAAACTTGAAATGTATTACCTTATTCTTCAGGTGGGCGCCTGATCACTGAATTTGATATATATTCCCTTGTTCTTCAGGTGGGCGCCTGATTACCAAAACTTGAAATGTATTCCCTTGTTCTACAGGTGGGTGCCTGATTACCAAAACTTGAAATGTATTCCCTTGTTCTTTAGATGGGCGCCTGATTACCAAAACCTGAAATGTATTCCCTTGTTCTTCAAGTGGGCGCTTGATCACCGAATTTGAAATGTATTCCCTTGTTCTTCAAGTGGGCGCCTGATCACTGAATTTGAAATGTATTCCCTTGTTCTTCAGGTGCGCGCATGATTACCAAAACTTGAAATGTATTCCCTTGTTCTACAGGTGGGCACCGGATTACTGAACTTGAAAAAATGTATTCCCTTGTTCTCCAGGTGGGCGCCTGATTTCCACAAAATAAACAAAATAAAGAAAACGTCTGCCCTGGTTTGGCATGTTACCAAACATCAGTAAGAACTTTGAAAACTGAAACTTGAACTATACGCCCTTGTTCTCCAGGTGAGTGCCTGATTGCTGAACTTGAAAATGTGTATTCCCTTGTTTCCAGGTGGGCGCCTGATTGTTGAACTTGAATGTATTCCCTTGTTCTTCAGGTGGGCGCCTGATTACCCAAAACTTGAAATGTATTACCTTGTTCTCCAGGTGGGCGCCTGATTATCGAAACTTGAAATGTATTCCCTTGTTATCCAGGTGGGCGCCTGATTGCTGAACTTAAAATGTATTCCCTTGTTCTCCAGGTGGGCGCCTGATGGCTGAACTTGAAAAATGTATTCCCTTGTTCTCCAGGTGGGCGCCTGATTGCCAAAACTTGAAATGTATTCCCTTGTTCTCCAGGTGGGCGCCTGATTACTGAAGCTTGAAATGTATTCCCTTTTTCTCCCGGTGGGCGCCTGATTACTGAACTTGAAAAATGTATTCCCTTGTTCTCCAGATGGGCGCCTAATTACCAAAACTTGAAATGTATTACCTTGTTCTCCATATGGGCGCCTGATTACTAAAGCTTGAAATGTATTCCCTTGTTTTCCAGGTGGGCGCATGATTTTCACAAAATAAACAAAACAAAGAAAACTTTTGCCCTAGTTTGGTGTTGGGCGCATCTGTGAGTGTTAATTGAATCATGCTACCAAATATCTCTATGAACTTGAAAGCTAAATCCCATTATCCAGGAGGGTCCTGAAAACTCCTAGCTAAATGATGGCTTTAAAATCTAAATTATATCTTGTAAAGGTGTTACTCCTGCTACATCTTGTTATCTAAGAAAGTCTTAAACTACATCCCATTATCCAGGAGGGTCCTAACAACAAAAATTTAGATCTCATTATCCATGAGGGTCCTGAAAACTTAAAACTAAATCCCATTATCCAGGCGGGTCCTGAACACCTAAAACTAAATCTCATTATCCAGGCAGGTCCTGAACACCTAAAACTAAATCCCATTATCCAGGAGGGTCCTGAAATTTAAATTCAAATCTCATCTTAAGGGTGAAAATTTCAGAGCTAAATTCAACTTCCTAATGGTGAAACTTATGCTAAATCTTAGCATCTAAGGGAGGTATTAAACTAAGTCCCATTATTTAGGAGGATCCTTAAAATTTCAAATTGAATCTTATCCCAAGCATGAAAACTTCAAAGCCAAACTTATATTTCCTCAAGGTAGAGCTTAGATAGATCTTGTTACTCATGAACGTTTTGAATTTTAACTAAGTCCCATTTTCCAAGAGGGTCCTGAGAATTTTTAAGATTAAACCCATTATCCAGGAGGGCCCTGAAATTTTAAAATTAAAACTCATTATCCAGGAGGGTCCTGAAAATTTAAAAACTAAATCCCATTATCCAGGAGGGCCCTGAAAACTTAAAAATTAAATCTCATTATCCAGGAGGGTCCTAAAAACTTTTAAAATTAAATCCCATTATCCAGGAAGGTCCTGAAAATTTAAATTAAATCCCATTATCCAGGAGGGTCCTGAGAATTTTAAAACTAAATCCCATTATCCAGGAGGGTCATGAAAACTTTTAAAATTAAATCCCATTTTCCAGGAGGGTCCTGAAAATTTTAAATTAAATCACATTATCCAGGAGGGTCCTGAAAACTTAAAAACTAAATCCATTATCCAGGAGGGTCCTGAGAATTTTAAATTAAATCCCATTATCCAGGAGGGTCCTGAGAATTTTAAATTAAATCACATTATCCAGGAGGGTCCTGAGAATTTTAAATTAAATCTCATTATTCAGGAGGGTCCTGAGAATGTAAAAACTAAATCCCATTATCCAGGAGGGTCCTGAAAACTTAAAAACTAAATCCCATTACCCAGGAGGGTCTGAAAACTTAAAAACTAAATCTCATTATCCAAGAGGGTCCTGAGAAGTTTTAAAATTAAATCCCATTATCCAGGAGGGTCCTGAAAACTTAAAAACTAAATCCCATTATCCAGGAGGGTCTTGAAAACTTTTAAAATTAAATCCCATTATCTAGAAGGGTCCTGAAAATTTTAAATTAAATCCCATTTTCCAGGTGGGTCCTGAGAATTTAAAAACTAAATCTCATTATCCAGGAGGGTCCTGAGAATCACAAGTCAAACCTGTCTGGTGCTTGATTTTCCCCCTTACGGAGGGTTTCTCCGAAACAAACGAAATTTTCTACCCCTGTTTCAATCAGTTTAAAATGCGGTGGTTGGTTTGTGGCCTTGACTGTGAGGACGATTGTTCCTCCACTTCCCATGATAACTTTGACTTCCACTTGAAGACCTTGCTAACCACTTTCTCTGTCATCCTTATCACAGAAAATACCTCTTCTCCTTTCAGACACAATTATCCTCTATCTGTTGCATTGCTCATGAACTGGCGTTTACCAAACCTTTGTGTCTCACATGAATCCCAAAGCACGTCAATTTCCACCCACTTAGTGTATATGATGTTCTTTCTCGACTTAAACTACTGGCCTTGGACTTGAGGTCTATTGCTCCTTCACTTGCCATGATAACTTTGATTTCTGCTTGGAAGACCTTGCTTGTCACTGGTTAACCACTTTCTTTGTCAATCTTATCACAGAAAATACCTTTGATCCGTTCACCCTACACCCTCCATCTGTTGCATTGTTCATGAATTGATATATACCAAACCTTTGTATTTCACATGAATCCCAAAGCACGTTGATTGTTACCAACTAAGTGTGCATGTTGTTCTTTCCTAACTTATGCCACTTTGATGTGCTGGCCAGATCCCACTTTGTGCAATTAGAAAGCTGGTGGCAAATTTTGAAGTCATTTCTCACTTATTTTGACCAAACAGACTCACGAACAGGAAGTAAACAAGACAAAAGGAACAGAGTAAAGGACAAAGGAAAAAGATGATTCCTAACAAGAAAACTACCAAGTAGAAACCTATCAGATGTGGATAAAACTCTAATGACCATGACATGTACCTGTGGCCTATTCTATTGAGCAAGCCTGATGTTCAACTCTTGTTGTACCTTTAAACCGTGAAACTGGGCTTCAATGCTCCGATTATCCAATCTGATTCACAATCCTTCTTCTACTTGTAGTGCCCGAAGAGTTTTCACCATCAAGTCTCTCTCATTTTGTTCTTTTTCTCAACTTACCGTCGCCTCAAGGTGCCCGTGAAGATTTTCACCAATAAGACTCTCTCATTTTTGATTTCTCTTAGCTTTCATCGCCTTACGATGCCCGTGAGGGTTTTCACCAATAAGACTCTCTCGTTTTCATTATTTTTTCGCTTGGACCAGAGTGTTGCCCCTGATATGAATTACCTCTCCATGCTTGACTTGGCATCTCTCGAAGACTGATCGGAAGGTCTTTCTTTGGACCGTAACATGGGTTTTGGATAGGGTTAAAAAGAAAGGATATCAAAGTCTCAAAACAATTCACATGGGTTCAAAATTACAACTTTCAGAATCAGATTTCTTACAACAACCACAACTTCTGCCCCTGTTTCTTTGCTTGGAGACTTTTGGATTTTTATTTTGATGGGACCCGAATCGTGAGGCTGCCTACGTATCCTTAAAAGAAATCGTCGAACGTAGTTTATGTTATAGGAATTACTTTGTTTGTTGTGATTTTCTTTTCTTTTTCTTTTCTATTGTTCCATTCTTTTTTCTTTTTGTTGTTGTTTTTCTTCTCTTTTTCTCTTTTTTTCTTTTTTTTTCTTTTTTCTTTTCTCTTTCTTCTTCTTTCTCTTCTCTCTCTTTTCATTCTTTTTCTTTTCTCTTTTTCCTTTACTCATCTTTCACGCTTGCGTTTCTGATCTTTGTTACCAATTGCGAAAGAGGGGTATGAAAGAAATAAATAAGGCTCAAAGGGGTAACGAAGGATAAAGTGTTTAGATAGCAGAACAAAATGTCTTCGTCATTCCAATCTCCAAAACATGCCAAGCGCAAACTACACAATTTAAACAAACCAAGGAAAACATTTGTAACATCTTTTGATTGCACTAGACTTGATAACCATATCCACGCATTCGCCTTCTACATCTATTAAGTACCAAGCCCTATTGGACAACACCCTCACTCTCATTACCACGAACGGCCCCCTACAAATTTGGGGCAAACTTGCCATTATCTTCACTCGATGCAGTATGATGCATTTCAATAGTGTATTTTTATGTTCTACCTGCCCCAGTTTCACACAATTCGGGCTTGAAGTGATCTCAAAATGCCTTTACCTATTTCCCTCCAATGTACCTACATCTTCAACATTGTTTCATTGCTTCGTGATTAAACTAATTTTTAAAACCAGGCTGTGAATTACGCATGCATGTCATGTCACTAGAGTCAATAGGAAAAGAACTATAAAAAGAAAAGAGAACTAAATGAAAATGACTAGAAATCACAGAAAATAGAGAATTGCATTAGACAAATGGTGAAAGGGTTTGGACAACAAAACAAACAAACTAAACTGGGGTTACAAACCTAGAGCAAACCTAGACAACACTAAACGGGCTATTATGACTACACAAACTAAGCAAAATAAAAGGATAGAAGGGTTTGAGTCACAAGACAATATACGGATTACAACCTTGAAATAACCCGGACAACAGAAATGACAACAAAATAAACCACCAAAACTCCTCCCTAGCAAACCAAGAAAAGAGCGTCTTTCCAATCATCAAACTCAACATATTAGCCACTGACCTCTGCATCAATAATGCTAGGACCTTCACCAGCCTCCATCACATTGTTCTGAACCGATTGTCTTTGGGTTCCCTTTGCCTTTCTTAGGATCAACCTCTGATAGCGCTAAAAGCTTCGTAGCACGTGGACCTCCAAGGATCCCAGAAGAATTCTCACATTCCTTTACAAAATAAATCATACCCACCATATGCGTCTCATTATGCACAGGTGACAGACTTTGGCTAGTGTCTGCTGCATCTAGATTTTGCACGACCATGTCGCCTGCATCAATAAGCTTTTGAATTGCGTTCTTCAGATTCCAACACTTCTCTATGTCATGCCCCAGGGCATCCGAGCAATATGCACACCTTTGAGAAAAATCAAATTTCTTTGGAAGAGGGTCTGGCATTTTTATCTGGGTCGGCTTCAATATGTCCAATATCCTTAGCCTCTGAAACAGACTGGCATATGACTCTCCCAATGGAGTGAAGGTCTTCTTCTTCCGTAACCTCTCATTCTTTAAGGCTTGATTGGGCCGGAAACCTGATCCAGGGGGTTTTCGGTAGGCTCGTGGGGTAGATAGGCATTTTGTGGAGCTGGGTACTGGGAGAGTGATGTACGACTTTGGGAGTTCTGTGGAGAGAAGTGGCATTGGGGAGGATAATCTGGCATTGTGTCCGGAGTTTGGGTATGGGCAACATCTAGGAGGTTGGGTGGTGGCGGGGGTGGCGCCTTCCCAGTCATCCAAGCCTGATGCATGTCAGCCATGTGTTGTTTTAACATATTTACCTCTTCAACCAACCCATTGTCCTGTTCCACCAACTACTTTCGATCGCCGGTATCAACCAACTCAGTTTTGTTGTTGTCTTCCATTGCCTTTTGACTTTATGTTATAGGAAGGAGTTACCACTTTAAAACCACAAACCAACCACCCTTCTGCTATGAATATAACAAAATGAAGCCATCACGTTAGCGTTAGAGCATTTAACATAAGATAATCTCACTTTATGTGCAATGCACCTAGCCACAGTTATCGGTTCTAAAATGACTTCCACGGTACAAAGGTCAGTTGGCATCATCCCAATTTGTTCATTTCAACCTCTCTTTTCTTTGCTTTTCTAGCACTTGCTGCCTTGCCCATTTTCCTTCATTTCTCTTTTTTTTAATCATCACCCTTTCTTTCTCGCATATCTCGCATCCCACAATTCCACCTCTTTTTTTCTTTTCTCTTTTTTCCTTTTTTCTTTTAATAAAAAAAATAATTCGATCGAACTCTATGTAGGTTGCCTACGTATCATGATGTCGCATGAATCAGATCTTTGCGTAGTTCTGGAAGATCGGGCATAAAGTAAACAAACTAACATTTTCATTTTCTTTTCTTTTCTTTTTTTTTCCTTTCTTTTTTAAAATAGATACACTATGAGAAATTATCAAGGAAAAACTCTAAAAGAGAAAAATATTTTTGATTCTTTTTTTATGAAGGAAATCTAAGGAATAAACCACAAAAAATATTTTGAATCTTCATTTGATATCCTGACGCAAGATTTCGAAGCAAGCAATGAAAAAGATAAAATATAATATTTTTGAATTTCAATTTTGGTTGCCTAAAGGAAATTTTTTAATGATAAACAAAAGATAAAGTATGCTTTTTTTTTTCTATGTACAATATCCTAAAGTTCTAATGAAAATAAAAGGAATTTTGTTTTTCATCTTTCAATTATTTCCCAAAGAAACACCTCACAAGAAAAATCTTTTTGGATTTTGGAATTAATGCCTTGAAGAAAACTTTTAAAGAGGGACTAAAAGAAAATTCTTTTTTTTTCTTTTTTTTTTTGAATTTCGGTCCTAATATACTAAAGGAAGTATAAAAGCAATTTAAAAAAAATATTCTAGATACTAATTTCCTAAAATAAAACCACCTCAAGCTTTCTTTTTTTTACTTCTTGATTTCTAGGAGTAGTATTTCTAAAGAAAATTCTAACGGAAATATAAAAACACAGAATATCTTTTTGTTTTTTTTTAAGATTTTTGAGTTACACCACACCATTCCAAATACAAAATAAAAAGTACAATAACAAAAAAAAACTCGACATTGTTGTACAAAACTAGAAAGTAAAAGACGACATAAAAAAATATAAAAATAAATAAAAATATAAAAATCTCCTTAAGCAACTCCTGAATGCGGTGGTCCTGGGGTATGTCATGCTCAAACTCCGATAAGTATACCGACACCTGTATGAGAAAATTAAGACCAAATAAAGTTAAAGACCTATAATGCTATGTGAGACAATAACCCTTCCAGTTGGACACATGCAAGACATGATTGAGGCTAGTTTTCTAAAATTAACCCATGTGGCTAAAAGTGACTAAAAATGCAAGATTTGGCTAAGACCCCGCATAGCCATGAACCTGAGATCACTAGGGAGACCGGACCCTATGTGGGTTGCCTACGTATCACGCCCCGAAAGGCGAGAATCATGTATACGGGCGAGAATTAAAAAAACAACTATTTTAGAGAAAACATATTTTTTTTTGTTGCTTTTTCTTGAAAAATGATGAAACATGCAAAATCTTTTTTTGGATTTTCTTCTTCCATTTTTTTTATTTTCTAATTTACGGAAAATGATGAAAAAGTGCAAAATCTTTTTCTTTAAATTTTTCATTTTCAATTGTTTTCTTGAAAAAGTGTGAAAGAAACTTATAACTGGGCCCCACTTACTTCATCTTCACACTTCACCCTCTCTTTTTCTTCTTTTTTTTTATTTGCCCTCAACTAATATCGGTCCGCCAAATGACCCTTTTACCCTCGAATAAATGCAACATGTAGCACATAGGATGCATCAAGATGGTCTTTTCATTTCGGGTGCACCTGTCCTAGACAGACCCAACCCCTGTGTTGAGTCTCCAAAGTTAAATACACATGATGCAAGAAAACGTTCCTACTAGGGATCCGGCATGAGGTCTTGTTGTACTAGGTTCAAAACCTGGATTTATTATTCTAGACTTGGCTTACCCGAGCGAACAGCTCGAGCCGAGGGGGTGCAGTGTATCGGGAATACAGAAGCTTCACCGGCTTTGCAACTTGTCCGAACCTCGTTCTAAATTTGGGATATGACTTTAACAGAAAAGAAGTCACACGAAGTGCACACTTCTTCATGATTTAGAAGACTCAGAGAGAAGAGGGATTTCACAACAGTTTCTATACAGTTCACGGAATATTAAAGCGGTAAAAGCAATCAATTCGCACATCATGTAACAAATTCAGATAATGGATAAAGCCAACTATAACAATTATTCTAAGCTCGAATTCTTGAACCCTGAACCAGAGATTCTGGGTTCGATCCCCAACAGAGTCGCCAGAGCTCTCACACCTCCTTTTTTACCTATACCCCCGGTAAAGTGTATAAGGGAGTTTTTTCCAACTTAAAGTGACAAGCGAAGCGGGATCATTTTATTAAAAAATTCAGAGTCCCCACTTGGGATAATTTATGGTGTCCCAAGTCACCGGTTCAAATCCCGAATCGAGGAAAGATTGACTCTGTTCTATAGTCCGCGAATACAGAAATCCGGGTAAAGAATTCTGTTAACCAGGGAGAAGGTGTTAGGCATTCCCGGGCACCTACTACTACTATTCATCTTCTTTCTCACTGATTCAAATCGATTCAACCTCAACTCGTTTCCGAGTTCACTCAAATGGTCCCCTCCCCTCCACGTCATTTGATTCCTAACGGTTTTTGTGAGAAAGAATTCGAATATTCCATCAAATCGCACGATTTTTGTACTATAGGAACAATTTGTTGGATAAAAGGGAGCCGTGGATATATGTAAAACAATCCATACCCTCCATTTGTCCCAAAAATTGTTCAAAGACCTAAAGATTTTTCGGACTTTTGGGTAGATTTTTGAAGATTTTTAAGGCTATATATACACAAGGTAAGTCTGTGTGCTAGGTTAGAGAGAAATATCGGAGAAAAATCTTCAAAACTTAGCCGAGTAAAATTTCTAGGTTTTGGTCATTCTCTTCTAACCTTTTCCTTTCTAGTCGATTTTTTTAGAAAAGATAAAAAAATGGATCAACTTCAATTTTGAAACCCGGATTCGATCTCATTTTCTTTGTTAGGGTTTTTGACTACTGATATTTGCTGGTTTAATTGAGGTTTTGAGGCTATCTTCTTCTATTCATCTATTGGTGGTTTTTCTTAGTGATAGATCTTAAATACTCTTACCTTATGTTTTGATGATCTAACAAACTTACGGATAAGAACCAGATAGGGAACCTGACCTACTTGGATTGCTACAAACTGGTAACAGATCCCAGCTAAGGATGAACTGCTACAGATTCATGAGCTAGGAACCAAACAAAGACCTGATGCTCCTGTGGTTCCTATGTAGTAGTACAGAGTCATTTGGACACAGCTGGAACTGAAGTGACTAACGACACTATTTCTGCTGCACTGCAATATACTATCAGCCCATTCATTCTCTAACCAAACAAAGCACTCACATAACTTCAAGTGATGTGATCAAGATATACTCGATGAAGCATTACACAAAGACATCACTACAAGATTTCTGTTTCTCATCCAAGCCTTTTGCAAAAACAGAAAAATCATCCTCTCAAGCTTGAAAAAAAAGGTTGAACGCCATTACGGACCAGTTCCTAAAATATTGATTATTGTTGTCCTAGTTGAGTTGTAACCTTGTTATTGTACTTACTACATCTCCTAAATTGCTTACTTAGAAGCATACTAATTAGAAATCCTCTTATAAATTCTTGAACTCATTGAGTTTAGGTTGTGACTAGGTTTAGTCTTAAAGAAAAGACTTTGTAATTGTAGAATTACAAAGTGGCTTGTGATGATAGCACCACAAGTTAGAAAAAGCCTTTGTAACTAGGATAGTTACAAAGTGGCTTGTGGTAAAGGTACAAGAAGTTAGTTGAGTAAATCCTTTGCAATAGGAAGTATAGTAAAGCGGCTTGTAATAGGTAAGATTACAAGTTAGTAAAGTTAAAAGCCTACAGGTGTAGGTCGTGGTTTTTTGATCCCATTGTGCGGGATTTTTCCACGTAAAAATCCTCTGCCTCATTTACTTACTGCTTTACTAAGTGCTCTCAGCATAAACTTGTAGAGGACCAGGTACTCTACGATTTGGTGGACCCATATAAGCTATTAATTTGTATCAAAGCGGGTTCTTTCGATCAGGTTAGCGCCTAGGAAGGATCCTCATAACGACTCCACTAAATCTTGAAGAAGGTCAATCCATATACCACCCACCCAAGTTTGATGGAAAATGATATTGGTGGTGGAAAGCTAGAATGCATGATTTCATCATGGCTGAGGATTGCGAGCTTTGGGATGTTATCTGTGATGGTCTGTTTGTTCCAATCAAGGTACTGAATGAATTTCCATTTTCAATAAAAAAGACCAGCGGAAAATACATTGATGCAAACTAGAAAGCAACGGAGAAGAATTTTCTTGTGCGACACTGCCAAGGAACACCAAGAAAATTCTGGTGTATGGTTTGGAACCTAGAGAGTACGATAGAGTATCTATATGCGACACTGCCAAGGAAATATGTGAGGCTTTGCAAATAGCCTATGAGGGAACTACACAAGTAAAGCAAGATAAATCTAATATTGATGATAGTTCTACGATGGTAGTTGAAGGCGAAGAGATTGGATATGACTCAACACTTGCTTTGATGGCTCAATCAGACAATGACGAAGACAATGGCAATGAAGATGTAAACTTCAGGGATGTTCAGAAAAAATCTGAAATCCTATTCTCCAAAAAAAAACTCATGTGTTTAGCTGATGTTTAATTACTGCCTTTTGTAGTCTTGTGGAGGATAGTGATTCTTTGTTCTTAGAACTAGAAGAATCTGAACATATTAGAAAATACGTAGTAGCTGCAATTATTGATCAAAAGAAGGCCATTGAAATTCTTAGAAAAGAAAAGACTGATCTCTTGGCAGAAACTACTGACCATAGGGAACTAATAGCAAAGCCCTTGACTGAGTCAAAACCTGAAAGCTTTGAAAGAGGAAATGAGATAGTAAGTGAGGAATATTCTAGGATTGAAGATGAGGTGAAGGCCTTGAGATGTAGGATGAGCTCCTCCAAGCCAATCTAGAAAAAGTAATGAATGGTCTTGAAAAGTCTCTAAAGTGGATCTGGTCTGTAGAGGCTACCATTACCTTGCTCACTAATAACAGTGAAAAGGGCGGAGAGCAACATTTCCTAGGAAGAAAGATCCTTAAAACCCTCATAGAAAGAGCGCCACTGCATCTGACAACTGGCCTCGTACCCAATGTGGGAACACTGGGCACTCCAAGGAAGGTGTCCAGGCTAAGAATCAATCAGTCCCAAAAGATAAAGTGGCTGCTGAAACTGTGATCACAAAAGAGGGACCAGGTTCCACTCAAAGAAAACGCACATTACCTGCTTGGACTAAGAGAGCTCTTATTCATCCTCTTGGTTACTACAAGGGACCCAAACTTGTTTGGGTTCCTAAAACTAACTCCTAATTTTTTGTGCATGGAACAGTGAAGGGAAGTGGTCAACAATGGTTCATGGATAGTGGATGTTCAAAACACATGTCTAGGAACACCACAAACTTTCTTTCACTAAAAACCCTGCAAAGAGGGAGTGTATCCTTTGGCAATGGCAAAAAGTGGCACATTCTTGGAGTTGTAAAAGTTGGGAAGTCACTCACTCACACTATTGAAAATGTGTACTATGTCAACGGACTTAAGTATAGTCTCCTGAGTGTCTCTCAAATTTGTGATAAGGGAAACAAACTGGAGTTCTTGTCCAAAATATGTACAGTCACTGACCTTGTGACTGGTGAAATAGTCCTGGTGGCCAAAAGATACAAGAACGTCTATGTTGCTGATTTCGAATCCTTATAGAGTGGTGATCTGAGTTGTCTGAAGGCTGTAAACGATGATGCTGGACTATGGCATAGAAGACTGGGCCATGCAAGCTTCTCCCTTCTGAACAAACTAATTTAGAAGGACCTGGTCCATGGTTTGCCTATGTCACAATTCAAAACTCAAAAGGTCCGTGATTCCTGTGCCAGAGAAAAACATGTAAAGCCCTCCTTTATGTCAAAAAGAGATGTGAGCACCTCAAAACCGCTCGAGCTCCTGCATATGGATCTGTGTTGACCTATGAGGGCGCAAAGCATAGGAGAAAAGAGATACATTTTCGTGATCGTCGATGACTATTCCAGATTCACAGGACTCTGTTTCTCAAAATAAAAGATAAAACGGTTGAAGTATTTGTGGCCTTAGTGAAGAAAATCCAGGCGAAGAAAATTCAGGTGAAGATGGAGTCTAGAGTTGTATGCATTAGATTAGATCATGGGACAGAATTTGACAATGTCAAATTTGATGATTTCTACAATGAAAATGGCATCTCTCACAACTTCTCAGCTCCCAGAACTCCACAACAAAATGGAGTAGTAGAAAGAAAGAACATAACTCTCGAAGAAATGACAAGAACAATGCTGATTGACAGTGGACTTGTAAAGAACTTTTGGACTGAAGATGTCAACACTGCTTGCTACTTAGTGAATAGGTGCATGATCAGATCAATTCTGAACAAAAGCCCGTATGAATTGTTGAATGGAAGAAAACCCAAGCTGACTTACCTAAGAACATTTGGATGCAAATACTATGTTCTCAACAATGGAAAAGATCAGCTTGGTAAGTTCTATGCCAAAAGTGACGAAGGGGTATTTCTTGGCTACTCTTCTCAAAGTAAGGCTTACAAGATATATAACAAGAGAACTCAATGTGTTGAAGAAAGTGTCCATGTTATTTTTGATGAATCTCATCCATCATTTGAGAAGAATACTGAGGAAGATCAAGATGGAGAACCCTTACTTATTCCTGGTGAAGTCATTAACATGACAAATGAAAAGCAGATATGATGAGTCAAGTGAAGGAGGAAAATGAGGACAACACTGCCTCATCATCAACAGAACCAATCACTTCAACTACAACCACTGAAGCTAAAGAAAGAGTGGTTGATGCAGTTTAGGGATCTCCACTGGCATCTGAGAGAAGGATAACGTAAAATCAGCCAAACATACTTTTTTCCTCTCAGATTGAACCCCAGACATCTAACTGGAGACATCAAAGTTCTCACCCCATTGACAACATAATCATTCATCTAGATTCCAGAGTCCAAACCAGGTCAAGAGCTAGAAATTCACTTGCCTTTTCAGCCTTTCTCTCCCACATAGAACCCAAGAACATCAAGGAAGCCTTAAAAGATGCAAATTCGATTACAGCCATGCAAGACGAGTTGCATCAGTTTGAGAGAAATAGTGTTTGGCACCTGGTAGCCAAACCCCCAAATAGAACCATTACAGGAACCAGGTGGGTATTCAGAAACAAGCTCGATGAGCATGGAATTACCACAAGGAACAAGGCCAGGCTAGTGGTTCAAGGTTACAATCAGGAGGAAGGGATTGACTATGATGAAACTTTTGCTCCAGTGGCTCGCATGGAAGCCATCAAAATTCTGATAGCCTTTTCTTCTCATATGGAATTCACTTTGTTCCAAATGGATGTCAAAAGTGCATTCTTGAATGGACTACTTAAGGAAGAAGTCTATGTGAAGCAACCCTCTGGGTTTGAATTTCATGAGCACCCTGAATATGTGTTCAAATTGGACAAAGCCTTGTATGGGCTAAAGCAGGCTCCTCGAGCATGGTATGAAAGATTGTCAAAATTTCTCTTAGAAAATGGCTTTAATAAAGGGAAAATTGACAACACTCTTTTCTTAAAGAAATAAGGAAGGAACCTGCTCATTGTTCAGGTCTATGTTGATGATATCATTTTTGGAGCAACAACTGATTCTCTGTGTGAAGAATTTGTAAAACTTATGGTAAGTGAATTTGAAATGAGTATGATGGTGGAATTAAACTTCTTCTTGGGTCTTCAAGTAATACAGTACCCAAAGGGTACCTCCATCTGTCAGCAAAAATACATCAGGGAACTCTTGAAGAGGTTTGACATGGAAGAATCAAAGGTGATAGACACTCCCATTGCAACTGCCACTCGATTGGACATGGATGAAACCGGATCTCCTGTGAATCAAACAATGTATATAGGCATCATCGGGTCTCTTCTCTATCTCACTACCAATGACTTGATATTGCTTTCAATGTGGGGCTTTGTGCGAGGTTTTAATCAAATCCCAAGGAATCTCACTTGAAGGCTGCCAAAAGAATACTGAGATATCTCAAAGGCACGCAGGACCTGGAGTTATACTATCCATCAGGGGATAATTTTAATCTAATTAGGTATGCTGATGAAGACTATGCATGTTATCTTGTGGACAGAAAAAACACTTCTAGGATGGCTCACTTCTTAGGATCATGTCTTATCTCTTAGGGTACAAGAAAGCAAAATTCAGTGGCTCTTTCAACAACTAAAGTTGAATATGTAGCTGCAGCATCCTGTTGTGCTCAGCTTCTGTGGATCAAGCAACAATGGGAGGATTTTTGAGTTCTCACTGAGAATGTGCCCCTCCTATGTCACAACACCAGTGCACTCAACATGGCAAAGAATCCAGTTCAACATAAAAGGACCAAACATATTGATGTGAGACATCATTTTCTAAGAGATAATGTGGAGAAAGGGTTGATATGCATGAAGTTCTGCAGCATCGAAGATCAAATTGCAGACATTTTTACCAAGGCACTAAGTAGGGAACAATTTGAAAGCAACAGAGTAAAGTTGGGACTGTTGAGGCCAAATTAAGAACATGATTCCTTTTTGAGTTGGCTCGAGTTATTAAGAAATAATAGGTTCAAAGTGTTTTTTGGCCCTGTCTAACTCACTTCAATACCGTTGCAGGTAAACGCGCATGATGGGCATAGAAGCAGTAGATGCAGTACATGATTAATAAAAGAAGATTAATCCTTTTCAAAAAAAAGGGGGCTTGAAGAAAATGTTTTTCAAAGAATTAGGTTCTTGTACTAAAGGTTAGTAGTTCTGTACATCCTTTAATACAAGTCTTAAAAGGCACAAAATACAACTGCCTTGTCATCAACATTTCAGATCCGGTTGTCACGTCCTTTCAATTCAAAATGTTCCATCTCCCTCTGAAATGTCATAATTCTCCACGCCCAACCACCGTTTCAGAACCGGTGCCTATTATTCTCCCTTCATAATTATCCTCTCCGTTTAAAAAAACCCCTCTCTTCTGCCCTTCCTAACCATAAGCCCTATTATAGATTCACCTAAAAGGAAGGATCACCACACCACCTCTTCCAATGGCCGAGAAAACTTCCGACCCATCCATGTAACCTCTCTCCTTCATTGAGTTCGTGTCACCCTCTATCACTCCTACTGCTACAATCATACCTTCCCTAGTTTCCCAACATCTTCCCAACTCAAAAACCCCTGAAACTACCATTCTGTCCCCTCCGTCGCCTGCTGCCCACACCAGTCAAACCTTAAATGGAAAACAAGGTGAAAATACTAACTTCACAAAAGGCTCCGCCATCGTTGCCGTCAACTCCATGGTTGTGGAAACATCTGTTGAAGAAGAAAAGACTAAGTTTGTCGTATCCGCGAATGGAATATTGCATGAAGTTATTTCTCAGAGAAAAAAGTCACAAAGCGTGTGGGTAGAAGAGGCCCTTCTGGCTGTTGAAGGGGATGCAGTAGTATACACTACTGGGGTATCACATGAGGAACATAATCCCTCTTCGGAGGACCCAGGTCAGGACTCTCATCCCCAGGATAGTGTTGTACCTGCATCCGATGTTGTGCCCCTAAAAATTCAAGCACCAGAAATGTGATTTAGTGATGAAGAAGACCTGGATAACGTGGCCCTAGATGCATTCATAAGTAAGAACAGGGTTGTCACCACCCCTGAGTGTGAAAGTAAGCGACCTAATACCAGGCTTCAAGTCAAAGTAGCCTATGATTCTGCACTCCAAAAGATCAAGAAAATTAGTAATAAGAAAAGGAGAAAGTTGGTAAAGAATGGTGTCCCT
Organism: Nicotiana tabacum; assembly: GCF_000715075.1. NCBI lineage: Eukaryota > Viridiplantae > Streptophyta > Magnoliopsida > Solanales > Solanaceae > Nicotiana > Nicotiana tabacum. The sequence continues at coordinate 78,229,629 of NC_134089.1, read as the reverse complement.
GTGTGTGATGAAGTTATCCTTGTAGTTGTGGTGGAGGAAGGAACTCCTGAGGAACCTAGTTCCCTTGTAAGGCGGTCCTCGAAAAAGGCTGAGTCTGTTTCCATGGAAAAAGGATCTACTTCCATGTCCAAGACAAATAAGGGAGTGAATTCTTGTCAAGTCCAAGGGGAAAGGTAAAGTTAGTGGAGAAAAGCATAGGAAACACAAGTTTGAAATAGTTGAAGAACCCAGTTCTGGGAAGAAAGCCAGAAGTGACGTCTGCCTTAGCTCTGAGCGACTAAGGCATCAAAAGGTTTTGTTGGATCGTATGTTTGACCCAACAATCTCTAAGATGGCAAGAATGCATTAGCTTCTATAAATGGTGGAGTTTCAGCAATGGACGCATATATTCTACATTGACGCTCCTAAAGTATATTAGGAGGAGGTCAAGAGTTTCTTCGCAAGTTTCTTTCCAATTGATGCTGACCACGTGTGTGCCTTAGTCAATGGGGTGGATATTGTTTTGACGTGAAATTGCTTGGGGAAATTTTGTAGGTTCCTACAGTTGGGGTGTCTAGTGTACGAGATGTCTGTCAATACAACTTCCGCAATGCAGTTGTGAAAGAAAATTCTAATCAGAAGGGGGACCAGGTCCATAAGAAAGCACTACTTCCTGTCTACTAGTTGTTGTTTGAGCTGGTTAATAAAGTTCTGTTGCCTCAAGCAGAAAGGCGATCTGTCACTTCTAAATCTGATGTATTCTTAATGGAGCAATTGGACAGTTTCAACCCTGTGAGTTTGCCTGCCATAATGATTGAGAACATGTAGAAAGTGTCTGATTTCAAGGATGGCAATCACGGGCTTCCCTATGGATTCTTGCTCATGCAAGTGTTCAAATACTTTGAGGTTCCATTGGGAACAGGTAAAGTAGGGACCCGTAAGCAGACATTCTCACAGACAACCTTGGAAGAGTGCGAGTGTATTGAGAAATATGGGGGTCTAGGAAGCACTACAACCGTGTCTCAGCTCATCAATGCCCAAAACAGTGCAACTGAGGAAATATGTCGATTGAAGGCCATGCATGCTATCCTGGAAGGCCAGCAAGCCCGAGCGGTTCCTAATTCGAATGATGAGCTGATCCGTTTGACCTAAGACAATGCTGACCTCAGGGCACAAGTTGAGAACCTGAAGGCTGAACTGCTCAACAAGCAAAAGTCGGGAAATGCCTGAATAGACCTTGTTCTCAAGACACTTGCTGTAGCTTCCAAGCCTTTTCCTCCTAGTGCCCCCCTAAGTTTCCCCTCAGTGACCAGTTATTTGGATATGTTCTTGTTACTTTTTGTTTCCTTGTTGATGGTTGGTGGATGTTTTTGTTGTTTATTATGTGGTTGGGATGTACTACTACTACTGCTCCCGTGATCAAGTCCAAATGCTACCTCTTCCTTTTTCAAAGGAAGAGGCATATTAAAAAATATTATTAATATAAATCCTCTTTTATTTTGTCTAGTAGTTTCTCTTTGTGTTCTATTTTTTCTCATGCTAGTGTGCACATATGTGGCATGAGTTAGCTTGACTGAACTTCTTTGTACTTTTATTCTTTTTAATGATGCCAAAAGGGGAAAAAGTATCAGAGGGGGAGCCACATTGGGGAACTGGTTCTTATATATGAATTGAAAAATTAAGGCATCGTCTCAGGGGAAACTCTTTGACACTGCTATCTACTGCCTTAATTCTGAACTTATAACTATTTAAGTTTGTCATCATCAAGAAGGGAAAATTGATAGATCTTAAATACTCTTACTTTATGTTTTGATGATCTAACAAACTTACTGATAAGAACTTGATAGGGAACCTGACCTACATGGATTGCTGCAAACTGGAACGGATCCCAGCTAAGGATGAACTGCTATAGATTCAGGAGCTAGGAACCAAACAAGGACCTGATACTCCTGTGGTTCCTATGTAGCAGTACAGAGTCATTTGGACACAGCTGGAATTGAAGTGACTGACGTCACTATTTCTGCCGCACTGCAATATACTGTCAGTCCACTCATTCTCTAACCAAACAAAGCATTCACATCACTTCAAGTGATGTGATCAAGATGTACCCGATGAAGCCTAATACAAAGACATCACTGGAAGGTTTCTGTTTCTCATTTAAGCCTTTTGCAAAAATAGAAAAATCATCCTCTCAAGCTTGAAGAACAAGGTTGAACGCCACTACGGACCAGTTCCTAAAAGATTGATTGTTACTGTCCTAGTTGAGTTGTAACTTTGTAATTGTACTTACTATATCTACTAAATCGCTTACTTAGAAGCATACTAATTAGGAATCCTCTTGTAAATCCTTAAACTCGCTGAGTTTAGGTTGTGACTATATTTAGTCATAAAGAAAAGTCTTTGTAATTGTAGAATTACAAAGTGGCTTGTGGTGATAGCACCACAAGTTAGAAAATGCCTTTGTAACTAGGATAATCACAAAGTGCCTTATGGTAAAGGTACCACACGTTAGTTGAGTAAATCCTTTGCAATATGACGTATTGTAAAGTGACTTGTAATAGGTAAGATTACAAGTTAGTAAAGTTAAAAGCCTACAGGTGTAGGTCATGATTTTTTGATCCCCTTGTGTGGGATTTTTCCACATAAAAATCCTCTGCCTTATTTACTTACTGCTTTACTAAGTGCTCTTAGTAGAAACTTGTAGAGGACCAGGTACTCTATGATTTTGTGGACCCATATAAGCTATCATTTACCCTTTGTTTGACAACGGTTCAATTTTGTTTAAGAATTTAGGTACACATCTCTTTTCTGTATTTCTGCTTTCCGATTTAAAATGAAGTCATTTGATGAAATAGTGTAAAATGGTTATTTACTTTGTTTTAAACATGAATGGATGTGAGGTCTTGGCAAGTTTAAGACTGAAAATCTACTATGGATTTGCCTGCTAAGGATCACTATAGTAATCCCTATTGTAACTGATTGTACACACACCCGCTCATCACATTTTATCGTTCATATGGTTTGTTAAAATTAGTATGTTGATTTGCTGAAAAAGTAAGATGAAGCCTTATAAAAGTCATGTTTTTTGAGCTGTTGAATCTTGATGAGGGGTTTAAATTATTTTACTTCCCTTACCAAGACATAGCTGAACATGGTTGTGCGTTTGATTTTAGGTTTGGTTAATCACTTCTTCTCCATTCATATGTAACTTGTTCAAAAGCTTTTTATGTAATTGTTCTGTTGCATTCCTTCGTTTCTGTCCCAGCTTGTAATGTTATTTGTTCAAATCTTGTGTTAAGGTCATGCTGAATCTGATTTTACTATAAAGTTGAGGCTTAAAGATATTAAGTGCGAATGGAGCTTCAAAATTGTACCGTGTGCTAACTAATCAGCCTTCGAAAGATTTGTTCTAAGATCAACCTGAATGTTGATGCTATCTCCTATAGCTATGCTGTTTTGTTTTCTACAATATCCCAACTAAGTCTGTGATGGTCACTATTTGAACAAATGGTCATTGTTTCTCTTTAATTTTAAGTTGGAGCAAGTCGATTTTTGTTCAATATGTTAAAGAAAATAATACTGTAGTCGTCCATTATTTACAACCATCGGAAAGCTGTTTTCACTAGGAGTCTAAGTTTATTAATCCTTACTCACCCATTAAGGTAGATTTTATCTTTTGGAAATGATAATCCTCTCATTTTGTTATAATTGAAGTTAATTCATTGGTTATAGTAGTAGCTTTCTAATTTAGTAGTTAAAAATGGAGGAAAGATCAAAGCCCAGCATGTCCTATGTCTCGACCTGTTTCTTTTGCATAATATTAAATTGATGGGCTATCTATTGGTTCAGTCCTTCAAAAAATAGTAGGACCAAATGACGTTGAATCATGCCTGGCCCATTTTACAAACTGATTTGTCCAAATACATACGTTTGAGTAATGGATATATAATGACGCTGACTTCTGCTATATTGTTCAAACTTAACTCTATTAGATTAGTTCTAATTTGTCAGCACTTAGCTTTGATTGAGCTTAATTTTGTTATTGCTTATTTCCCTTTTAAATGGAGGGACCATGGGAAAACAGTAGTACATGCGTAATTTCTGAGCTTCGCACGCGAATCCTAAAGCCTAGGACAATTAATTAATCATGAACAATCTTAGTTGCTTTTAGGCACGCTATAAAATTATTACAACTATGGGGTACGGCTCCCCTGACGTGATTGTGATACTTAGATATAAATTAGTTTAAAATAAGAATACCTTTAGTTTGTCCTTAAAATATATATAAACCTTTTTTTACTTGAGGTGTGTCATGCTTTGAATCTATAACACATGGCCCTCACAAATTTAGATAAAATAATTTGGGGTGTGCCATACACAAATAAAATCCTTTAATTTATGGACATCATATAAAATAAAAAATTACTTTAGAAATGACTCGAATTTTTGTAGTTTGCTTTAAGCGCGTTAATTAAATAATTGTCATAGCTATGGGTACGGTTCTCATGACGTAGTCGTGGCACCTAATTACTAAAATCTGTGGAACACTTATGTGACCTGGCCAAAAATTTAATCTTTAAAAATTAAACATGTTGTAGATCGTGGGTATGGTTCCTATGACATGATTCGCAATATGTAACAATAATTGAATAAAAGCGGTTATAAGGTAAAAATGAACAATACGTTAAAACATGTAATAAATCAGATAATAGGACAATTTTAATAGTTTAAGCGACTGTGCTAGAACCACGGAACCTGAAAATGCCTAACACCTTCTCTCGGGTTAACAAAATTCCTTACTTAGAATTTCTGGTTCGTAGACTTATAAAGTAAAGTCGAAATTTCCTCGATTTGAGATTTTAAAATAGACCGGTGACTTGGGACACCAAATAAACTATTCCAAGTGGCGACTCTAATAAATAAATTAATCTCATTTCGAATAATGTCACTTTAATTGGAAAAACTCCCTTATATACCTTCGGGTGTAAAAAGGAGGTGTGACATTGAGGAAAGTGTTCATGTTATTTTTGATGAGTCTTATCTATCATGTGAGAATAATGCTGAAGAACATAAAGATGGAGAACCCTTACTTGTACCTCGTGAAGTCATTGACATGGCAAATGGAAAGGCAGATATGATGAGTCGAGTAAAAGAGCTGAGTGAAGACAATACTATATTATCTTCAATGGAACCAGGTACTTCAATTACAACCACTAAAGCAGAAGAAAGAGTGGTTGATGCAGTTCAGGGTACTCCACTATCACCTGAGAGAAGAACTCAGGAAAACCAGTCAAATGTACCCACATCCTCTCTAAACGAACCTCAGACGTCTAACTTGAGACACAAAATGTCTTATCCTCTTGACAACATAATTACCCCTCTAGATTCTGGAGTACAAACCAGGTCAAAAGCCAGAAATTCACTTGCCTTCTCAGCCTTTCTCTCCGAAATAGAACCCAACAATATCAAGGAAGCCTTGAAAGATACAGATTGGATTACAGCAATGCAAGACGAGTTACATCAGTTTGAAAGGAACAATGTCTGGCACTAGTACCCAGACCCTCAGATCGAACCATTATAGGAACCAGGTAGGTATTCAGGAACAAGCTTGATGAACATGGGAATACCACAAGGAACAAGGCGAGGCTAGTGGTTCAAGGCTACAATCAGGAGGATGGGATTGACTATGACGAAATGTTTGCTCCGGTCTCTCGCATAGAAGCTATTAGAATTCTAATAGTTTTTGCATCTTATATGGAATTCACCATGTTCCAAATGGATGTCAAAATTGCATTTCTAAATGGACTTCTTAAGGAAGAAGTCTAAGTGAAGCAACCTCTAGGGTTTAAATGTCATGAACACCCTGAATATGTGTTTAAACTGGACAAAGCATTGTATGGGCTGAAGCAGGCTACTCGAGCTTGGTATGAAAGGCTGTCAAAGTTTCTCTTGGAAAATGTCTTTAAAAGAGGAAAAATTGACAACACCCTGTTCCTAAAGAAACGGGGAAGGAACCTGCTCATCGTTCACATCTATGTTGATGATATCATTTTTGGGGCAACAACTGATTCTCTGTGTGAAGAATTTGCAAAACTCATAAGAAGTGAGTTTGAAATGAGTATGATGGAGGAACTGAACTTCTTTTTGGGTCTTCCAGTAAAGCAATCCCCAAAGCGTACATTTATATGCCAGCAAAAATACATGACGAAGCTCTTGAAGAGGTTTGACATGGAAGCATCAAAGGTGATAGACACTCCCATTGCTACGGCCACTCGACTGGACATGGATGAAACTGGGACTCCTGTGAATCAAACCATGTATAGAGGCATTATTGGGTCTCTTCTCTATCTTACTACTAGTAGACCTGATATTGTGTTCAGTATGGGGCAATGTGCAAGGTTTCAATCAAATCCCAAGGAATCTCAATTGAAGGTAGCCAAAAGAATTCTGAGATATCTTAAAGGAACACAGGACCTGGTCCTTTATTATCCCTCATGTGACAGTTTTAATCTCATTGGATATGCTGATGCAGACTATACAGGTTAACTTGTGGACAGGAAAAGCACTTCTATAAAGGCTCATTCCTAGGTTCATGTCTCATCTCTTGGGGCACAAAGAAGCAAAACTGAGTGGCTCTTTCAACAGCTGAAGCAGAATATGTAGCAACAGCATCTTGTTGTGCACAACTTTTATGGACTAAGCAATAATTGGAGGACTTTGGGGCACTCACTGAGAGTGTGCCCCTTCTATGTGATAACACCAGTGCACTCAACATGGTCAAGAATCCAGTTCAACACAAAAGGACCAAGCATATTGATGTAAGACATCACTTTCTGAAGGACAATGTGGAGAAAGGGTTGATATGTATGAAGTTCTGTAGCACAAAAACCCAAATTGCAGACATCTTTACCAAGGTTTTAAGTAGGGAACACTTTGAAAGAAACAGAGTGCAGTTGGGATTTTAAAGCCCAATTGAGAACCTGATTCCTCATTGTTGGCTGTGAAAATCACCTTCAAGAAAAACTGGCTAAAAGTGTTTTCTAGCCATGTCTAACTTACTTTAATACCGTTGCAAGTAAACACGCATGATGAGTATAGAAGACATACATGCAGTGCATGGATGATAAACAAGGATTAATATTTTCAAATAACAGGTCAAGAACCTGGTTCTTGTACCAAAGGTTAGTAGTTCTGTGCAGTCTTTAATATGTCTTAAAAAGGTACAAAACACAACTGTCATGTCATCCTACTTTTCAGATCCTGCTGTCACGTCTCTTCACTTCAAATCGTTCCATCTCCCTCTGAAACATTGCACTTCTCCACGCCCAACCACCGTTTCAGAACCGGTGCCTATATCTCTCTTCATAATTATCCATTCTTAATAAAAAAAAACCCTCTATTCTCCACAAACCATAAGTCCTCTATTAGAACTTCCCAAAGCACCTTTGCTTTATCATTCCAATGGCTGATACAAACTTCGACCTCCCTGCCTCAGTCATACCTGTTATTAAAAACCTATAGAGTCCTCTGTCCCTACTGAGCCTTCTTTAACCATTCTTACCTTTCCTGCTAAAATCACACCTCACCCAGATTCCCCGTCTCTCTCTATTTCAGAAACCCCTAAAATTGTTGATTCGTCCTCCCCATCTTCCGAGGTTCCCACAAATCAAAGACCAAGTGGTGAACAAGGACAAAACCCTAAGGTCACAGAGGGTTCCACCATTGTTGCTACCGATCCCGTGGTGGCAGTAGTGCTGATTGAGGAAGAAAATGTTGTAACTGTATTTGTGGTGTCTGCATGAGATCATATATCAAAAAAATGAAGTACAAGGAATGGGGGAAGAAGGGTCCATTGTAACAATTGAAGGCGCTACACTAGCAGATACTACTGGGCCATCAAATGAGGAACCTGATCCCTCTCCAGAGGACCCAGGTCAAGGTTGTCATTTCCAGGACAGTTCTACTCCTGCATTCATTGTTGTGCCCTTGGAAATACAGGCACCTGAGATGAGGTACAGTGATGAGGAAGATCTAGATAACCTGGTTCTCGATGCGTTCATAGTTAAGCGAAAGGTGGTGTCCACTCCTGAGTCTTCCACCAAGCGACCCACTACCAGGTTGCAAGCTAAGGTGGCCTACGACTTTGCCCTTCAAAAGAGCAGAAAAGGTAGTAAGAAGCAAAGGAGGAAGCTGGTGAAAGATTGTGTGCCCATAAGTGATAACGCGATCCCTGTGGTAGAGGTGGAAGAAGAAACACCAGATGAACCTGGTTCACTGGTTAGACAGTCTTAGAAAAAGAAGCAGCCTGCTTCCGTAGAGAAGGTTTCAACCTCTAGCTCTAAGTTGAAGGATGTTGTGAGTGAGTTCTCGATATCTGATGAAGATGTGTTAGTCAAAACCAAGGGAAAAGAAAAATCAAGTGGTGGGAAGTCCAGTAAACGAAAGTTTGAAAATGTTCAGGAACCTGGTTCTGTGAAGAGGATGAGAAGTGAAGTGAGCCTTGGCTCAGAACGGCTGAGGCACCAAAGAGTTTTGCTCGGTCTTACGTTTGACCCAGTAATCTCTGAAATGGCTGGTATGCGACAAATTCTTGAAATGGTTTAGTTTCAACGATGGACGCATCTATTCCAAATAGATGCACCTAAGGCATATGAGGATGAGGTACAAAGCTTCTTTGCTAGCCTTTTTCCCATTGAGACAGACCGCATCTATGCTTTGGTGAATGGAGTAGATATCGTGTTCGATGTAAAGTTGCTTGGAGAAATTCTTAAAGTTCCTACAGCTGGTGTGTCCAGTGTAAAGGATGTATGTCAGTTTAACTTCAGAAATGTTGTGGTAAAAGACAATGCAAACTAGAAAGGGGACAAAATCCATAAGAAAGTGTTACTCCCTGTCTATCAGCTGTTGTTCGAATTGGTAAACAAAGTTCTATTGCCTCAAGCTGAGAGGAGGTTAGTGACTTCTAAGTCTGACATGTTCTTGATGGAGCAACTGGATAGATTTACTCCTGTGAGCCTGCCTGCTATTATGATTGAACACATGCAAAAGGTCGCCACCTTCAAACATGGTAATCATGTCCTTCCCTACGACTTCTTGCTTACGCGCGTGTTTAAATTCTTTGAGTTGCCACTAGGGCTAAGCAAGGTAGGGATTAAAAGCATACTTTCTCATAGACAACATTGGAAGAATGCGAGTGCATAGAAAATAATGGGGGGGGGGGGTAGGAAGTACATCAACCGTCTCACAGCTTATTAATGCTTAGAATAGTGCAGTTGAGGAGATCCGTCGGTTGAAGGCCGGGAATGCTATCCTAGAAGGTCAGCAAGCCCAAGGGGTTCCGGCATCAAATGATGAAGTAGCTCGTTTGACAAAAGAGAATGTTAATCTTAAGGTGCAAGTAGAGAACCAGAAAGCAAAACTGCTCAATGAGCAAAAGTCGGCCAATGCCCGAATAGACCTTGTTCTCCAAACACTTGCTGCAACTTCCAAGCCCTCTACTCTTAGCACCCCCTAAGTACCCCATCAGTGACCAGTTTCTGGAAATGTTCTTTTAAGTTTTTTGTTTGGCAGATGTTTTGTTTTCTTTTTTTTTTTGATGTGGTTGGATGAAACAGTACTGCTCCCGTCTTAACAGTCCAATGTTGCCTTTTCTTTTTTAAGCCAAGGTATATTAAATTTTATTAATATCAAATCTATCCTCTTTTATTATCTCATTTCTTAAATTCTATGTTTCTCTTCTCTATCATGTTGTGTGCACATATGTGACATGAGTTAGCTCGGCTAGATTTCTTTCTTCTATTTATCTGATTGTGTTTTTTAAGTGATGCCAAAAAGGGGAATAAAGTCAGGGGGGAACACATATATGTAGCATAAGTTCATATCAAACAGGAAGGAATGCATAAAGTCAGGGGGAACTTATGCTTTATCTGGTTCATCTTTCTCTAAATAACAACGTTATCTGTTTAAGTTCGCCATCATCAAAAAGGGGGAAATTGATAGGTTTTTCAATGTCTTTGACTTATGTTTTGATGATCTAACAAACTTTGTCAAGAATCAAATAGGGAACCTGACGTACTTGGGTTGTACTGCAAGTTAATAGATTCTAGCTCAATATGAACTGTTATAGCTTCAGGGGATAAAGAACCAAACAAGGACCTGATAACCTTGTTTTTCCCTCATAGCAGTACGCGGTCAATGGGACACAGGTGTAAGACATGACTTCCTATACTGTTTCTGCCTGCACTGCACTGCTTCCAGTGCCCACTTATTCCTCGACCAACTAAAGTGCTTACATCATTTCAAGTGATGTCATCAAGGTGTATCAACAATGAGTTTATATCAAAACATCACCTGAACACTTTTGTTTCTTTTTCAAGCCTTTTGCGAAACAGAGAAATCAATTCTCATGAGCTTGAAGAACAAAGTTAAACGCTACTACAGACTAGGTCCTAAAGTTAGTATTTTGTTGTCCTTAGTTGAGTTATAACTTTGTGATTGTTCTTATTGTATCTCCTAAACTGCTTAGCCAGAAGCGTTGATTAGGAATCCTCTTGTAAAATCTGTAAACTCTCTGAGTTTATGTTGTGACTCGGTTTAGTCATAAGTTAAAGTCTTTGTCACTAGAGAGTGACAAAGTGGCTTGTGGTGAGAGTATCACAAGTTAGTCAAAGTTTTTGTAACTAGAGAGTCACAAAGTGGCTTGTGGTGAGAGTGACATAAGTTAGCTGAGTTGAATCCTTTGTAGTAAAGTTATTACAAAGTGGCTTGTAATAGGTGGTTACAAGTTAGTGAAGTTGAAAGCCTACAGGTGTAGGTCGTGGTTTTTGTCCCCTTGAGTTGTGATTTTTCCACGTGAAAATCCTGTGTCTCACTTACTTATAGTTTTACTAGCGTTCTCAGCATAACCTCATAGAGGACCAGGTACTCTACTGTTTAGTGGACTCATACAATCTAACAGGCCATTATACTATCTCCTTTCTACCTCTGATATTTAGAGTGATACTACAATTTTCTGAATCACGATTTCTATACTCATTGGGGTTTAATAATCAGACTCCTAATTCACTTAGCTAATGTAACTCTTTAGTTTCCTCTTCTATCTTAGCCTTTAAGTAAGCTTACTTTATCTCCTAATATGCGGGTCAAGGTATTAGTTATTACTTTTGCCCCTCGTGGACGCTATGGAACATCCATGATATAACCTTATAGCAATTCAAGCTTTTGTCTGCGATACAGACTCAATTCTTTCTTTTAACTTATACTGGAGTATCCTATAGCTGTATCATTGTCAACATATATGTTGCATGGATAACACTCTAAAATCTTAAGTGTGTTCATAACGTAACTAACTCTGGATCATAGATCGAATAATTCCTTTCGTGCCTTCTCAACGTTCGTTAAAAGTAAGCAATTACTTTTTTTGGCCGTTCTGCCACTTGTTGCATGAATACTTGGCTTATCTTAGTACCCATATATATTGGAATTTATGCAACTCATATGATCTCAAACATTATCTTTTGATTTACTACCCGTTCCTTAGTCATAATAGTTACCACTTTCTTAAAGACTGCATACGATGTTGTAGTGAGACTGATTTTACAAGACCATTATTTATTTAGGTCATTGTGCTTAGTTTGAAGGCTTCTTCCTTATTTCACCAGCTAGTCTTCCATTGTAGCATTTAGGGAAGACTCTATGACTCTTGTAAAGCTATGAGATTACCCCATCATATACCTGACAGAATTTTTGATGTTCTTACTCACCTGTAAATATCCTTAGATACATACCTTTGTGCCCTTGTTCTCGTAGGGTTACTTCTGAACTCAATTTTTTTTGTATACTAGCCTATGTTGATTTCAATGACTCCGAGGGATCTAACTTAGCCTTCTGGTAATCACGTTGGACTCACCAATGCATTTCTCGAAATGAGGATATGAATTTTAGCCTATACTCTTTTATTGTCTCAATGCATATCACCTCTTGTCTTTTCCTTCACTTGACTACAGACTCTGTCATCATCTCATATTTTGATTTACCATTATCACCCATTTATCACATCTTACTCATAATATTTTATTTACTCTCTTCTTATTCTCCTGCTAATATTTTCATCTATTACATTGTTTTAAAAAAATCAACAAAATATTCTTTCGCTTTTATCTCCCTTTGCTCTATCCACTGGCTCTTCGGGTCGCCTAGCATTCTCTCTTAACTAGGTACGGGATCCATACAAAGGTAAATATTTATCCCTTCTAGGATTCCACTGCCTATCTTCTGATATTTTTCTGGACATTCTAGTATTCATATCTAAATGTACTATTCTAGAGTGCACCATCAGGGTATCTCACACGGAGAACTATTACCACGTTTGCAATATCCTTTGGAAATGTCAGCTAATGCTAACAATCCATCCACCATTTTGGGTTACTCTAAGCCCAGCTAGATCATTATATCCCATCATTCTCTTAAACAATATCTGTTAGCTCCCAGAGGGCACAACTAAGATGGGCATGACCAATTGTACATACTTTATTTACTGTTGATGGTAACTCAAATACTTATATTTCTCTACCTGAATTTTAAATACTAATAATCTCATTGACTAGGTACCTCATACTCTTCTCCTCCTTGCTTCTTTTACTTATTGAAATTTGTATCTACATTCTGATACTCTCATTTCTTTTTATTGTATGGGTAGATAAATATTCATGCCTTAGGGATCCTTACCAAGAAGCTTACACGTCTTAGTACACACATGATCTGCTGAAGACCACACATTTACTAATCGTAAGCATGATGCGAAATCGAGTTCTTCTGACTCAACTCTTCTACAACCATAGTCAATCTCTTACCAACTGTCAGTCTGGATGTAGGTATTGTTGTATTACGAATAAAATAAAAGTTAGGAGTTTGAATCTTACAATTGATCTCTACCACACGATCTAGAGAAAGAAGAAAGAGTGAAAGTACTAAATGCCTTGTAGCATCCTGCTTATAAGTGTGGTGCACAACACACCCTTAAACAAGACTATACTAGACACGCCTTATAGACTCCCTAGGATAGAACTACTCTAATACCAAGTTTTTCATGCCCCAGACCTAAGGAGATGTGGCCAGCACTGGGTGCCATACTCGTCCCGAGCATACCACTCTATAACTGTGAACTTTGGAGGAGTAATCCTCAACTTAGCCGATGAGGCCATATTCTGAATCATCTGAAAATAATGTCTACAACCAGCAATACCAAACTAAACATCTACATGGGGCTGGTAAAGCCACAATACTAATATAAAAAATGTACATGACTTGTCTACTAGCCTCTAGGGATAACTAAACAGTATCATGGTCGGCACAGGGCATCAAACTACCCATCAAATTTGTATATATAAAATGGACTTCAAGGTATAGACATGGTAACTTCGAGGAAGTGGATCTTACCAACCAAAATAATGTTTGGCTTTGTCTACTAGGAAGGTCTATCCAGCTGTCTATCATGACCTGCAGGCATGAAATGCAGCGTCCCAGGCAAAAGGAATGTCAGTATATTGAAGGCAACAAAATAACTAAAAGTTGAAACTGAACTGATAATATAATAACTGAAAGTATCTGGGAGTCAAATATAATTTGAAAATATGTTTACCTGCTGATAATGACTCATCTATATCAATATAACAAGTAAAACAATTGCCTGGCCCTATAAAGCTCGGTATGTGTAACTACTCTGCCGTAGTAGGCTCGCTCATGGGCACTCGGCCATACTAGACTCTGTATCTTGGCAATTATGGGCTTGCTCATAGGCGCTCGACCATAGTAGGCTCGGTATATAACTTACCATCTAATCAGAGGTTGCCCAATAGGGGCCTGCCGATCGATTATAGCTCGATGGTAATGAAAATACTGTAATACTGTATATATAGGCTCTCTACACTCTTGACTGGAATAAGATAATACTCAATTGAATATGAAGTATATATATACACACACACACTGATCTCTTGAATGAAAGAAGACAACATTAAACTGAATATGAAGACCTGATAAGAGAGAATATTGTAGCTTTTGAGAATTGGATAATGTACATAAATTCACGAATAAGACTTTCTCTTTATGACTCGTTATCAAACGCATGTAGTTATCTAACCATGGCAAAGTGAAGGAAAGGTTTAGATTTAACATACCTTAACCTAGTTGAGTCCTTAATGGCTTCCTAGCAACTCTTCAAACAACTCAACTCAGTCTACCATAGCATAAGGAGATTTAAAATCACTGTTGAGTAAAGGCAAAGTCTGTAACTCAAGCTAGTAGCTCGTTTTATGTAAATTTGGGTAGCATCTCCCTTGTAACAAGGGCCTCTTCCAATACCATATACCAACAACAACAACCAGAAAAATACAAGAAGAACAACATCACAATAGGGTACAAAATATTTTATTAACAAGTCGTCCACATATCACGACGAGCGGAAAACTCGGATTGAAACCCTTTAGCACCCTGCAACCCCATTATCACTCCTTATATACTTTTTACATTAACTTAACAGCTCCAACTATCTTCAATTAGCAACTTTATTCACTAGTTCATGTCTAGTCCATCCATTTAACTTAATCAACATCAAGATAAACTTGAGAACATGCAAAAACGCTATACAAATACCTCTTAAAGTAGCTTCAAGTTGAAATCCAAGTTATATTTAGCTTACAACAGCCCTCAATGGCAATACAATACCATAAAAGTGACTTAAGCTAATCAGAGCATTATCTTGTAGTTTATCATCCTAACAACTTAACCAACATACAAGTAAGCTTAAGTACAATTAGTATTCTTTTATAATCACTTTAACCAGTAGAAAAAACTTGAAATTTCAGCCAAACACATCCCACAACTATCCCCAATGACAATACAACCTCAAAGAGGTGTTGTTCTCCGCAAAAACTAACTTTTGATGTTAAAATATGGTGTAATCCATTTGCAATACTTGAAATAACCTAGTTGTTATATGAAAACCTAGGGAGATTATATTAAATAACTTAAACCACTTAAAACAACCTCCCACGCGAGCTGGAATTACCCAAAAATCAGCAACAACAAGAAGAACACGATTCTTACTAGCGCGACGGGATTCACGACACTTGATTTGTGTTGTTCGCCCTTTGTTTGGGTATTGGATGATGAGAGAAACTTGATAGAGTGTTTTTAGGTATATAGGGTCTGAAGATATTGAAAAATAATAAGTTAAAACAGGGTTGATGCATCTTATATATATCAATATATCTCAATTGCCACTGTGGGTCCCATAGAGAGCTGCTTGGCGCAGTCTTGCGGAAAAGAGAATATCTCTCTACTCTGATATCTTATAAATAAATGGTTTAATGAGTTATAATCTAGACTCATATATATTCAATTTGGTTGGTAGATCACCCCATAATTCGAAGTAAATTAGGAGAAAATCGCGTCTATATTTGACCTAATTTTCAGCACATTTATGAATGTAACTTGTGATGACCTTTGCCAACTTTTGTTCCACGGGTTGCATGACTTAAAAACATAATACACAAGTATCATACAACTAAAATAACTCATAAGATAACTTCCTTATCTTGATAAGCACCGTAGTCTCATCACAAAAGTACACGTTATAACATTCACAACTTGTCGACATTCGATGAAACTTATTTTCTTCAATTTGTATAGCTTCTTAGACTTTCAAACCTTTTGGTACTTGTTATCCATGATCTTAAATATTTGTAATCTCCAAGGTAACATGATTAACTTACTTTATGTACTCTCAAAGATAATCTCATTTCTGAGCTTACATCAATTGACTTATGAATACTCTTTCCTACGAATATGTGGGTTGTAACATGTGCAGTTTCTGGTTATCGGTGCATTGGTGGATGAATAATGACTAAGAAAAGAAAACATCAATGGAAATTCGGGCAAAGAACTTGATTAATGTGTGCTACATTTTGCCTTATCAATTCATGTGCAGATTTTTGGATGATTCAGAGTTTATGCATCTTATGGATGTGATGTACAAGGAAAACAATTCATCTAGTTGCTTGTTTGGGAGCGTTCATATGCTAACAACGCACTAGAGTTTGGTTATATATTCGGGACCAAGTCAGAGTGGGTGACTCCCAACAGTGGTTCTAGTGGGTTCAAGAATTTAAGCGTGGTGTCTAAGGATTTTGGGTTTGTTATGGGTAAAGATCGGGATTTTGCAGATGAGTATGAATAATATTTGGAGAATTTTCTATGTTGTCATCGGGTCTGCAGTGCAATATTAGAGAAATGGGAGAAACAACTTCGGATTCGTGAAAGGTCATTCAGAACGGGTGTGCCAGGTGGAGATACTATTGTGTACATGAGGAGGCTATGAAATGGTTCATGGGTTATTGAGACGATGTAGTGTAGTCCCGCAATTTGGGTCACTCGGAATAAGTGTTGTTGAGTTTTCCTATATTTTTGAATGAAGCTATTATTATTTTGTTGGAAATTCAAGAGTAAATTTGAAGAATTTCGGTCAGTTAATAGTGGTTTAAATCAGCATGGCTGTGAAAATGGTTAGTTCTTGCGGTGTGTAAAACTATTCAGATGATTCATTGTTGTACGTGCGGGCTAGACAGCCACCGCAATTGATTGATTGAAGATACTTGTTTTTTATGGCCATGTTAATGTAGATAAATGATCTACCGGATAATCAAGTTGTACCGGAATGTCTACGCTCCCATATTAAAGAAGAGATTCGGAAGAGTTATGGCGATTTAGACTGTGACTTGAGGTTTGTATTTTTTGCAGTTATGGGATTTGGATTGCGTATTGCAATTATTCTTCTGAAATAAGTGGAGTGAAAGGGTGCTATCTGATAAAGTATTTATTCTACTAGTGGTTCAGGGGTAATAATGAAACTTTTGTACTCTCGCATAATGGCATGATAGGTCCAGTAAGCAGTATGGAAATTGAAAGTCGAGGATCAAGGTTGCGATTAGTTTTGATAAGAATGTCTCTAGCTCGGAGGAGTGGGAGAGGATTTCAGTTATTCAGAGTTTGGTGACACTATTTTTGGACAACTTGAGTATGGTCTGTTTGTGGAAGAAGTGTTGGGTGTTGAAATGTAGATGCTTGACTAGCACTATATAAATAGCATGGTCGATGGCCATTAATGTTCATATTTTACTACCTGGTGTAGAAGGTTGTGGGAGTATATCCCACGGGAAGATCGTGTAGGTGTGACATGTTAGTCATTTGATTGTTAGATATTGAAATTAGGCATGGAGATTTTTGTACTCTTGCTAATGGGTGAGTTTATGCCTGAGAGGCACTCTATTCCTTTGCTTGTGGACAGTGGGAGTTCTTTTCAGATTAAACAGTTGCTCGTACGTGTAATGAATAGGATCATTGTGGATCTTAGGAAGGTTGTTAGCCTAGTATGGGATGACCAGAATTGACTTGAGATCCGTTAGTAGATCTAATGTGAATGTATGCTCTACATCAGGTCATATGTGTTCACTCAGCGTAACATTGCTTATGGAGGAGTCTTCGAGTGTTGGATGTTATTCCTATCATCAACTATTTTATGTAATACGCTATTATGCCATGTGGGTTATGAGATGGCTTGATTATTCGCACATGTGTTTTGATCACGTGTAGCTTGTGGCGTTATATGAGCAAGATAGCTCTCTAGATACATGTCATTTATTGCACCTTAGTCGTGCTTGGGGGTTTGTAGTGCACGGCGCTATCTGTCTCCCCCAGGGTTGTACTTATGCACTTGGCGTTCTTGTGGTTAATATTCGGGCATTTCTTGGGTATGCGCATCATGACTTGATGGATGTTTCCTTATTTATTGTCATGTGTGTATCGGATGGCACGCCGCCACAAGCATGGTATTGGATTGGGTGGCACGCTGCCATAGGCATGGTGTTGGATCGGGTTGCACACAACAGTATTATGTTCGGATTGGGTTTCATGCTGCAACGGTATTATGTTCGGATCGAGTTGCATGCCACAAAGGTATTATGTTCGGTTTGGGTTGCATGTTGTAACGATATCATATGTAGATCGGTTTGCACGGTGCAACAGTGAGATGTTGAGTACGTTTCCCTATGCTTATTTTGTGTGCCTTGTTTCTCATCTCTGAGAAAGGTTCGTAGCATCTATTTGGTCATTTTATTTGTTACGCGGGCTGGGTAGTTCCTTGCTAGAGTTCATTCTTCCTTGTAGGTCATATTTGAGTTGTAGTTCGTTGGTGCATTGATGGCGTCATATGAGATTTAAGATGGTGTTTGAGGTGGCTTATATCCCGAGTAGCTTGTACTAGGTGAGACGAGGTTGTTGGACCTAAAATCACTGCAATCAGATGTATGTAAGGTATGTTAAAGGGAAAACATCTCTCATCAGTTTAGAATGAGGTAATGGTCCTTGACAGGTGGAGAGACTCCATGATTTATTGATTTGGCAGGTGGTTATGAGCTTCTACGCGTCATTTCGTTGTTTCAGTATTTCAAGGGATAGATTAGGGCTTATCGCATATAAGGTATAATACGGGCATCAGGCTAGTGAGTTTACAGCTCCTACGGTTGGAGGATGTTATTATGGGCATATGAATTATGCGGTGCATTGTGTGGTATCAACATGGGTACGTGATCATGTTTGGTACAATGTGTTGAGATTGATACGGTGTTTGTATGTTAGAATGAGGTCTCATAGAGAATTTCGGATGTTAGAATTTGGTTCTAAGGTTTGTGGGCTAAGATAAAAAGAAGGATCTTTAGTCTGGCTCGAGCTAATGTGCTCACATGGGTTGTGGAGGCACGGTAGGTACACGAAGTGTTATGCGGTGGTTTTAGGGCAACTCTGAAGCGATTCTTGGCACGTTCGAGGATGAACACATGTTTAAGTAGGGGAGAATATAACGATCCAACTGGTCATCTTGGGCTCTAGCCCGTTGTTCGGCAGTGTGAGGCCTTGAGTAGCTTCACTTCATGTTTTATGACTTGTACGTATGGTTGGAATGAAATTTCGGGAAGTTCGGAATTGATTCGGAAGGAAATTCTCAATTTAGAAGCTTTAAGTTGGAGGAGTTGACCATGGTTTGAATTTTGAGTAAACGACCTCAAAATCAAGATTTGAAGGTTCCAATAGGTTCATATGATGATTTCAGACGTGGGCATATGTTCGGGTTGAGTATCGAGTGGTCCGGGAGCATTTCAGTTCTTATTGTGGAAAGTTGCATTTTGATGATTTTTGGAATTTCCTCAGTTTGGTTTGAAGAGTACTTTTGTGTTATCGATATCCTTTGGGGTTCCGAGCCTTGGAGTAGGTTTGTACTATGATTTATGACTTGTACGTAAAGTTTGGCATCATTCAAAAATGTCTAGATATGGATCGGATGCGTTCATCGAAGTTTGAATGTTTGAAAGTTGAGAGAATGATTTTATCATCAATTCGTAATTTTGATGTTGTTTGACGTGATTTGAGGCCCCGATTAAGTTTTCATCGTGTGTTATAATGAGTGGGTATGGTTGGATCGGGTCCCGGGGGCCTCGGGTGAGAATCAGATTGGAATTAGATCGCGTTTTGGACTTAAATAATTGTTAAAGCTTAAGTCTTCTGGTGCGATCGCACTTGCGAGGTTTTGGCCATAGGTGTGAGACCGCAGAAGCGGCCCAAGGGCCACATAAATAGTTGGGGTTGAGGCTGGATAGATTCGTTGGTGCAAGGAAATCATCACACCAACGAGCACGCATATGCGTACGTTCAAGCGCATGAGCGCTTCCGTAGGTGTGACGTTTGTTTCCATAAAAACAGATATGTGCCATGGGATGAAGATGCGCAAAAGTGGATACTTGTCTGCAGAAGTGAAAATGTTGGAGGCAGAGGATGTTCGCAGATGCGATCTTTGGACCGCACCTGCGAGACCGCCGCAGGTTTGACGATCGCTGGGCAAAAGTAAGTTTTTATTTCGGGACATAGCCCATTCCTCTCATATTTTCACTTGTTTGGGCGATTTTTGGAGCTCTTGAAGAGGAGATTCTCATAATCTATTATGAGGTAAGTTATTCCCACTTGTTGTAAGTCAAATACATGATTTTTATATATATTTAAGCGTGAGATTTCGTAGAAATTGTGGGATTTGGAAAACCTAAAATTTGGTATTTTTGGATTTTGACCATGAACTTTGACATAAAAATAGGAATAAATTATATATTTGAGTTTGTGGTATCATAGGTAATGTTTAACATGGGTTGACTTTGTTCACTTATTGAGTGGAGTTGGAAATTGTTATAAATTGGTTAATTATGAGTGTTATAGTGTATTTTTATTGCTTTGCATATTTTTTGACTAGTTATAGCTTGATGGGCAACGATTTGAGGTGTTAGAGAGGCGTTAGAGCCGGTATAGAACTTCGGAGCGAGGTAAGTCTCATGTCTAACCTTGTTAGGGGAAAACTACCCCCTAGGTGATGTCGTTGTTATGTGCTACTAGTTGTGGGTGCTATGTACGCACTAGGTGACGAGAGTCCCTACATAGCTAAAACATGTTTATGTTCGGGTAAACTTAATATCTTATCATGTGATATTTGAATTATTTGAACTCAATTTTCTAGCTTAATTAATTGAATTTAAAATTGAAATTGATCTGCAAATATATTAGGCCGAGCCTTATTACCCTGAGTTTTTTGGTGAGATAATTAATGAACAGTAAAAAGTCATATTTACTTTATGCTCCTGCGTTTGTGTTGTATACACATGACTCCTAAGTCATTAAGTTTCTTCCTTTCATGTGGATCAATCCACACGCCTCGACACTATATTGAGATGCATCTTTGGTTCGCGCTGATCGACCCTCGGTAGCGTACATATCACTCTGGACCGGGCCATATGACCTCGGCATAATCGTGGGTTATATTGCTAGTAGTCCGGATATTCACTAGATTCACCTTATACTAAGGACTAGCATTTTATGTAATGTTCTTTATCAGTTTGAGATTGGCACTTGATATTTCTGAAGTGTTGAGATAGAATATGAGATTTGAGAGATTTATATCATTAAAGTAAAATTTTGGGGTGTAACGACCCTGTCGGTCGTTTTGAGAGTACTAGCCTCGATCCCCTATTTACTACTTCCCTTGTATCATTTTATGCTTATGTGACTTGCCGGAAGGTTTTGTTTTTAGGTCTGGAGTGAAATGGGACACTTAGTCCCTAAAATGGAAGCTTAAGTTCTACGAATTTGATCGGAGTTGGAACTGTGTGAAGACGACTCTAGAATAGAGTTTTGTCTATTTTGTTAGCTACGTTTTGTGATTTTGGATTTTTGAGCGTTTCCGGTTTGTGATTTGGAGGTCCGTAGTTGAATTAGGCTTGAAATGGCGAAAGTTGGATTTTTGGGAAGTTTGACTAGAAGTGGACTTTTTGATATCAAGGTCGGATTCTGATTCCCGAAGTTGGAGTAGATCTGTAATGTCGAATATGACTTGTGTTAAAATTTGAGGTCAATCAGACGTGCTATGATAGGTTTTGATATCGGTTGTAGAAGTTTGAAGTTTCAAAGTTCATTAAGTTTGAATTGGAGTGTGATTCATGTTTTTAGTGTTGTTGATGTGATTTGAAGGCTAGACTAAGTTCGTATGATATTTTAGGACTTGTTGGTATATTTGGTTGAGGTCCCGGGGGCCTCGGGTGGATTCTGGGTGGTTAACGGACTAGTTTTGGAGTTGTTGGAATTGCAGAAAATCTTGTGTTTCAGTGTTGGTTTTCTTCATCGCGTTCGCAAGAGAGGTCTCGCATTCGTTAGGGTATCTGGAGGCCAGAGGAGTTTTGTTCTTCGCGTTCGCGATGTAGGATTCTCATTTACGAAGCTGTGAGGTATTAGGCCTAGGCATTCGCGATAAGGACCTCGTGTTTGCGTAGAGAAGCTAGTCTGTGGGGTCATCAGGCATTTAGCCTACGCATTCGTGATGAGGGTCCCGCGTTCACGAAGGGTCAACTTGTCTAAGCTCAGTGTTCGCGAGAGATCACTTGCGCTCGCGTAAGAGAATTTTTGGTCAGTAGCTTAATTTTGCTATGAGAACGCAAAAGTGAGGTCGCGTTCGTGAAGAAGGATTTACCTGGGCAGCAGATTATATTTCAAAAACGAGGGGTTCGCCATTTTTATCAAAACATGAGATAGAGAGCTAGGATTTAGGCGAGGTTTTTGAGGGATTTTCACAAACATCGATTGGGTAATGATTCTTGACTCGTTTTTGGTTATATCCCACTAATCTATCGTTAATTTCATCTTTTAATTTAAGATTTGGGTTGAGAAATTGGGGGGAAAAGTAGAAAAGTCCTTCAGTCAAATTTTTGGGTTTTGATTGAGATTTTAGTATCGGATTTGAGTAATTTTTGTACGTGTGAACTCGTAGTTGAAAAAGTGTTCATATTTTATGACTTTTACCTAATTCCGAGACGTGGGCCCGGATCGACATTTTGGGGCGAATTTCTAATTTCTTGTTAAAGTCTTGATTTTATTAATTAGATTAGTTTCTTATAGTTATATTTATAGTATGTAATTGCTTTTAGCTAGATTTGTGCCATTCGGAGTCGAAAAGTAGTGGAAAAGGCATTCTTACTGATTGATTGAGCTTGGTTCGAGGTAAGTGGATTGCCTAACCTTATGGTGGGGAAATCCCCTTAGGATTTCGTACTATTGTGATACTTCTGTGTGAAGTAAGTGTCGTGTATGCGAGGTGATGAGTGAGTACATGGGCTAACTGTTGTAAAATCTTGATTTTACCGAGCAGTAACCTGTTACACCTTAATTGAGTTATACCAGTATGTGTAGTTAAGTTGTTTAGCCTAATATCGCATGTCTACTTGTCTTAAATGCTTAATTGAAATATTTGTAGCATGCTTAGTTAAATTCCTATTTTTCCTTGATTGGTATCAGTCTTAAACTGTAGAGTTCTTGTTGTTAATTGTTGTTTCCCTCAGCTTCGAGCTGTGTGTTTACTTTTGGGACTACGAGGCGGTACTTCGAGAGATCACCTGCATATTTTCTTTTGGGACTACGAGGAGATACCTCGGGAGATCCCCCTGCACATTTACTTTTGGGACTACAAGAAGGTAACTCGGGAGATCCCTTTGCATATTTAATTTTGGGACTACAAGATGGTATCTCGGAGATCCCCTATTGAGCATTTATTTTGGGACTACGGGATGGTATATCGGAAGAGCCCCTGTTGTTTATCCCTATGTGTTATGCAATTATCTTCTGTAGTTTCCCCTTGTTAAATTTCCAGTCTCTTGTTACATTGCTATATTTTTGTGCCTTAAATTATTATATTCCAGTAGGGCCCTGACCTGACCTCGTCACTACTCTACCGAGGTTAGGCTTGGAACCTACTGGGTACCATTATGGTGTACTCATGCTACTCTTCTGCACATATTTTGTGTGTAGACCTAGGTACCTCTTATTAGCCCTACGATTAGTCGAGAGTATTTGTTGTAGCTTTTGGAGACTTCAAGGTACATCTGCCAGCGTCCGCAGAACTCGGAGTCCCCCTCTATCCCTTATGTTGTTTCTTCTTATTGTTCCTAAACACTGATTTATACATACAGTTAGAATTTCCCCTAGAGATTGTGCTTGTGACTACCGGGTTTTGGGAATATTGTTTATACCCAAGTGTTGGTTTACTTGTACATGCCGAGTGCCATTTTATCAGTTATATAGTTATCTATTGAAATTTAGTTGTTAAGCTTTGCCTTTATTTCCGTTATTCCGCAAATTGTTAGGCTTACCTAGTCTTAGATACTAGGTGCCGTCACGACATCTTATAGAGGGAGATTTGGGTTGTGACATGGAGGGTTTTGTTAGTAACAATTTTTATCTCATTACAATTGTTGTGCTTCATATCTATTATTAGTTATCATATTGATTTATTGGACCATTAGTAAGTGTCGATATCAAACCCTTGTCACTACTTCTCCGGGGTTAGGCTAGATACTTATTTGGTATGCGTTGATTTACGTACTAATGCTACACTTCTACACTAAATGTGTAGGATCTGACAGGTTCGTTTAGTGGTCATCTTGGAACATAGGCGCAGCTACTGAGGAGACTTTATGGTGAGCTGCATCCCAGTCTACGTATCGCAGCCCACAGAGTCTCCATCGTATTATTTACTTCATCGTGTCTAATTTATATTCCAGGTGGAGGTTGTATTCTTATTATTGTACTCCTTAGTAAATGCTCATGCACTTGTGACACCGAGTTTTGGGATATTTTAGTTGATATTACGGATTTGCATATTATTATCACCTTTTAGTTTTATGCCTCATTAATTATGTACGTACCCGTGCTTTTAAATGCATAAATATCTTTACCTGATAAAATTTATGATTTTGAAAGTAGTAAAATAAATAATTAAGTTGGTAGTTCACAGTTGGGTTGTCTAACGGCAACGTTGGGCACCATAAGACTTACAGTTTCAATAATCTTACTAAGTCGATTAAAAAAAGTAAATTTACTAAATTCTATATACATCCCAAGGACTGGTAGTACAAATCATGAGCTTCTAAGAATAGAGTTTACAAATCGGAAATGAAATAAATACATAGTCTTTTTGAAAAGTACATAAACATAATTTTATAAACTAAGGCTACCCCGAACAAAGGAGGCAGCTACAATAGGGACGTCGGTACATCTTCAAGTCCCGCAACCATCGAGCACAACAACAATAGCTACCGACATCTGCACGCAATGTGCAGAAGTGTAGTATCAGTACAACCGACCCCATGTACTGAATAAGCAACAGACCTAACCTTAGGCTGAAAGTAGTGATGAGCTAACACAGGATCGGGTCCAATGCCAATATTTTCCACAACAGTTCATAATAACATAAATCCAATTATATAAGAGATATCTCAAAAGTAAAATACTCGGCTCGTTCACAGTTCTAAAAAATAGTCATGCTTTTCAAATATCTCAGTGAAAGAAAATCCCAAATCTCTTACTGAAAATGCCAAAAGTACAAGTAAGTTTGAAAATTGTAACTTTCCAAATATCTTTTTTACAATAAATAAAATATTTCATTTTCTTTCCAAATAACAAGTATAATGCGACACTCCATACTCACATATCAATGTGTATAATAAGTTATGAATGATGTGATACTATATAGCATGAGGGAAAATGTATCTCAATGTCTGTATGTCATGTATGCATGTAAATGCCATGTATTTCAGAGCTGAAATATGTACTCACACTCTCAGAGTATTTAATCTCATTGCCTCGCATCCTTTATTACGAAGCTCAATAGTCAGCACACTAAATCACTCAACGGTGTACAATAACTGTTGCGGCGTGCAGCCCGATCTATATATATATATATATAGTCGACTACGCTCACTAGGGGTGTACAAACTCCGGAGGGGCTCCTTCAGCACAAGCACTATATCACTGCGGTGTGCAGCCCGATCCATATATATATATATGTATACATATATATATATATATATATATATATATACATATATATGTATACATATATATATATATATATATATATATATATATATATATATATATATATATACATATATATATAAACTAGGCCCTCGGCCTCACTTAGTCAACACTCTCTCCAGTCTCGCTCACGGGCTTAAAATATCATGAAACTAGCCCAGCAACAATGATCTGATGCATCAACAACAACAACTGAGACTGAAATATGATATGAATGCATGAATATGACTGAGTACAAAATATCAATGGAAATCAGTGAGATGACAACAAGAAATAACCATTATGGGTACAAACAATATCAGCATAAAGCCTAAACATGATATTTAGCATGATTGACAGCTCAATAACTTTATCACATGATGAAAACACAAATATAAAAAAAATCGGGCCATTATACAGGGCCATGAGAACAACAAAGTCTCATTTCACAGGGTGCACGCCCACATGCCCGTCACCTAGCATGTGTGTCACCTTAATACCAATCACATAACACTTAGTTCGGTGTTTCATACCCTCAGCACTAAGCTTAGAAGAGTTACTTATCTTAAATAAGCCAATTCCCATACTGAGCAAGCCAAGCGATGCTCCAAGAAACCCATCACGCGCATTCCGACCTCCGAATAGCTCGAAACTAATCAAAAACAACTCAAATAATCAAACAATGCTAAAGGAACCAACCCCAATCGGAAAAGGTCGAATCTTTAATCAAAAGCCCAAAATCGGCCAAAAAGTCCAACCCGGGCCTGCACCTCGGAACCCGACAAAACTCATAATCCGTCAACTCATTCAATTATGAGTCCAACCATACTAGTTTCACTCATATCCAAATCTGAATCGGTGTTAAAACCTCAAAAATTCATATTATAAAACTTTAGGCCAAAATCCACAATTTCTTCTTTAAAATTCATCAACCAAAAGCTAAAATCGAAGATAGATTCATCAAATATAACCAAAAGCGAATAGAGAACACTTACCCCAATTCATATGTTAAAAAGTGCCTCGAAAAATTTCACAATTCCGTGTTCCCCAACTCAAAATATGTTAAATGCATAAAACTCTCGTTTTAAAACTGTTTGCCTCATTTATTGTGCCAAAAAATCCCGACACTCACTTTTGATATCTCCAATAGATTCCTTGTGAAATTCTAGTCAAGATAGGCTCTTGAATCACTCTATTTGACCTTATATTGAAGGAGATATACTGGTTTCAATATTTGAAAATACTGCGGATTTTTAAACACGCAGCAGTGGCAATTTCGTAATTAATCTGAAATAAAACTGACAACCCAATTATTAGTAAAATGATCATAAAATCTTCATACGATGTCCAAATTTGACGATTCTTTTTGATATGGCTCGCTAATTACGATACAGATCTAATGCTTCAATAAAAATAGAAATCGGAGCTCATTTGTTCAATGTAGTACCATTTATGCTTGAAAAACGACGTCGAAATATAAGAAAAACGAGCGCAACACAACCCAAACCTATCTGAAACTCACCTGAGCCCCTCGGGACCCTGTCTAAACATACCAAAAAGTTTCATGTCATAATGCGGACCTACTCGAGACCTCAAAACACACATAACAATATCGAAACGACGAAATGCACCTCAAATCAAACTTAATGATCTTTCAAACTTTCAACTTCCAAAAACCCACGCCGAAACATATCAAATTAACTCGGAATTAACCCAAATTTTGCACACAAGTCCTAATACATCATACGGAGCTACTCGTACCCCCAAACTATCGAGCGAAAAGCAAATGCTCAAAACGATCGATCGAGTGGAAATTGGGTCTTGACAGAAAAACTCTCTATGTAAATAGGTTTGTAATGTCGCATGACTAGATAAAAATGTCATAGAATATTCAACCCAATGCACTTAAATTTAGTAGATTGCATTAATTTGTTTTCTTATGAATTAAATTTTACACCCCACTAATATACATAGTAGCACACAACTATACTAGGAATGCATGGTTGCAGGAGTAGTTCACGGAAGAATGGTCGAGAAACGGAACTAAGAGACGGGAAAGAGAAACAAGGCATGAATGGAACTTATTGATACCCGGAGTTTATTTCGAATCATGCAATTCAAAATCTTAACAATTACACTAAAAGTTAAAATATATATCACTTAATTATGGTTATGCATAAAAATATGTGTATAGAAGACAAGCCATCTTATAAGTGGGATAGTGATATTTATAAAAAATCAAGATATACTAGTGTTGGTGAGAACTGAGAACTAATATTTTGGTGAAATAAGAAAAGTTAAAATATTTTTTTTTTCAAAAGACTCTCTTTTTTAAATTTTTTTCAAAAATATTAATAATTAAAATTTTGATATACGTAATAAAAACAACGAAAAAGTGCTATTTTCTTCTAATTATAGGTCAAATGAACGACTTGAGCTACACTTGGATGGATTAAAGTAGGTTGAACCAAAAAATGAGTTAGATTATAACTCGAGCAATGTTTGCTGGGGACAAAATGGACGAGTCAATTTGATATAAGCAATGGATTGGGTTATAACTCCCACAACTCAAACGTATTTCCCTTTTATTCGTTTGTTCTTTTAAAAATTTAATTACTATCTATCATGATTATTTCAGACAAACTAAACCTAAAAAATTATTTTTAAGTAGCTTGATAAATTTTCTTATGGGAGTTTTGTAGTTTTACCGGTAAAAACTAAACTAACTATCCTTGCCTATTCATTGATTTTTCTACCCACTAAACTAATTGTTTACCTCGAAAATATGAGTAACAATTAAATTTAATTTGTGGTTTTAAAGATATGTGATTTAGTTCAATACCAATTAATAATCAAGAAATATGAAGTAGAAATAAAAAAGACAAGTGAATCAAACAAATATTACCCAACATCGGTGACCTCGAGGTGGGCTTAGAACAATAAGAACAATTAAGCAAGAAAAGTAAAGTAAGAACAATAGAGCTAAAGGATAATTCTGATGAACAATAGGCAAAAAGTAGAGAGTATATTCTTTTCTCAATGATTAGATGATGTTACAAAATGATTGGGGTCCACTTTATATAATTGGGGAACCCTAAATATGTATATTTCTATTTACAGTTAGGAATATTCTTGATACAGCTGTCTAACCGCTTAATACGGAATTGTACAATCCTATTCCGGGATTCGCGCCATGATCTTGGGGACGTGGCAAGAATCTAGCTCATTCTGTTACAAGTCCATAACGGTACTATTTCGGGGTCGATCATACTCGGTTTCGATATTCCTCGCACTCCTATTTTTGGGCATTGCATTATATCTCCGAGCTTGAGTCTGGTCCATCGGGCTCGAACTCGACCTCGCCCTCGAGCCTATTAATCGGGTAGCCCCGATTTCTACCGTATACAAATAGTCCCAGAGTTTCTTAGAGTATAACAACAAGAAACGATTTGAGTCTTTGATTTTTACCCCAATTTTCCACGACATCATCATCGTGACGCAAGCGACTGATGAAACGAAAGTTTGGAAGCTGGCTTTTCCCAAGGAAAACTTCGAGAACATTTAGCGAGTGCTGCGGCGGGGAAGATTCTTAGAGCGAAGACACTTCTGCCAATAAGGACCGTGCTGCTTAGGTTTCGTGCTCTTAGTAATTTTTTGCTTTTGAGGTTGATCGTCCCTTGCGAGGAACTCTCTATCGTGACCTATAACATCTTGTAAAGAGGTTTATACAAAGCCCTATTTTCCTTACATGGCTTCCGAATCTGTTACCCTTTTGCGCGGGTCAAAGCGCCTTAGCATAAAACTCCCTTTGAATGTCCAAAGTTTGAGATGGTAATGACCGATAATAAGTTCTGCCCTCGAACGTTTCTGATCAATGTTCCTCGAGTGATCTTTCGAAATTGAACTTAAGTAGCTCTTAGGATCAACAGTCGATGGGGTAAGGTAGTCGTTGGGCTTGATAGTTGAGTGAGTGGACGCTCGAACTTGAAATAAAAATATCCCTAAGGCCTTATGTCCAGGTGAGGATTTGCTCTAACTCGAAATAAAGTTAGCTCTTAGGCTTCATAGATAGTCCCCGAGTGAGAATTTTCTCAAACTCGAGTAGCCCTTGGGCTTAGTAGTCGAGTGAGTACTTGCTCGAACTCGAGATAGCCCTTAGGCTTTATAGTCGACTGAGGATTTGCTCAAACTCGAGGTAAAGTCATCCCTTAGGCCTTTTTAACATTGGCCCTTAGACTCTTTTATATTGGCCCTTAGGCTCTTTTAGATCGGCCCTTAGGATCTTTAAGTTGGGCCAATTCGGCCTCTAAAGAAGGCTATAATTCTTCCCTCCTATTGGCTAAAAGACTTAGTAAAAATTTCTTTATGCCTTAGCATGTGTTTTTTGTATCCGTTGGGTTTTTCGAAGGTTCAATCAACCAGAACTCGTTCGTGCTAATGCCTCTAGAGGCTTTTTCGAAGGCTAATGTTATCAAAGCCTTTAAATTATTCGAGGGCTGATTTTATCAAAGCCCTTTTTTTTGCCGAGGGTAACCGAGTTTAACAGGTTTCTCAAAGTATTTGAAGGCCTTTAATTTATGGCGGAAGTCGGACATCTTCGAGCCACATTATTTCGGTCGTAGCCTTTACATGACCGTAGTCTTTAATATGGTTGTAGCCTTCGGGTATGTCTCTTAGACTTGTTTCCCGATAGCCTTTCTAACTTATCCGAAAGGTTAGTCCCCGAGTATGATGGCATTGGCCTATATATCGGGGGGTGTCTTTTTGAGGTCTTATGATTTCGAACTTGGATAGCTCGAGTAGGTAGTCCCCGAGTGTTCGAGGTATGCTTTCACTTGGGTTAAGATAGCTTGTGGTCCTTTATGATCGAGTGAGGAGTTGATCGAACTCGAAGTAAAGTTAGCCCGTAGGCTTTGTAGATAGTCCCCGAATGAGAGTTTGCTCAAACATGGGTTAAGATAGCCCTTGGGCTTTTGTATTCGTTATGGATTTTGACGTCCCCGATCCGCGTTATTTTAGCCGTAGCTTTTTTAGGTTGGAACTTGCCCTTTGGGATTATCTTCCATTTCACTTCGAGCTTGACCGAAGAGTCAGTCCCTGAGTGGGGTGGCTGTGGCCCATAAAATTGAGGATCGCCTTTAAGGTCTTATGGTCGCGAAATGTTGGCATTTTGAACTTCTGTTGTGATCAGCCCTTAAGCATATTTACACAATAAATCAAGAGTATAAAATAGAAAAGTTTTCTAGAAGTATGAGATATCGGCAAGGAAAAAAACTTTTCTCAATGGACGATTATACATGCGCATATGTTTGACGTTAGGGCCCAAGTAACCTATATGGGCACGACTCATCTAACCGTTTGACCCTTACAACATTTTCCTATCGAGACCCTATTTTCATGGAGTAATTTCCATGCAACAAAGTGGACATTCGAGGGTAACGCCTACAAGATCTCGAGGCTTATCTAAGGGAACCTCAAATACCTTTGAACTGCCCTAAGCCAGCAAGAACAGTGGTTGCCTCATTAAAAACCTTATCGGAAAAACCCGTTTGGGACAAAAATCGGTCCAAGGAAAAAAGAGTGCAACGCATGCTTTAAGATTCAAAGCTTCGCGCAGATCCTTGTCGATAGCCTGCAAGTGTTAGTCGAAAAAATAGAGAGAATCAGAATGGGGTCGTACCTTTATTCGGATTTTGGATAGTTAATGTGATCAGGCCCTCGACCATTTCTCCTCTCACTTTGTGCGAAACCCAGACCCGCTACCTCTATGGTCTCCGTTGTACGGTTGATATCGATCTCTATTTGACCTCCACTTTCGATCGATGTCCCCTTTGATCCTACCCATAGTCCTGCTAGGATAAACGGACCCCGAAGGAGTCCCCAATTGATCATTTTTTATTCTAATCTTCGACTGGTACAGACTTTACACATCGGCCCAAGTGACAGCCGGGTACTCGAGCAAACTTTGCTTCAACTGACGTGAAGCTATAGAACTCTGAGTGTTGAGACCTTGAGTGAAAGCTTGAACGGCCCAGTCATTGGTGACCGGAGGCAAATCCATTCTCTCTGCTTGGAACCGAGATACGAATTCCCTGAGCATCTCGTTTTCTTTCTACCTTACCTTGAAAAGGTCTGACTTCCTCGTTGTAATTTTGATGGCTCCGGCATGTGCTTTTACAAAAGAATCTGCAAGCAAAGCAAACAAATCAATAGAATTAAGGGGTAAGTTATGATACTTATTGGCCCAAGTAAAGGTGAGTTTTGAAGACTAACAGAGGAACTCAGACATCGACTAGGTCCATCTTAGTGAAGTACAGATATGGTAAACTCAAGCATGTGAGATGCATGTGAAGGAGATAAACCTAACTTACAAGAAGTAATATCTCATGATCTTGATTGAAAAGTTTGCATATTGGATAAGGAGAAAGACGCCTTACTCAAAGAGAACACGGTCTAAGAGAAGGATAGAGTTAGAGGTTAAGATCAACTAGAACTCTTCCACCAAGGAAGAGTAGCATCAGAATTTTAGTCAATCTCTATTTACTAACTCCATAAATATTAGTGTTGTTCTCTTTTATAGGAAACGCACATAAGCAGAAGTTAAATGTGAATTGAGAGCAAAATAGCAAGGCAATTTTGCTAGCAATTATGTGTGATTCAAGCGTGCAAACCTTAAGCTACTTAAACCAGATAGAAGAACCAGTTCCAAGTGTCTGTCTTTTATTTCTAGTTCAATTGTAGTAGGTGTTTTCATATTGTACCTTTCAGCTTATCTAGAAGCAATTGTATTAGGTACTCAGAGTTTTCAAGTTAGAGTTAACTTGAAGTTGTCGCAACAGTTAAGGCTGTGTGCTACAACGGGATTAGAGTTAATCCTAGGTTTACAAAAGAGTTTTTGTAAATGCAGTTTTTGGCTTAGTGATTTTAGTGGATAGTTTGGGAAAATCCTATTGGAAAGTAGGTCGTGGTTTTTTCACCTTTTGAGCCAGGTGTTTTCCACGTAAAAACTCTGTGTTCTTTAATTTATGTACTTATTGTTTTGCAACATTAGTAGTTGGAACACGTAGAAGAACCAGGTCCTTCCATAATTAGTTTCAGCGAAAAATTGGTCAACACGCAAATCACCCCCCTTTTGTGTGGTATTGAAGTATAAAACAACAATACCATATCAAGGCATCATTGGGCATAGTCTCCCTGAATTGCTTCAGCAATACAGATTTAATTTCATCATCTTCCAAGTCATTTCCTTTGATGGCCCACGTATACGAGGTGACATGTTCATTTGGATCGGTTGTCCCGTTATACTTAGGAATATTGGGCATATGAAACTTCTTAGGAATTGGCTTTGGAGCCGTATTAGAGGGGAAGTATCTTTGCACATACTTTTTAGAGTCTAGTTCTTCTAAGATCAGGGGTGCCCTCGGTATTTTATCAACACTGGAGTTATAATGTCTCCACTTTTTTGTGATTATCCTCGATCTTCTTCTCCCCGAACTCCATTCTCTTGGTGAGTTCCTTGAGCATCCTCATAATCATGGGGTTAGTCGCCGAGCCACTTTCACCTGGCCTTTCTAACGCCATTTCGGTACGTCGAGTGTTTACTGGTTCGGCTGTATATGGAGGGTTAGTTTGACTCTGAAGTTGAACGATGGCAATTTGCTGAGCTTGCAGCATCTCAAATATCACTTGGAGGTTAACTCCCCCATCCCCTATTCCTGGTGCTCCTTGTCCACCAGATCGGGTTTCTCTGCGTGTATTCCCCCCGGGGTCTGTGCCAAAATCTGCATTTAGAGTAATGTGTGAACTAACATCAACTGGTTCCATATTTGGCGCTTCCCCTGGATTTATCGGTGGTACACCGACGTCTGCGTTGCTATTCTCTCTTGGGTTTAGAGCAATGTGTGTGTTTTGTGAGCTAGGCCTGTTTCAACCTGAGAATCAGAAATTCTTGACAAGAAAAAGTGTAAAAGTAACGTGTGTACTGATAATCAGTAAAGAAATAATCACTATTATCATTAGCCCCACTGTGGGTTCTTTATCTCGAAAATAGGAGTAACAATTAAATTTGATTTATGGTTTTAAAGATATGTGATTTAGTTCAATACCAATGAATAATTAAGAAATATGAAGTAGAAATGAAAAAGACAAGTGAATCAAACTAATGTTACCCAACATCGGTGACCTCGAGCTTAGTGACCTCGAGGTGGGCTTAGGACAGTAAGAATAATTAAGCAAGAAATTAAATTAAGAATAGTAGAGCTAAAGGATAATTTTGATGAACAATAGGTAAAAAGTAGAGAGTATATTATTTTCTCAATGATTAGATGATGTTACAAAATGAATGGGGTCCCCTTTATATAATGGGGGAGCCCTAAATAAGGTATATTTCTATTTATAGTAAGGAATATTCTTGATACAATTGTCTAACCATCTAGTACGGAATTGTACAATCTTATTCCGGGATTTGCGCCATGATGTTGGGACGTGGCTGAAATCTAGCTCATTCTGTTACAAGTCCATAATAGTACTATTTCGGGGTTGAGCATACTCGGCTTCGATATTCCTTGCACTCCTATCTCTGGGCATTGCATTCTGTCTCCCAGCAGGAGTCTGGTCCATCGGGATCGAACTCGACCTAGCCCTCAAGCCTATTAATCGGGTAGCCCCGATTTCTACCGTATACACTAATTACTCTTCTTATCCTTTGACTATTAGGTCAATACTGAATTTAAAAAATAATTATTTAAATTTCACGCGACAACTTCTTACTGGTCGAAATTAAAACATCTAACTTATTAGAAAGACCTCGAAATACTAACCTGGCCCGAATAAAAAATTCAAGTAAAATAAAGATGCCCCACTTTCATCTATCCCATAGATATTCATGTGTTCATGTTCTTGATTAATTTCATGTATAGCATTATCATTGAATAAAGGTTTTTGAACAAATTAAACAAACAAGAAAAACCTAGCATGAATGAGCTAATAATTTTCTTGACAATAATGTGCGACAGAAAACTAGGGGTAGTCCAAAGGTTTA
Organism: Nicotiana tabacum; assembly: GCF_000715075.1. Lineage (NCBI taxonomy): Eukaryota > Viridiplantae > Streptophyta > Magnoliopsida > Solanales > Solanaceae > Nicotiana > Nicotiana tabacum. The sequence goes on along the minus strand of NC_134089.1, from coordinate 78,195,122 downwards.
TAATATCTTCTAAAAATCGCTTTGAGATCTTTTCGTTATATGAAAATGATTAAATTAAAATCATCTTGAATATAATGCATTTTGTGTCTATCATGTAAATTGAACTGGATTCCCTAACAAGAAAAACAAAACCATGTCATAAATTTGCATCTACGTGTTCGCTGCAACTTTCAAGGAGCTTTTGTTCCATAGAGTGTAATAACCTGAAAATATAATAATATTATTATATATCTATTAATTGTGAAATTGGAGAATTAATTTAGTTTATTACTATTGGGTCAAATACTAAATTAGTAAAATAGAATTTATTATAATATATAAGATGCCATATAAGATAGTGCATTAAATAAGTGATTAATGGGCCTAGTTTACAATTAGAAAGATAGTAGTTTCTAATAATTTGAAGAAAAAAAGGGCTCTAAGCCCATACCTTATGCTAGGGGTGAGCATAAAATCCGAAAAATCGAATTCTGAACCGAATCGAATTAATTTGGTATTTCGATTTTGATTTTATCGGTATTTCGGTACAAAAGTTGCGGTATTTCGGTAGATCATTACGATATAGAATATTGAGATTTTGATATTTTGGTATACCAAAATACCGAAATATTTTAGTCCAAAACCCAACTCTATTTTTATTTCTAGCCCAATAAGCCTAATGTCACGACCCAATATTCTAACATGCCGTGATGACGCCTAACGTGGTACTAGGCAAGCCAATATTTTCAAAACATTTCAACATCTCAAAAGAAAAATAAATCATAGTAGTTTTAAATAAGAAAAGTTCTCATATATGGGGTAGAAATCCAAAACATAATGTGGAAACTTCCAAAATGGGGTGTCACTGAGTTCATGAGCATCTATACATCACAAGTCTGGAAAAGTAATATCTATGAAAGTCTAGATCTGAATACAATAAGATCAAACATAGGAAAGGAGAGACAAGGTCTGCAAAAATGTTAGGCAGCTACCTCGAAATCACCAAACAGTCAACTGAGCAAAAGAAGTAAACACTCGTCGTGTCCGAAAATACCTGAATCTGCACAGGAAGTGCAGGGTGTAGCGTGAGTACAACCAACTTAGTAAGTAACAAAACTAAATAAAGTACTGAAGATAGCGACGAGCTACACATTTATAGTTTAATTTCAGTAGTCTCAACAAGGAAAATAGGCATGCTTTCAAATCCGACAATTTAGTCAAATCAGTTTATACATGTAAAGTTCAAGTAAAATCAGATGTAATATCTCTCGGAAATTTCAAAGCAGTTATATATGGTATCTAAGTGCAAAAATAATAAAATCAAAAGCATCATCTCAGAGCAACAGTCACTCATTATTTCTCAATAGCTCAACACTCTGCACTCAGTAGGTGCCTGCACTCACTGGAGGTGTGTACAGACTCCGGAGGGGCTCCTTCAGCCCAAGCGCTATAAACCGCACGGACAACTCACGTGCTGCACGGACAACTCATGTGCTATAGTATCAATTTCTCACAATGAAGCCCTCAACCTCACTAAGTCATCAACCTCTCTATCTCTTAGGCTCTCAGTAATCATAGAAATTAGCCCAAAACAGAAATGATATAATGTATCAACAAGGAACAATAGAGACTGAGGTGTGATATGCAAGTAAAATTGTGACTGAGTATAAGTAGCAATTAGCAGGTAATTCAATAGATATCACGGCTTCTGTGGGTCTTTACAGTATCAACTCATAGCCTAAATATGATTTCTAACATGATTTGCAGTCAAATTTCTATAACACATGAAGATCATACATTTAACAAAAGGTTATTCAACTTCACAGTTTCATGGAATGGATCAAGTCACAATTCCTACGGTGCACGCCCATACTCTCGTCACCTATAATGCGTGTCACCTACAAATCAAATCACAAGACACATAAAACGGTGTTTCATACTCTCAGAACTAGATTTAGAACTATTACTTACCTCAATCCGAGCGAATTTCTACTCCGACACGCCTATGCCTGACAAAATCGGCCTCCAAATTCCTCAAATTAAACCACAAACAATACAATACAATCAACACGGGCTAAAGATATCAATTCCACAAGAAAATACAAAGTTATAATTCAAAAATTCAAAATTGGATCCAAGCTGACCCTCGGGCCCACGTAGCGAAATCCAACAAAAATTACAAAACCCGAAAGACCCATTCAACCACGAGTCTAACCATACTAAATTCATCAAAATTCGACACCAAATTGTCACCCAAATTCCCAAAATTAACTCTCCAAATCCATAGCCTCAAACCCCAAGTTATACCTCAAAAACACACCAACTAGGTGGAAAAATAAATGGGAAAACAAGATTATTTATCAAAAACGAGCACAAGGAGCTTACCTCCAGAATCTTTTCAAAAAACCATCTCAAATATCAGCTAAGATGGAGCTCAAAATGTTAGAAGTGGTGAAAATCTCGGAACCCTCATTTTTGTATGTTCTGCCTAGGCTTTCCGCACCTGCAACAATTTAGTCGCTTTTGCAGCATCACATGAGTGACATTTCTACCACATCTGCGGCTCCATCCGCTTCTGCGGTCCATCCACACGCTTTTGCGGACTCACTTCTGCGAGTAACAACTCCACTTCTTCGGAACCAATCCCCTCTCCATTTCCGCTGTGACCTTTGCCTATTTCCTTTCTGGCCACTTCTACAGTTCCATTCTCGCTTCTGGGAGCTCGCATCTGCGGTGCCCACTCCGCAGGTTCAATTACACCAGCAGCTGCAAATCTTCAGCAATTTTTTAAGTTCAAAATTTAATCTGTTAACCACCCAAAATCAATCTGAGGCCCCAAGGGTCTCAACCAAATATACCATCAAGTCCCAAAACATCATACGAACTTAGTCGAGCCCTCAAATCACCTCAAACAACTTAAAAAACATGAAATCACACATAGATTAAAGCCTAAAGAACTAAGGAAATTTCTAACTTCTTCAAACAACGCCAAAACTTATCAAATCACGTTCGAATGACCTCAAATTTTGCACACAAGTCACAAATGACACCACAGACCTACTCCAACTTCCGGAATCTAAATCTGACCCCGATATCAAAAAGTCCACTCTTGATCAAACTGTCTAAGTTTCCAACTTTCGCCATTTCAAGCCTAATTTAACTACGGGTCTCCAAATCACAATTCGGACACGCTCCTGAGTCCAAAATCACCCAACATAGCTAACGAGACCATCAAAACTTCATTTCGGAGTTATTTACACATAAGTCAACATCCGATCAACTTTTTCAATTTAAGCTTTCAATTATGAGACTAGGTATCTCAATTCATTCCGAAATCCTTCCGGACTCGAACCGTCTAATCCGGTAAGTCATAGAACAATAGTATAACACAAAATAATTAGTAAATGGGGGAACGGGGCTACAACTCTCGAAATGACCGGCCGGGTCGTTAAACCTAAGCCCACACCCAAGCCCCCCAATTCCCTAATCCCTTAGAGGCTTAGAGCTCAAGTAGACTTACGGGCTGTGTCTGCTCTTACCCCCTTTTCCTTTCTATTTGCTAACCTACTTCTCTAAAAAATTCCAACATTGCTTGGCTGCTGCTGATTCACGACTACAATAGCAGAGGGCGACGATGACTTCATAACCTCAGCGAGCGGCGACTCCTCTCCATGACGACTGCTTGATTGCTCATCTTTGACCTTCATTCAAGTTCATAACATCTTCATTCTTCAATCTTGAGGTTTTATGTAAGTCTTCAACTGCTTCTTTTGTCCTTTTTCACCTTATGATTTCATTGGCAGGTTGGGTAGGTAAAGATACTTGTTTTATGACTTGGAGCTATAACTTTTTGGATTTAATTTTGTTGATACTTGTTGTTAGCCTTTAGTTAGCTGGTTGTTTAGTTAGCGTTGAATCCATTTAGGAGATGTAGAGACTGTGTGGAATGTTGATTTAGCTATTACTCTATTTCGTTAGCTGGCTGATTTTTGTTGATGCTTGTTAGATGGCAGATGCTTGAAATTTTGGTTTTGCACTTCAGTTGTTACTCTATTTCTTCCAAATATCATATCAAACATAAATTCTTTTACAGTTCAACCAAACACAATAGCCACGAGTATTGTCTAGCAGGCAACAACTAGCTTAGCACATCGTGTCCAGACGTCCGGTCCCCTGTCCACTCTATCTATATCATCTATTCCATTAATGTATCTAACCGAAACAGTATCGAACCAAAATAAGAAATATCGAACCATACCGAATTACTTTGGTACGGTATTTGATATACACAATTGATAAATCGAATATCAAATACCGAATTGAAGTTTTTAAATACTGAATCGAAGTACCGAATGCTCACCCCTGCCTTATGCTGCTAAGTTTAGGACTTAGGGATTAGAATATATTTTTATTGTCTAGTTCTTTGAGAAAAAATAGTTACAATAGTATTGGGAAAACCCTGTGACGTCAGCGTGAATATATAGAAGCTAGACTAATATTTGATTCCAATTACCAATCATTGTGCGGGAATCTTTGTGGAAAAAGCCAAGTTACAAGGTACACTTATATGTAATTCTTAATACAGTAACATGTTCAAGGGAACTGAGATGAACCAATATCATTTATAATGATTAGTTCTAGTGATTTGGCAATGATGATCTCTTAGGATTAGATACAAAAATTGAATTTCTAACAGAGAATGCTCACATATGTATACGGCAGTAATGGGGAATCTATCGCATTTTAATTTCTCTTAATCTAGGGTTTTGAGTATCTATTATTAAGTATAGACAGGTTTCAACTCTTACTCTGGTTATTATAATTGGTATCCAGTACTAGTTTATAGAAATTAAAGATAACTATCGTGTTTAGATTGATATACTAGAATATCATTTCACTTTTTGAATTTGTGACTTGACGTGTAAATATTGAAATATAGCTTTAAGTCTAAAATTAAGAAAAAAATAAAATTGAGTTATGACCCATTAAATGACACCGTTTATCAATATGTTTTATAGATTGAGGCCACTATATACCGTTTGCTTACTTTTAAAACCTGTTTAGAAAATGTATTTTCTCTGCCTTGTTCATGACTTTGGACAAGCGTGCCCTTGGCAAAACTGGTGGTCTTTCATTAGCCGCTGATATATTATTTTATAAAAAAATACTGAAATTATTTTCTAAATTGTTTGATGGTGTGATACGTTTTTGAGCCATGATGTTGGGCTTGATGGTGTGATACGGCTGTGAGCCATGATGTTGGATTTGATGATTTGATACAGATGTGAGCCATGATATTGGGGCATTGTGTATGCCTTTGTACATCACCCGAGCATTGTGTATGATTCTTGATATTTTAGGCATTGTGTATGCTTCAGTGAGCATTATGTATGCTTTGTTATATATTTGAGACATTGTGGTGCTGTTATGGATTTATAGAGGTGTTGGTTAATTTCTTTCACTATAGTTATGACAAGTCCTTAGTGTGTAGTGGGTTGAGATACGTGTGTTCTTGTTAGTTAATTATTATTAACTATGTTAATACCTATATATTGTGTTATTGAATAGTTATTGTATTTAGTATATTGCTTTTGTTGTTGTCTGATTTTATTTTCTATCACTTGTTCCAGAGGTATTTAAAGTGGCGGGTCGAGGATCTTACTTGGTTATATTTATGTATAACTCACTCCTTACCTGCATCTCTATGCAGATATCATTGCGGGAGATAGAGCTAGTGATTGGGGAGTTCATTCGAGTGGATCTTATTGCTCAGGTGAGGCACCGCATTGTTGTGGGGGCTTTCGTTCAGCTTTATCTAGATCGTGTTAGATATTTCCTTTTCTTTGATATTTGCATACCCTTTAGTTAAACTCATATTACTCTGTTATATGCTCCATGATCTTAATGTGGGATTTGGGCTAGAATTTTATTATTTGAGTGATTGTTGATTTTTCTATCAATTGACTAATGTATTGATTGTTAACTATTTCGGCTTTAATGGTTAGTAATACTTTTAGACCTGCACTTATTCTTTTCTCTTAGTGTTAGTATAAATGGTTAAACGTTTGAGAAAAGGGTTCACCTAGCATGTGGTGTTAGTTGGGTGTCAATCACGTCTAGGGGGTAGTTCGGGACGTGACAGTCTGCTCATTACTCGTGAAATATATGTGAACCTAGTTGAACTTTTTGTTCAGGTCAAATTAGTGTTTGAAATGGGTTAGTACGAAAAAACTGATAGATATGGGTGGGTCTTTGTAATGGGTTAGATGTTTAAATTTTTGCCAAAAAGAAGTTGCTACGTGGATTTTAGATAATTATTATTTATAATTCAGCATTGAGCTAATGGTCAAAGGATATAAGTGAACCAAAAAGGTGGATGAAGGAATATTTTTAACCCAATAGGTAAATGAAGGATATTTTTAATCTTTTCCAATAATTTAGAGATATTTTTAATCCTTTTTCGTTAAAAATAAGTTGATTTTAGAAGCTTGTCAAATATGCTATTAATCTCGACTCTAAAGTCAAGCTGGGACGCCATTTCATTCCTTTTTAGGGGAAAAAGGTTTGTCCGTTAAGTAAGTGACTTTTGAGAATAGTTTAAGTCTTGTTTATAACAAACATGAGTTAACATTTTTCAAGTGTTATAAATACCTATGTTTTCCTCAAAAGTAAATACTAAAACAAGATCATATTTTGCCTAAACATTGCTTCTATTCTTCCTCTTCAAACTCAGAACAGTGTGTTTAATCCAAAAAATGTATCTTTCGATCAAAGCCATTTTTAGAAAAACTCGGGTTACTGATAACCAAGAAATTTCGAACTTTTACAATTATATGAAAGGAAAAGAACAAGAGTGTCACGACCCTAACCTGGACCCAGTCGTTATGGCGCCTCTAGTGAAGACAAGGCTAACCGACACTTCCCATTTTTCAGTTTTAACAGTTAAGCATTTAAGAAACGGTCTAAACATGATAAAATAAATCCGAAAATCACAACGATAACATAAATACACAGAAGAATACCGATACACAGCCCTAACCGGGGTGTCACTAGTCATGAGCATCTATAAGTCATAATACAATTCTACTAAATTCGTATCTAATACACTTTGAAAGGAAATAGAAGCGATAAATGTGTAGAAACACGGGGCTGCGAACGTCAACAGCTACCTCGTGATCTCCAAAGGTCCGCTTGAAGCTGGAGGAATCAACACTAGGGAGCGGAACCAGCTACGCCTGAATCTGCACACAGGGGTGCAGGGAGTAAAGTGAGTAGTCTAACTCAGTGAGTAACAAATAATGACTGAAAGTAAGAAAACACGTAAGGCACAAGGCATTCTATAATGAAGCAGTAAAATCATTTAAAAAAGTAAGCCAGTAAAAAATCAAGTAAAATCCTCTTTCAACAAGTAAACAAGTAATTGACAGGTAATTAAGATAAAGCAAACAAATAGAAGTTCGCCCCGCGGGCACAGAATCACCACATCCGCCCCTCGGGCAACATCTCAGAATAATAACAGCCCCTCAAGCTCAATCTCACATCACAATGGGTACCCGCGCTCACTAGAGGTGTGCAGGCTCCTGGAGGGGGCCCTTTCTGCCCAAGCGCAATAACAAGTCATCTCGTGGCATCAAATCTAGGCCCTCGGCCTCATATCAATCAAACTACCTCGTGGGGTATATATCTTAGACCTTCGGCCTCAAATCAGTATCAGTGTTTCCTCACAACTAGGCCCTCGATCTTACTCAGTCAAAAATACTCACAAGCCCCTCGGACAATAGTAAAATAGTGTTTCTCAGCCCAAACATCATTTAAAATATCATTTAAGTCTTAAAACTGAGTAAACATGGTTGAGTAGTAAAATAGTGAAAAATAGCATGACTAAGTTCAAGTAATATATCAAAACAGTTAGGAAATATCAATAAAAATCCCCAAAAGATTCAAATAGTTGGCACTAGGCCCAAATATGGCATTCAGCCCAAATAATGATGATAGCAAATGTTTTCAATCAAATACGCGGTAAAATCATCAATCGAGATGGACCAAGTCACAATCCCCAATAGTGCACAACCCCATGCTCGTCATCGAGCGTGTGCCTCACATCAATATAGCACTACGATATGCAGTACGAGGTTTTAAACCCTCAGAGCATCATTTACAATCATTACTCACCTCGAATCGGCTAAATCTCTAGCTCGCGACGCCTTTGCCCCCTGAATCGGCCTCCACGCGCATCGAATCTATCCAAAATCAGAACAAGTACGTCAACATATGCTAAAGAAATAAAGCCCAAGCGAAAACAATCAACAAAGGGCACAAATCCCAAAATTACCAAAAACCCAACCCTCGAGCCCACGTCTCAAAATTCAGAAATTTTTACACCAATATATTCCTTATCTTCCCACAAGTCTATATATATCAAAAGTTCAGAAATCCGACCCCAAATGGTCCATCAAATCCTCAATCATAAGTCTCCAATTCTAAACCCTAGGTTTCCCAAAATTTCACCCTTAATTTCCTTGATTTTTAGCTCTAATCCGTGAAATAATAGCATAGGAACAACTTTTAAGTCCAAATCCCTTACCTCAATGAAGTTTCCTTGAAATCCCTCTTTCAAATCGCCCAAAACGCTCCAAAGCCGAAGTAAAAAATGGTGAAATATTCCAAAATTCACAAAGAACCCTTTTTATACTTTCTGCCCAGTTGTTCCGCATCTGCAGTACCGCATATGCGGTCTCTCTTCCGCTTCTGCGGAAATCACTTAACGGGCCCTTCCGCATCTGCGATCCAATCTCCGCACCTGCGACTCCGTAGGTGCGGTCCAACTACCGCATTTGCGGCTCCTGGATCTTTCTATAAAATCCACTTTTGCGACTCCCCTTCCACACGTGCGGCGCCACACCTGCAGTCCCCAAACCGCAGGTGCGAAAACACGAGAAGCAGAAAAATATCAGCAACTGCAATAACCTTTCAACTTCTCCGACGACCACCTGAAATCATCCCGAGGCCCCCGGGACCTCAACCAAAAGCACAAACATAACCCAATACCTTATACAAACTTGTTCCAATCATTAAAACACTTCAAACAACATCAAATAAACTAAACACCTCGGATTCAAGCCAAACTTTCTAAAATCTTCCAAATTACGTTTTCGATCGAAAACCAAAACCAAACCATGTCTAAATGACCTGAAATCTTGCTCACACATCCCAAATCTCACAATGGAACTACTTCAACTCTCTGAATCCCATTCCGACCCCTATATCAAAATCTCGCCTACCAACTGGAAATCGCCAAAATATCAACTTCGCCAATTCAAGCCAAATCCACTACGAACCTCCAAAATTCATCTCGATCGCGCTCCTAAGCCACAAATCACCTCCTGAAGCTATCTAAACCATCGTAACTCACATACGATCCCTCTAACACATAAGTCAACATCCAGTTGACTTTTCCAACTTAAACTCACTCTAAAAAGACTAAGTGTCTCAAACCTTACCAAATCCTTCCTGAACTCGATCCGACCAACCCGATACCACATAACATGGATAAATAAAGCATAACAAATTAGAAATGGGGAAAATAGAGCAGTAATTCACGAGTCGACTGGCCGGGTCGTCACAAAGAGTAAGTAAGGAAATAGCTGATTGCAAAATCAATATAGAGAAAAGCAGAAAAGTAAAGTGAATATATTCCAATATAGTCTTAGATGTCTTTACAAGTGAAATTCTCTTCCCTTATATAGGAATTTACAAATATAACATTTCTTCCCTTTTTATAGCAGAATCATTATGATCATTAATGACATTAATGAACCGTTATAATTAACAATCATAACTAATTATGAACATTCTGTAACGGTTCCAATTCTTTTTCCTCATTAGTTTGAGGTTCATGAATCTTCTTTTTCTTATTGTCATGATTCATTCAGCCCGTGTCTACTGAATGATTTATACTCGAGCAAATGCATCCCTTCATCTTGTGAGTGATTTACGCGTACCTCCTGTAACTCGTGCACCTTTTAATGCAATATTCCAGTTGTCATCTTCTTAGTGATCCACGTAACATGACTTGTCAGCCACACATAATTCTACATTTCATATTTATTATCTACTAATACAAATAGTCCCTCCACTTGCCGAATATTCAGCAATTGAATATTTGGAAAGTAGTATGTATTTATGGCGGGAATTTTTGCCGCCGTTTCCTATGTATCATTATGTTTTTTTCAGAACCAACGAATCGTATGTCATTTGCATTGAATGCATGTCCCATGTGGCCTTTGTCGATTGGGTCTGCGACTCTTCAGCGGTTTATAGGGCTTTCTTATGGTTGCGTCAGTCATGAAGTGACTGTTTCATTATGATGTTTCCATCATGACTCGGTTTACATGATGGCTGCTTCTTCTTATAAATACCTCATGTGCCTTTAGTTTCATGAAAACCTTCAATCTACAATATTCTTCTTCTTTAATCGTTCTCATTCTTCAGTACACATTATTTTCTTGCATCCATGTCTTCATCAAACCCCAATCCTCACAGAACAGCAATTTTAGATGAACTTCCCCCTTCAACTGCTCCTATTAGGAGTAGAAGAGGTGGTAGGTTACGCATCTTAGGGTTTGTTCGTAGTTCTACTTCTCAACCCAATGTTGTTACCCCTTCTTCATCTAGGACTAGGGCTTCATCAACCCATAGATCTTCTGCTAGAAATTGGGAATCAAGTGAACCCATTCAAGAACCAACAGTTAATGAAATTATTCTTGTAGAATTTTCTTTCTCCACTGATCGTGAATCAATTAGAAACCAAGTTACTTATATGACTTCCCATGATCGAGCCGATGTCTATCCTTCTTAGATTACTGATAGCTTGATTTCTCTTGTGCGAAGAGAATGCTATTGGAAATCTGATTTTCCAATTTTAGCTCCTGGTCCAAACCAAAGGATAACTTCGTTCCTAGCTGGTTATTCTTTCGTTTACACATATCTTTTTACTTTAGGTTTCAGACCCCCCTAGTTATCAGAATGTGTCATTTCTTCAGTGTTTGGTTAGAACAGATTAGTCCTATTGTATGGAGAGTTGTTGCATGTTTACGATACTTGTCTAATTTTGCCTCTTTAATCTTCACCTCTCAGCATTTGCTTCATATTTATTCCCATATGTTGTTCCTTTCAAGGGATTTTACTCTCGCTGCCAGGAGCAAAAGGGTTTTGGTTAGCCTTGAAGATGATAAGGATCGTGGCTGGTATGCCAGTTTCATTGATTCTCCTACAAGTGGTTTAGTGGGTGAGGAGAACATGCCTTTTCCAGAGAAATGGAATTTTGCAAGTATGTCTTTTTTTATATCTCTCCTCTTTCAAGAGAGAGGAAGAAACTAACGATCTCATGGCTGTTTTTTCTCTTTTTAGCAACCATGGAAGTTTTTGAAGAAATACCAAACTTCCGTGCTTGGGTAGAAAAGTTGTTATCGGTTGATCCTATAGAAAGAAGGTCTTCGAAATACCTTTCTCATAGGTTTGGCTGGAAATCAAAACTCATAGTATCCTTCCCTTTAATTTTCTTCATTTCTTTTGTATTTACTTGGAGATTTCTAACTTTTTCCTTTGTTAAGATTTCCCATTCGAGGTGTTAGTGTCGCGTCTATTACTTCATCAAGGCTTTCTTTGTCTCTTGCTCAAGAAATGATTTTGAATTCTTCATCAAAGAGAAAAGCAGAGAGAGCTCATGGCTCTGAAGATGAAGAGGAACTAGAAGAGGATTCCTTAGTGCGCAGGCCTCGAGCTAGGATGCGCGCTATTTCGGATGGTGAATCCACCCCTCCTCCAAGTTCAGTTCCCATGAATGAGCCTGAAAGTGTCATTGTAAGGAGCTCTGATGAAGAGATGAATGTTACACCTCGTGACTCTACCGATCAATTATTTTCCCGTGGTTTTGATAATGTAGATTTTGGGCTTGTTTCTGAAGAAGCACCTCTTGCCTCCTTTCCAGTGTCTGTTCCAATTGGTTCTCAAGTTTCTGCTCATGTCGTTGCTGCTACTGCTCCTCCCGTGGCTATTTTTACTTCCTCAACAGTCCTTATTGCTACCACTTCTCATGTTGAAATTGGTTCTTCCAATAGCAATAGGGTGATGAAAAAAGTTACCGTTGAAGTCCCCGAGGATGGTAATCTTTTAAAAAAATTTGATCAAGCCGATGTATGGCTAAAACCTCTAATTGGCCCAGTTTAAAGTGTATGTTGGAAAGTCATAGTTCTTTAACATGGATGAATGATATTGTTCATTCATCTTTGAATGTATAAGCCTTAGATTTTTCTTATTTCCCTCGTAATTTTTAATCTTTATTTGATAATCACTTCTTTCCTTTCTTTTGTATATCAACTTGATAGGCATAGAGCTTATGAAGAGAATTGTCCATACTGAGCAGCTAGTCATCGATTATCATATGTAAGCAGATAACTAGAAAGAATAGTATGAGGGTTTTCAATTGGAAAAAATAAGTTTTAGATGAGGAGAAGTGCACTTTGGAACAACAAGTAAAAGTGATGGTAGCAGAATTGACAATTGAAAAAGCCTCTTCCAATCAATTGGGCAAGGACAAAGACATTCTTGAGTCTTTATTTATAGAGCAACTTTCTAAACTATCGAAAAAATTAGGGGTTTGAAAGAACTACTTAATCAGAATGAGATCTCTGCCGGGGAGCTTGTTCAAACACTCACTCAGGCTCAAGAAGACCTCCGTGCATCTTCAGACAAGGTTAAGTACTTGGAGAGATCACTCGCCCTTTTGAAGGCTTCTTATGATGCTTATTTAACTGAAAGAGAAGAGTTGGAGGCCAGAATTGAGCAATGGGAGAGAGATTACGAGGCCCTTGAAGATAAATCAAGTCTTGATGTAAGCAGGGCTTTTTTGAATACGCACCTCAAGACTTTGATGGAGGCTAGCCAGGAAGGCTTTGTGTGATGACCCGGCCGGTCATCTTAACAATTTATGCCCCGGTCCCGTATTAACTACTTTCTCCGAGTTTATTTCTGCTATTTTGATTTGCCGGGACGTTTGATTTTGAGTTTCGGAGAGTTGTGGGACTCTTAGTCCCTAAATGAGAGCTTAAGTGTTTGAAAGTTGACCGTAGTCAAAATAGTGTGAAGACGGACTTGGAATGGAAATGCAATGGTTCCATTAGCTCCGTTAGGTGATTTCGGGCTTAGGGGCGTGTTTGGATTGTGTTTTGGAGGTCCGTAGATAATTTAGGCTTGAAATGCCGAAAGTTGAATTTTTGAAGTTTCCCATCTGATAGTGAGATTTTGATTTGATGGTCGGAATAAAATTCCGGAAGTTGGAGTAGCTCCGTAGTGTTGAATGTGACGTGTGTGTAAACTTTAGGTCATTCAGACAATTTTCGATATACGTTTTGATCGTAAGCGTATTTTTAACATTTTTGGAATTCTTAGGCTTGAATTCGATGAAAAATAGGTGTTTTGACATTGTTTTGAGCGTTCCGAAGGTTGGAACAAGTTTGAATGATATTTTAGGATTGGTTAGTATGTTTGGTTGAGGTCTCGGAGGCCTCGAGATGAATTCGGATGGTTGATGGAAAGATTCTGGAGTTAGAGTTGTAACTTCAGCTGCTGGTCCTATCATAACCACACCTGCGGTTTGGGTTCCGCAAGTGCGGTGCTACAGAAGCGGCTCAGTGTCCGCAGAAGAGGAATTTGGTCATTCCTTCATGACCGTAGAAGCAGTGGTAATACCGCAAAATCGGTACCGCATCTGCGGATTGGGAGTCGCAAAAGCGGAACCTGGCCCTTTAATGAAAAGTCGCAGATGCAATCTTGGCTCCGCAGAAGAGGGAGTGCAGATGCGGTACTAGGGCCGCAAACGCGGAAATCACTGGGTAGAACATATAAATTCTTGCTTTCGTGAAATTTAGCCATTTTCATCTTTTCAAAACGGGAAGAAGCTTGGGGAGCACTTTACAAGAGGGATTTTCAAAGGAGTTCATTAGGGTATGCTCCTTGGTCCCTAAACTCGTAATTGGAATGATTTTTATCAATTTATGCATGAAAAATTAAGGAAAATCAGTGGTAACTGGGGGGTTAGGGCTTGTATAATTGGAGACCTTTGAGTGATGATTTGAGGGAAAAATTGAGGTTCGATTTGGTACTTTTGATATGACTGAACTCGTGAGAGTGAGAGGTTACTGGAAATATAAATTTTACCCGATTCTGAGACGTGGGCCTGAGGGGAATTTTGGCAATTTTACATAATTTCGCGTATTAGCTTAGAATTTAATTGTAGAACCAGTTACTTGAAGTGTTATTTACAATATGCAATCGAATTTAATAGATTTGGGCCATTTGGACTCGAGTAATTGTGGCAGGAGCGTGGTTTCGAATTGATTTTTGAGCCGGTTCGAGGTAAGTGACTTGTTTAACCTTGTGTGGGGGACCTCCCCCGTAGGATTTGATATTATTGTTAATTGAAATGCCTTGTACGTGAGGTAACGAGTGCATACTTGTGCTAATTATTGAAAATACGGTTTACATTAAGTAGTTACTAGTATGTTTCCTTTCCTTTTTATATTACTTGCACTTTAAGCCTGTTGTTAGCTTAGAAAAGCATGTCTAAGAGATTTAATTACTTTATTTGCTCAAACTGTTTTACCTGAATTATGTGCAGCATGCTAGACTAGAATTACCTGGTTGCCTTAATATGAAACTGATATTTGCTGAATATATTCCCATGTTGCTGCTGTGTATTTACATTTGGGACTATGGATGTGGGATTCTGGTAGATCCCCCTTGCCTGTTTATTTGGGACTACAGATATGGGATTCCGGTAGATCCCCCTTGTCTGTTTATTTGGGACTACGGATGTGGGATTCCGGTATATCCCCCTTGTCTGTTATATAGAACTACGGGACTACACCTGGTAGATTCCCCTAGTACTGGGTATTTACATTTGGGGACTACGGAATGGGATTCTGGTAGATCCCCGGCGCATTATGAGTTGGACTATGGGATGACACCCGGGAGATCCACTAGACATTTACTTTTGGGGGCTACAGGACGGTATCCTAGTAGATTCCTGGTTGCTATCTCTGTGTTGAGTTGTGTTCCCTCAGTGATTATTTTGCCTCTCTTCTAGTTGTTGTTGCTTTTTATATTCTATGTTATTTCTTACTGTTGCACTTAATTCTATTGTCTTGTCCTACACTGTTATACTTTGTATTTTATTTAACCTCAGTAGGACCCTGACCTTCCTCGCCACTACCCGACCAAGGTTAGGCTTGGCACTTACTAAGTACCGCTGTAGTGTACTCATGCCCCTTTCTGCGCATGTTTTCATGTGCAGATCCAGGTACTTTCACTCAGTCTTATCATCCTTGAGGCGAGGCACTTCTGCAGAGACTTCGAGGTATATCTGCCGCGTCCGCAGACCGAGGAGTCCTTTTATATCTTTTTGTAATAGTATAGCCCTTTAGTACTTCCCTTTTGTTAGACATTTCTGGAGTTAGAGCTTCTTATATATCTCTTAGCTTGTGATTCATGGGTTTTTCGGTTTTGGGAGAGATATATTTTATATTTGAGAGTTATATTTTGTATGTCGAGCGACACTTTTAAATGCTGGTTTATTATATTATTTCTGTTTTAAATGATATTCTTCCGCAAATTGGTTTATCTTTCGCATTTTAGGCTTACCTAGTCGTAGAGACTAGGTGTTGTCATGATGGTTCACGGAGGGCAAACCAGGATCGTGACAAGTTGGTATCAGAGCTCTAGGTTCATAAGAGTTATGAATCACAAGCATGTTTATTAGAGTCTCGCTGATCGGTACAGAGACGTCTGTACTTATCTACGAGAGGCTATGTAACCGTTAGGAAAATTCCACTTCATTTGATTTCCCTGTCATGCGAGATTTTTGACATCACGAATCCTAAACCTCTATCTTCCATTCTCTCACATATGATGAGGACACGTACTACCAGACATGATCAGACCCCCACACCCCTACTAAAACCGTCATAGGTCGGGGCTGGGGTAGAGGCCAAAGAGACACATGCGGTGTAGCCAGAGCACCCGCGCGAGCTGCCACCGATGAGCCACCAGTAGTTATAGCTAGAGCCTAAGCACCGGATGCGCCTACTGCTACTACTGCTTCAGCACTTCAGGAGACATTAGCACAGTTCCTGAGCATGTTTGGTACGTTAGTTCAGGCGGGGTTGATTCAGGTTGTACCAACTACTTCATAGATTGGGGAAGGGACCCAGACTTCTGCTACCCCCACTCCAAAGCAGCGAGTTCTCATTAGCCGAGTTCCAGATGTCATAGCGACACAGCTGGTGGTCGCAGTTCAGCGGGTGGTGAGGACCTCTCACCGAGTGGAGGACAGGTTGGTCCAGGAGAGAGAGGACATAAGAGGTCAGGAGAGAGAGTATCGGGAAGTGAGGAAACCTCATAGACGGGAGAGATCCACTGGTCCTTATTTTGGGGAAGAGTACGGCATGGTAGAGGCTTTGTGGATCAGCCAGCTCAGTTTGCATCTCAAACTTCACTTAGTGTTTTAGGGGTCTCAGATTACCCGTACCGCACAGTTTCCACTGCCACATCAGCCGCGAGGTTGCTTTGAGTGTGGTGACATACGCCATATGGTGAAGTATTGCCCTAGACTTGGGAGTAGTGTACCTCCACAGACTTCTCAGCCACAGCGTGCCCCGTACAGTTCTCGAGCTATGGTTACAGCACCAGTTGCTACCCCAGCTGCTCAGCCAGCTAGAGGGTGAGGCCAGGACAAATATTATGCCCTTTCTACCTATACTAAGGATGTTGCATTTGATTCTGTTATCATAGGTATTATAGTGGTTTGTCACAGAGATGCATCGATTCTATTCGATCCAAGTTCCACTTATTCTTATGTGTCTTTTTATTTATCTTCGCATTTAGGTGTATCTAGAGATTCTTTGAGTTCCCCTATTTATGTTTCTACTCCCTATGGGAGATTCTCTAGTTGTGAACCGCATCTATCGGTCGTGTTTGGTGGATCTTAGTGGTTTTGAGACCAAAGCCGATTTATTGTTACTCAGCATGGTTGACTTTGATATTATCTTGGGCATGGACTGGTTGTCGCCCCATTATACTATTCTTGATTGTCATGCCAAAACCAAGACGCTGGCTATGCCAGGTGTACTGCGTGTTGAGTGGAGGGGTACTTTAGATCACACTCCCAGTAGAGTTATTTCTTTTCTTAAAGCTCAGCATATGGTTAAGAAGGGTTGTGACGCGTATTTAGCTTATGTGAGAGATGTCAATATTGATACCCCTTCAGTTGATTCAGTTCCAGTAGTACGGGATTTCCCCGATGTGTTTCCAGCTGATCTTCCAAGCATGCCGCTTGAGAGAAATATTGATTTTTGCATTGATCTGTTGCCGGGTACTCAGCCCATTTCTATTCCTCTGTATCGTATGACTCCTCCTGAGTTGAAAGAGTTGAAGGATTTGTTACATGAATTGCTTAATAAGGGTTTTATCTGGCCTAGTGTATCACCTTGGGGTGCTCATGTCTTGTTTGTAAAGAAAAAGGATGGTTCTCTGCATATGTGTATTAATTATCGCAAGTTGAACAAGGTTACAGTGAAGAACTGTTATCCTTTACCTCGTATTGATGACCTGTTTTACCAGCTTCAGGGCGCATAGGTGTTTTCTAAGATTGATTTACACTCAGGTTACCATAAACTAAAGATTCGGGAGCCAGATATCCTGAAGACTGCTTTCAGGACTCGGGAAGGTCACTACGCATTCCTTGTTATGTCATTTGGGCTGACTAATGCCCCAGCAGCCTTTATGCATTCATGCACAGTGTATTCCAATTGTATCTCGACTCGTTCGTCATTATCTTTATTGATGATATTATGGTGTATTCCCGGAGTCGGGAAGATCATGGGCAGCACCTGAGGACTGTGCTTCAGACTCTGAGAGAGAAGAAGTTATATGCTAAGTTCTCGAAATGTGAGTTTTGGTTTGATTCAGTGACATTCTTAGGACACGTGGTATCTAAGGGTATTCAGGTGGATCTGAAGAAGATAAAGGTCGTACAGAGTTGGCCCAGACCATCCTCAGCTACCAAGATCCATAGTTTCCTTGGCTTGGCAGGTTACTACTATCGTTTAGTGGAGGGGTTTTCATCAATTGCGGCCCCTATGACCAGGTTGACCCAGAAAGGTGGTCTATTCCAGTGGCCGGAGGAGTGTGAGGCGAGCTTTCAGAAGCTCAAGACAACTTTGACTACTGCCCCAATTTTGATACTGCCTACATGTTTGGGGTCTTATATGGTCTATTGTGATGCCTCGAGGGTTGGCCTCGGAGCGGTGTTGATGCAGGACGGTAGGGCGATTGACTACACGTCTAGATGGTTGAATATACATGAGAAGAACTACCCTGTTCACGACCTTGAGTTAGCTGCCATTGTTCACGCCCTGAAGATTTGGCACCATTATTTATACGGGGTTCCCTGTGAGATTTATACTGACCATCAGAGCTTGCAGCACCTGTTCAAGCAAAAGGTTCTAAATTTGTGCCAGAGGAGGTAGTTAGAGTTGCTGAAGGACTATGACATCACTATTTTGTATCACCTGGGCAAAGCCAATGTGTTGGCCGATGCTTTGAGTCGCCGGGTATAAAGTTTGGAGAGTTTGGCTTATTTACTAGTATCAGAGAGGCCTATGGCGATGGATGTTCAGGCCTATTGGATCTTTCGGAGCCCAGTTAGGTTCTAGCTTACGTGGTTTCTCGGTCTTCCCTATTTGATCGTATCAGGGAGCGGCAATATGATGACCCTTATTTTCTTATCCTCAAGGACAAAGTTCAGCACGGTGATGCTAGCGATGTGACTATTGGTGATGATGGGGTATTGATGATGCAGGATCGGATTTGTGTACCCAATGTTGATGGGCTTTGGGAGTTGATTCTGGAGGAGGCCCATAGCTCGCGGTATTCCATTCATCCGGGTGCCGCGAAGATGTATCAGGATTTGAGGCAGCACTATTGGTGGAGGCGTATGAAGAAAGATATAGTTGGATTTGTAGCTTGGTGCCTTAACTGTCAGCAGGTGAAGTATGAGCACCAGCAGATAGAGATTCCGAAGTGGAAGTGGGAGCGGATCACCATGGACTTTGTAGTTGGGCTCCTACGAACATTGAGAAAGTTCGATGCTATTTAGGTGATTGTGGATCTGCTGACCAAGTCCGCTCACTTTATTCATGTGTGTACTACTTATTCCTCGGAGCGGTTGGCAGAGATTTATATTCGGGAAATTGTTCGTATGCATGGTATTCCAGTGTCCATAATTTCAGATAGAGGTACTCAGTTCACATCACAGTTCTGGAGGGCCGTTCAGCATGAGTTGGGTACTCGGGTGGAGTTAAGTACAATATTTCACCCTCAGACGGACGGACAGTCCGAAGGCCACTATTCAGATTCTTGAGGATATGCTCCGTGCATGTGTGATTGAGTTTGGAGGGTCTTGGGATCAGTTCTTGCCATCGGCAGAGTTTGCTTACAACAACAGCTATCAGTCTAGCATTCAGATGGCACCGTTTGAGGCTCAATATGGGAGACAGCATAGATCCCCAGTGGGTTGGTTTATGTCGGGTGAGGCCAGATTATTGGGCACAGACTTAGTTCAGGATGCTTTGGAGAAGGTTAAGTGATTCAGGATAGACTTCGCACAGCCCAATCCAGACAGAAGAGTTATGCGGACCGGAAGGTTCGTGATGTTTCCTATATGGTTGGAGAGCGGGTTCTACTTCGTGTTTTGCCTATGAAGGGCGTTATGATATTTGGTAAGAATTTGAAAGTTGAGTCCGAGGTTTATTGGCCCTTTTGAGATATTGAGGCGTGTTGGGGAGGATGCTTTTGAGCTTGCCTTACCTCCCAGCCTAGCAGGAGTTCATCCGGTATTTCATGTTTCGATGCTCCGGAGGTATCACGATGATCCATTGCACGTGTTGGATTTCAGTTCAATCCAGTTGGAGAAGGATCTATCTTATGTTGAGGAGCCAGTGGAAATATTGGATAGGCGGGTTAGAAAGATAAGGTCAAAGAACATTGCATCAGTAAAGGTTCAATGGCGGGGTCAGCTGGTCGAGGAGGCGACCTAGGAGACCGAGCAGGATATGCGCAGCCTTTACCCTCATCTTTTCACTACTTCGGGTAAGTCTTTATGCTCGTTCGAGGACGAACGAATATTTAAGTGTACGAGGATTTGACGACCCGGCCGGTCGTCTTACCAATATGCACCCCGGTCCCCTATTAACTTTTTTCCCCGAGTTTATTTCTGCTATTTTGATTTGCCGGGACGTTCGGTTTTGAGTTTCGGGGAGTTTTGGGATACTTAGTCCCTAAATGAGAGCTTAAGTGTTGAACAGTGTAAAGACGGCTTCGGAATGAAAATATGATGGTTCCGTTAGGTGATTCCGAGCTTAGAGGCGTGTTCGGATTGTGTTTTGGAGGTCCGTAGCTAATTTAGGCTTGAAATGCCGAAAGTTGAATTTTTGAATTTTCCGGTCCGATAGTAAGATTTTGATCCTAGGGTCGAAATCGAATTCCGAAAGTTGGAGTAGCTCCGTAGTGTTGAATGTGACGTGTGTGCAAAATTTCGGGTCATTCGGACAAGGTTCGATATACGTTTTGATCGTAAGCATATTTTTAGAGTTTTTGAAATTCTTAGGCTTGAATTCGATGAAAATAGGTGTTTTGACATTGTTTTGAGCGTTCCGAAAGTTGGAACAAGTTTTAATGATGTTTTAGGATTGGTTGTTATATTTGGTTGAGGTTCTGGAGGCCTCAGGATGAATTAGGATGGTTGACGAAAGATTTTGGAGTTAGAGTTGCAACTTCAGCTGCTGATTCTGTCATAACCACACCTACGGTTTGGGTTGCGCAGGTGCGGCGCTGCAAAAGTGGAATTTGGTCATTTCTTCAGGACCGCAAAAGCGGTACCGCATCTGCGGATTTGCGTCACAGATGCGGAAGCTGGCCCTTTAATGAAAAGTCGCAGATGCGACCCTAGCTCCGCAGATGCGGGACAGCATCTAGGCTGCAAATGCGGAAATCGCTAGGCAGAACATATAAATTCTTGTCTTCGCGAAATTTAGCCATTTTTCATCTTTTCAAAATGGGAACAGGCTTGGAGAGCACTTTACAAGAGGGATTTTCAAAAAATTCATTGGGGTAAGGTCTTTGGTCCCTAAACTCGTTATTAAAATGATATTTATCAATTTAAGCATGAAAAATTAAGGAAAATCGGTGGTAATTGGGGGGGTTAGGGCTTGTATAATTGGAGACCTTTGAGTGATGATTTGAGGTACAAATTGAGATCATATTTTGGTACTTTTGATATGACTGAACTCGTGAGAGTGCAAGGTTTCTGGAAATATAAATTTTACCTGATTCCGAGACGTGTGCCCGAGGGGCATTTTGGTCATTTTACATAATTTCGCATATCAACTTAGATTTCAATTGTAGAATCAGTTAATTGAAGTCTTATTTATATTATGCTATCGAATTGAATAGATTTGAGCCTTTTGGAGTCGAGTACTTGTGGCAAGAGCGTGGTTTCGGATTGATTTTTGAGCCCGTTCGAGGTAAGTGACTTGTCTAACCTTGTGTGGAGGACCTTCCCCTTAGGATTTGGTATTATTGTTAGTTGAACTGCCTTGTACGTGAGGTGATGACTATGTACTTGTGCTAATTGTTGAAAATTTGGTTTTCATTAAGTAATTACTAGTATGTTTCCTTTCTTGTTTATATTACTTGCACTTTAAGCCTGTTGTTAGCTTAGGAAAGCATGTCCAAGGGATTTAATTGCTTTATTTGCTCAAACTGTTTTACCTGAATTCCATGCAGTATCTTACTAGAATTACCTGGTTGCCTTAATATGAAACTGACATTTGCTGAATATATTCCCATATTACTGCTGTGTATTTACATTTAGAACTACGGATGTGGGATTCCAGTAGATCCCCCTTGCCTGTTTATTTAGGACTGCGGATGTGGGATTCTGGTAGATCCCCCTTGTCTGTTTATTTAGGACTACGGATGTGAGATTCTGGTAGACCCCCCTTGTCTGTTATATGGAACTACGGGACTGCACCCGGTAGATTCCCCTAGTACTGGGTATTTACATTTGGGAACTACAGAACGGGATTCCGGTAGATCCCTGGCGCATTATGAGTTGGACTACGGGATGACACCCGGGAGATCAACTGGACATTTACATTTGGGGGCTATAGGAAGGTATCCTGGTAGATCCCCGGTTGTTATCTCTGTGTTGAGCTGTGTTCCCTCAGTGATTATTTTGTCTCTGTTCTAGTTGTTGTTGTTCTTTCTATTCTATGTTATTTCTTACTGTTGCACTTAATTGTACTGTCTTGTCCTACACTATTATACTTTGTATTTTATTTAACCTCAGTAGGGCCCTGACCTTCCTCGCAACTACCCGATCGAGGTTAGGCTTGACACTTACTGAGTACCGCTGTGGTGTACTCATGCCCCTTTCTGCGCATGTTTTTCTTGTACAGATCCAGGTACTTTCACTCAGTCTTATCATCCTTGAGGCGAGGCGCTTCTGTAGAGACTTCGAGGTATATCTGCCACGTCCACAGACCGAGAAGTCCCTTTCTATCTTTCTGCAATAGATAGCCCTTCAGTACTTCCCTTTTTCTAGACATTTTTTGAGTTAGAGCTTCTTATGTATCTCTTAGCGTGTGATTCATGGGTTTCCGGGTTTTGAGAGATATATATTAGATTTGAGAGTTATATTTATTATGTCGAGCGGCACTTTTAAATGCTGTTTTATTATATTATTTCTATTTTAAATTGTATTCTTCCGCAAATTAGTTTATCTTTCGTGTTTTAGGCTTACCTAGTCGTAGAGACTAGGTGCCGTCACGATGGTTCACAGAGAGTGAACTGGGGTTGTAACACTTTGACTTGACTACTGAGATTGCAAAGGCTAAGGAAACTATTGAAAAAACTCAGCAATGTCAGAACTTTTCATCACCTGAAGTCGGCGTTCCCGAAGGTGATGAACTTACTCCTGGTGAAGTTGGTGTTCAATCCTCTTATTCTAAAGTTGTATCTTCTCCCGTTGTTGATACCTTATTGGATTCTACCTCTCTCGCTGCAGATGGTACTCCTTTAGATCCTGCCCTATAGTGTTTTGTGAATTTTTGTTGGGATTTTTTTTTTACTTTTGGAATAGTTGGTAAGTTTTTACCTCTGGTTTGTTTTGTGGTTTGTTATCAAATTTCCTTGGTTTTGAGTTTGTTGGGATTTCCTTGGTTTTCAGACAAATATGGTACTCGTTTGAGTTTCTTTCTACTCTTCATTTACAAATGCTTTAGTAATTCGTGATTTTTGAATAGACACAATTTTTTGTAAAAGAGGGCTGTTTTATAAACGACACTAATGAGGAAGACGTCTTAACTTCATATTTGTCTGAACATATGAAAAAAGTCTTAAAATACATATTTCAAAGAAATATCTTGAATAATTTGAGGAAGTTCTGTATTTTGACATTCAAATTATATAACACTTTACAAGTACTCAAGTAGATTTTTGTAAAACATCTACAACTCTTTCATAACTTTTTTCTTTATAAATGATTTCACAAAATTCTATGGTATATTTTGCGACCCATGACTAAACATTGCCTTTAACCTAAGTATTCGTAGGATCTTGTAATTTACATCCGCAAGTTTATACTTCATCAAAGCTTATTACAAAGGTTTTTGGAATCAGGCTTGTGTTTTTGGCTCTTGATTTGCTCTTGACTTTTGATTTTTGGGTTGATCCAGGCTTGAATTCTGACTTTTAGTCTTCTTGAATCTTCTTTGACTTTCAGTCTACTTTGACTTTATATCTATAGTCCCTCAAGTGTTAGAGCTTTGAAGTATGAAATCTCGAGCACTTGATTATTCCTTCTATTTGGTCCATTTCCTGAAAAGGAAAATTGATACGAGACTCGGTGGAATATTTTTAGATGACGAATGCTTAAACCTTTTTACTTATATCAGAAAGGTTATAACCCAGATCGGGGATAATATTGCATCCTGTGTGTCTTTTAGATCTAAAATCATCATTTGGTGTGGGTTAGTTTTATGCGTATCATCTAAAATGATTAGTATAATTAAAAAAGAATAAATCTAAACCTTGCATAAACGATACCTGATCGGGGGTTCTTCCTTTAGAAGTAATACTTCTTCAAATGAACAGAATTCCAATTTGATGGGAGTACTTTGCCGTCCATTGTTTCTATCTCATATGCACCCTTTCCAGCAATACCTCGAATCCTGTAAGGTCCTTCCCAATTTGGACACAATTTTACTACATTGGCCGCTTTTTATGATTGAAAAACTTTTTTGAGTACGAAGTCCCCAATCTTGAAGTATCTAAGAAGGGCTTTCCGATGTAATATCGCTCAATAATTTGTTTCTCCGCTGCCATCCTTATTAGAGCAACTTCTCTCCTTTCTTGAAGCAAATCGAGATTTATTCGCATCTCTTCCTCATTTGATTCTTCGGTTGCCTGGGTGTATCTTGTACTTGGTTTACCTATTTCAACTAGGATTAAGGCTTCAATACCATACACAAGTGATGATGGAGTCTCTCCCGTACCTGTTTTTGCTGTCGTCCGGTAAGCCCATAAAACTCTTGGTAACACTTCTGGCCACTTACCTTTTGACTCCTTTAACCTTTTCTTCAAGTTATTAATTATAACCTTGTTTATCGATTCAGCTTGTCCATTAGCCACGTGATGATAAGGTGTTGAAGTTATCATTTTAATCTGCCAACTCTAAAAGAATTTTATGCTTTTCGCACCTATGAATTGCGGGTCGTTATCACACACAATTTCATTTGGAACTCCAAACCGGCATATGATGTTTCTCCAAATGAAGTCCCTAACTTCTTTTTCCCACACTTGCTTGAAAGCACTTGCTTCTATCCACTTGGTAAAATAATCTATTAGTACTAATAAAATTTGTACCTTTCCTTTGGCTTGTGGTAGTGGACTCACGATATCCATCCCCCACTTCATAAAAGCCCATGGTGCAATAACCAGATGTAATAGCTCTGTTGGGCGATGCATGTTGTTACCATATCGTTGGCATTTGTCACACTTGGCCACAAAACTTTCACAATCTTCTTCCATTTTTTGCTAATAATATCCTGCTCTAATTAGAGTTTTTACCAAGCATCTTCCTCCTGCGTGATTTCCACAATATCCTTCATGTACTTCTCTCATCACATACTCTATTTGAGAAGTCCGAGACATCTTGCTAAAGGTGCACAGAACATCTTTCGATATAGGTTTCCACGATCCAAACAATAAGGGGCAACTTTTCATTGAAGTGACTTAGCTTTTCTCTTATCTTCGGGTAGAATCCCGTACTGTAAAAAATTAACATTTTTGTTTCTCGAATCCCAAGTTAAATTATTGAAATTTACCTCGTTTTCGTCCTGATGGAGTGCTAAATGAAACAAATGCATTACAGAAGCATTTTCTACATTTGTTACTTTTACAACAGATGCGATATTAGCCAACGTGTCTGCTTCAGCATTTTCTTCCCTGGGTATTTGCATGATTTTCCAAGATTAGAATTGTCTAATTAAGTCTCGTGCCTTTTCTAAATATTGTTGCATCCTCACCTCTCTAGCTACATAAGTCCCCTGCATTTGATTAATTACACGCTGCGAGTCACTTTTAATTATCATCTGCATTATTCTGAGCTCTCGTGCCAATTCCAGACCTGCAATTACAGCTTCATATTATGCTTCATTATTAGTAATGGGGTGGCATTTTATTTCCCGCCTTATGGTTTATCCTGAGGGTGGGATTAGAACAATGCCTAAACCCAATCCTTTAACATTTGAGGAACCGTCAGTAAATAGGGTCCAGGTACCCGGATTAGACCCGCTGAACACATGCAGTTCCTTTTCTGCTTTTGGTATTATCCCTGGGTTGAACTCTACTAAACCTTGTGATTTTATCACAGTTCTAAGTTGATATATGATATCATATTCACTGAGCGCTATAGACCACTTAGCTAATCTACCTGATAATTCTTGCTTATGCAATATATTTCTTAAGGGGTAAGCGGTCACTAGAGAGATATGATGACATTGGAAATAAGGCCTCAATTTTCTAGATGCCATGATTAGTGGTAAAACAAGTTTTTCTAAATGAGTATATCAAGTCTCAGCATCCAATAAAGATTTGCCAACATAATATATTGGAGATTGTTTACCTTTGTCTTCTCGTACTAATACTGCACTTACCGCCATTTCTGATACAGCGAGATAGATGAGCAGCC
This sequence comes from Nicotiana tabacum, assembly GCF_000715075.1. Taxonomy (NCBI): domain Eukaryota; kingdom Viridiplantae; phylum Streptophyta; class Magnoliopsida; order Solanales; family Solanaceae; genus Nicotiana; species Nicotiana tabacum. Next base: position 78,168,775 of record NC_134089.1, on the reverse strand, counting down.
TTTCTCCATCCTTTGGTTTAGCCAGCAATGGTGGATTTGATAAGTATGCTTTTATATTTTTGTGTGGTTGTTGACATTCTCCAGTCCACTCAAATTGGCTTTGCCTTTTCAACACTGAAAAGAACATAAAACTCTTCTCCGAAGATTTGGAAATAAATCTTCCTAATGCTGTTATCCTACCTGTCAACTTCTGCACCTCCTTTTTTCTCGTGAGTACGTCTGGTATTTCTTCAATAGTTTTGATCTGTATAGGGTATACTTCTACTCCTCGGTTAGAAACAATGAAACCTATAAACTTACCTGAAGACATGCCAAATGCACACTTTTCGGGATATAACTTCATATTGAATTTGCGGAGAATATGAAATGTATCTGACAAATGTTGGATGTGATACCCCGCCTGTGTTGACTTGACTAGCATGTCATCGATGTAGACTTCCATAGTTTTTCCTAGGTGTTCTTGAAATATTTTTGTTACTAACCTCTGGTACGCGGCTCCATCATTCTTTAGACGAAAGGCATGACCTTATAACAGTAAGTCCCCTTGTCCGTAATAAAGTAAGTCTTTTCCTCATCTAAAGGATCCATTTTTATCTGATTATACTTTGAATAGGCATCTAAAAAACTCAACAATTCATGTCCTGCAGTAGCATCAATTAGTTGATCTATTTGCGGTAAAGGATAAGAATCCTTAGGGCAATCTTTATTCAAGTTAGTACAATTTACACAAACTCTTCATTTACCATTCTTCTTTGGTACTACTACAGTATTAGCTAGCCAATTAAGATTTTTACCTCTCGGATAGACCGGATTTTTAAAAGCTTTTGTACCTCATCCTGAATCACCTAGTTTTTGAAGGATCCTTGCTTCCTTTCTTTTGTTTGATAGGTGGATATGGTGGATCTTAATTTAGCTTGTGGGTCATCAACTCTGGTGTTATACCTGTCATATCTGAATGCGACCAAGCAAAGCAGTCTGCATTAGCACGTAAAAAATTCAATTAACTTACCTTTCATTTTCTGGCTCAAGTTTGCTCCGATGTAAACTTTTCTGTTCGGCCAATGTATAAACAACATCACTGCTTTGAGTTCTTCAATCGTTGTTTTGAAGTTTTCGTTCTCTTCTGTCTCTTGAATGATATCAGGACTTGAGTATACATCTATTTGCCTATCTCTAGTTGAGGTTTGTGTTGCTAAATCCTCAACTGAAGTCTCTAATTGCTATTTTTTGTCTGCAACATCATTCTTTATGCCTAAATCCGCCACTGAATTGATACTTCTAGAAGCCTGTTGATCACCACGGATTTGTCTAATTTTCCATTGTGAAGGGAACTTAATAACCTGATGTAAAGTAGACGGAACAACATCCATCTCGTGAATCCAAGGTCTGTCGAGAATTATATTATATGCCATGTCTATATCTATCACTTGAAAATTCGTCTCTTTGACAAATCCTTCTACGAATGTGGTGAGCACTATTTCCCCTTTTGTAATAACGCTCAAATCCAGATAAGGTACATGTTTTGGGCACCAAATTATCATCGGTTTGCATCTCGTTTACCACTCTTAAAAGAATGATATTTACAAAGCTACCTGGATCAATCAAAACTCGTTTCACATTAGTATCATGTAAAAGTAAAGATATTACCAGTGCATCATTTTGAGGGATCATAATGCTATATGCCTCTGCATCATAAAACATTATGATGTCTTCTTCCAAAACTAAGCGAACTCGCTTTCCGTAGGTAACTCTTACTTTTGAAGTCTTTTTTTGCAGTCATATAGGTCACTCTGTTGACCTCCTCTCCTTCGCTTATCACATTTACCATTCTTTTTGGTAACGGAGGTTTTGGTGGCTCTTGTCTATTCTTCATATACGCTTGCTTACCTTTCTCACTAAACTAATCGGTTAAATAACCTTGTTTTAACAAGTGCTCTATCTCACATTGTAGCAGTCTGCAATCTACCGTTTCATGACCGTGATCACTACAAAAATCGCACCAAAAATTCGGGTTTCTTCTCCTAAGGTTCGATCTCATTTCTTTTGGCCACCACACCTTATCTCCCATACTTCTCAAAACAGCTACCAACTCAGGTGTGCTAACATTGAAACTATAATCACCAATCTTTGCCTTTGCATTAACATTGTTATCCCGTGTATCTCGCTCCTTTCAAAACTTGGATGATGAATATGCATCTCTGTCCTGTGATCTAGAACCGTACCTCAAGTGTTTGTGTTTAGAACGTGAATCCCATCCTGCTGGTCCCATGTAAGGTTTCTACCTATTTTTTTCGGACCTCTTTTCAGTTTCTGGTCGTCTCAAACTTATTCTTTCATCTCCCCATGACTGAGTGATGGTATCTTCCTCTATTCGTAGCTTCGTGTTGTACCTATTGTAAACGTCATTCCAAGTTGTAGCAGGGAAGTCTCGTAAGCTTTCCTTGAGCCTCTCATGGCATCTGATCTTTTTTCATTTGAATTACTTGAAAATGCTATGGCCGCCCAATTATCTGGTACATGCGGTAACATCATTCTTTCGCATTGAAATCTATCCCCAAATTCCCTGAGTAGTTCCGTATCTCCTTGTTTTATTTTGAAGATTTTGTCTATCCTTTTTTCAACTTTTTAAGCTCCCGAGTGTGCTTTTATAAATGAATCTGCAAGCTTAGCAAAAGAATCAATAGAATTTTTTGGTAAAAGAGAATATCTTGTCAGTGCTCTTTTTGCAAATCAGAATTATTTGGGGTACCTAACCTTCCATTGCAAAATTCGCTGGGAGTTACTCCGCTGCCTGAATTAGCAAGTCCCGAGCGTGAGTTCTCTATGGTTGCAGTATTTTTTGGAGGTGGAGTTTGTGGTGCAGTTGGTAATCCACTAACGAAAGCTTGAAGGGCATTGTTGACATGTTCTGCAATTAGCTGTTTTAATGCATCTTCAACAGTCTGATCGTCTCCTTGTTGATTATTCGTATGTGATGTTGATATTTGAGGTTACCCCTCTCGGGAGTGCTAAGGAGAATTTTGGGGTGACGGGATTAGAGTTTCATTTTTTTGTTGATTCTGTTGGTTCAGTTGGTTTTGTTGGTTGTTGTCGTTGGCAGTCGACACGGTTGTTTGACAGAAAAATGAATTTGGAAAATGAAAAGATTATCAAATTTTCAGTAACGGAACCAATTTGTTTAACCAAAAAATATATCTTTCGGTCAAAACCTATTTTTAAAAGAATCCGGATTACTGATAACAAAGAAATTTCGTACTTTAACAATTATATGAAAGGAAAAGAGCAAGAGTAAATAAGGAAATAACTGATTGCAAAGTTAATATAGAGAAAAGCATAAAAGTAAAGTGAATATATTCCAATATTGTTTCAGATGTCTTTACAAGTGAAATTCTCTTCGCTTATATAGGAATTTACAAATATAATGTTTCCTCCCTTTTTTGGCCGAATCATTATGATCATTAATGACATTAATGAACCGTTATGATTGACAACCGTAACTGTTTATTTTAGATTATGTAATGGTTTCAATTCTTCTTCCTCATTAATTAGAGGTTCGTGAATCTTCTTCTTCTTACTGTCTTGATTCATTCAGCTCGTGTCTACTGAATGATTTAGACTCAAGCAACTGCATCCCTTCATCTCGTGAGTGATTTGCTCGTGCCTCCTGTAACTCGTGCACCTTTTAATGCAATATTCCAGTTATCATCTTCTTAGTGATCCACGTAATGTGCCTTATTAGTTACACATAATTCCACGTGTCATATTTATTTTCTACTAAAACACTTTGTTCTTGGGAGAAATTCGCTAAGTTTTGATAGACTTGAATTCCGGAGAAATTCTGACAAAATCCACAGATTCTCTATTCTGATCCCAAAGTTTTTTAACATATAACATCTCATTTTCTCTCTTTTTCCGATTTGGAATTTGCCTAAAAGGTTATGTACACCTTCTGAAGTTTTCTAACCTAAAAAGCTGGCTGTCCTCTATCTTGATAAGCACTCATTGCCAGCCTTCTATCAGAGGCGTCATAAACTCACAATTTCATTTCATAATATTATGCGTAGTCACACAAATAATTTACTCATCTCAATGCATTTTCGTAGAGTAATTAACAGTTTCACACTTTCGTATTATAGTTCGGCTACCAAACAACACCAAATATTCATAGACATAACTTGATCTTTGTTTTCATTCCCTGAATGTGGTTGCACGTAGTTCGCCCGATATGACAAGATATTAAATCTTGGATCGGATGATACAATAATTATTGAAACCATATCGAAGAAATTAATGGCAGACAACATAGTGAACTTCAGAAATACAAGTTACAATGTAATGTGCGGTACATGTATTTCAAGATTACACGGACAAGTTCTTGCAAACGCAGTATTATACTTATCTTGATCACACGTCAATCTTGGAATATGTTCCTTTAGGAAAAAAGGAAAAGAATATTACAAAAGAAGAATTTGGAAAGAAGTTGAAAAGTTTGAACTTCTAAGTGAGTAAAGCAAGCCGTATACTTCAGTGAATGTCGTTTAATAGTCAAAATGAAGCAAGTGACTGTCATGTGTCGTTGTATGTACACACAGACTTATAATGTAAAGTTGTCTGACTTAAAAAAGGCCACAATTTGAGATTCGGTCGGTCGTTTGGAGTGTTGTACCCCTATTCCCCCATTTACTGCTTATTTTATGCTCAATTGTTGTTATGTGACTTGTAGGAGTAATTGGTTTGGCTCCAGGGATGTTTCGGAATGAAAAGGGACACTTAGTTCCAAGGTTGGAAGCTTAAGGTGAAAGTGTTGACCGGATGTTGACTTATGTATAAACGACTCCGGAATGGAGTTTTGATGGTTCCGATCTCCGTATGGTGATTTTGGACTTAGGAATGTGTCTGGATATTGATTTGGAGGTCCGTAGGTGATTTTGGCTTGAAATGACGAAAGTTGAAAAATTAGGAGCCCGTTTGGACATTAATAAAATTTAACTTTTTTACGAAAAAATTTCACATTTTTTCTGAAACCAGTTTTGGCCATAAAACTTTTAATTTTCACTTGAAGATGAATTTTGAAATTTTTCGAAAATTTGAAAAACTCCAAAAAGCTATTTTTCAATTTTTCACTTTGATTACTCACAAAACTTCAAATAACAACCCAAAATTATATTCATGTCCAAATACAACTCTAATTTTCAAATACCATTTTCACTTGAAAATTTACTCACTTTTTTTGTAAAAAATTATTTTTATAATTCTTATGTCCAAACGCCCACTAGAAATTTTGAAAGTTGAGAAGTTCGACCGAGAGTTAACTTTGTGGTTACTGAGCTCGGATTATAATTTTTGAAGTCGGAATATGTTCATTGTGTCAATTATGACTTGTGTACAAAATTTGAGATTAATTGGAGTTAATTTGATAGGTTTTGGCATCGATCGTAGAAGTTGGAATTCATCAGCTTTTAGTAGGCTTGAATTGGGGTGCGATTCATATCTTTGATGTTGTTTGATGTAATTGGAGGCCTCAATTAAGTTTGTATTGTATTTTAGAACTTGTTGGTATATTTGGTTGAGGTCTTGGGGGCCTGGGAATGATTCAGATGGGAATCAGATTTGAAATTGGACTTAGGAGGATTCTGTTACTGCTGATGTCTAGTGACATCGCGCCTGTGGAGTTTTGGTCACGGGTGAGCCACCGAAAAAGCAAGGCAGTGGTTGCAGGTGTGGCTTGGAATGATTTGGGCAGTGATCGTAGCTGCGAGGTTATTTTTCCGTACATGCAAGATCGTAGATGCGGAGTGTCGAGGCGTAGGTGTGAAGCTCGGTTAGGGGACCTGGGTATCAAAGAAGGTTGTTATTCCTAAATGCCCAAGTAGCCTCCAACTTATGGATGTGGTCGACAACACACCGATAAGAAGGACTCTACTAGACACGGCTCCGAGACATCCTAGGATACTTTAAAACTTTAGGCTATGATACCAAGTTTGTCACGTCCCAACTTTGGGAGGTGCGATCGGCGCTCAATCTAGTGAACCCAACTGAGCAAGCCTTATCAACCGCTATCTACCCAACTCGATAGGAATAAGGAAGCCATGCTTACCTTTATTTAAACTAGGAAATATAGTATATTCAACATCTTAGTTAATTTTATATCACAATATTTAAAACGTGGTTAAACTTCCAAGGTTCCATACAAGTTATAGTGTAGAAGAAAGCAAGAGTACAAGGTTACAACATGTTTCATTGACCTATCCAATACCCATACATAACCCACACAAACGTCTACGGAGCCTTTGAGGATACAAAAGACGTGATACAATGTCGGTAACAAGGCCTCGGCTATACCTCAAAAGTGAAAGTCCAAAATAAGAAGATGTACAATATAACCCCTTGAAGGAGAAGGGGCTCACCAAGACTTTGAGAAGAAGGTACTCCACTATGCGCGATCGGCACTATCCGCAATGGAGCCACCTACATTCATAAAAAATGTAGCGCCCCCGGCAAAAGGGACGTTAGTGCCATCGAATAGCACTAGTATGTATAACTAAACACAATTTTACTAGAAAGAACTATCAAGCAAGTACAAGTAAATCACATGAGTAAATCAAATATGCAATTCATTCAATCCTTCATATAATTTCCAAAACTTAGTTTGGTGCGTTTCTTTCATATTTTCATCACTCTTCTCAATGCCACCGCTATCTTCAGTGGAGTCCGATCACAACCCGACTGGCTAGGTTGCCTCATTGGATGCATATATCTCAATCACTATTTCATTTCCCTTATACCCAATTCAATATCACCACATTACCACCATGTGTATGGCATGATGTCCGATCACGACCCGATCGGCTAGGCCGCCTTATCTAGGTGTTGTTCCTTTCTCATTAGTCATCACATCTGAATCTTTATTTCATATATATATCATATCAATTCCTTGGCACTCAGGGCCACCATTATCACATCGTTTTCCATTTTCAGTATTCATCTTGCAGGTTGTGATCATAGGCATATACAAAAGTAATTCAAGTTGCAGTACAGGTAAGTGGGCACATAGCTAGCATGAATAATTCTCAGTTTCTATCTTGGCTTATAGCCTAAGCATTTCAACACATAATTGTATTCTTCATACTTCTCTAATTATCAAGAATGGTACATTACTCACATTGAGGCACATCCTTCACGTATATGTGTAGTTAATTGCAAATCAATTAATGCGCAATAACAATCAATACATTAACCAATTCAAATCTTACCACACTTTTGTAAATGCCAACGAAGCTCAATTTCTAATAAAAGGGGGTTTTAGCCATACATACCTCAAAGAGCTTTTCCGTAAGTTACTACAACATTCTATAAATTCTAGCAATGCCCATCTACTTCGAGACATAACAAAATTGAACACAAATTAGGAAGATATTCATAATTCTAGCTCATTTGAGCACTTTATCAAATACCATATGAGCGTTAAATCTTTATGGTCCTTTTATAGAGGATTCCATCAACCCACAACCCATACTTTTCCATTTTTAGCTCAACCATGTTCCTACACCTTTTGACAACACATGCAAACAAGATAACAACTCCAATACCCACAAACTTTCTTGATAAATACCCGCCTTTAGCTAAAATTCGAAATTAAGGGTTAGCGTATAGAATCTTACCTCAAGGATGAAGACCTAGTGTGGTTTTCCTTGTTAATCCTTCAAGATTTGAGCAAAAGTTGTAGGAGAATTGATGAGGAACACTTTCCCACTCTAGGGAATTCTCTCTCTCTAAAAATATCTAATTTTTCCTCAAGAAATGGTCCCTTCCATCTATTTGACGAAATGAGGTCGTTTATAACAACCCGATTTTGTATAGCCGTGCCGCGTGGGGCGTCGCATGGGGCACCGTGGTTGTATAAAAAAAGTGCTCATAATTTCTGGTATGAGTGTCCGAATGACGAATGGTTTAAAGAGTTAGAAACTAGACTCAAAAACCTTTCATTTGATAGGTTGTGCATCGCACAAAACCTTATATAAATAGAGATACACTTGTCCAAAGTGAGGTCTTGTGCGTACTCATTTACAACTTTAGTCTATTTGGTAATTTTCCAACTTGTCTTAGACTTAGGCTTCTCCTTAGACACTAAATCAATTATAATAAGACTTATACACTTATTACCATATCCAAATGATATCCATAATATCATTAATCCTCATTTGCACGCAAGATAAAATAATTAGCCTACCTTGGCATCACAAAATCTTAAATTACTAAGCAAAATTTTCTGGGGCTTTACAGACCGGAAGTGTGGAGGTGTTTTTGTAGATGCGGATTCACTTCTGCACATGAACTATCACATATGTGGAAGTGGGATGGAGGCTGTGGATCACGGAAGAGATGAGGAATTTGCAAAAGGGGGACCACATATGTGGTTAAGTGGAGCGCGACAGATTATATTCGAAGGGTTTCTGGGATTTTTGTCATTTTCGACTTTAGAAGCTCGGCTGGAGGCGATCTTTGAGAGGGTTTCACGTGATTTCTAGAGGTATGCTAAATTGGATCATTTTCATTCAATAATATTGATTACCCATTGAATGTTCCCACCTAGTTTATATCTTTTCAAGGTGAAACTTTGGGAGGTTTGGGCTAGGGATTGGAGAGTAAGAAATGGGGATTTGAGTGACGATTTGGTGGCGGAAAATTTTGTATGGCTGGACTCGTGGATGAATGGGTGTTCGAATATTTTAACTTTTGTTGGATTTCGAGACGTGGGCTCGGAGTTGACTTTTTGAATCTAATTAAGAACTTAGCATTTTTCATATGGATTTGATTCTTATAGCTTGTGTTGATTTTATCGAGTTATTTGTGACTAGATTCAAAGCTTTCGGAGGCCGATTCACGAGGAAATGGCTTGTTGGAGTAGAGATTTGTGTGGCTTGAGGTAAGTAACACTTTTAAATTTGATTCTAAGGGTTTGAATCCCTAAATTTACGTGTTATGTGATCAGTGTTGAGGTGACGCATATGCTAGGTGAAGGGAATGTGGGCGTGCACCGTAGGAATTATCACTCGGTCGATTTCTTGGAACTGTGTAGTCAAATAATCTTGTTACTATCCATATATTCTCCATGTGTTAGAGAAATTGAGCTGTGATTTATGTTAAAAATCATGCCTAGGCTATATGCTGGTACTATTGGGACCTACGTAGGTGGTGTTGCTGTTGAATTACTTACTTAATTTGCAACTATGTACTCAATCACATCTATCATTTTCATATCGTATCTTAGTCTCTGTTACCATATATTGATACATCATATCATCATTTTTTAGGCTGCGTTTCATGACATTGTGAGCCTGAGAGACTAGAGAGATTGATGACTGAGTGAGGCCGAGGGCCTTGTTGTGAGGATATTTATGGGATTGGGCTGCATGTCGCATCAAACTTTATTGATTCATGCCATGATTGGCTTATTTTAGTGCTCGGGCAGGATACGACCCTCGTGAATCCGACTTATCAGCAATGAGCACAGGTACCTACTGAGTGCGAGTGTGCGTGCCGAGCGCGAGTGTCGTGTGCGAGTGCCGAGCAAGTGTGGTGAGCGATTGGGAGGATTAACTGACTGTGAGGATTGAGTGATTATGAGGATTGAGTGACTAAGAGGAATGAGTGATTGTGAGGATTGAGTGAATAAGAGGACTGAGTGCACTGATACTCCGACAGTATACATATGATTTGATTCTATCACTGTGTTGCATTACAGTTGGCATGTATAATTGACATATAGAAATATAGATGAATCATTCCTCACTTCAGTCATTGTTAACATATTTTTTCTGTTTTGAGCTAAAACTGTTGAACTTGAAACCATGTCTACATTCCTGTACTGTTATCCATATATTTGGACTATACCTGTTTAGTTCGTCACTACTTTCAGCCCAAAGGTTAGTTTTGTTACTTATTGGGTACATTTGTCGGTTGTCTCATACTATACCATGTACTTGGTGTGAAGATTTAGGTATTTTCTGGCACAGTGGTTGCTGATTTTGGAGTTGATACCAGCTCAGAGATTCTCAAGGTAGCTGCTTTGACGTCTGCAGTCCTTGACTCTCCTCCTCTATCTTTTATCTTTACTTATACTGTTCTACCTTCCTAGACGGTGTTTCGGACTGTGTTATTGTATATATGCTCATGTACTCATTGACACCCGAATTTTTGGGAAATATTATATTGAGTCACGATATTTTCTTTTCAGTATTTATGAGATTTCTTTCATGAACTTATATTAGTATGTTTTTCAAATTTAAAATGTGTGGTCTTATTGTGAATGTCAACTTGCCTTGTATTGCGATAGGCTCCATCACAGCTTGTGAGATTTGGGTTGTGACAGACATTTACCATCTTTTCCCAACATCTTTTCCCAACAGAAGTCGGTATATGTAATGATCTAATTAGTTATTTTTAGTTCTAGAACTCTATTTCTCTAGTTGTGACTCTTCATAGGTTGGTTTGATTGATTTATGACTTTCGGGATTGTCACGACCCAAACTCTCCCCGAAGTCGTGAAGGCGCCTAACACTGCTTACTAGGTCGACCAACCATATCACAAGGACAATAAACTCAATTAACATAACTTAATAATCTCAACAATGGTAATATCATAAAATATTTGAGAAAAACAACAATAACTCAGCTACACCCAAGCCAATGATTTGGTGCCAACGAGTCCATGAGCTGTACCGAATCTCAAATACAAAATACAGAGTTAATAATCAATACAAAACTATCTGAAGGATAGAGCAAAGATAATAAAATAAACTAAAAGAGGACTTTATGGTCTGCAAACGACATAACAGCTACCTTGTAGTATCCATAAGCTGAACCCGTGCCCACCGCGCCCAAAGTATCTGGATCTACACATAATGTGCAGAGTATAATATGAGTACAACCGAATGTACTCAATAAGTAACAAACCTAACCTCGGGTTGAAAGTAGTAATGAGCCCGGAAGAAAGTCAGTGCCCAACATCAATAATCAATAACAACTAAAAATATAATGAAGAAAGTAAAACTAAACAATTTAAATATATCATGTTCAGCTCGTTCATAATTAAGAAAGAATTAGACATGCTTTTCAAGTATAATAGTCAAAGCCAAATCTTTCTCTGAAAATGTTAAAACATGAGTTTAATAAGGAAACTATGGGTTTCCAAACTTTTGGCAACAGATAAGATATTTCGTTTACCCGCTACCATGAGAAAAATGTATCTCTATGCCTACATATCAAGTCAATAACATCATAGCAGAATTAATCAAGTACACTCACTCTCAGCACACTCACGGTGCCTGGAACAAGTTCCCACCATCATCACACGCATACAATGACACTCAACAATGTACGGATGCCAGGCACAAATTCCCCTCACCAAAGCACATATATAACTCTGTGCCTACGCTCACTATGATGTCAGACTCTATAGGGGCGGGCCGTTGCCCAATATCTAATCAATAATTAATACAACCGTTGCAGCATGCAACCCCATCCAAAATATCAATCTGTTGCGGCATGCAACCCGATCCAATATAACTCACAACCCAACTCTATGGCAAATATCAGTCATCAACCGCTCAAGTCTCAACCACTCACATCTCATAGAACTTAGCCTAAATAGTATCATATATAGAAGGCAACAACAGCATGTGATATGACAGACAAATAAGGTACAAAGCTGAGGAATAACGTGCCAATGAGGAATTGTGACCCAGAATATGACTTCAATTAAGGCAAACAATTTAAAGTAGAAAGAATAGCTCTATCATGTCTAAACAAATAAGTACATAGCCTACATATGATTTCTAACACGAATCATAGCTCAAATGATCATCTAAGTAGAGAAAACGCAGATATAATGAGGCATGAAAGCAACCAAGTCCTATAGTAGCTTAACTTTACCCAGATCATGTATACCTCCGCGTACACACACATGCCCATCACCTAGCATGTGCATCAACCCCAAAACATCATACGTATCATAGTTCACAATGATAATTGCCCTCAAACTAAGTTTAGACATGTTACTTACATCAAAACGTGCGATTCAATACTCCAAAAGGCCATTATCGCACGAATCGTCTTCCGAACTACTCAAACCTAGTCACAAAAAATTTAATATCATCAAATAATGCCATAGGAAATAATCCAAAATATTAAAGCGATCTTCAACAAATAAAACATTCAACCCAAGTCTGCTTTCCGGAATCTGACAAAAGTCACAAATTCCAAACCCTCATTCAAATACGAGTCCAACAATACTAGTTTTATCCAATTCTTACTCTAAATCGGGGTTCAAATCCTCAAATTTATTTAGAAATTTTTTTACTAAAATTCCCAGTTTCTTCACTTAGATTCATCAATCAATCACTAACATCAAGGTTGAAATCATGAATAATAAACAAATCCGAGCCAAAAATACTTATCCCAATCCAAATCGTGGAAATTTCCTCAAATATTTGTAACAATGCGACTGGTTGTTTTGAGTAATGTAGCCTCGTTCCCCCCATTTATTTCTTATTCTATGTTCTTTTATTGTTATGTGACTTTCTGTGGTGGTTGGTTTGGTTCTGCAGATGTTACAGAGTGAAATGGAATACTTAGTCCCAAGGTTAGGATCCTAAGTTGTAAGAGTTGACCAGATGTTGCCTTGTGTGTAAACGACTTTAGAATGGAGTTTTGATGGTCCTGATAGCTCTGTATGGTAATTTTGGACTTAGGAATGTGTCCAGATATTGATTTGGAGGTCTGTACGTGGTTTTGGCTTGAATTGGCAAAAGCTGGAAAAGTTAGAGTTTGGACAATTGAGGAGTTTGACCAAGAGTTGACTTTGTTTATACCGAGGTCATATTTTAGTTTTGAAAGTTGGAATAAGTCTGTTGTGTCATTTATAACTTGTGTGCAAAATTTGAGGTTAATCGGAGTTGGTTTGATAGGTTTCAGTATTGATTGTAGTATTTGGAAATCCATTAGTTTCAATAGGCTTGAATTGAGTGTGATTCGTGTTTTTGATGTTGTGTGATGTGATTTGAAGTCTTGACTAAATTTGTATGATGTTTTAAGATGGGTTGATATGTTTTTATGGGGTCCCCGGGGGCCTCATGTGTGATTCATATTAAAATCAGATGGAATTTTAGACTTGTATAAGTGTTGGGATGTTCAATTCCGGTATGTTCGCACCTGCGGTGGGAGTGGCTGCAGGTGCGACATTTTGGTTGCAGATGCAGACTAGAGTTAAGGCAGGGAGGCCCATAAAAGCGGGTGAGTTTTTGCAGAAGCGAAAGCGCCTCTGCCATGAGGAGTCCGAAAGTGCGGAGATTGGAAGCTTGGCATGGATGCACAGATGCAGACATGGGGCCGCAGGAGCGGTCTTGCAGGTGCGAGCTTTTGGCCGCAGAAGTGGCTGGTCGATTGTCTAGTGTTTTTTGTAGATGTAGATATGCAACTCCAGAATGGAGTTTTGATAGTTTTGATAGCTCTGTATGGTGATTTTGGACTTAGGAGTGTGTCAGGATATAGATTTGGAGGTTCGTAGGTGGTTTTTTCTTGAATTGGCAAAAGTTGGAAAAGTTGAAATTTGTAGAGTTGAAGAGTTTGACCGAGAGTTGTCTTTTTTGATACCGGGCTCGAACTTTTGTTCTAGAAGTTAGAATAGTTCCATTGTCATTTATGACTTGTGTGCACAAGTTGAGGTTAATAGCAGTTGGTTTGATAGGTTTCGACATCGACTGTCGTATTTGGAAATCCGTTAGTTTCAATAGGCTTGAATTGGGTGTGATTTGTGTGTTTTGAAGTTGTGTGATGTGGCCTCGACTAAGTTCGTATGATTTTTTAGGATGCGTTGGTATGTTTGGATGGGTTCCCGGGGGGTCTTGGGTGCCATTCACATTGAAATTAGATGAAATTTTGGACTTGTATAAGTGCTGGTGTGATTAGTTCTACTGCTTTTGCACCTGCGGTGGGAGTGGCTACTTGATGCAGTACTGCAGGTGTGGCGCTTTGGCTGCAGACGCGGACTGGAGTGAAGGCAGGGTGGCCCGCAGAACCGGGTGTGTTTCCGCAAAAGCGAAAGCACTTCTGCAATGAGTAGTCTGCAGGTGCAGAGATTGGAAGCTTGGACTGGATGCGCAGATGTGGACATGGGGCAGCAGGAACGGTCTTGCAGGTGCGAGATTTTGGCCGAGAAAGCGGCTGGTCGGGTGTCTAGTGTTTATCGCAGATGTGGATATGCGACCGCAGAAGTGGAGGTCATGACCGCAGGTGCGGTTTCGCCGACAGAATAGATATAAACGAAGGTTAGAGTATTTTCTTCATTTTTTGTGGGAGCTCAAATTGAGGCAATCTTTTAAGGGGTTTTCACTTAGATTGAATAGGTAAATGATTTTTGATAATTTTTTCCATGCATATTAGATATTGATTATTTCACCTATTTGTCATGAATCTATGTTATAATTTGGGAATTTCTGAAATATGTATTGGAGAGTAAGATTTGGGGGTTTGAGTGCCGATTTGTTGTCGAAATTGGATGATTTTGGTATGGTTGGACTCGTTATTGAATTGTTGTGAATTTTATCGAGTTCCGAGACATGAGCTCGGGGTTGACTTTTTTACTTTAGTTAAAGAATATAGCTTTATCGTATGGAATCGATTCCTATAGCTTGTATTGATTATATTAAGTTATTTGTGGCTTGATTCGTGTTATTCAGAGGCCGATTCGCAAGGCAAGGGCTTGTTGGAGTTGTGATAGGCGCCATCAAGACATTTTGAGATTTTTTTTGTCATAGAATCACCCAAATGCGAGCTCTATAACTCAAAATGTGATAAAATAACTCAAAGTCCCGAAATTGATATTTTAACGGTCTGCCCAGGCATATGGATCGCGACCACGGAACCCTCATCGCGATTGCGAAGACCAAAATTTCCAGTTCCACAAAAGACCCTACACGAACGTGGCCCCAGGCTCACGATCATGATTCACTAGTTTCCAAGCCTACATGAATGCAGACCTTCCCATGTGACCGCGAAGGCTAAACTCCTGACGCGCTTGCCCATCATTCTCTTCTATGCGAATGCGACTCCCCGCATACGAACGCGAAGGCCACTTCTCCACAAGCTCCGCGAATGCGACCCCACATTGCAAATGCGAAGAGAAAAACTCATCTACTACCAAATATACTCCACGATTGCGAATCTCCTTACGCAATCGCGATGAACACCAGAAGACAACTGATGCAAAATAAGGGAAAATGGTCTAAAACAACCCCGAAACACACCCAAGGCCCTCGGGACCCAACCAATCACACCAACCAATAAAAAAATATAACACAGACCTGCTCGAGGCCTCACATCACATAAATTAACATCAAAACCAGGAATCGCACCTCGATTTAAGCCTAAGGAACTAATAAATTTTCACCTTCAAAAACTCAGGTCGAAACATATAAATTCAACGCGGAATGACCTCAAATTTGAGTACAAGTCCGAAATGACACAATGGACCTATTCCAACTCCCAAAATTACAATCTGAACCCAATTTTATCAAAGTCAACTTCCGGTCAAAACTATGAACCTTCCAAACCTTTATTTTTCACACTTTCGCCAAAAAATACCAAATCAACCTACGGACCTCCAAATCCAAATCTGAACATATTCATAAGTCTAAAATCACCATATGAACCTACTGGAACCATCAAAATACCACTTGAAAATCTTCAATATAAAAGTCAAACTCCGGTCAACTTTTATAACTCAAGCTTCCAACCTTGATACTAAGTGTTCCATTTCACTCCAAAACCTTCCTGAACCCGAACTAACCATCCCTGCAAGTTATATAAAAATAATTATACATATGTAAAGCATCAAAAAGGGTAACATGACTAAAATACTCAAAACAATCAATCGGGTCACTACAGGGATGGGTGATTCAGTTTTCGAGAAATTGTGGAGTGATTTGGAACACTTAGTTCCTAAGTTGAGGCTTAAGGTTAGAAGAGTTGATCAACATCAACATTATTGATAAACGATCTTGGATTAATATTTCAAAGATTCCAATAGGCCCGTATGATAATTTTAGACTTGTACGTATATTTAGTTCGGATCTCGGGTGGCCCGGAGTTGATTCAGCCCTTTGAGTCAAAAGTTGGGATCCTGAACTTAAGAGCTTTGAGATTTTTTATTTGATGCATAATTGTTGTATTTGATGTTGTTTTTAGTATTTTGAGCATTTGAATAAGCTCATATAGGGTATGCAGACTTGTTAGGATGATCGAACAAGATCCCGGGGCCCGGATGAGTTTTGAGGTAATTTTTGATGATTTTAAGCTAATTTGTATTGCTGATTTTTGATGCACAACACTGCATTGCAGTCACATAGTTGTGTCTCGCAATCGTAGAAAGGAGATTTTGGGGCCAGCATTTTCGTGCTTCACGACTGCGTAAATGGGGCTCGCAAATTGCATTGAGATGGCAGATGGTGCTTTATAGTGGTGTGAGGTTCAATCATGATTACGTAGAAGGTCTTGGTTGGGGGAGCTTACTCTATGTTTTTCATCATGTGGATAGGATTCTGATCACGTAAGATCATTTGGATGTGTTTTGCAATTGCGTGTAGTAGGGTCACAATCGCATATGGTTGTTTGCGTGTGCTTTGAAATAGTATGGGAGGAGTCATGATCGTGATTAAGGACTTCTTGCAGATGTCTTGTACTTCGTTATCACGTGAGTTGGCAGTCGTGTTCACGATGGGTATTTTACTGGCAGATGTATTTTATGCAAAATTTTGGGATTTATCTTATTTTCATCATTTTTTAGTCTTGGAACGGGAAGAGAAGATTTTGAAGAGGATTTTCACTTTAATCTTGAGGGTAAGTAATTCTTTATTGGTTTTAATTATATATCATGATTACTGTTACGCAACGCCTTCCTGATGATCTTTGGAAGGGCAACGTAAGGCTAAGCAACCGATGTCAGTGCGGTTGTTGTCCGCCAATGAGGTCCTCGCCGCACGCTAGACTAGATTGTCAGTGTCGTGCGGGAAAACCAATGTTGTAAGCAAATTGCGGAAGCTGAGAGGGAATTGGGTTTTGAATGATGATGATGATTTTATTGCTGAATGAAAATGATGATTACAATGATGTGGTGTCGAGGGGGAGAGACACCAGAAAATGCTGATTGAAATGTTTGATTGTTTGGTCCCCCTTAATAATGCTTAAAAAAATAAACCAACATTACAAGACTAGTCCTAATAAAGCTGTAGAAGCACACTGAAATGAAAATGATGAAAACTAGTCTATGATTACAATGAAAAGGACTTAGATTATTACAAGGAAAAACTAAGTCCGATGGCAGCATCTTTGTCTTGCGGGTCTGCGCGCGCGTTGCTGTGGGCGCGCGCGACACTTGATGTGCTGGCCTGAGGCTGGGCACTGGTGCTTGGCATCAGGGTCTGTGCGCGAGGCGCTGCTGGAATGGGCCTGCAGCTGGGTGCTGGCGAGGCATCAGGATCTGCGCGCGCGGCATTGTCAGGGCGCGCGACGCTGTTGTCATTGGCCAGCCCTTGGGCGCTGGCGAGAGGCATCGGTGGGGCGACAGAGGCACATGCGCGCTTGTCACTTGGCGCAGCCAAGACCACGGGGCCGACCATGGCGCTAGGCATTGTGAGGCTTGCTAGGCCGCCATGGGGCGCGGCCAAGGGGTCATGGGGCATGTCTGGAAAGCAGCCCATGACATTCTCCCCCACCTGAGTTGGCGCCGTCCTCGGAGCCTTAGGATGATGATGATGATGATGATGATTCTGATGGTTGTTGGATGGGAGGTCTGCGCCCCTCTGTTGTTTGAGCTTGCTGTTGTAGCGAAGCAATGATTTCATGCGGCTGACATGGAAGACTGGATGGATCTTCCACCAGGATGGAGTTTTTACCTGGTATGTGGACTCCCCAATGCGTTTTTCAATGGACAGGGGCCCGATGTATTTTTGTTGCAGGCGAGGGTTATGGGTCCTTTCTGCAAACAAGTACTGCTTTGGGATGCGTAGCATTACTTTGTCCCCTGGTTGATGTTGGGAAAAGCAACGCTTTTGTTCGGTGAACCTTTTTTCCCGCTCTTGGGCCCTGGTGAGATAGCTCCGCACTATCTCCATGTTGCGCTCCCATTCGCTCGAGAAGTTGGCAGCTCGAGGAGATTTCGGCATGGTTGATGCATTCACCGTCTGCGGGAGAAGCGGTTGCTGTCCGGTAACAATTTCAAAAGGGCTTTTGTTTGTATGATGGCTCTTTTGAGAATTGAAACACAGTTGAGCAGCATCCAGGAGCTTCACCCAATGCTTCTGTGATCCGGTTGCGAAGTTGCGGAGATATTCCTCCAGCATGTCATCGAACCGGTCTGTCTGGCCATCCGATGGTGGATGGATGTTTGTGTTGTGACTCAATGTTGACCCAAAGCACCTGAAGAGATGGGTCCAAAAGTTGCTAGTGAAGCGTGAGTCGCGCCTACTAACAATGTTTTTGGGCAGGCCCCAATGTTTGACAATGTGCGAGAAGAAGAGTCGAGCTGTATCTTCTGCTGAGATGTTTTGCGGGGCTGCTATGAAAGTTGCATAGTCTGAGAACTGATCTATGACAACCATGATGGATGCAAGATTGCTGACTTGGGGCAATCCCGTGATGAATCTGAGGGAAACACTTTCCCATGGTCTCTGAGGGACATGTAATAGCTGCGAGGGTCCCGGCTGTGATGAGTGATCCGACTTGTCCTTGTGGCATGGCTGACAAGTCTTCACACGATGATGAGCGTCACCAGTCTTTTGAGGCCGATGACATGATGGCTGATTGTTGCTGCGAAGGGTAGCCTGAACCTGAGGTTCATGTCTGTTGACTACCTTTTCCAACTGCATGGCCGAGATGTTTTCAGCGGCCATCTTTATGGGGAAGCATGGTATGGTGCAGGGCTTGGCCCCTTTTTCTCCCATCATCAGGAGCATGTTGGCAAATGGTACCGGAATGGTGTTGGTTTGCCTCATGAACTCTAAACCCACTATGATGTCGAAGTCATCTATGATTGCGATGCGCAGGTCGATGCTTCCTTTGTATGGGCCAAGTTTCACTGGGACATTTGTAGCTGTTCCACCCAATGTATGAGGTGGTGAGTTGATAGCCTTGACGCGGCCTTTGCTCTTTTGTACCACAAGACCTAGGTGCTCTACTTGCGTTGATGACAAGTAGTTATGGGTGGCACCCGTGTCTATCAATGCATGAAGGGGCTTGCCGTTCACTTTCAATTCGACGAACATTAGGGTCCTCGCTTGTTTAGGAGGCCTCTCGTCCATCTTTTCTTTCCCTTTCTTGGTGATTGGGACTGATGTTTTCTTAGGAGGACATGCACTGGTCCCCGCTAAGGCATGTGGGATAGAGCCAACAATTGCATTGAAGGCGCCTACCTGGTTGTCTTCAGATGTGTCTGATGCATCTGTCTCATCCTCGACAGTCTGATGAGCATTGACCTTGATGTTTGGGCATTCATTGTTCCAATGTGCCCCGCCGCAATGACGGCATTCTGAGGGAGGCTTTCTCCCCTGATTGTTGTTGATGGATGCAGCACTATTGCTGTTGGAGGGAGGAGTCTTAGTTTTTGATGCACTCCGATCTCCCCCACTTTTGCTTGGGCCACCATTGTTGGGATGGTGCCCGTTGAATTCCTCCTCGGACAGACGGCTGAGGCATGTCGTTCTGAGTTCCCAAATGATAATCGCCAAGGCATTCTGCAGCTTGAATGGCCTTGGGCAGGGTGTCTACCCGTTGTCGTTGTAGTTCCATACGGGCATGAGGTTTCAAACCTTCTATGAATGCGAAGAGTTTGTCTCTGTCCCCCATGTCGCGTATGTTTAGCATGAGTGCGGAGAATTCGCGCACGTACTCCCTCACTGATCTGGTGTGGCGGAGGTCCCGTAGCTTTCTCCTGGAATTGTATTCCATATTTTCGGGAAAGAACTGCAGGCGTATGGCTACCTTCAATTCGTCCCATGTCTGAAGAGTATCTTCACCGGCCTTGATGGCTTCGTGTTTGACTCGCCACCAAAGTTTGGCATCGCCCTGAAGATACATGGCAGCAGTCGCTACCTTTTTGGATTCCTCCAAATGTCCCACGGCATCGAAGTATTGTTCGATGTCGAAGATGAAGTTTTCCACTTCTTTAGCATCCCGGGATCCGTCGTATGGCTTTGGCTCCGGTATCTTAAGCTTTTGTGGAATGGGGGTGAGGTTTGCTGCACCCCTGATGTGATGATCGCCTTCTCGAAGTAGGCTCTGTAAGGCAGCATTGACAACGTTGAGCTTGTCAGTCAAGTCGTTTATGGTTTGCTGCATGGCAGTTAGTCTGTCTGCCTCATGTTGCTGATGGGCTAAATCGTCGGCACGCTCCTGTTGGAGGTCCTCAAATTTGCCATGAATATTGGCAGTTTCGATGGCTGCCGTTTGTCGGTCCTCGTAGGAGTCACGACTGATGTTTGCAATGTCATTTTCGGCCTGCCGCATTCGGCGGTCCAGGTCGCCCAACCTTTGCACTAGGTTGTTGCTTTGATCAGGCACCGTTTCTACGATGGGTCGTAATCGGTCAACCGTCTCTTCTAGGGATGCTAGACGCTCCCCATGATTCACCATGGTCAGAAATGGTGATGATGGCAAATGTTTTCCCTCGTCCGATGTCGAGCCTAGGCTCTGATACCAACTGTTACGCAACGCCTTCCTGATGATCTTTGGAAGGGCAACGTAAGGCTAAGCAACCGATGTCAGTGCGGTTGCTGTCCGCCAATGAGGTCCTTGCCGCACGCTAGACTAGATTGTCAGTGCCGTGCGGGAAAACCAATGTCGTAAGCAAATTGCGGAAGCTGAGAGGGAATTGGGTTTTGAATGATGATGATGATTTTATTGCTGAATGAAAATGATGATTACAATGATGTGGTGTCGAGGGGGAGAGACACCAGAAAATGCTGATTGAAATGTTTGATTGTTTGGTCCCCCTTAATAATGCTTAAAAAAAATAAACCAACATTACAAGACTAGTCCTAATAAAGCTGTAGAAGCACACTGAAATGAAAATGATGAAAACTAGTCTATGATTACAATGAAAAGGACTTAGATTATTACAAGGAAAAACTAAGTCCGATGGCAGCATCTTTGTCTTGCGGGTCTGCGCGCGCGTTGCTGTGGGCGCGCGCGACACTTGATGTGCTGGCCTGAGGCTGGGCACTGGTGCTTGGCATCAGGGTCTGTGCGCGAGGCGCTGCTGGAATGGGCCTGCAGCTGGGCGCTGGCGAGGCATCAGGATCTGCGCGCGCGGCATTGTCAGGGCGCGCGGCGCTGTT
The DNA here is from genome assembly GCF_000715075.1 of Nicotiana tabacum. NCBI lineage: Eukaryota > Viridiplantae > Streptophyta > Magnoliopsida > Solanales > Solanaceae > Nicotiana > Nicotiana tabacum. Next base: position 78,147,386 of record NC_134089.1, on the reverse strand, counting down.
GTCATTGGCCAGCCCTTGGGCGCTGGCGAGAGGCATCGGTGGGGCGACAGAGGCACATGCGCGCTTGTCACTTGGCGCAGCCAAGACCATGGGGCCGACCATGGCGCTAGGCATTGTGAGGCTTGCTAGGCCGCCATGGGGCGCGGCCAAGGGGTCATGGGGCATGTCTGGAAAGCAGCCCATGACATTACCCATGAATTGCTACACTTAAAATATGGAATTTAAGAGCGAAATTTGGAGATTTTTTGTACAACTTAAGAGAGTTTATTTTGAAATTTTGAACATCGATTTGAACTCAAATTCTATAAGTAATCGTATATTTGGACTAGTGGGTTATGGGTCAGTGGGATTTGGCCTTAGACTTGAGTTTTGATAATATAAGCTCGGGTTGACCTTTAATCGACTTTGATTTATTTAAAGATTGAAACTTTATTGTTTGGAATTGGTTTCTATGACTTTATTTTACCCTATTAAGTATTATTTGGATAGATTTAGAATGTTTAGAGGAGAACTTCAAAGGAAAAGTGATTTGAGGGTTGAAGCGGTTTTGGTAGGAAGTAAGTCTCTTGTCTAACCTTGTTAAGATAGAAGTTTCAACATATTAGACTTATATGCTACATGCTAATTGATTCGGGAGTAATGTATATGCGAGGTGATGAACGTATATACGTACTCTAAGGCTAAACTATGTTTGGATAGTTTTAGGCTTCTTTATGTCTTGTTTCATAGTGTGTTCCTTTTTGACTTATGTTCTATTTAATTCTATGACTATGTGAGTCTATTTATTCATGCTAGAAATCATGTTTTAGTTATTATCTTATTTGGAGATCATAGGCTATTCTTGAGATTTGTTGATATACTTAATTTCACCACATTTATACTTTATATCATGATTCCATATGCATCTTTAGTTAGTTTATCCTTGTGCTTATTATTGGTTATTTCTTTAGCATATGCATATATCCATAGAGATGGAGATGTTGATACAAATTGATTGATTATGGAATATTTGGACATTTGAGCGTAGTGATATTGTTATGGCATGATAGTTTATACCATATGGTTATTGTACCATGTGGTTATTGAGATATTGATATATTATGACATGATAAAATTTTGTCTATTGCTTAGAAATAGATTCGCCCTCCAAAGTGAGGTAATTACCCATCTTATAACATTAGGCCCTATGACTGCACATCGTGTTGAGCACGTGAGACATGTTGGATCATGTAGAAGCATTCATATATGTTCTACTTGGTGCATGTCACCTTTATATGTGTACTAGCGACTGAATTATGTTTTGGCTATCTTGTTTGAGAAGCATGCTTATCCTATCTCTGTTCTTTTGCACTACATTGTTACACATGTTGTTCTTTATTATTTTATATTATTATGAACTGTTCATGTTAAGAAGGTGAGTACAACTACTTCTTTGATATTAGATTTGATCTTTACTAAGTTTACATTGGTTTGTACTCATACTACACTTCTGCATATTTTGTGTAAATTTTGGCTTTGGCGTTGACACTAGTGGATTTCAGAAGGATGCCAGTAGCTGACTCTAGAGACTCGAGGTAGTGCTTTTTGGTTGACCGCAGACCCTTGAAGTGACCTTCTACCCCTTTATCATACTTTTATATTATTTCAGACAATGCTCTTGTATTTTATGAGGCTCAGTTACATTTCATCTTAGTATTTTATGAAATTCACACAATCGAGTTTTGGGAGGTTTTGTTAGATTTTGCAATTGGCATTTTTGGGTTGAGTCTTTATCAATGTTATCTCATCAGATTATCCTTTATTGTCTTGATTTGATTGGTTACTATTATTGTCTTACCTAGCCAGTTGGATTAGGTGCCATCACGACCATTGGTGAAATTTTGGGTTGTACAAAGTTTATTTTAGAGCTATAGGTTTATAGGTTCTACGGGTCATGAGCTTGACCAGTAGAGTCTTGTGGATCGGTATAGAGACGTTTATGCTTATCTTTGAGAGACTATGGGACATTTAGGAAGCTTTACTTTCTTCTTTCATTATAGTACACCTTTATTTCATCCTAAAGATTGAATATTTACTCTATTATGCTCTCATAGATGGTGAGAGCATGTGCATTAGCAACGTCATAGCAGGAGACGGTGCACCATGTTACAACCGCTACTCGAGGTAGAGGTTGGGGCAGAGGTAGGGATAGAGCCCAAATCAAGGCATGTGAAACAACACCTAGAGATGGAGAAACTGCAACTACTCGTGCTCGTGCTAGAACAGCCTCGAAGGAGCCACCTATAGCTCCAGAGATGGATTATGTTCCAGATCAGGTAGTTCTATTCGGACTATCTCAGGTTCCCGAAGGTTTAATTTCTTCCCTAGTGCTTCAACACACTATGGTTTGGACTTCAACTTACTTCAACGGTTAGGAAAAAGCTAAGATGATTCATGTGGTCCCATCTACTTCTTAGTTTGGAAGGGGAGCACAGATCTACTCACACTCAAGAGTAGGCCGGCCACTGCTATGTTTCAAACTCCGGAAGTTTCAATTATTCAAGTGATTGGGGTAGTTCAGCCTATTGCTTTAGTTAGGCCGGAGATTGGCCCTACTATATCTATTAATGAGCTAAAGAGGATGGTTTGTTCCAGATGTTAGATCCTCTGCAGTTTGACGGTGATCTCATAGCTAATGCTCAGGATTTCTTGGATAGGTTCATGAGATTTTCTGTAATGCGGGTCTCGTTTAATCCAATTGAGTTTATTTTACCACTTTTTAGTTAAGAGGGCCAACCAAGAGGTAGTGGTAGACTTATGAGAAGATCTGACCCACATGGTCATTTTTTCTCACTTAGACTCAATTTTCTACTCTCTTCCTGGAGAAGTTCATTCCACTCACTAGGAGAAATGAAATGCATAGTCAGTTTAAGCACTTGTTGTAGGATGGTATGTCAGTCACTCGGTATGAGATAAGGTTTGCGGAGTTGTCCTATTATACAGCTTTCTTGATTCTTACGAAGTCTAAGAAGGTGAAAAGGGTAATTGAGGGGATTTTTTTTGGAATTAAGCGTATTATGGCTAAGGACTGAGAGGTTGCATGGATGATTGAGCACATCTGTGGTCAGGGGAGAGAGGCAGTGAAAGGTAAGAGGCCTCATCATTTAGGAGGATTCAGTAGTGCCTGGCTTTGAGGCAAGATTTATTTTTGTAGAGGCTACTCTAGGAGGCTAATTTACTCAGCACTTTAGACTTCTCATGGTGCTCCAATTAATTATGGTCCCGATAATATTCGTTCGGGGAAAGCATCCTACAGTGCATCTCTAGCTTATGATTCGTATGATTGTTACTTTGGTTGACAGGGTTAGACTCGGTCCCAGTAGTCGTACCAACAGAGATGTTGCTTTAAGTACGAAAATTCTAAGAATCTTTGGAGAGAGTGTCTTAGACTTCGAAGTGGTGTATCTCAGTAGAGTACTCAGGCTCTGGCTCTAGCCGCAGCTGCCACACCACCTACCCAGCCAGCTAGAGGTGGAGGTCAATCCATTAGATTATAGGAGAAGAACAGGTCGATGGAGGTCAGGCTCGTTGTTATACTTTTTCAGGTAGACTTGAGGCAGTGGCACCAGATGTAGTCATTACAACGATTGTTTTAGTCTGTCATAGAGATGTTTCAGTATTGTTTGATCTAGATTCTACTTATTCTTAAATTTCATATTACTTTACATCATATTTGGGTATATCTTGTCATTATTTGGATATCCATATTTATGTGTCGGTGCCTATTGGATATTTTATTATTCTGGATTGGGTTTGTTTGTCTAGTGTGCTTACAATTAATGGCTAAGATATGATGATTGATCTCTTGTTGTTGGTCATGGTAGACTTTGAGGTAATTTGTGGCATGGACTAATTATCTCAGCATCATGCTATCTTGGGTTGTCACGTCAAGATAATGACTTTAGCTATTCTAGGGTTGCCTAGATTAGAGTGGAGAAGGTAAATTATTCATTCTATAAATAGGGTGATTTTATTGAAGGCTCATCGTATGATTAAGAAAGTATGTCTATCATATTTAGCTTTTATTCGAGAGTCTAGTATAAAGATTCCTCTTATGAATTCGGTACCTATTGTGAGAGAATTCCAATAGGTGTTCCCTACAAACTTATCACGTATGCACTATATAGGGATATTGGTTTTAGTATTGACTTGGTTTTGACACTTGGTCATATATATTCCATAATACCGTATGGCTCCAACTGAATTAAAAGAGTTGAAGGATCAGTTATAAGATTTACTTAGAAAGGGGTTCATCATACCTTGTGCTTCTTCTTGAGGTGCACCAATATTTTTTTATAAATAAGAATGATGACACTATAAGGATGTACATTAATTATAGGCAGTTGAACAAAGTTACTATCACGAATAAGTATTCATTGCCTCATATTGGTGTGTCATGTGAGGTTTATACTAATCATCGCGGCCCTCGACACTTGTTTAAGTAGAAGGATTTGAATTTGAGGCAAAAGGGGTGGCCTGAGGTTCTTTCGGATTATGCTATCACTATTTTATATCATTCGGGTAAGGAAAATATGATAATAGATGCTTTGAGTTGAAAGACAGAGAGTATGGGTAGTTTGGTATTCATTCTAACTGAGGAGAGGCCTTTCGTTATTGATGTTTAGGCCTTAGTCAAATAGGTTTGTGAGATTGGATATATATGAGCATAGTAGAGTTCTTGCTTGTGTTGTTGTGCAATCGTCCTTGTTTGACCGCATTAAGCTCGCCAGTATAATGATCTTCATTTGGTATTGCTTAATTACATAGTGCAGAGGAGTGGTTCTAAGAAGGATGTTTTTGTAGATAATGGTGTTATGCGACTTCAAGGTTGACTTTGTGTTCCTAATATTGATGTTTGAGGAAGTTGTTACATCATGAGCCTCACAGTTTGTGATATTCTATTCATCTAGGTGCTATGAAGATGTATCATGACTTGAAGAAACACTATTGATGGCAGAGGATGAAGAAGGACTTTGTTGGTCATGTTTTATAATGTTTGAATTGCAGCAAGTTAAGTATGAACATTAGAAACCAGGTGGTTTAACTCAGAAGATGGTTATACCGGGATGAAAGAGCATATCACTATGGACTTTGTGGTAGAGTTACCATATACTAAAGATGTTTGATACTATTTCGGTCATTATGGATAGGTTGACCAAGTCCATGCACTTTATACCAGCGTTGACTACTTATACTTCAGAGAGGTTGGCCTAGATTTATATCAAAGAGGTAGTTCATTTGTATGTCGTACCTACCTTTATCATTTTAGACTATGGCACTAAGTTCACATCTCACTTTTGGAAAGTACTACGAAGGCAGTTGGGTAACAGGTCAGGCTTAGCATAGTTTTTCACCCACAGATAGGTGGCTAGTCCAAGCGTACTATTCTAACTCTTGAAGACATGTTGAGATTTTATGTGATCAACTTTGGAGATCATTGGGATCAGTTCTTACATTTGGCGGAGATTACTTATAATAACTGTTATCTTCCAACATTTAGATAAATCCATATGAGTCTTTGTATAGTAGATGGTATGGTTCTCATGTTGGATGGTTTGAGTTTGATGAGGCTAGGTTGTTGGGAATAAATTTGGTATGTAATATTTTAAGGAAGGTAAAGTCTATTCAAGAACAACTTCGGACAGCTTAGAGTAAGCCGAAGAGTTATACAAACAACAAAATATGTGATGTGGCATTTATGGAGGGTGAAAAAGTACTTTAAAAGTTTCACCCATGAAGGGTGTGATGAGGTTTTTATAAAAAGGAAAGTAAAGTTCTAAGTTTATTGGACAATTTGTGGTGTTGGAGAGAGTTTGTAAGGTTACCTACAGTATTGGTTTGCCTCCTAGCCTATCGGGATATATCCGATATTTTATGTTTCTATGCTTTGAAGGTATAATGAAGATAAGTCATATGTTTTGGACTTCAGCATTGTGCATTTAGATGAGAATTTGACCTATGAGAAAGAGCCGATAGCTATTTTAGACAAGTAGATTTTAAAGTTAAGGCAAAAGGAGATCGTTTCGCTAAAGAAGCTTTGGAAAGTAAACCAATTAAGGAAGCTACTTTGGAGACCGAGTCAGATATGAGAAGTATATATCCTATTATACCCCATGTTTTCGTACATAAGAGTACGTCAGAAGTCAATTAATGTAAGCTCAGAAATGGAATCATCTTTGAAAAGTTTACAAAGTTAGTTCATCATGAAAACGTGGAGGTTACAAGTATTTAAAATCATTGATACCAAGTTGCAAGAGGGTTTGAAGGCTTAGAAACTAAACAAATTGAAGAAAATAAGTTTCGTCGAAACTCGACATGTTTGATTGTTTTACCATGTACTTTTGGGGTGAAACTAGGGTTATTAACATTATAAGGAGATTATAATATGAGTTATTTTAGTCGTATGATAGTTTGTGTTATGTTTTGAAGTCAAGCGAGTTATGGAACAAAAGTTGGAAAAGGTCATCACAAATTCCATTCATAAATGTGCTGAAAATTAGGTCAAATGTAACTGAGCTTTTCTCCCAATATACTGGGAATTAGGGGATGATCTACCTACAAAATTAAATATCTATGAGTCTAGTTTCTAAATCATTAAACGTTTTGTCGATATAAAGTTGGAGTAGAGAGATACTCGTATTTTTGCGAGACTGCGCAGGCTGGTAGGTGACAAGTAGGTGCATCACCTACTTGCCAAAAGGAGAGGCCTCAACTAAGTCGGTCAACAAGGGACTTTTAAGGGATAATTAACTCATTTATTTCACTCGTATTTCATACCATTAAAACCAGAGTTAACCCCTGCAACTCCTCCCCAAAAATCCCACACATACCCTAGGTTATTCCGGATGTTACGATGTCATTCTAGTGCCGAAAACCCCGGACAACTTGCTAGTTTCTCTTTCTCCTTCATGTTGTTGCGTTGGGGGACTGATTTTTGATGGATAAGGACTAGGTTTTGTTGTTATACTCAGTCCAAGGTAAGTTTATGCTTCTCCTTCCATTATCTATGCTTGTACGAGTTGTAACTCGACCGTAAAGACTAGACCTAGCGAGTTTCGAATGAGTGGTATGCTGTTTGTTGTTGCATCACTGTTGGCTGGTTGTGAACTTATTTTTATGTTGAATTGATGCCATGTTTATAGGATAAGAGGATGAATTATGTAATTTTGGTTTTGTTGCTCAATTTGAAAGAAAAGACAAGTCGAAACATGTTTTAATATAACGAAAAATCAGTTTTGAGTTGTTGAACTTGTGGGACTATTTTGTGGGCTGTTTCGTATTGCTGTTGGGTTGTCTATTTTGCTAATGTTTTTATTGATTTTGGGAGGAGAAAGAGTATGGATAAACACCACATAAGTGCAGGGCAGTTGGCTGTTCGTTCGTCGTTATAATCTTTAGGTTGTGGGACACTACTTTGGTTGTCGTTTTATGTATGAAGTGATTAGGGTGTGTGGGCTATTTTATTGTATATTGTTATGGATATAAGGTTGGAACATGATGCATACATGTTGTTATTGTTGTGCTCTTGTTGTTTTTGGTATATGGCATTGGAGGATGGCCTTGTTATAGGGGAGATGCTGCCAAAATTCACTTAAACAAGCTACTAGTTTAATTTGCGGACTTAGCCTTTACTCAACACTGATTTTGAATCTCCTTATGCTGTGGTAGATTAAATTGAGTTGTTTGAAGAATTGCTTGGAAGGTATTAAGGACTCAATGGAGTTAAGGTATGTTAAGTCACTTCCTTCTTTCTTTTGGCATGATCTAATGTGAAATGAATACGATATTTTATAACGGATCTACTCATAGCAACTAAGGTTATCCATGTTGTTCTTGCCTTATAAAGTTATTCTAAGAAAGTGTTTATAATCTTTGAATCCTACTGAGGTTCATATTGAGGGTATGTATGTCCATAATGTTAATCGAAGGTGCAATGACCTTAAGTCACTCCGAAAGGTTTAGAACATGATTCCACGAGTCTAGCATGCATTATTTATAGTATCTATTTTACTCTACCGAGTCACGCTACAGTCAGCCGAGTACGACACCTATTGTGAAACCACTGATCAGTTGGGTTTGACGAGCTCCACGTGGCCGAGTACAATTCTACCGAGCCTTATGATGGTCGAGCACATTTTTACCGAGTCCTCTTTGAGGTCAGGTATGATATGATGATGATGATGCCCACAGAGGTGTATGTTTGTGTGTGTGTGTGTATATATATATATATATATATATATATATATATATATATATATATATATATATATATATATATATATATATATATATGTATGTATGAATTTCGTGTCAGTATCCCCCAGAGGCACTCAAATGTTACAGGTTGTATCTCATCTGTCTCTCTTTACATGACTGTTCTTGTTTATGCTTTTCTGCCTTACATACTCGGTACTTTATTCGTACTGATGTCCCGTTTGCTTGGGGAAGCTGCGTTTCATGCCCGCAGGTCCCAATTGATAGGTTGACAGTCCTCCTAGTAGGCTATCAGCTCAGCGGAGGTGTTGGTGCACTCCACTTGCTCCGGAGTTGCCTATTTGGTCCGTATGATTTGGATATGTATTGATTGGTATGGCGGGGTCCTGTCCCTACCTTTATGATTTTATGTTCTCTTGGAGGCTTGTAGACAGATGTCAGGCGTATGGATACTTTTATGGCCATGTCGGCCTATGTTTTGAGTTTACAAATGGTCATGTCGGCCTTATAGGCCCGTATGTCACATGTATAAGTTTGTATATCATGTTGGGTCGTCATATGTTGAGTATTCCCTTATGTTTTATTCTTATTATCTTATGACGTGTTTTCTGGCTCATTTACTCATGATAGTATAATAAGAAAGATATGGTATGTTGGTACTCGGTTGAGTAAGACACCGGGTGCCCATCACGGCCCTTCGGTTTGGGTCGTGACAAAAGTGGTATCAAAGCAGTTCTGTCCTAGGGAGTCTACAAGCTGTGTCTAGTAGAGTCTTGTTTATGGGTGTGTATTGCACCACACTTATAAGAAGGAGGCTGCAGGCCAGACTATCACTCTTTCTTCTTACTCTAGATCGTTTAGTAGAGCTCAATTGTAAGAATTCAAACTTCTAAATTCTATTTTATTTGTAACACAATGATACCTCATACAAACATATAGTTGGTAAGAGATTAAATGTTGTTGTGGAAGAGTTGAGTCAATGGAACTCGACTTTGCATCATGCTTATAATGAGTAAATGTAAGGTCTTCAGTAGATTATGTATGTACTAAGACGCGTAAGTTTCTTGATAAGGAGACCTAATGAAGGAATATCTATCCACCCATATGGTTTAAAAACGAACAAGAGAATTAGAAGGTAGATACAAGTTTCAACAAATAAAAGAAGCAAAGTGGCAAAGGTTACGAGGTACCAGTTAGTGAAGGTTTTGAGTTTTTACAATTCAGATAGAGAAATATATCTATTCTGAGTTACATTCAACAGTAACATAGGTATGTACAATTGGAGACGTTGATCTCAGTTATGCCCTATGGGAGTTGACGGATATAGTTTAAGAGAAAAAGGGGATAGCAAAATCCAATTGGGGCTAGAGTAACCCAAAAAGGTACATGGATTATTATCATTAGCTAACATTTCCTAAGGATATTGCAAATGTGGTAATAGTTCTCCTTGTAAGACACCCCGGTGGTGCAATCCAGAATAGCACATTTAGATATGAAATAATAGAATGTTCAGAAAATTTAGAAGATTGGCACTGGAATCCTAGAAGGGATAAATATTTACCTTTGTATGGCTCTCGTTCCTAGTAAAGAGAGAATGATAGGTGACCTAAAGATCCAGTGAGATGAAGCAAGGGGAGTTAAAAGTAAAAGAATGATTTGTTGAAGTTATCAGAATAAAGTGATAGACAGAAATATTAGCCGGAGAATAAGAAGAGAGTAAATGAAGCATTATGAGTAAGATGTAATAAATGAGTGATAACAGTAAATCAAAATACAACACGATGACAGAGTTTATAGTCAAGTAAAGGAAGATACAATAGGTGACAGGACTTAAGGCAATAAAAGAGTATAAGACATAAAGTCATATTCCCATTTCAAGAAATGATTTGGTGACTCCAATGTGATTACCAGAAGGAAAGGTTAGACCCTAAAGTAATAGAAATCAGTCTGGGCTGGTAAACAAGATAAATCGAATATGAATAAGAGACCGAATGAGTTTATAATAGTCTTCATCCTGAGAATTTCAGAGATAGAATTGCAACAATAATAGAATGGACAACAAAAGAGTAACCTTTAAGGTTTATTCAGGAAGACGCTTCCCTAAAGCAAGCACAGTGAGCAGAGTTAAGCTTAAGGGACTAAGTGTACCAATTACACTAAGTTTCACCCATGTGCATAAGAATTTCAACTACCCCCGGTATAGAAAGGTTATCTCACGGTAAGTAAAATGTCAGTGAAGATGTGGAAAGAAAATAACAAAGTTAAAGAGGTAATTATGGGATATTAAAGGAACCATGCGGTAAAAAGGTGAAAGGAATGAGAATGCATCTGTTCAGATCCTACAGATATGATATGACTCCAAAACATTATGCAAGTATGATGCCGGAGAGAAGCAATAAGGGTTTTGCGCTCGATGATATTGATAAATAAGTGCAAAATGAACACTTGATACATAAGGAGCCAGTACGATAGGTAACTTAAGACAAAGTAAATAACCAAAGAGAGATTACGCGGAATATAGATATTAAAATGGAACAACGAGTAGTTGTAGTTGATTCAGGAAGAGCCATTTTATGGTTAGACAAGAGGTTATAAGCAAATCAATAGACATGCAAGATAAACGTAGTGAATCCTAATATAGTGAATTTAGTCTCGCAGATATAACGTCATAACCCTTGAGAAATGCTCAGATAGGAGTTGGGGTATTTAAAGGTATTGTATAAGTGTTACGGGAATAATGGAGAGTGTCATTAAGGAGAAAATCAAAATCTGAGTTTAGAAGTAACCCAACAAGTACAAGGGCACGGAGGTATGTAACTAAGGATGTTTGTACGCGAGTAAGAATATCGAAAATTCCTTCGTGTATACAGTATAACAAGATCACAACTTTACAAGATCCAGAAGGTCTCCTAAGTACTACCACAAAAGTCTAGCTCATGAAATAAGGAAGAGGGCTTCAACCTAAGCATATTAACTTGAAGAAGAATTGATCTGGTAACAGTAGTCTCACTGCAACATTGGATGCACTCCATAAGAAAGTGGCGCCTATAGTGGCTAATGAATGGAAAAATAAATCAAAGGTATATGAGGTACAGGAAATATATAGTATTTGTGGGCAATAAGACAAGCCAAGTATTCATGCAACAAGTGGCAAAATGACCAGGAAGAGTAATTGCTTACATTTAAAGACAATTGAGAAGGCACAAAAGGAAATCTGTGTTGTTAGCAAGTTAAAGGAAGGATGTGAGTAGTACAATAGATATGTGTAGGTCGCAATCTAAAGTATGGCAGAGTGACAAGATTTTAGGTATATGGGAGTAAGGATAAGAAAACGTGAGTAATAAGCTGATAAGAATAGGTAAGACCTCATTATTAAGCCCATTAAACAATAGAGTTGATGGTTGAAGTATGTTATAAAAAGTTCAATATAGCTTGAATTAACACAGAGGAGTCTAAGACTAAGAGCAATTAGAAGACATGAAATGATGCCCCGGTAGTAGAATAAGGGTGTAAATTGTGATAGATAAGAGGATGTCATTTAGGCCTTTGATTGAGGAATAATTTAAAGAAAAGGGATTTTACGAATTGCACGGGATTGCAATACCCCCATAAGATGAATCATGTTAGGATGCTATGAAATACGATTATGGAAGTATAGTATCATCCCTAAGTGGATCAGACAAATCACTACAGATATTCCCCGATGAGACGTGAGCCCTAACGATAATGTACTACGTAAGGGGTTTCAAGTTATCAGCGGTGTATTATGGATCAACGTTAAGGTGAATCACAAATGGATGGATAAAAATTGCAAAGTATGAGATGAGATTAGACCGTCATTATTAAGATGAAAAGTAATGAGAAAGCATTAAAGGACTTAGATTTATACATATAGGACAAGCAGCGAAAGAGTAACCCGGAGCTGGGTGGCAGACTTCGGTAATAATAAACCGAAGTAAGAGTTAGGATATAGTATGAACTAATTATATGTAGTAAAAACATAAGCATAGGTAACCAAGGCTATGAAGCAATGTATAGCAATAGTCGTAAGTTCGACAAATATATATGTATTATGCATTTCATGTCAGTAGCCCCAGAGGCACTCAGATGTTACAGGTTGTATCTCATCTATCTTTCTTTACATTACTGTTCTTGTTTATGCTTTTCTGCCTTACATACTAGGTACTTTATTCGTACTGATGTTCCGTTTGCTTGGGGACGTTGCATTTCATGCCCGCAGGTCCCAATTGATAGGTTGACAGTCCTCCTAGTAGGCTATCAGCTCAGCGGAGGTGTTGGTGAAATCCACTTGCTCCGGAGTTGCCTATTTGGTCAGTATGATTTGGATATGTATTGATTTGTATGGCGAGGTCCTGTCCCTACCTTTATGATTTTATGTTCTCTTAGAGGCTTGTAAACAAATGTTAGGTGTATGGATACTTGTATGGCCTTGTCGGCCTATTTTTGAGTTTACAAATGGTCATGTCGGCCTTATAGGCCCGTATGTTACATGTATAAGTTTGTATATCATGTTGGGTCGTCATATGTTGAGTATTCCCTTATGTTTTATTCTTATTATCTTATGACGGGTTTTCTGGATCATTTACTCATGATAGTATGATAAGAAAGATATGTTATGTTGGTACTCGGTTGAGTAAGGCACCAGGTGCCCGTCATGTCCCTTCGGTTTGGGTCGTGACAAAAGTGGTATCAGAGCAGTTCTGTCCTAGGGAGTCTACAAGATATGTCTAGTAGAGTCTTGTTTATGGGTGTGTATTGCACCACACTTATAAGCAGGAGGCTGCAGGGCAGACTGTCACCCTTTCTTCTTACTCTAGATCATGTAGTAGAGCTCAATTGTAAGAATTCAAACTTCTAAATTCTATTTTATTTGTAACACAATGATACCTCATCCAAACATATAGTTGGTAAGAGATTAAATGTTGTTGTGGAAGAGTTGAGTCAATGGAACTCGATTTTGCATCATGCTTATAATGAGTAAATGTAAGGTCTTCAATAGATTATGTATGTACTAAGACGCGTATGTTTCTTGATAAGGAGACCTAATGCATGAATATCTATCCACCCATATGGTTTAAAAGCAACAAGAGAATTAGAAGGTATGAGAAAGAGGCCTAAAGGGGGGAATACCCAGACCCTTGGATTTATTTACAGAATAGTTTCCTAGATGTCAAGGACAATATTAAAGTATTCATAAGAGCTACATGTTATGATACTGATAAGCCCATTAGTCAACATTCAAGGACGAATGTTTCAAAGGGGGAATGATGTTACACCCCATGTTTTCGTATGTAAGAGTACGTCATAAGTCAATTAATGTAAGCTCAGAAATGGAATCATTTTTGAAAAGTTTACAAAGTAAGTTCATCATGTTAACCTGGAGGTTACAAATATATAGGATCATTGATACCAAGTAGCAAGAGTGTTTGAAGGCTTAGAAGCTAAACAAATTGAAGAAAATAAATTTCGTCGAAAGTCGACAAGTTGGATTGTTTTACCATGTACTTTTGGGGTGAAACTAGGGTTATTAACATTATAAGGAGATTATAATATGAGTTATTTTAGTCGTATGATATTTGGTGTTATGTTTTAAAGTCAAGCGAGTTATGGAACAAAAGTTGGAAAAAGTCATCTCAAGTTCCATTCATAAATGTGCTAAAAATTAGGTCAACTGTAATTGAGCTTTTCTCCCAATATACTTGGAATTAGGGGATGATCTACCTACAAAATTAAAGATCTTTGAGTCTAGTTTCTAAATAATTAAACTCTTTATCAATATGAAGTCGAGTAGAGAGATACTCATATTTTTGCGAGACTGCGTAGGCTGGTAGGTGACAAGTAGGTGCATCACCTACTTGCCAAAAGGAGAGGCCTCAACTAAGTCGGTCAACAGGGAACTTTTATGGTATAATTAACTCATTTATTTCACTCATATTTCATACCATTAAAACCATAGTTAGCCCCTGCAACTCCTCCCCAAAAATCCTACACATACCCTAGGTTATTCTGGATGATACGATGTAATTCTAGTGTCGAAAACCCCGGACAGCTTGCTAGTTTCTCTTTCTCCTTCATGTTGCTGCGTTGGGGGACTGATTATTGATGGAGAAGGACTGGGTTTCGTTGTTTTACTTAGTCCAAGGTAAGTTTATACTTCTCCTTCCATTATCTATGCTTGTACGAGTTCTAACTCGACCGTAAAGACTAGACCTAGCGAGTTTCGAATGAGTGGTATGCTATTTTTGTTGCATAACTCTTGGCTGGTTGTGAACTTATTTTTAAGTTGAATTGATGGTAGGTTTATAGGATAAGAGTCTTAATTATATACTTTTGGTTTTGTTTCTCAATTTGAAATAAAATACAAGTCGAAACTTATTTTAGTAAACCGAAAAATCAGTTTTGAGTTGTTAAACTTGTGGGACTATTTTGTGGGCTGTTTCGTGTTGCTGTTGGGTTGTCTATTTTGCTAATGTTTTTATTTATTTTGGGAGGATAAAGAGTGTGGATAAACACCACATAATGGCAGGGTGTTTGGTTGGTCGTTCGTCGTTATAATATTTAGGTTGTGGGACACTACTTTGGTTGTCATTTTATGTATGAATTGATTAGGGTATTTGGGCTGTTTTGGGGTATATTGTGATGGAGATAAGGTTGGAACATGATGCATACATATTGTTATTATTGTGTTCTTGCTGTTGTTGGTATATGGTATTGGAGGACGGCCTTGTTATAGGGGAGATAATGCCAAAATTTACGTAAACAAGCTACTAGTTTAAGTTGCGGACTTAGCCTTTACTCAACACTGATTTTGAATATCTCCTTATGATGTGGTAGATTAAATTGAGTTGTTTGAAGAACTGATTGGAAGGCATTAAGGATTTAATGGAGTTAAGGTATATTAAGGCACTTTCTTCTTTCTTTTGGCATGATCTAATGTGAAATGAATACGCTATTTCATAACGGATCTACTCCTAGCAACTAAGGCTTCCCATATTGTTATTACCTTATAAAGTTATTCTAAGAAAGTGTTTATAATCCTTGAATCCTACTGAGGTTCATATTGAGGGTATAGAGGTCCACAATGTTAATCGAAGTTGCAATGACCTTAAGTCACACCGAATGGTTTAGAACATGATTCCATAAGTCTAGCATGCATTATATATAGTATCTATTTTACTCTACCGAACCACGCTATAGTCAGTCGGGTACGACACCTATTGTGCAACCACTGATCAGTTAGGTTTACCAAGCTCCACGTGGCTGGGTACGATTCTACTAAGCCTTATGATGGCCTGGGTATGTTTTTACCGAGTCCTCTTTGAGGCCAGGTACGATATGATGATGATGATGCCTACAGAGGCGTATGTTTTTAAAAGTTTATGTATATATATGTATTATGCATTTCATGTCAGTAGCCCCCAGAGGCACTCAGATGTTATAGGTTGTATCTCATCTATCTCTCTTTACATTACTATTCCTGTGTATGCTTTTCTGCCTTACATACTCGGTACTTTATTCGTACTGATGTCCCGTTTGCTTGGGGAAGCTGCGTTTCATGCCCGCAGGTCCCAATTGATAGGTTGACAGTCCTCCTAGTAGGCTATCAGCTCAGCGGAGGTGTTGGTGCACTCCACTTGCTCCGGAGTTGCCTATTTGGTCCGTATGATTTGGATATGTATTGATTGGTATGGCGGGGTCCCTGTCCCGACCTTTATGATTTTATGTACTCTTAGAGGCTTGTAGACAGATGTCAGGTGTATGGATACTTTTATGGCCTTATCGGCCTATGTTTTGAGTTTACAAATGGTCATGTTGTCCTTATAGGCTCGAATGTCATATGTATAAGTTTGTATATCATGTTGGGTCATCATATGTTGAGTATTCCCTTATGTTTTATTCTCGTTACCTCATGACGGGTTTTCTGGCTCATTTACTCATGATAGTATGATAAGAAAAATATGTTACGTTGGTACTCAGTTGAGTAAGGCACCGGGTGCCCGTCGCGGCCCTTCGATTTGGGTCATGACATATCCACACCTTTTCAACAATTCAGGTACATCTCTAAACTCATTTGAGAATGAATATTTATTTAATATGTGGAAAATGTAATAACCCAAGTGGTCGTTTTGAGTTTTAGAATACCAATCCCCTATTTGAGACTTCCCTTAGGTTGTTTTAGTGATCTATGACTTGCGGGGATGGGTGGTTTGCTTTCCACGAGGATAGGGAATGATTCAGAACATTTAGTTCCTAAGTTGAGGCTTAAGGATGGAAGAGTTGACTAAAATTAATAGTATGGGTAAATGATCAAAGATTGATATTTTGAAAGTTTTAATAAATTCGTATAATGATTTTTGACTTGGACGTATGTTCATTTTGGGTATCTGTTGGCTTCGGTTGATTTGAAGCTTCTTTTTGAAATGTTGAACTTAAGAGAATTTAAGATTCTTTGTTTGAAATGTTGAACTTAAGAAAATTTAAGATTTTTCATTTGATGCATGATTCTTGGGTTTGATGTTATTTTTAGTGTTTTGATCCTTTGTACAAGCTCGTATAAGTACATGAACTTTTTAGGATGATTGGACGTGGGTACCGGAAGCTCGAGTGAGTATCAGGGTGGTTTTGAATTATTTTGACCTAAATTAGATTGCTGAGTTTTTTATGCATAGCAGTGCATCATGATCGCATGAGGAGATTTAGGGGCCAGCACTTTCGTGCTTTGTGATCGTATGGTGGAGGATCACGATTGCATAGGGATGGCAAATGGTTCTTTATGCACTTGTGAGTTCAGTGTTGTGTATAAAGTTTTGGCTGGGGGGAGGTAACTCTGTGCTTGGCAATGGCGTGGACTAGGGTCACGATCAGGTAGGGTCGTTTGGATGTGCTTCGAGATCGCGTGGGCTAAGTCGCGATAGTGATTACGGATTTCTTGTAGAGGGATTATGCTTCACAATCGCATGACCTGGCAGTCTCGAATGCGATGTGCAGGCAAGGGTATTTAATGTACAGATTTTGGGATTTAGCTCATTTTCACAATTTTTGAGCCTGGAAGAGGAGATTCTGAAGAGAGATTTCACTCCAATCTTAAGGGTAATTAATTCTTATTTGGTTTTGATCCTATATGTTGATTCTCCATGGATTTATTAACCTAAAATATGGTATTTATGAGTAAGATTTTGGGAATTTTATGTACAACTTAAGAGAGTGGATTTTAGAATTTTAAATACCAATTTCAACTCGAATTTAGAAACTAACTACATAGTTAGACTTGTAGAGTTATGGGTTAATGTGTTTTTGACCATGGAATCGATTTTTGATTATATGGGCCATGTTGACTTTTTGTTAACTTCTAAGATTTGTTTAAAGATTGAAGTTTTATTGTTTGAAATTGGTTTCTATGATTTCACTAGACCCTGTTAAGTATTATTTAGATAGATTTGGGATGTTTAGAGCATAATTTCAAAGGAAAAGCGGTATTTGAGGGTTGAAGCGGTTCTGAGAGGAGGTAACTCTCTTGTCTAACCTTATTGAAACTATTGTTTTTTACAAATTGGACTGATGTGATACATGCTACTTGATTTGGGAGTGACATATATATGAGGTGACGAGTGTATATACGCACATTAAGGCTAAACCATGTTTAGTTAGGTTTAGGTTTCTTTATGCCTTGTATGATGGTGTGTTCCTCTTGACTTATGTTCTATATGATTGTATACCTCAGTGAGCCTATTTATTCATTCTAGAAATGTTTTAGCTTAAAACATCTTATTTGGGCATGATAGGTTATTTTTTAGATTTGTTGATATACTTGATTTAGTTGTAGTCATACTTTATAATGTGATCACACATCCACATCTTTATTTATTTTGTCCTTGTGCTTCTTATTGATTATTTCTTGAGCATATGCACATAGCCTTAGAGATGGAGATGTTGATACGGATTGATATGATCATGGCATATTTGGACATTTGATGATTGATATTATTATGGAACGATGTCACGATCCAAATCTCAACATATCGTGATGGCGCCTATCGGATTAATAGGCAAGAGGACAATCACAAAATAACTATGCATGTTAAATTAAGAACATGATTTAATAAGTTCAATAGTGAAATTCTCTAAATAACTTATAAGAACAACTGCGACTCAACTGCAACAATCCCAAAAATTTGGGTGTCACCGAGTACATAAGCTACTAAGTGTCAACACAATCTAAATCTCTAATAAAACTATCTGAAAAATAGAATAATACAAAATAAAACTGAAAGAAAGGAGAGTCGAGGTCTGCGAGCATCATAGCAGCTACCTCAATAGTCTCCAAGTAACTGATGCCCCAATCTACCACCCGCCGTGTCCAGAAGTATATAGATCTGCACACGAAGTGCAGAGTGTAGTATGAGTACAATCGACCCAATGTACTCAATAAGTAACATGATTAACCTTGGGCTGAAAGCAGTGACGACCTTAGAAAGGTACAATCCTAATCAAGATAATGACAGTACATATATAATTAGGAAATGAAGGTGATAACTTAGAGAAATTCTACAATCAGTTTATACACAGTACAGAAATGTAGGCATTCCTTTTAGTTCAACAATTTAAGTTCAACACTGATAAAATATGCCAAGTACAACCAGTGTGAGGAATGTTATATCTCTATGCCCACACGTCAAGTATGCATGTCAAATGCAACGCATCATAGTGATACTCCCACGTACTTACTCTCTTAGAGTATTCAATCTGACAGTGTGAACTCCCACTCATCACACTTAATCACTTAGTACTGTGCGGTTCCTGCACTCACTACTGATATGTCCAGCTTCAGAGGGGCAAATCCTGCACAAGACCTAATACACAAGCAACATAGCCTGCTACGGCGTGCGCCCAATCCAATATTAAGTCAATAAAGCCTGTTACGGCATGCATCCCGGTCCCATAAATATCACTCACAATCTGGCTCTTAGGCCCCAACTCAGTCATCAATATCTCCAGTCTCATGGGCTCACAAATTTCATACCATTCATCCCGAATAATGATAACATGATGTAACAGTAAATGATAATAAAGACTGAGATATGATATGCAAATAAATGAATGTGACTGAGTACATAATTACAATTTAAGCAAATAACTCAACAACAGAGATGACCTTATGTGATGATCCACCAGCCATCTTAAGAATTTATGCCATGATCCCATATTAACTGCTTTTCCCAAGTTTATTTCTGCTATTTTGATTTGTCGGGATGTTCAGTTTTAAATTTTGGATAGTTTTGGGACACTTAGTCCCTAAATGAGAGATTAAGTGTTGGAAATTTGACCGTAGTCAGAGCAGTGTAAAGACAGCCTCGAAATGGAAATCTAATAGTTCTGTTAGCTCCGTTGGGTGATTTCGGACTTAGGGTCATGTTCGGATTGTTTTGGAGGTTCGTAGCTAACTTAGGCTTAAAATGCCGAAAGGTCGAATTTTAAAGTTTCCGGTCTGATAGTGAGATTTTTTATCCGAAGGTCGTAATGGAATTCTGGAAGTTGGAGTAGCTCTGTAGTGTTGAATGTGATGTGTGTGCAAAATTTCAGGTCATTCGGACGAGGTTTGATAGACTTTTTGATCGAAAGCGTATTTTTAGTGTTTTGGAGTTCTTAGGCTTGAATCCATGGTTGATCCATCATTTCGATGTTGTTTTAGGTGTTTTATGGATTGGTACAAGTTTGGACAGTGGTATTATACTTGTTGGTACTTTTGGTTGAGGTCCTGGGGGCCTCGGGATGATTTCGGATGGTTGTCGGAAGGATTTTGGAGTTTGGAGTTGCAGTTTCAGCTGTTGGTTTTCTGTCATTAACGCACCTGCGAGTGTGGGACCGCAGGTGCTGCGCCGTAGAAGTGGCTCAGTGGTCGCAGAAGCGGATATGAGGAAGGGGGCCAGCAATCGCACCTACGTGACTACAAATGCAGATTTGGGTCGCAGGTGCGAGATGGAGTTTTTAAGTGAGCCCAACCGCAGAAGCGGTATCACAGATGCGATTGTTGGACCGCAGATACGGGATTTCTGGGCAGAAAATAGGAAGTTTCGAGGGTTTAGTTTCAAAAGTTGGAAATTCAATTTGGAGCTCGGGAGAGGGCGATTTTGAGAGGAAATTAAAGAGGAGATCAGTGGGTAACAATTCTTCAACCCTTTCTAGTTATATTCCATCAATTTATAGTTAGTTTCATCATTTAATTTCGGATTGGAGAGAAAAATTGGGGAAAAGTTGGAAGAAAGTTCTTAAACCTAAAATTCGACTTTTCACTGGGAATTTGACCTTAGAATTGGATAATTTTGGTATGCATAAACTCATGAGAGTATGAGGATTCTGAAAATACAGATTTTACCCGATTCCGAGACGTGGGCCCGAGGTGCATTTTGGTCATTTTACCGAATTTTGCATATTAACTTAGAATTTAATTGTAGAATCAGTTACTTGAAGTGTTATTTACATTATGCAATTGAATTGACTAGATTTGGGCCATTTGGAGTCGAATACTCATGGCAAGAACCTGATTTTTGAATTGATTTTGAGCTGGTTTAAGGTAAGTGCCTTACCTAACCTTGTGGGGGGACCTTCCCCTTAGGATTTGTATATTTGGTAATTGAAATACCTTTTACGTGAGGTGACGAGTGTCGTACTTATGCTAATTGTTGGAAATCCGGTTTTCATTAAGTAATTACTAGTATGTTTCCTTTCCTATTTTTATTACTTGCATTATTAAGCCTGTTGTTAGCTTAGGAAAGCATGTCTAAGTGACTTAATTGTTTTACTTGCTCAAACTGCCTTACCTGAATTGTGTGCAGCATGCTAAGCTAGAATTACTTGTTTGTCTTAATATGAAATTTGTCATTTCTAAATATTTTTCCTGTTGTTGCTGTATATTTACATTGGGACTACGGATGTGTGATTCTGGTAGCTCCCCCTTGTCTGTTTATTTTGGGACTACGGATGTGGGATTCCGGTAGATCCCCCTGCACGGTTATATGGAACTACGGGAATGCACCCGGTAGATTCCCCCAGTACTGGGTATTTATATTTGGGACTACGGAACGGGATTTCGGTAGATCCCCGCGCACTATGAGTTGGACTACGGGACAGGATCCCAGGAGATCCATTGGATATGTATATTTGGGACTATAGGACGGTATCTTGGGAGATCCCAAATTGTTATTCTGGTGTTGGACCATATTTCCATCTGTGTTTACCTTGTCTCTGTAATAGTTGTTGTTGCCCATTTATATGTGGTGTTACTTTTATTGCTGCACTTATTTACACTTTTCTATTCTACATTGTTGAACTTTATATTTTATTTAACCTTAGTAGGGCCTTGACCTTCCTCGTTACTACCCGACCGAGGTTAGGCTTGGCACTTACTGAGTACCGATGTGGTGTACTCATGCCCTTTATGCGCATGTTTTTCATATGCAGATCCAGGTACTGTGACTCAGTCCTATCACCCTTGAGGCGAGGTGACTGCTCCAGCGACATTGATGTATATTTGTCGCATCCGCAAACTGAGGAGTCCCTTTCTATTCTCTCCTTTAAGTATTAGCCCTTCTGTATTTCTTTTCCTTGTTAGATATTCTGGAGTTAGACATTGTTAAATATTCAAAGGCTTGCAGTTTCATGAGATTCCGTGTTTTGGGAAAGTGTATTAGTTTTGAGAAGTTGTATTGTATATGTCGAGCTGCATTTTAAATGTTGTTTCCTTCGGTTATTTTGACTTTTAATTATTTCTTCCGCAAGTTTCGTTTTTTTCCATATTTGTTAAGCTTACCTAGTCGTAGAGACTAGGTGCCATCACGACAGTTCACGGAGGGTGAACTGTGGTCGTTACAAGTTGATATCAGAGCTCTAGGTTCATAGGAGTCATGAATCACAAGACGGTTTATTAGAGTCTCGCTGATCGGTATGGAGACGTCTGTACTTATCTCTGAGAGGCTATGTAACTGTTAGGAAAATTCTACTTCATTTGATTTCCTTGTCGTGCGAGATTTTGACATCACAATTCTAAACTTCTGTCTTCTATTCTCTCACAGATGGTGAGGACACGCGCTACCCGAGATGATCAGGCACCCACACCCCCTACTGCAGCCGTTAGAGGCCAAGGCCGGGGTAGATGCCGAGGACGCGCACGTGGTGCACTAGAGCACCTATGCGAGCTGCCACCAAGGTACCACCAGCAGATCCAGCCGGAGCCCAGGCACCTGATATGCCTACTGCTACTACTACTCCAGGACTTTCGGAGACTTTGGCACAGTTCATGAGCATGTACACCACTTTGGCTCAGGCAGGGTTCCTTCCCCTTGCTGCAGCTACGTCTCAGGACGGGGGAGGAGCATAGACTCCCCCCGCCCGCACTCTTGAGCAGTAAGTGCATGTTGAGCAGGTCCCTGATATTATTCTTGTACAGCCTACAGTCTGAGATCAGCCCGAGGATAGGGCAGCGGTTTCCGAGGATGAGCAACTAAGGCTTTAGAGGTTCAAGAAGTACAAGCCTCCTGTTTTCAGCAGTCTAGCATCGGATGATGTTCTAAGATTTCTAGATGAGTGCTACTGCAATATTCATACCATGGGTATATCAGGATCGACGAGGTTTCCTTCACTACTTTCCAGCTTCGAGGAGCAGCCTATGAGTGGTGGTGCACCTATGAGTTAGACAGTCCAAATGAGGCTATTTTACTAACTTGGGCTCAATTTTCATATCTGTTCCTGAGAGAGTATATTCCTCAGATCCTCAAGGACGCGTGGCGCACAGAGTTTGAGAATTTGCGCTAGGGTACTATCACTGTCTCAAAGTATGCAGTCTGTTACACTAGTTTGGCTAGACATTCCCTAGCCTTGGTTTCTACTGTTCGCGAGAGGGTTCATCGGTTTATTAAGGGGCTTATTCCCAGAATTAGGTCTAGCATGGCTCGTGAGTTGGAGATGGATATTTCTTATCAGCAGGTAGTGAGCATTGCTAGGAGGATTGAGGGTATGCATTCTTGGGAAAGAGAGGAGAAAGAGGCCAAGAGGTCTCGAGAGTCGGGCCATTTCCCTAGTGCTTGTGCCCCAGTAACAGGTCATCATGGTAGGGTTTATATGAGTCGCCTATTCATTCAGCTCTTCCAGCAGTCAGTGGTATTCCAGCTCCTCCTATGCCTTAGGAGCCTTATTATGCGCCACCGGTATCTAGCGCGCCTCTTGCGTAGGGTGCTTTCAGAGGTCAGTCCAGCAGACCTTGCCCGAGCCAGTCAGAACCACCACATCCTCCTAGAGCTTGTTTTAAGTGTGGTAACACATGCCATATGGTGAGCTATTGCCCCAGACATGGGAAGGGTGCACCTCTATAGACTTCTCAGCCACAGTGTGCCTCGCAGAGTTCCCAGGCTATGGCTACAGCTCCAGTTGCTACCCCAACTGCTCAGCTAGCTAGAGGTGGACATCAGGGAGGTAGACGTCGCCCTAGAGGGGGAGGCCAGGCCAGATACTATGCCCTTCCTGCCTGTACCGAGGTTGTTGCCTCCGATTATGTCATCACAGGTATTATACTGTTTTGTCATAGAGATGCATCGGTTCTATTCGATCCAGGTTCCACTTATTCTTATGTGTCTTCTTATTTTGCTCTGCATTTGGGTGTATCTCAGGATTCTTTGAGTTCCCCTGTTTATGTTTCTACTCCTGTGGGAGATTTTCTTATTGTGGACCTTGTTTATCGGTCGTGTTTGGTTGATCTTAGTGGTTTTGATACCAGAGCCGATTTATTGTTGCTCAGCATGGTAGATTTTGACATTATCTTGGGCAAGGACTAGTTGTCGCCCCATTATGCAATCCTTGATTGTCACGCCAAAACCATGACGCTAGCAATGCCAAGTATACCACGTGTTGAGTGGAGGGGTACTTTAGATCACACTCCTAGTAGAGTTATTTCTTTTCTTAAAGCTCAACGTATGGTTGAGAAGAGGGGTGACGCGTATTTAGCTTATGTGAGAGATGTCAGTGCTGATACCTCTTCAATTGATTCAGTCCCAGTAGTACGTGATTTTCCTGATGTGCTCCCAACTGATCTTCTGGGCATGCCGCTTGATAGAGATATTGATTTTGGCATTGATTTGTTGTCGGGCACTCAGTCCATTTCTATTACTCTGTACCGTATGGCTCCTCCTAAGTTGAAGGAGTTGAAGTATCAGTTATAGGAATTGCTTGATAAGGATTTTATTCAGACCAGTGTATCACCTTGGGGGGCTCCTATCTTGTTTGTGAAGAAAAAGGATGGTTCTATGCGTATGTGTATTGATTATCGCCAGTTTGAACAAGGTTACAATGAAGAACCGTTATCCTTTGCCTCATATTAATAATCTGTTTGACCAGCTTCAGGGCACACAGGTGTTTTCTAAGATTGACTTGTGCTCAGGTTACCATCAATTGAAGATTCGGGAACTAGATATCCTGAAGACAACCTTCAAGACTCGGTATGGTCATTATGAGTTCCTTGGCATGTCATTTGGGCTGACCAATGCCCCAACAACCTTGATGCATTTGATGCACAGCATGTTCCGGCCGTATCTTGACTTGTTCGTCATTATGTTTATTGATGATATTCTGGTGTATTCCTGGAGTCTGGAAGATCATGAGCAGCACCTGAGGACTGTGCTTCAGACTTTGAGAGAGAAGAAGTTATATGCTAACTTCTCAAAATGTGTGTTTTGTTTGGATTCAGTGGCATTCCTAGGCCACCTAGTGTCGAGTGAGGGTATTCAGGTGAAAATAGAGGCCATGTAGAGTTGGCCCAGACCATCCTTAACTACAGAGATCTACAGTTTTCTCGGCTTGGCGGGTTACTACTGCCGTATTGTTGAGGGGTTTTCATTGATTGCAGCCCCTATGACCAGACTGACCTAGAAGGCTGCTCCGTTCCAGTGGACGGAAAAGTGTGAGGCAAGCTTTCAGAAGCTCAAGACAGCTTTGACTACAGCCCTAATTTCGATACTGCCTACAGGTTTGGGGTATTATACGATCTATTATGATGCCTCGAGGATTGGCCTCGAAGCGGTGTTGATGCAGGATGGTAGGGTAATTGCCTATGCGTCCAGATAGTTGAAGGTACATGAGAAGAATTATCCTGTTCAGGACCTTGAGTTAGCTGCCATTGTTCACGCCCTGAAGATCTGGCGACAATATTTATACGGTGTGCCTTGTGAGTTTTATACTGATCATCGGAGCTTGCAACACCTGTTCAAGCAAAAGGATCTAAATTTGCGCCAGAGGAGGTGGTTATAGTTGCTGAAGGACTGTGATATCACTATTTTGTAAAACCTGGGCAAGGCCAATATAGTGGCCGATGCCTTGAGTCGCCAGGCAGAGAGTTTGGGTAGTTCGGCTTATTTACCAGCATCAGAGAGGCCTATGGCGATGGATGTTCAGGCCTTATCCAGCCAGTTTGTGAGATTGGATCTTTCGTAGCCTAGTCGGGTTCCAGCTTGCGTGGTTTCTCGGTCTTCCTTATTTGATCGTATCAGGGAGCGTCAGTATGATGACCCTCATTTGCTTGTCCTCAAGGACAAGGTTCAGCATAGTGATGCCAGAGATGTGACTATTAGCGATGACGTTGTATTGAGGATGCAGGGTCAGATTTGTGTACCCAATGTTGATGGGCTTTGGAAGTTGATTCTGGAGGAGGCCCATAGCTCGCGGTATTTAATTCATCCGGGTTCTGCGAAGATGTATCAGAATTTGAGGTAGCACTACTGGTAGAGGCGGATGAAGAAGGACATAGTTGGATTTGTAACTCGGTGCCTCAACTGTCAGCATGTGAAGAATGAGCACCAGAGACCGGGTGGATTGCTTTAGTAGATAGAGATTCCGTAGTGCAAGTGGGAGCAGATCACCATGGACTTTATAGTTGGGCTCCCACGGACTTTGAGAAAGTTCTATGCTATTTAGGTGATTGTGGATTGGCTGACCAAGTCCGCTTACTTTATTCCTGTGTGTACTACTTATTCTTCGGAGTGGTTGGCGGAGATCTATATCCGGGAGATTGTTCGCCTGCATGGTATTCTAGTTTCCATCATTTCAGATAGAGGTACTCAATTTACATCACAATTCTAGAGAGTCGTTTAGCATGAGTTGTGTACTCGGGTGGAGTTGAGCACTGCATTTCACCCTCAGATAGATGGACAATCCGAGCGCACTATTTAGATTCTTGATGATATGCTCTGTGCCTCTGTGTTTGAGTTTGGAGGGTCTTGGGATCAGTTCTTTCCATTGGTGGAGTTTGCTTACAATAATAGCTATCAGTCCAGCATTCAGATGGCACCATATAAGGCCTTATATGGTAGGCGGTGTAGGTCCTCGGTGGGTTGGTTTGAGCCGGATGAAGCCAGATTATTGGGTACAGACTTGGTACAGGATGCTTTGGATAAGGTTAAGGTGATTCAGGATAGACTCCATATAGCCCAATCAGACAGAAGAGCTACGCGGACCAGAAGGTTTGTGATGTTTCCTATATGGTTGGAGAGCGGGTTCTGGTTTAGGTTTTGCCTATCAAGGGTGTTATGAGATTTGGGAAGAAAGGGAAGTTGAGTATGAGGTTTATTGGCCCTTTTGAGATATTGAGGCATGTTGGGGAGGTTTTTTATGAGTTTGCCTTACCTCCCATCTTGGTAGGAGTTCATCTGGTATTTCATATTTTGATGCTCCGGAGGTATCATGGTGATCCGTCGCATGTGTTGGATTTCATTTGAGTCCAGTTGGACAAGGATCTATCCTATGTTGAGTAGCCAGTGGCAATATTGGATAGGCAGGTTAGAAAGTTGAGGTCAAAGAATATTGCATCAGTAAAGGTTCAGTGGTGGGGTCAGCTGGTCAAGGAGGCGACCTGGGAGACCGAGCTGGATAAGCGTAGCCGTTACCCTCATCTTTTCACTACTTCAAGTATGTCTCTATGCTTGTTCGAGGATTAAGGAATGTTTAAGTGTAGAAGGATGTGATGATCAGGCCAGTCGTCTTAAGAATTTACGCCTCGATCCCCTATTAACTGCTTTTCCCGTATTTATTTCTTCTATTTTGATTTACCAGGATGTTCGTTTTTGAGTTTCGAAGAGTTTAGGAACACTTAGTCCCTAAATGAGAGCTTAAGTATTGGAAATTTGACCATAATTAGAGCAGTGTGAAGACAACCTTGAAATGGAAATCTGATGGTTCCGTTAGCTCCGTTGGGTGATTTTGGGCTAAGGGTCATGTTCGGATTGTATTTTTGAGGTCCGTAGCTAGTTTAGGCTTGAAATGCCGAAAGGTCGAATTTTGAAGTTTCTGGTCCGATAGTGAGATTTTGATCTGAGGGTCGTAATGTAACTCTGGAAGTTGTAGTAGCTCTGTAGTGTTGAATGTGATGTGTGTGCAAAATTTCAGGTCATTCAGGCGAGGTTTGATAGACCTTTTGATCCAAAGCGTATTTCTAGAGTTTTGGAGTTTTTAGGCTTGAAGTCATGGTTAATTCGTAGTTTTGATGTTGTTTTAGGTGTTTTAAGGATTTGTACAAGTATGGACAGTGGTATTAGACTTATTGGTGCTTTTAGTTAAGGTCCCGGGGGCCTCGGGATGATTTCAGAAGGTTGTTGGAAGGATTTTGGAGTTTGGAGTTGCAGCTTCAGCTGCTGGTTTTCTGCCATAACCGCACCTGCGAGTGTGGCACAGAATGAGCGGCACCGCAGAAACGGCTCAGTGGTCGCAGAAGCCTTCGTGCTTTACACTCTTCCTCACCCAAACAACAATCACAAAGTAATTTGGGCAAGAGAATCAATAAATATTTCAACAAAATCCCGGCAAGGGAACAATAGCATAACAACAATATCCCGGCAAGGAAATCAATATCACGAGTAATAACATCCTGGCAAGGAAGATAATATCAAAAGCAACAACATCCCGGCAAGAGAGACAATATCATAAACCTCTTCTCTTTTCCACAATTAATTCACAACTCAATTATCAACTTGAACCAACGCTCTACAATATTCAATTACCAATAATACTCCCACAAGCCTTGTTCAACAATAGAAATCATCATATAAAGCATGAACAATACGAAATAGAGTCACATTAATCATAGTATAAGACTCACGGACACGCTTGACAACAATATATAGATACTCATCACCATGCCTATACGTCGTACTCAACAATTAACACATAGCAAATAAGGCACAATTCCTAATCCCTCAAGCTAAGGTTAGACCAAATACTTGCCTCGATGCCACGAACACAATTCAAGCCTCAACTACCGCTTTACCTCTTGTTTCCACCACCAATTCGCTTGTATCTAGCCATAATTTACTTAACGATATCAATAAATGTTAAATGAATCAATTCTAATGCATGAAAATAGGTTTTATAAAGATTTCCCCAAAAAATCAAAAATCGACCCCGGGCGCACATGGTCAAAACCCGAGGTTCGAACCAAACCCGATTACCCATTCACCCATGAACCCAAATATATCATTTGTTTTGAAATCGGATCTCAAATCGAGGTCCAAATCCCAAAAAATTGAAAATTCTAATTTCTACCCAAAACACCTAATTTCCCCCATGAAAACCCTTGATTTTGAGTTAAAATCATGTGAAAAGATGTTACAGATTAAAGAAACTGAGTTAGAATTGACTTACAATCGATTTGGAGAAGAACATTTCTTTGGGAAATTGCTCAAGAGAGTTTAGGTTTTGAGAAAGTTTGAAAAATGAAGAATTTTCGGCTAAGTTATGATTTACACAAGTGCAGATATCACATTTGCAATGATATGTTCGCAAATGCGAACTCGCAATTGCGGCCAAGGCTTCGCAAATGCGAACTCACAATTGCGGCCAAGGCTTCACAATTGCGAAGGAAAGCCTGCCCTGTTAACCTCGCAAATGTGAAGGACCGTTCGCAAATGCGAACACTGTTGGATTCGCAAATGTGATTGGAAATGCGATGGTTAGTCGCAAATGCAAGCTCGCAATTTCGTAGCCTGCAGACCTGCAACACACCAGCAGTTTTCTTAAGTCAAATTTCACTCTGTGGTCTATCCAAAACTCACCCGAGCCTTCGGGGATCCAAACCAAACATGCACGCAAGTCCAAAAACATCATATGGACTTGCTCGTGCGATCAAATTATCAATATAACATCAACAACTGTGAATTAAGCCTCAAATTCGTGAAATCATTCAAAAACATCAAAATTTCCAATTTTCTCAAATCAAGATCCGATTTATACTAATTGGACTCTGATTCTTACCAAACTTCACAAATTCATCTTAATTTTTATTTCAAACTTGTACCGGGCTCCGGAACCAAAATAAGGGCCCGATACCATCAATTTCAAACATCTTTTCATTTCCAAAAACTCTTATATTTTCCAGAAAATAATTTTCTTTAAAAATTAATTTCTCGGGCTTGGGACCTCGGAATTCGATTCCGGACATACGGCCATCCCAAATTTTACTACGGACCCTACGAGACCGTCGGATCACGGGTCTGGGTCAGTTTACCAAGAATGTTGACCAAAGTCATATTTAATCAATTTTAAAAGTCAACTTCCTTATTTCACTTAGTTTTCACATAAAAATTTTCCGGAAACGCGTCTGGACTGCGCACACAAATTGAGGTAAGATAAAGAGAGGTTTTAAGGCCTCAGAACACAGAATTTACTTGCAACATAAGTGATGACCTTTTGGGTGATCACATTATCTTATTTCAGATTTTACTATTAGATTTCATCTTAGTAGCTCATGACCTTCGTGCTATCGGGCTTTGGGAGTTATAGGACTTTTCGCATTTGATATTGTTAAGTTAAGATGTGTTTATGCTTTTTCTACGTTATGTCAGCAGAGTGTCCTTTATTATTTTGTTTTGGTTGGTTATTAGTGTTGGTTTACCTATCCAATTGGGGTTAAGCACCACCATAGCTACTGGTAGGATTTTAGATCGTGATAGTATATTATAAAAACTTAAGTTATATATGTACATGAATAATGTAAATATTTTATTTTTAAATAGTAATTTAACTTGTTATAGAATGATAATTAAATTTTTATCATTTTATCGATTGATGTTTTCTCATATAAATTACTTATAATTACTTTATGTAATATAATTATCTTGTATAAATTTTCTGCACTAATAATATATAAAAGTTAAATCATTCAAATTAATGACTTGTGTATTATAAATTACACAATCATCAATCATTCTATCGTTTTAGTAGCTTCCTCCAAAATATACTTGTCACGACCCGGATTTTTTATCTTCGGGAGTTGTAATGGTGCCTACTAGTGAAAGCTAGACAAGCCATACATTCCAAATATTTTACCTTTTTCATTTTTAATCCTTTAACAATTGTGAATTAACATTATATAAACAGCGGAAATAATAAACGGAAGAATGAAATATAACAATTTAGCAATAATACCGATACCAATCCATAAACATAAGCTACCAGAACTGGTGTCACAATCTCACAAACTGTCTAGGAATACTACAAATAGGGGTCTGAAAGATAAATACAAGGTTGTTTCTGAAATACATAAAAGAAACAGTATGGAAAGATAGTAGGAGACACCAAGGCCTGCGGACGCCTGTAGGACTACCCCGGGTCGTCTGATGGACTGAAGGCAGCAACCTCACTGTGGTCCAAAAGTTGTAGCACCGGAATCTGCATACAGTGCAGAGTATAATATCAGCACAACTAACCACATTTGCTGGTAAGTGCCTAGTCTAACCTCGGCGAAATAGTGGCGAGTCTAGGACAAGACTATCAAATAAACCTGTGTAGTTAAATCATATACAACGAAAAATAAAAGCAAAAATTTACAGTTAAAGATAGGAGGGGGAAAACATATTACGGGAAAACAGGTAACAACAGAAAACCAATAGAATAATGTAAAGGAAGCCATAATTCAATTACCACCAAGAATCAAAAACTCAATAACACGTGCACGGCATCACCCTTCGTGCTTTTACTCTCATCCTCACCATAAAAATTAATAGAATAGGCACGGCATCACCCTTCGTGCTTTTACCTCACAAAATCATGGCACGGAATTATCCTTCGTGCATTGTCACTCATATCATGGCACGACATCACCCTTCGTGTTTTTACCTTACAATATCGGCACAGCATCACCCTTCGTGCATTAACATTCTCAAATGCATGCACAACATCACCCTTCGTGCTTTACACTCTTCCTCACCCAAGCAACAATCACAAAGCAAATTGGGCAAGGGAATCAATAATATCACAATAAAATCCCGGCAAGGGAACAATAGCATAACAACAATATCCCGGCAAGGAAATCAATATCACGAGTAATAACATCCCGGCAAGGAAGATAATATCAAAAGCAACAACATCCCGGCAAGAGAGACAATATCATAAACCTCTTCTCTTTTCCACAATTACTTCACAACTCAATTATCAACTTGAACCAACGCTCTACAATATTCAATTACCAATAATACTTCCAAAAGCCTTGTTCAACAATAGAAATCATCATATAAAGCATGAAAAATATGAAACAGAGTCACATTAATCATAGTAAAGACTCACGGGCATGCTTGACACTGACGTATAGATACTCGTCACCATGCCTATACGTTGTACTTAACATTTAACATATAGCAAATAAGACACAACTTCTAATCCCTCAAGCTAAGGTTAGACCAAACACTTACCTCAATGCGACGGACACAATTCAAGCCTCAACTATCGTTTTACCTCTTGTTTCCACCACCAATTCGCTTGTATCTAGCCACAATTTACTTAATGATATCAATAAATGCTAAAAGAATCAATTCTAAAGCATGAAAATAGGTTTTCTAAAGATTTTCCCAAAAAGTCAAAAATCAACCCCGGGTCCACATGGTCAAAACCTGAGGTTCGAACCAAAAACCGATTATCCACGAACTCAATTATATAATTTACTTTTGAAATCGGACCTCAAATCGAGGTCCAAATCCCCAAAATTTAAAAATCCTAAGTTCTACCCATAACACCCAATTTCCCCATGAAGATCCTTGATTTTCAGTTGAAATCATATAAAAAGATGTTATGGATTGAAGAAAACGAGTTAGAAATAACTTACAATTGATTTGGAGAAGAGTTATTCTTTAGAAAATCGCCCAAGAGAGCTTAGGGTTTGAGAGAGTTTGAAAAATGAAGAAAAATGCATCTAAGTCCTAATTCACTGGTTGCAGATGTCGCAATTGCGACCAGGGTTCGCAATTGCGAACCCCTTCAGGACCTGCTGCCTTCGCATTTGCGAGAAGTCAGTCGCATTTGCGACATCGCATTTGCGATAGAAGTGTCGCATTTGCGACCTAAGCCTGCCTAGGCTAGGTTCGCATTTGCGACACCTGGGTCGCAATTCCCATGCATGAGGACTTCGCAATTGCGAAGTCTGATCTCGCAATTGCGAGATAAGAGGCCTGGGCGAAATATTAGATACCGGAAACTTTTTCCTAAGTCCAATTTCACTCAGTGGCCTATCCAAAAATCACCTGAGCCCTTGGGGCTCCAAACCAAACATGCACGCAAGACCAAAAACAACATATGGACTTGTTCATGCAATCAAATCATCAAAATAACATCAACAATTATGAATTAAACCTCAATTCATTAAATCACTCAAGAACATCAAATTTTCGATTTTCTCAACTATAGGTCCGTTTTATACCAAACCAATTCCGATCTTTACCAAATTTTACAGATTCAACGTAATTATTATTTTAAACTTGTACCGGGCACCAGAATCAAGATACGGGCCCGATACCTTCAAGAAAATGCATCAATTCACTTATAAAAACCTTTATATTTTCCAGAAAATAATTTCCTTTAAAAATTCATTTCTCGGGCTTGGGACCTCGGAATTCGATTTCGGGCATACGCCCAAGTCCCATATTTTACTACCGACCCTATGAGACCGTCAGATCACGGGTCCGGGTCTATTTACCAAGAATGTTGACCAAAGTCAACTTTATTCAATTTTAAAAGCTAATTTCCTTCACAAAAAAACTTTTCGGAAACGCACCCGGACTGCTCACGCAAATCGAAGAGAGACAAGGATCGAAACACAGAATTTATTTATAACACAAGTGATGACGGTCATCACAGTTTCGAAATATTTCTGTTGATGTCAACGATCATTGTCGGCTAATGGAAAAAACAAGTACTGTCAGATTATGCAAGCATTAAGGTCTTGAAGAATGTTGATAGCCCACATATTTTGAAGATATTATTGGAGTCTTGTCAGTAGGAAAATGTCCTTAAACCAATATTTAGCATTTTTGGCGTCATGGTAAGGGTAATGATTGTAATCACACAAGCAAAAGACGTCACTAGATACAAGTAAAAACTTTTCTTTTAGTGCAAATCGAAGAATGCGGTGTGCATCCAACAAGGGAAGGAAAAGATTGGAGTGATTGAAAAGGAAACCAAAAAGATATGTTATTTTGGGTGCTTAACTACCAACTTGTGCCCTTTTTGAAAAATTGTAGCACCATGAGAATTCTGTGGAAGTTGTGTGAACATATTGGGTGGATTAACTCGGGCACATTTTCTCACCATTTGCCTTTTCTATTTAATTGAATCTACAAAAGTTCAAGAAAAAAAAAATCTACAAAAGTTGACTCATTCCATCCAAGAAAGCATCTCTATCCACCAATCCCTAGTTTTCTTGTTAACATCAGTCACCAGACAGTTCTTTTCTATTTTGTTTCTCTTTCTTTTCTTTCTCTGTACAGAGAGACTACACAATTGTGACAGGTTGACACTTAACCTTCGGATAGAGAGATTTTGCTTTATATGTGAAAAAAATAATGTTAATTTTTTGGAATAATATAGAATTCTCTAGAATATCCTAGTTTAGTATCCTTAATATTTATCTAGTGGACATATCTAGATGTTCTAGAATGTTGCGGGAAGATAAAACATATTTAGATATTCTAGAGTGTTTTTAGAAGATAAAATTGC
The DNA here is from genome assembly GCF_000715075.1 of Nicotiana tabacum. Lineage (NCBI taxonomy): Eukaryota > Viridiplantae > Streptophyta > Magnoliopsida > Solanales > Solanaceae > Nicotiana > Nicotiana tabacum. The sequence continues at coordinate 78,113,099 of NC_134089.1, read as the reverse complement.
TAGAATCTTCTTTGTACATTATCTAGAATCATATCTAGAATCATCCATAGACTAGTATAAATAGGGGATATCTTGTTCATTTGTAATTAAGCCAAAATCAAGAAAGTCTTCTTTCCTAAATAAGTTCTCTTATCTAAAATCTATCTTCTCTTTTCAAGCTTCCTCTTCTTTAGTTGAATCCTTCAATCTTGGTTAACGATCTTGGGCTAGTAGAAGGTCTCCGAATAATGCTCTTCTTCTGCTATTCTTTACATGGTATCAGAGCCATAAGTCGGCTTCTGGATTTCAAGGTCGGGTTAGTGGTTGATTCAACTGGTTTCTCTAAATGGATTTGGGTGGTCGTGCTAATGGACTGGGGATTGAGTTATTGAACCAGTCCAACTACAAGGTATGGAAGACTTGTATGGAGTCATACCTTGTTGGTGAGATTTGTGGAAAGTTGTCAATGGGAGTAACACAAGTCCTCCTGCTGACGCATCGAAAAATAGCAATGCACGTAAGAAGTGGAAACAGGTTAATGCTAAGGCGGAGTTTATCCTAAAGAGGTCCATCTCTCATAATTTATTTGATCATATTATAAGGTGTAAATCAACTTATGAAATATGGAGGACCTTCGATCGGCTGTTCAACAAGAAGGATGAAGTTCGGCTACAGATTTTGGAGAATGAGTTAGTTTACACCACTCAAGGTAGTCTCTCGATCGCTGAGAATTTTTTGAAGGCTAAAAATCTGTGTTCTGAAATTTCTCTATTGAATCCGGACGAGGCTATCTCTGATGCACGAATAAGAAGAATTATTATTCGTGGCTTAGAGCCAGAATATATTCCCTTTGTTACATCGATTCAAGGATGGCTTCAACAACCATCTTTGGAAGAATTTGAGAATTTGCTATCGTCACAAGAGCTATTAGCCAAACAGATGGCTGGTGTATCTATCAAAGAAGGGGAAGGAAATACTCTTGTCACCGATAAGAGGAACTTTAAAGGGAAATCAAGAGATAGCATGCACTTTCAATCCTCAAGTGGTTCGAGCTCGCCAGAAAAGAAGGGGGAGTTTTCCAGCAACGGTAAAAAGCCTTTAAAATGTTACCGTTGTGGCAAAGTCGGCCACATAAAAAGATATTGTCGAGCCAAAGAGAGCAATATAACTCAAATCGAGGAAGTTGCTGAAGAAGAAGAAAAAGAAGAAGATTGGGGAAAGTGCTTCACAGCGGAGACTCGAGCAATAAATGCCATGGCTTCCATAAATTTTGAAAGAGACTGGATTGTGGATTCAGGATGTGGGCACCATCTCACTGGAGATCAATCCAAATTCTCCACCTTTCACGAATACAACAGATATGATGTCATTGTTTCAGCAGATAATATAGTCCATAATGTGGAGAAGGAAGGCACTGTTGTGATCAACGAGAAGCAAAAAGCTACTATCACCCTCAACAGTGTCTTTCACGTTTCATGTATGAAGAAAAATCTATTTTCAGTTGCAAATGCTGTAGATGCTGGAAACTATTTGCTATTTGGCCCACGTGATGTGATGTTCCTCCGAAATATTAATGTACTGAAGGCAGATATCGTTCACTCCCGTAAGAGAGTTAACGATTTATATGTCTTATCTGCCTCTAGTTCATATATTGAGAATATGAGTAGCAATGATAATACACATCTTTGGCATGCTAGACTTGGACATCTAAGCATGGATAAATTAAAAGCCATGGTAAAGTTGAATATAGTAAAAGTTTTGCCTAACTTAAGAAATTTTGATTGAGGAAAGGTTTGTGAAGGATGTCAATATGGAAAGGCACATCGTCTTCCATTTGATAGATCCTTGTCAAGGTGCAATGCCCCACTAGAACTTATTCACAATGACTTGATGGGGCCAATGAGAACTCCTTTATTTTCAGGCTACTCTTATATGCTAATTTTCATTGATGATTTTACTAGATTCACTTGGATTTATTTTGTGAAGCACAAGTCAGAAGTTTTCAGTAAGTTTGTGGAGTTCAAAGAAACTGTTGAAGGTGAACTTGATTCCAGAATAAGGCGGCTACGAACTAATAATGGCGGTGAGTTTACATCAGATGAGTTTCTTTCCTTTTGTCGTCAGCATGGCATTAAAAGAGAGCTGACATGCGCTGATATGCCACAGCAAAATGGAGTGGCTGAAAGGAAGATCCGACACTTAACTGAGACATGTAAGAGTTGGCTTCATGCCAATAATTTAGCTAGAGCCTTGTGGGCTGAAGGTATGAAATGTACAGCGTACGTGATTAACAGGATGCCGCTTTCTCCAAATAATATGAAGTCTCCCCATGAATTAATGTTTGGAGAAAAGCCTAGCGTGAAACACCTTAGGGTTTTTGGCTCTATTTGTTATGTTCACATTCCGGATTCTCAAAGGAGCAAGTTAGATGCCAAGGCAAGGAAATGCATCTTTGTCGGATATGATGAAAGGAAAAAGGGATGGAAGTGCATGGATCCTAAAACTCATCTCTTTGTTTTCTCAAGGGATGTCATATTCGACGAAGTGTTTTTGTATTATGGAGCTGCATTGGATGGAGCGAGTTCAAAAACCTTAAATAATGGAGATTTAAGCTTGTCCATTGCAGGTGCTTCTCTAGATAATACAAGTGCCGAGAAGTTAAGAGAAAGGGGGAGTCCTGGACCTCAACAACATGAAAACTCAACAAGAAGATGATTCAAGTGGTTCATGAAGGACAAAAAAAACTATTATCAAGCCAGCTCGCTTTAGAGATAAAAATTTTGTCAGTACGTATTCCTGTTTCTTTGCAGGACCAATTGATGATGAAGAACCTTCCTCATTCGAAGAAGCTAAAGCAGTCAAAGAATGGGAGCTTGCTATGGATGATGAAATGGAGGCTCTGATGAAAAATCAAACTTGGAGCATTGTACCAAAGCCGAAGGATGTACAACCCATTTCTTGTAAATGGGTTTACAAAATCAAAAGAAGAGTCGATGGCAGCATAGATAGATATAAAGCAAGGCTAGTTGCTCGGGATTTTTTTCAAAAGTATGGTGAAGATTATGAAGAAACCTTCAGTCCGGTGGCTAAGATGATCTCTTCCGAGTTGTGCTAGCCTTGGCAACCACACATAATTGGAAGTTATGGCAACTTGACGTGAAGAATGCTTTCTTATATGGAGAGCTTGACAAAGATATTTATATGGAGCGGGGAGTGTGAAAAAAATAAAGTTAATTTTTTTGGAATAATATAGAATTCTCTAGAATGTCCTAGTTTAGTATCCTTGATATTTATCTAGTGGACATATCTAGATGTTATAGAATGTTGTGGGAAGATAAGACATATCTAGATATTCTAGAGTGTTGTTAGAAGATAAGATTGCTAGAATCTTCTTTGTACATTATCAAGAATCATATCTAGAATCATCCAGAGGCTAGTATAAATAGGGGGAATCTTCTTTCCTAAATAAGGTCTCCTATCTAAAATCTCTCTTCTCTTTTCAAGCTTCCTCTTATTTAGTTGAATCCTCTAATCTTGGTTAACGATCTTAGGCTATCAGAAGGTCTCCGAATAATACTCTTCTTCTGTTATTCTTTACATTATATTCCATCCGTTCACTTTTACTTGTTCATTGTTGACTTCACACACCCCTTAACAAATAATAAATGTAGTACATAATTTACCATGATACTTATATTAATTGGTGTATAATCTTAATGGATTTAGAAAATGATTTGGAATAAGTAATTAATGCTCAACGCAAAACAGGAAAAATAAATTATTTTTCTCTTGATATGCGAAAGTGGACAAGTAAAAGTGAAAATCTATTTTTAGAACAATGGGCAAGTAAAAGTGAACGGAGGGAGTAACTAGTTCATGTAATAAGGACTATAAATAACTAAACTATTTCCCAAACAACTAATTATTGAAGCTAGTTGTTCTTACATAATGAAAAAAAAGAGGTCTTGGCGCAACAGTAGAAATTATCGTTATGTGATCAAGAAATTACGAGATTGTCACACCTCCTTTTTCCGGCACCGCGAGGTGCGTAGGGAGTTTTTTCCAATTAAAGGACAGTCGAAACGGGATTGGTTTAATTATTTCAGAGTCGCCACTTGGGAGATTTAGGGTATCCCAAGTCACCAATTTTAATCCCGAATCGAGGAAAAGAATGACTCTATATTATAGTCTGCGTACCAGAAATCTGGATAAGGAATTCTGTTAACCCGGGAGAAGGTGTTAGGCATTCCCGAGTTCCGTGGTTCTAGCACGGTCGCTCAACTGTTATATTCGGCTTATTTATCTGATTTTTAATACAATTATGAACCATGTGCAAATTTTATCTTTTACCGCTTTATTATTATAATTATTATTTTTTTTAGGAATGTGAACATCGCTTAAAACATATCTTTGGATTGTGTCACATGAAATGCACCCACAATACGAAACATATTTTATTTGATGTTTTAGGATTTAGATTTGGGTCGCATGAAATGCGCATCCGAGTTTAAGAAGGTAAAATTAATTAAATCGCGCCTAAAGAGTCTAACGCGTCATCATCTTTGGGGAAGGAAGTGAAATTCACTAAACAATCCATCCCTAATTCTAAGTAATTTTTTTTAATAATTAAATAAATAAATGAGAATGGAGAATCCTATACATTTGTATTATTTACATCTATTTATTTTTAGCGAACTCCTTTAATAATATCCCTAATGACTACCTTTTTATTATTACTAAGTTTTTTTATAAATATAAAATCAATATCTACATTCTTGAAAATGACATATTAAATAGAAGAGAAAAACAAATATTAGCAGAAAATAATAAAATTATAATCATAGATACAACATGGAATTATCGAAAAGTAAAAATAAAAAAAAAATAAAAAAACTAATTATCCCATAGTTGGATTAAAATTCAAATTGTTAGTAAGACTATCTATTTATTTTTAGCGAAATCCTTTAATAATATCCTTTAATGACTACCTTTTTATTATTACTAAGCTTTTTTTATAAATATAAAATCAATATCTACATTCTTGAAAATGACATATTTAAATAGAAGAGAAAAACAAATATTAACAGAAAGTAATAAAATTATAATCATAAGTACAACATGGAATTATCGGAAAGTAAAAAAATAAAAATAAAAAAAAACTAATTATCCCATAGTTGGATTAAAATTCAAATTATTAGTAAGACTTAAGCTTATTGAAACTAATTATTTGCAAATACTGAAAATTGAAAGAAATAAAAATAAAAACTTGAGTACTAAATCATATTTCTAAAAATTTAAACAATTTAACATTAACTAACTTTGTTTTAATTCATCATGTCCTAATACTTGTTTGCAAACTAATTCATGTTATAACTGAAATTGACTACATGATTCGGATTAACTTATCGTTGACGAAAAACCTTATGAATAAGGAACTTAGTTAATTTTTGCCAAAATGATTCAATAACGCCATTTTTACGTTATTTCTTCTATTTTTTTTATTTAAACAATTTTAATTAATAATCAGGCTTAACTATATTTCCTAATAATCTGGTAAAGGCGTTATTTAATACGTCGCTATAATATGCCTAGTTATGCCGATGACAGTGATTTACAGAATAATAATACATGAATAACCTAAATACAATACAAAAATTAAATTAAACTAAATTAAAAATTTAACACTCCATTCTTCATTTCAGCTTACAAAATGCCAAAATTACAGTTGTGTACCTGATATTGTCAATATAAGAAGAAGAAAGTCAGCAACGTAATACGTAACACAGCAACAGCAACAATAACCAGCAATAACCAGTCAACGAAAATCCCAGTGACAGCTTTGAAAAATTCAAAATAAAATCCAGGAATGCCGAAAATAATGGACAGAAACCAAAGGAAATTTTCAGATTTTTGAAAGGCTAGTTAATCTTCAACCCTTAATTTCTACACCTGTATACCAGAATATTTCTCAGGTGTGTACTACTTTCTCTTATAATTTTTCAAATTTTTTTTTTCTTTGTATGTTTTTCTTTTCTTGAGAGTTTCAATGTTTTTTTTTTTCGGAATAGATGTTCAGCTTTTTTTTCAATCTCTTTTTTTCTGTCTGTATTTCCTCTCCCTTTTGTGTTCAAGACTTCACATATATATATCCCATCCCATAAATCAATTAAAATCAATCCCTTTCTCTACCAAACCCATTATCTTCCCACTCATCCCCATTACATTAAATAAATATATCACACCACCCCATTATATTTTGTCCCCCATGCCTTATTTAAAATAATACAAGATTCCCCTTTAATTTAAATCTTGTCCCCCCTTTATATTAAATAATCATATCACAACCCACCCCATTTCATTTTGTCCCCCATGCTTCAAATAAACAATTACAAAATGTACAATTCCTAAACTACCCCTTCCGATCCTACTGAAATTACCAAACTACCCCTGAACGTATTACAAATTTACCAAACTACCCATCAGCTATAACACATCAATTAATCAAACTTAACCAAAATATAGACAATATGATCAATTTCTAACAATGTTCAAACAACAATATGAACATGGATGAACATCATAACAACAATATCACATGAACATGATTTTAACAACATTTCAACAACAAATCACATGAACACAAATTGAACAACAAAGAACAACTAAAATTTGATTGAACAATATTTTGGCAACAAACAATTCTATTTTCGGATTCAACAACAACAACAAACAAAGTATGAAGATTTCTAAATTCAATCATATTGAACTTAAAATCAACTCTAACAATATTACAACCAACAATTCCTATATTAAACTTAAACAACAAGATTATGAGACAAATTCAAGAAATAATCATAAATGATAAACAAGAAATCAAACTATACAAATTTCGGATTCAAGAACAATCAAACAAAGTATGAACATGAATTGAATCTATTTTAAGACAACAAACATGACGGATTAAACGATTAAAGCAATATATTCCTTTAATACAACTAAATTCTTTAAACAAATAACAAGATCGACGAAGAAACAATTATGAACTTAAACTTGAACTTAACAATATTAACAATTTCTAACAATACATACACATGAAACAAATTGAAGAAATAGTTGATTAAATTTCAATTTGAATCTAACAAACAATCAAACTAACAAATACTTACTTAAACAATAATACAAACATGAAATAAACATGAAAACAACTAATTAAACTTTTATTTTGAAATCTGAAAATTAATTTAACAAACAACATGAACATGAACAAAACAAAAAAAAATCAAATATCTAACCATAGACATGAACAAAGCAAACATTCGCCGATTTTAGATTCGAAAAATATCAAAACAAAATAACAGACGAAATAAAATTTAAAAACTACTAACCGGATTGAAACGACAAACAACGAGCAAACAGACAATGAATCTTGACGAACCTCGACCAAAGCTCAAACCAACGATGAATAAAATGAGCAGACGACGATGAACTTGGCCATGGAAGCAACGGAGACGCGACAGAAAGCGATGGACAATGATGAACGGAGGCAGCTGGAGCTTCGACGAGCAGCATGAGCTTCAACGAGCAGCAGTAGCTTCGACGAGCAGCAGTAGAAGAAGGCTGAAGCAGAAGCAGCGGGGAGCAAAATGGCTGCGTCAATGGCGGGTCCGGGCAGCAGCTGCGACGGAGAAGCAGCATCGTGGTCTTCTTGGTCGATGACGAAGCAGTGGCGACGGGGAAGATGAAAGCAGATATCGCAGCAGCATGAAGTGAGGAAGAAGCAGCAACAACGTGGGTTACACCATAACGAAGACGATGAAGCAAAGGCAACGATGGTTATAGCTCGACGAAGATGATGAAGCCAAAACAACGATGGTGTTCTGGTGGAGCTGGGGACGGCATGGTCGCAACTGAGGATGACAGGCGAAGCTATGGGAGGCAGCCATGGATGGGGTGTGAGGAAAGCTTGGAGAAGAAGAAGCAAAGGGAAGGGGGGGCGGATGTGTTCTTTAGGTTTTTTTAGGGTTTTTGTTTTTTTTTTCTTTTGTTTTGTTTTGTTTTTGTTTTTGTTTTGTAAAAATGAAAGACAAAAAGGGGGTTTGGGTCTTTTGGGTTATGGACTGGGTCGACCCAGTTCGAAATGGACTGGGTCGTAGGGAAGATTGGGCCATTTTTTGGGCTTATGGCTTAAATTTGAAGAAGAGGCCCAATTCCGACTTTCTTTATATTTTCGCTCTTTTTTCTTCTTTTATTTCTCTAAAACTAAATTATAAAAATACTTAAACTATTATTAAGAATTAAATTAAGTTATAAAAGCGCAAATTAACTCCCAATAATAATTAACGCACAATTAAGTAATAATTAAGCATAAAATTGTATATTTGGACATTAAATGCTAAAAATGCAAACGATGCTTATTTTTGTAATTTTTAATTTTTTGTAAACAAATTTAATTAATAACAATTATAGAATTAAATCCTACATGCAAAATGCGACATATTTTTGTATTTTTTATTAATTTAGCAAATAAACACGCACAGACAACTACAAATAATTATTCAAAATATCACAAAAGTGCACACCAAAGAAAATCATTTTATTTTTGAATTTTTGGGAGTAATTCTCATATTGGGCAAAAATCACGTGCTTACAGCTGCCCCTCTTTGCCCGAAGACACGAAGGGTTTTCGTGCAAAGATAAAGCGAGCGATTTTTTGCCCATCCGAGTACTCCGTGTGAAGCATTTTTTGAAAAAGATTTGACCGAACCTTTGCTTCAAAGGTTTCCTACATATCCTGGGCTAAACAGGAATCAGGTCAATGTAGTTCGGGAAGTTTTTGGTAGCTGGGACTACCGTGAGACTGCGATGTTACTGCTGTTGCATGCTGTTATCACTGCTTACCGATCTCCTTGTTACACCGTGCTTAAAAGAAAACAAGAAGCTAGGCTAGACTAAAATTTGTTCTTGTTGCCTTGCTTTCTTGTCGGCTTGTGTTTCCTCCGGTGCTTTTCTTCCGATGCTTTTCTTCCTTTTGACACATGGACTTGAGTTTATGCTGGGACCTCTTGTTGCAACCTTCTGCTTCCCGGTGCTGGGGATTTTATTGTTTACTGCTGGGGATTCCTGTGGTAACCTTCCGCCTTCTGGTGGGGTTACTGATTCCAAACTCTGTAATACAAGACTAAAAAGTTGCTTCAATGCAAAATTATGAAATGTATGCCCGTATTATACTGGTGGGCGACCTAGAGCTGAAAGTATTCCCGCATTTTACTGGTGGGCGACCTAGAACATGAATGTATTCCCGCATTTTACTGGTGGATGACCTAGAACTGAAATGTATTCCCACATTTTACTGGTGGGCGACCTAGAACTGAAATGTATTCCCGCATTTTACTGGTGGGCGACCTAGAACAGAAAGTATTCCCGCATTTTACTGGTGGGCGACCTAGAACTGAAATGTATTCCCGCATTATACTGGTGGGCGACCTAGAACTTAAAAGTATTCCCGCATTCTACTGGTGGGCGACCTAGAACTGAAATGTATTCCCGCATTTTACTGGTGGGCGACCTAGAACAGAAAGTATTCCCGCATTTTACTGGTGGGCGACCTAGAACTGAAATGTATTCCCGCATTTTACTGGTGGGCGACCTAGAACAGAAAGTATTCCCGCATTATACTGGTGGGCGACCTAGAACTTAAAAGTATTCCCGCATTCTACTGTATGGGCGGGCTCCCAACTTCAATGCTAACTTAGGAGGAAATGCGTCTCCTATGGGTAAACTAAACTTAGGAGGAAATGCGTCTCCTATGGGTAAAAGTAAATTTAGGAGGAAATACGTCTCCTATGGGTAAACTAAACTTAGGAGGAAATGCGTCTCCTATGGGTAAACTAAACTTAGGAGGAAATGCGTCTCCTATGGGTAAAACTAAACTTAGGAGGAAATGCGTCTCCTATGGGTAAAACTAAACTTAGGAGGAAATGCGTCTCCTATGGGTAAAACTAAACTTAGGAGGAAATGCGTCTCCTGTGGGTAAAAGTAAATTTAGGAGGAAATGCGTCTCCTATGGGTAAACTAAACTTAGGAGGAAATGCGTCTCCTATGGGTAAACTAAACTTAGGAGGAAATGCGTCTCCTATGGGTAAAAGTAAATTTAGGAGGAAATGCGTCTCCTATGGGTAAACTAAACTTAGGAGGAAATGCGTCTCCTATGGGTAAACTAAACTTAGGAGGAAATGAGTCTCCTATGGGTAAACTAAACTTAGGAGGAAATGCGTCTCCTATGGGTAAAACTAACCTTAGGAGGAAATGCGTCTCCTATGGGTGAAACTAACTTAGGAAGTGCGTCTCCTATTGGCAGAACTAGACTTAGGAAGTGCGTCTCCTATTGGCAAAGGCGTGGAATGTATTCCCTTGTTATACAGGTGGGCGCCTAAAATATGCAATAGACAGACAAGAAAAGTATTCCTTTCGTTATTCAGGTGGGCGCCTGGCTTCAACAACAACTTTGAAAATAAAATCCTATTCGAGGGCGGATGAACCCAAATTATCCTATTCGAGGGCGGATGAACCCAAAATATCCTATTCGAGGGCGGATGAACCCAAAATATCCTATTCGAGGGCGGATGAACCCAAAATATCCTATTCGAGGGCGGATGAACCCAAAATATCCTGTTCGAGGGCGGATGAACCCAAAATATCCTATTCGAGGGCGGATGAACCCAAAATATCCTATTCGAGGGCGGATGAACCCAAAATATCCTATTCGAGGGCGGATGAACCCAAAATATCCTATTCGAGGGCGGATGAACCCAAAATATCCTATTCGAGGGAGGATGAACCCAAAATATCCTATTCGAGGGCGGATGAACCCAAAATATCCTATTCGAGGGCGGATGAACCCAAAATATCCTATTCGAGGGCGGATGAACCCAAAATATCCTATTCGAGGGCGGATGAACCCAAAATATCCTATTCGAGGGCGGATGAACCCACAATATCCTATTCGAGGGCGGATGAACCCAAAATATCCTATTCGAGGGCGGATGAACCCTAAATATCCTATTCGAGGGCGGATGAACCCAAAATATCCTTAAGACTTGAAAATGTCTTACCTCGAATACTTGCTGGGGATAACACTGTTGGGGAATTATTTACTTACCTGTTGGGGGGTAAAATGTTATCAGCTGGGGATAACGCTGTCGAGGCTAACACTGTTGGGGGATTCTGATTCTTTCAGAACTAGTGCTTCACTGAGCTCAAGTTTCATCCCTTTGCTGGGGAACAACTTCCTCCATAGAACTTATTATGTTGGGGGCAACACTGGTTCTAAGACCACTTCCCTTGAGACTGGCATTATCTTTATTCTTTCCCGCATGGGTACCTGACTTCCAGAAAATTTTCTAAGCGGAAGGAAAATGTTCTTCCCCAGTTTGATAATATCCCTTGCGGCATGCATTTCTGGCATCAATGCCATTTCCTTTACCTGTTTCAAATCAAACAAAATTTGTTAGTTTAAAACATGGTGGTTGGTTGTGATACCCCTACTGGGATGACTTTTCCCTTTCTCCTTCCTTGCTCTGCGTTCCACAGCTTGTTGGGGATGATATTATGTGCTGGGGATAATCCCTTCCTGCTGGGGATATCCGTCTTCTTTTGTGACATAACTCGGAAGCTGGCATTTCCCTAACCTTTTAGTCCTAGTATGAATTTCCCAAATCATGCTCATTGCTCTCCTTGATTTGCCCACTGGCTTTGGCCTTGAGGTTTATAACTTTGGTTTTGGCAAGGATATCCCTTTTGACACTCGTCAATCCTTTTGTCAATTCCCTTTTGCTGGGGATATTTTCTTGACACTGGCCTCGCGCTTGTTCCTCGCTGACTACACCATTTGGATGCACTAGTCAGATCTCATTTTGTATAATTGGGAAGCTGATGACATATTTTGAAGTCATTTCATACTTGTTCTGACCGGACAGACTCTATTGGGGAAAATTTTTTATGAAAGGAGAAAGATAAAAGATACAAAACAAAAGACAAAGGAAATGATGACTCTTTTACAAAAGAAACTATAAATAAAAACCTATCAAACGCAGATACCGACTCTAATGGCCATGACATGCGTATGTGGCCTATCCTCTACCGTCAATCATCTTTCAAGATCTTCAATTGGCGATTCCCCATTGGATTCTTAATCTTATTCGACTTGTAGTGCCCAAAGGGTTTTCACTATCAAGTCTCTCTCATTTTTTGTTCTTCTCTCAGCTTTCATCGCCTTATGGTGCCTGTGAAGGTTTTCACCGATATGACTCTCTCATTTGTATCACTTTCCAGCTGGGGATTTGGAGTGTTTCCGGTATGACTCTCTCTGCTAGAGATTAGAGTCCTTTCTGCTGTGGAACAGAATGTTATGTTCGCCGGTAAGACTCTCATTTGTCTGACTTGGCATCTTTTGAAGACTGGTCAGAAGGTCTTTCTTTGGACCGTAATGTGGGTTTTGGATAGGGCTAGAAAAAAAAGGGTATTAAAGGCTCAAAAATGCATTAATTCTGGGTTATTAGTTACAACTTTCGGAACTAGATTTATTTACCACAAACGCAACTTTTGCCCCAGTTTCTTGCTTGGGGATATTTTACTTGATTGATTTATATTTTTTCAAAACTATGACCGAGCCGTGAAGCGCCTACGTATCCTCTTTGAGGAATCGGGTCAAACGTAGTTCCCAATTCCTCTTTTTTCATTTGACTTTCATTTGACTTTTTTTTTTGTTACCATTTTTCTTTTCTTTTCTTTTTCGTTTTGTTGTTTTTTTTTTTCATGTTTTCATGCCATGCTCGCGTTTTCTAGTCGTTTTTACTGATTCCGAACGAGGGGTATGAAAGAAAAATAAGTAAGGCTCAAAAAGGGGTAACGAAGGATAAAGTGTTTAGGTAGCAGAACAAAATGCCTTCGTCATTCCAGTCTTCAAAACATGCCAAATGCAAACAACACAACAAACAATAGATTTATAGTCTCTTCCGACGGTGCTGGGCTTGACAATTATGTTAAACATATGTTTGTTCATTTGTCACTTCTAAAGCACCGTTGGGCGACACTCTCATTCTCTTTTATTATGAACGACCCTCATGCCAATTTAGGCGAATCTTTATTTAACGGTTTTCTTTGTGTTTGCCCCAGTTCCACATGACTCGGGCTCCAAATAATCTCAAACCGTTCTTATTTCCTTTAAATGCTTTGATCACCTTCTCAGGGTTTTATGATTAACTTTTAAGACTAGGCCCAAACTGGGTGCGCATGTCATGTCCCTAGAATCGGCATTGAACAAAAATGATAAAAGGACTAAACAAAAAGATGACTGGAAATAATAAAAGACCGGATTTTGTATTAGACTACCGGTGAAATGGTTTAAATAACAAAACAAACAAAACAATCCAGAACAAAATCCTAAAACAAACTGGACAAGACAACATCCGACTTATAACCCTAATAATCCGAACAACAGAAATGACAACAAAATGAGCCACCACAAGCTTCTCTCTTGCTGACCAAGGAACAAAACGTCCTCCCACTTTATCAAAATTGGCATTTTAGCCACTGAGCTTTGCATCAATACTGCCGAGACCATTACCAGCTTCAATCTCATCAACCTCCGTCGGCAAGTTCTCGAGGGGGTTCGAGTGCTCCATGTCACTGTTATTAATCACAACCCGCCCTTCTCGGATCATTTTCTCTACTTCCCTTCTCCAACTATGACAGCTCTCAATGTTGTGCCCTATGACATTGGAGTGGTAGGCGCATCGCGCTGCCGGATCAAAGCTCCTTGCAAGTGGATTTGGAGTACATGCGGGGAGTGGTTCAATCGAGCCAGCATGCCTTAGCCTTTCAAACAGACTGGCATAAGATACCCCGATAGGGGTGAGAGCCTTTTCTCGTTTCAGCAACCTCTTCATTCTTGCATGTTGACAGGGCCGGAAACCTGATCCAGATGGATTTTGGTAGGCTTGTATGGGTGGGTAAGCATTTCGTGGAGTCGGGTACCTGGGAAGTGAGGTATGGCTTTTGAGGTCACGGGGAAAGAAGTGGTGTTGGGGAGCGGAGAAACATTGAAGAGTGATGGAGCTACTCGGATAGCTGGGAAAGCTGCCATAAATGGGTTGGGATGAAGAGTATGGAGAATCTTCCATTATGGTGTTGGGTGCTTGGGAAATGACCGAGTTCAAGAGTCTTGGCGGTGGAGGGGGTGGTGCTTTTCCCGTTATCCATGCCTGATACATGTCTGCCACATGCTGTCTCAGCATTTTCACTTCTTCTACCAACCTGTTGTTCTGTTCGACCAATTGTTGTCGGTCATCAGTACCGATCCACTCGGTTCTGCGGTTCTGAGCCATTGTCCTTTGATTTTGCTTTGCAGGGAGGAGTTACCACAACCAACCACTTTCTATATATGGACACATCAAAGGGAAGCCATCACGTTAGTGTTAGGGCATTGGACAGACAATCATGTATCAGAGATACAATGTACCTAAGCAGTTAGACAATTGTGCCCCCTGAAAATCTTCCACACTCTCTTTTATTTATTTATTATTATATTTTTTTTATTTTTTTTTATTTTGGTGGTGGTCGAATCTTATGGAGATTGCCTACGTATCATGACCCCGCATGAATCAGACCGAGCGTAGTTCAGACCCAATAAAAGATAAACAATGCTAAACATTTTTTTTTCAATTTTCATGTTAAAACAAACTGAGTTTCAAAGGTTTGAAGATGACCTACAAGCTGAAAAATCAAACAACCCACATATTCTAATTAAAAGATTTACAAATGGCCAATTTCTTTCCCCGTTTGACAAATGCAACCAAACGGTTATTTTTGCAAATGTGGCCCCTTCCGACTTTCACATGAATTTGAGGCCGGAGAGGATTATTTTATGACACTTTACACAATTGTCCATTCTTTTACGAAAATAACCTTTCGACAACTGACAGATACTCTAAGGTTATTTCGGCAAGAACGGTTCAAGACGCGGCCGAAGTTGGCTCGGGTTATTTTGACTAAAAAAAATCCAAACGGTATTCACCTGACCGCTGACTCTTTTTTTTTCTTTTCAAATTATACTAAAAACCTGATGTTGCAAACACGGCCCTTCAGCGCCTCGGGGACGAAGATTTATAGGGCTGTGTGGGTCAACTAGACCAAAATCCTAAACAGGACCCAAAAAAAGTGGCTGTTTATGCAAAGTCAGCCTTCCGGCGTCCCTCTCGGGAACATTCGGCTATTTTTGACAAAACAGCATCACCCGACTTATTTATGACTCTTTTTATCATTTTTCGAATTAGAAAAGTCAATATTGCAAACACGGCCTTTCAACGCCTCGGGGACGAAGATTTTTAAGGCTGTGTGGGTCAACTGGTCAAAATCTTAAAAATGACCCAAAGGTGGCTATTTATGCAAAGTCAGCCTCCCGGCGTCCCTTTCGGGAACATTCGGCTATGTCTTCATAAAACAGCGTCACCCGACTTCTCTATGACAAAATTAAAATTTTGACATGTTTTTTTTTTGGCTATTTTAGCAAAAGGGAAGGTTGGACACCACTAGACTTATTTATGACAAAATAAAAAATTTTGACACGTTTTTTATTTATTTTTTTGGTTTTTGACTATTTTAGCAAAAAGGGGGTTGGACCCGATGAGGGTTGCCTACGTATCTCACATCCGGTGAGAATCAAACCCGCGTAGTTCGGGCTGATCAAGAATAAGTAAATGAACTAATTTCTTTTTTCTTAACAAACAAATTTTCCCACTTCCTTTTATATAAAAAAAACTATTTTCATTTTTCATTTTTTTTAAATAAAGCAAATTAAAATAAAAGACTTATTCCTACACACTTTCTGCTTTCTAGGCAAACCAACAATTCTAAAAGTAAAAATATATATATGTTTTTTTTTTTAAAAAAAATTCGGCAGCACTTCGACAGTACTTGGACACTGATTTTTTCTAAATTAATCAAATAACTTTTCACTTGCTATTTTTATTTTATTTTATTTTTTACACTCCCGAGACTCAGAAGCCGGTCAACATGCAAGACCGAGCAAATAAATGCACATAAAACAAATAAGATGCATCAGGATGGTCATTTTCATTTTTGGTGCACCTGTCCTAGACAGACCCAACCCCTGTGTTGAGCCTCCAAAGTCAGATGCACGTGATGCAAACAAACGTTCCTACTAGGGATCTGACATGTGGTTTTGTTATACTAGGTTCAGAACCTGGGTGTTTGTTCTAGACCTGGCTTACCCGAGCGGACAGCTCGAGCCGAGGGGGTAGCGTACCGGGAATACAGAAGCTTCACCGGCTTAGCAACTTGTCCGAACCTCGTTCTAAATTGGGATTTGACACTATACAGAAAAGAAGTCGTACGAAGTACACCCTTCTTCATGATTTAGAAGACTCAGAGAGGAGATGGGTTTCGGCACAGTTTATACACAGTTCACGTAATATCAAAGCGGTAAAAGCAGCATTTAGCACATTAGGCTCAATCATGTAAAAATCAGATAAAACCAAATATAACAATTTATATGAGCTCGAATTTCTAACCCTGAACCACTGGAAGGGATTATCCCCAGCAGAGTCGCCAGAGCTGTCACACCTCCTTTTTCCGGCACCGCGAGGTGCGTAGGGAGTTTTTTCCAATTAAAGGACAGTCGAAACGGGATTGGTTTAATTATTTCAGAGTCGCCACTTAGGAGATTTAGGGTGTCCCAAGTCACCAATTTTAATCCCGAATCGAGGAAAAGAATGACTCTATATTACAGTCTGCGTACCAGAAATCTGGATAAGGAATTCTGTTAACCCGGGAGAAGGTGTTAGGCATTCCCGAGTTCCGTGGTTCTAGCACGGTCGCTCAACTGTTATATTCGGCTTATTTATCTGATTTTTAATACAATTATGAACCATGTGCAAATTTTATCTTTTACCGCTTTATTATTATAATTATTATTTTTTTTAGGAATGTGAACATCGCTTAAAACATATCTTTGGATTGTGTCACATGAAATGCACCCACAATACGAAACATATTTTATTTGATGTTTTAGGATTTAGATTTGGGTCGCATGAAATGCGCATCCGAGTTTAAGAAGGTAAAATTAATTAAATCGCGCCTAAAGAGTCTAACGCGTCATCATCTTTGGGGAAGGAAGTGAAATTCACTAAACAATCCATCCCTAATTCTAAGTAATTTTTTTTAATAATTAAATAAATAAATGAGAATGGAGAATCCTATACATTTGTATTATTTACATCTATTTATTTTTAGCGAACTCCTTTAATAATATCCCTAATGACTACCTTTTTATTATTACTAAGTTTTTTTATAAATATAAAATCAATATCTACATTCTTGAAAATGACATATTAAATAGAAGAGAAAAACAAATATTAGCAGAAAATAATAAAATTATAATCATAGATACAACATGGAATTATCGAAAAGTAAAAATAAAAAAAAAATAAAAAAACTAATTATCCCATAGTTGGATTAAAATTCAAATTGTTAGTAAGACTATCTATTTATTTTTAGCGAAATCCTTTAATAATATCCTTTAATGACTACCTTTTTATTATTACTAAGCTTTTTTTATAAATATAAAATCAATATCTACATTCTTGAAAATGACATATTTAAATAGAAGAGAAAAACAAATATTAACAGAAAGTAATAAAATTATAATCATAAGTACAACATGGAATTATCGGAAAGTAAAAAAAATAAAAATAAAAAAAACTAATTATCCCATAGTTGGATTAAAATTCAAATTATTAGTAAGACTTAAGCTTATTGAAACTAATTATTTGCAAATACTGAAAATTGAAAGAAATAAAAATAAAAACTTGAGTACTAAATCATATTTCTAAAAATTTAAACAATTTAACATTAACTAACTTTGTTTTAATTCATCATGTCCTAATACTTGTTTGCAAACTAATTCATGTTATAACTGAAATTGACTACATGATTCGGATTAACTTATCGTTGACGAAAAACCTTATGAATAAGGAACTTAGTTAATTTTTGCCAAACTGATTCAATAACGTCATTTTTACGTTATTTCTTCTATTTTTTTTATTTAAACAATTTTAATTAATAATCAGGCTTAACTATATTTCCTAATAATCTGGTAAAGGCGTTATTTAATACGTCGCTATAATATGCCTAGTTATGCCGATGACAGTGATTTACAGAATAATAATACATGAATAACCTAAATACAATACAAAAATTAAATTAAACTAAATTAAAAATTTAACACTCCATTCTTCATTTCAGCTTACAAAATGCCAAAATTACAGTTGTGTACCTGATATTGTCAATATAAGAAGAAGAAAGTCAGCAACGTAATACGTAACACAGCAACAGCAACAATAACCAGCAATAACCAGTCAACGAAAATCCCAGTGACAGCTTTGAAAAATTCAAAATAAAATCCAGGAATGCCGAAAATAATGGACAGAAACCAAAGGAAATTTTCAGATTTTTGAAAGGCTAGTTAATCTTCAACCCTTAATTTCTACACCTGTATACCAGAATATTTCTCAGGTGTGTACTACTTTCTCTTATAATTTTTCAAATTTTTTTTTTCTTTGTATGTTTTTCTTTTCTTGAGAGTTTCAATGTTTTTTTTTTTCGGAATAGATGTTCAGCTTTTTTTTCAATCTCTTTTTTTCTGTCTGTATTTCCTCTCCCTTTTGTGTTCAAGACTTCACATATATATATCCCATCCCATAAATCAATTAAAATCAATCCCTTTCTCTACCAAACCCATTATCTTCCCACTCATCCCCATTACATTAAATAAATATATCACACCACCCCATTATATTTTGTCCCCCATGCCTTATTTAAAATAATACAAGATTCCCCTTTAATTTAAATCTTGTCCCCCCTTTATATTAAATAATCATATCACAACCCACCCCATTTCATTTTGTCCCCCATGCTTCAAATAAACAATTACAAAATGTACAATTCCTAAACTACCCCTTCCGATCCTACTGAAATTACCAAACTACCCCTGAACGTATTACAAATTTACCAAACTACCCATCAGCTATAACACATCAATTAATCAAACTTAACCAAAATATAGACAATATGATCAATTTCTAACAATGTTCAAACAACAATATGAACATGGATGAACATCATAACAACAATATCACATGAACATGATTTTAACAACATTTCAACAACAAATCACATGAACACAAATTGAACAACAAAGAACAACTAAAATTTGATTGAACAATATTTTGGCAACAAACAATTCTATTTTCGGATTCAACAACAACAACAAACAAAGTATGAAGATTTCTAAATTCAATCATATTGAACTTAAAATCAACTCTAACAATATTACAACCAACAATTCCTATATTAAACTTAAACAACAAGATTATGAGACAAATTCAAGAAATAATCATAAATGATAAACAAGAAATCAAACTATACAAATTTCGGATTCAAGAACAATCAAACAAAGTATGAACATGAATTGAATCTATTTTAAGACAACAAACATGACGGATTAAACGATTAAAGCAATATATTCCTTTAATACAACTAAATTCTTTAAACAAATAACAAGATCGACGAAGAAACAATTATGAACTTAAACTTGAACTTAACAATATTAACAATTTCTAACAATACATACACATGAAACAAATTGAAGAAATAGTTGATTAAATTTCAATTTGAATCTAACAAACAATCAAACTAACAAATACTTACTTAAACAATAATACAAACATGAAATAAACATGAAAACAACTAATTAAACTTTTATTTTGAAATCTGAAAATTAATTTAACAAACAACATGAACATGAACAAAACAAAAAAAAATCAAATATCTAACCATAGACATGAACAAAGCAAACATTCGCCGATTTTAGATTCGAAAAATATCAAAACAAAATAACAGACGAAATAAAATTTAAAAACTACTAACCGGATTGAAACGACAAACAACGAGCAAACAGACAATGAATCTTGACGAACCTCGACCAAAGCTCAAACCAACGATGAATAAAATGAGCAGACGACGATGAACTTGGCCATGGAAGCAACGGAGACGCGACAGAAAGCGATGGACAATGATGAACGGAGGCAGCTGGAGCTTCGACGAGCAGCATGAGCTTCAACGAGCAGCAGTAGCTTCGACGAGCAGCAGTAGAAGAAGGCTGAAGCAGAAGCAGCGGGGAGCAAAATGGCTGCGTCAATGGCGGGTCCGGGCAGCAGCTGCGACGGAGAAGCAGCATCGTGGTCTTCTTGGTCGATGACGAAGCAGTGGCGATGGGGAAGATGAAAGCAGATATCGCAGCAGCATGAAGTGAGGAAGAAGCAGCAACAACGTGGTTACACCATAACGAAGACGATGAAGCAAAGGCAACGATGGTTATAGCTCGACGAAGATGATGAAGCCAAAACAACGATGGTGTTCTGGTGGAGCTGGGGACGGCATGGTCGCAACTGAGGATGACAGGCGAAGCTATGGGAGGCAGCCATGGATGGGGTGTGAGGAAAGCTTGGAGAAGAAGAAGCAAAGGGAAGGGGGGGCGGATGTGTTCTTTAGGTTTTTTTAGGGTTTTTGTTTTTTTTTTCTTTTGTTTTGTTTTGTTTTTGTTTTTGTTTTGTAAAAATGAAAGACAAAAAGGGGGTTTGGGTCTTTTGGGTTATGGACTGGGTCGACCCAGTTCGAAATGGACTGGGTCGTAGGGAAGATTGGGCCATTTTTTGGGCTTATAGCTTAAATTTGAAGAAGAGGCCCAATTCCGACTTTCTTTATATTTTCGCTCTTTTTTCTTCTTTTATTTCTCTAAAACTAAATTATAAAAATACTTAAACTATTATTAAGAATTAAATTAAGTTATAAAAGCGCAAATTAACTCCCAATAATAATTAACGCACAATTAAGTAATAATTAAGCATAAAATTGTATATTTGGACATTAAATGCTAAAAATGCAAACGATGCTTATTTTTGTAATTTTTAATTTTTTGTAAACAAATTTAATTAATAACAATTATAGAATTAAATCCTACATGCAAAATGCGACATATTTTTGTATTTTTTATTAATTTAGCAAATAAACACGCACAGACAACTACAAATAATTATTCAAAATATCACAAAAGTGCACACCAAAGAAAATCATTTTATTTTTGAATTTTTGGGAGTAATTCTCATATTGGGCAAAAATCACGTGCTTACAGAGATCAAGCCATAAAAATCTCTTCCTCATACCTTACGTATAACATAGTATTAATGCATCGAACTGCTCTTTTTATTTTTTACCGAGTGAAATTTTATTAGGGGCACAAGTCGGAAGGGTTGAATCCTTGATTAAATTTCATTGGTGGTCATTCAACTTTATGTTCATTATCCAAAAGTTATTTTTCTTTCTTTTGTTATGTAAAAATTATTCAACTTTGTGTTCATTACCCAAAAGTCATTTTTCTTTCTTTTGTTACACAAAAATTATTTTATTATGCTTTAGTTATTACAATAATCACTTTGCCCAGATTTTACAAACCTTTCACCTAAAAAGTCTATTATTCCCTTGACATTATAAATTCTCCCATTTATGTAATACCTTTTATATTATATGCTATATAATATACTTTTACCCAAGTATTTTACTTACAATTAAAGTAACTTAATATTATTTTATTTTTTATTTTTATAATATATTCATACATTTAAGTTTTTTTAATATATTTTCCAAAATATATAAGTAGCACTATTATATGTGTAAGTGCATTGTTTATTACTCGTTTAACTCTTGAATGTTAATAAAGAAATTTTTTTGCGTATGCAACGATGAAGTGTTCATGTTTTAAAATTGAGGCTTGTGAGCTCTAAAGTTTTTTTTTTTCACGGTTCTTTTGCGCTTAAATTTATCTATTGAAGAATTTATTTTTAGGAGTTTCATAATACAATAGTGTTTTCTGCATGCCCGTTGATGAACAAAATAGTTTTTCTTGTTCGGGATGAATGAGGAGCACTCTGCATTGATATTTGGAATTGGCTTAGAAATAAGAATAATTGGTTAAGCCACCAGGCGTTGCCAATCTAAAAATTAGTATTGAATTGGATCAAGTGTTAAATCATACCTTTTGTAATATGAATAGAATAAATAAATATAGAAGTCCTTTGCTAGGGAGCACAATGTTTGATATGTTGTAATGTCGATTTACTGTTTAATTACTTGCCATATAATTGCCAACATGACTTAAAAGTGGAATATGAAGAAACATTAACAGACTTAAAAAGTAATTTCTTGGCATGCTTTTTATTCATAGTAAGTATAGCATTAACATTAACTATGTAATAAATAGTCAATATTTTTCATTTCTTGAGGATCAGTTCAGCTTTTGCAGTCTGAGCTATATAATGGGAATACAATTTTGGACTTGGATTCTCTGTAATCTGAATATATGAATTACATTTAATCAAATGTGACAATACACGTGACAGAGAGACCCCCACACTAACTATAAATCACACTGGCGCTTATCTCGAAATTGCTCAGTCTTATTCAGCCAAAATATCTTTTTAATATTCTTCTATATTTTCTTTTTGCAATGGCAAGGAGGACGAGTAGGGGTAGGCAAAAGATTGAAATGAAGTATGTCGAGTCAAAAGAAGCACGCTATGTTACCTTCTCAAAAAGGAAAGCGAGCTTGTTCAGGAAAGCGGATGAGTTTTCTACTGTGACGGGAGCAGACGTTGGTGTTCTGCTCTTTTCACCAAGTGGAAAACCATGTTCCTACACCTCCACTAGTGTTGAAAAAATAACAGAAAAATTTCGGGAATGGAAACAACAGAATGCTGATGAGGGAAAATCAAGTGTCTTTCAGGCATTTGATGATCTCTGCAAAGATATACAAGATGAGAACGAGAAGGCAAAAAGTCGGGAACTGAGGTATAAGGTCATGTACCCTGGCGCTGAAATACCGGCTGATAAAGAAAGGTTGGAGAAGTTTATGGAAATGAAGCTGCGGTTGGAAAATATTAATGAAGCAACAAAGAATCACATTCGAGCTGAGCGACTCAAGTTTGATTTAAATGTTGTCCCTGAATATGAAGTGGGGGAGAGTTCGGGAACTCATCATTAATAAATGTGGCAGTGGCAATTGGAGTCCTTGAATTTGGTACTAGTGTTTGGAGGAGAGTTTAATTACCAGTTATCGAGTCTTTTCATTTGGTCAATTGTTGTCTTTGTTATTGAGTCAGTCATTGTTTGTCTTTCAGTTGTCAAATTATCTGGGGTTTTAGACCACATATGAAGTTGTTATTTGTCAATTGCTGTATTTGTTATTGTTGGTTTGAGGTCTTTCCATCATGCAAAATCCAATATAATAAACTCTTCTCTTGTACCAAACATGCAATGAAATTGTGTCATCTTTAATTTTCGATGATGCTTTTGTATAGTGAACAATATGAAGTGATATAATACAGATGGTGTCTTTTAATGGTTCCATCTCACCCAGTGAATTTGGCAAATTTACACCAAAGCTTGCTATATGTGAGATGGTGGAATCTTTTTAATAGATACAGATGGAGTTGAATTGGGTGTTTGGCAATCAAGCGCCTTACTCATGGTAGAAAAATACTTATAGGGCCACTTGGTCGATGGAATAAGAGATAACAATTCAATGTTAAAATACAGGATTTATCGTATCTCTGTTTGGTTGAATTTTGGGATTTCTTGATTAGTTATACCACACTAGTTGTATTATTTATACCCCACGTTTAGAGTGAGATAACAATCTCGAAGTTACTAATCCCGGAATAAAATACCAAAATAACAAAAATGTCCTTCCCATAAAAAATTTAGAGTAAATTTTATTGGTGGTCATTCAACTTTATGTTTATTATCCAAAAGCCACTTTTTTTTTTCTTTTGTTACGTAAAAATTATTCAACTTTGTGTTCATTAACCAAAAGTCACTTTTCTTACTTTTGTTAGAGAAAAATTATTTTATTATGCTCTAGTTGTTACAGTAATCACTTTGACAATATTTTACCAACCTTTCACCTGAATAGTCTATTATGCCCTTGACATTATAAATTCCGCCATTTATGTAATATCTTTTGTATCATATGCTATATAATATACTTTTACTCAAGTATTTTACTTATAATTAAATAATTTAATATTATTTTATTTTTTATTTTTATAATATATTCGTACATTTAATTTTTTTTTTCTTAATATTAATTTTCAAGATATATAAGTAGTAATATTAAATTTGTCATTAACATTACCGTGAACAAATCTCAAGTCCACGTTCTTAATCATGCTTAATAAAATATGTTGAATAAAAATTAAAAAATCAAAGCTCATGATTTATCAGCCAAGCCATTTCATTAATTTAATAAATAAAATACTCACATTTAGAAAAATAACACATGTAACGACCCGATTGGTCGTTTTGCTTTCTAAAATCTTGTTTCCCTAAATAAGACATTATGTACTTGCTTTTACTGATTTATGACTTTTGGGGATGGGTGGTTCGGGATTTGGAAGAGTTTGGGTTGAAATCGGAACACTTGGTTCCTTAAGGTTGGCTTAAAAAGCCAAGTTTGACTTTGGTCAATATTTTGAGTAAACAACCTCGGAGTCGGGATTTGAAGGTTCTAACAGGTTCGTATGATGATTTTGGACTTGGGGGTATGTCCGGATCAGGTTTTGGATGACTCGGGAGAGTTTTGGCGTGTAATAGTGAAAGTTGGTTCTTTAAGAATTTTAAAGTTCTTGAAATTTGGTTTGGAGCGGGTTTTTGTGATATCTGGGTCCGAACGGAATTCCGAGACCGATAATAGTTCCATTATGGCATTTAAGACTTTCACGTAAAATTTGGTGTAAATCCGAGTAGTATAAGTACATTTCGACGTGTTAGAAGTAAATTGAAGAACTTGAAGTTCATAAGTTTGAAACAATTGGGTTTAGGGAGTCATTCCTACTTTTATTGTTGTTTGCAGTATTTTGAGGGTTTGAGCGAGTCCGTTTTATCATTTCAAACTTTGCCGGTTTGTTCGGGCGGGGCCTCGGGGGTCCTGAGTGTCAATCGGAGGAGGCTCGAGTTGAGTTAAATATTTTTGGAAGGAGCTGAAGCTCTAGGCATCTGTCCTAACCGCACCTGTGGTTGACCAGCCGCAGGTGCGAAACCGCAGAAGCGGTCGATTCTTCGCAGGTGCGGCCCAAGGGGAGGAGCCCAGGAACAACAGATGCGGCTCCTTTTCCGTAGAAGTGGCCCAGACCGCCGATGTAACCCCCAGCCTGCCCAAGCAAAGTCCGCAGATGCGGACACTTCCTCGTAGAAGCGAGACCGCAGGTTCGGAAATCGCTGAAGGTAGTGCCTTCATTTAATACGTGAATGTGTCATTTTTGACATATTTCATTCATTGTTTGGGCAATTTGGGAGCTTCCAAAGAGAGGATTTCAACCTAGCATTTGTAAGGTAATTTACTTCTACTTAATGTGAGTTTAATACTTGGTTTTTGGGTAGATTAACACACAAAAAATTAGTGGAAATCATGGGATTAGAGTAAAATCTAGGGTTTTGGTAAAAACAAGATTTAACCACGAAATTTGTTATGGAATGGAGTAAAAATCATATATTCTTGATCCTTAGATTATGGGTAACAACTTTCTTTAAAACTTTCCAGAATCCGGGCATGTGGGCCCGAGAATCAATTTTAGTAATTTTATAATTTGGGTTGGGTAATCACTCTAATGGTTGGGATATGAACTTTTAAGCCTATATTGATTAGTTTTTATGCTATTTGAATACTTTCAAAATATTTGGCGCCAATTTGATAGTTTGGGCGTAAACCTAGACCGGAAAGTAGACCGTGGAGTAAGGTAAGTCTCCTTTCTAACATTGTAAGAGGGAATTATCTCTATTGGAGAAATAATTGAATATTTGCTACAAATTGCGGGGGCTACGTATGCACGAGTTGACGAGAGTCCATGCGTAGCTACTATTATGCTTATGTCCGGGTAGTTTAGAACCCAAAAGCCTGCTTTACTTGCCATATTTGTAACTTTATTGTTAAATTAGATTACATGAATCATATCGAATTTGGCAAATAAATTTCTAAAAAGTTAAACATCACTTTCTTGACCGTTAAAGAGAAGTTTGACAGTATTGTGGATAATTGTTTTATTGATAAAAGACTGCTTGATATGTTTATTTATGTTTGACCGCATCACATGTATGATTCACAAGCGGGGCAATAGATGCATTTATGGTTCACGCCATTCGACCCACTGGCAGTGCATACTTTACTTTTATATTGGATTGGGCCGTACGACCTCGACATTATTTGTGCATTCTATATGCTTGGTACTATCTGTGGTTTGAACTATTTTAAATGCCTTGAATATAGACTGTTAATTGAAATATTATCTATGAAAGAACCTGTCACTTCCTGTTACCAACTGTTATTTATTCATGACATCCATACTTAGCATAACACTTAATTTATATTAGTATTGACTTTGGTAAGTGTCAAGTCGAGCCCTCGTCACTACTTCTTTGAGGTTAGACTGGATACTTTCTGGGTACATATTATTTATATACTCATACTATGCTTATGTACTTAAATGTACAGGATCTGAGGTAGGTACATCTAGCTACCAGTCCAGCGCGCGTTCCTGATATTTGACCGAGATTCCATGGTGATGTCACGACCTGAACCAAAAGGCTGCGACGGGTGCCCGAGTCCTGCCTGTCAAACACCCCTAAGCATGCGTCTAAGCTATAAACCTGATTAACATCTATTGAATTACGAGAATAACATATGTGAGAGAAACCTGTCCAAAAGATATATATACATATACATACGGAATGCAGTGGGACGAGCCGGCAAGGCTGCTATAGACAATTATATACCCAAAACTGGAAGCCGACAAGGCCGCATACTATCTGACTATACATAACTGTCTACAGACCTCTAATAGAAATACAACTATACAAAGACGGGACTGAGCCACGTCATACCCATATATACATGTACAAACATATCCTAACAAAATCAAAAGTAGCTCCGGATCAAGTGGAGCACGCCAACTCTCGCTTATCAAGGATCCTAAGAAGGGAGACCGTCAGCTTGGCTACCTGCACCTATGGGCATGAAACGAAGGCACCGTGGAATAGGGCGTCGGTACAAAAAATGTGCTGAGTATGTAAAGCATGAAAATATGTACGTAAAAAGCATATATGAAACATGGAATAAAGAAATCCATTTGTGAATCTAAATAACTTTGAAAATTCTGAAACACTTATAATGTTATGCACGTGTATATAAATGTCGTGTCATGCATGTGTATAAGTATACATAACATCATCAAGCTACTGAGGACATCCCATTATATCATCTCGGCCACTGTGGGCAACATCATCAACATATACCAACTGATCAAGTGGTGGTGCGTATATAACATCGTAACCTTTTTCCATATCCCATATACATATATACACATATAAATACGCGTATATAACACTATCTAGTTATGAGTCAATGTACATGATAAATGAATGAAATGCATGAAAAATATGTAATAATATCAATATTCCTTCTGGATAAACTTTTTCAATTGCGTATTATTCTGAGAACATAATATGTCACATGGGGAATCAAGAACACAAAGACCCCTAATATTTTTATGAATAGAATCATTTATGAACACTGTGCATTTGCTCATTTCTTCTGTATAACTTGGACCATGCCAAAAAGAGATAAGGGATGACCTTAACATTCCTGGAGTAGGAAAAACTCCGTATAATATTCTTGGATAAGATTGCACCGTACTTCTTTAGAACCGCAAAATTTAACATTGCTACAGTTCTAATCAATTCTCGTTATAACTTTTTGCAAGAATTTCGTTGGAGGTTTAAAACTTGGCATCTGTGCTTGGAGATTTGAATTTAGGAAGAATGACTTAAATTTCACTTTTGTTATAAAATAAAAACTATAAAATAAAGACAAGAGAAACTGATATATTATTTAAATTCAAACTGATGTCCATAATGAACTGAAATCTCTTCTATTTATAGAAGAAAGGAAGCTGTTGTGCAAGCTGCTACTACAAGCTGCTGTGTAAGCTGCTACTGCAAGCTGCTGTGTAAGCTGCTACTGCAAGCTGCTGTGTAACCTTCTTATAAGTTGCTTGTAAGTTGCTACTGTACCCGATATAGATAATCTTCTGCCGGGGATAATATTTATCCATAACGGATCGGAGTACCGAAATGATAAGCTTCTTCAGGAAGCTTATTTCCAATAGAGTACTAAATAGATAACCATATTTACGGTGGAGTCCCATATGGATAAGCTTCTTCAGGGAGCTTATTTACAATGGAGTACTAAATGAACATCCATAATATAATATATATATTTATAACACTCCCCCTTGGATGTTCATTAAAAGGTAATGTGCCTCAATAAAACCTTATAAGGAAAACCTCATGGGAAAAAACCTTAGTAAGGAAAAAAGAGTGCATCGCATATTTTACTCCTCCTGATGAAAACCTTGTTTTAAATATTTGAGTTTCTGCATTCCAATCTTGTATACCATCTTCTCAAAAGTTGAAGTTGGCAAAGGTTTAGTGAATAAATCTGTTGGATTATCACTTGAACGGATTTGTTGCACATCAATGTCACCACTTTTCTGAAGATCGTGTATGTAGAATAATTTTGGTGAAATATGCTTCGTTCTGTCTCCTTTTATAAATCCTCCATTCAATTGGGCTATTGTAACGACCCCACCGGTCATTTTGAGATTTTGCACTTTACTCGCCAGTTCTCGGGCATGACTTGCCCCATGTGGTGTATTATGACTTATGTAAATCGTTGGTGTTGGGTTTTAGGTTAATCACAATTTAATTTGGAAGAATAGTCTCAGTTGAAAGATTAAAATTTGAAAGGTTTGACCAATATTTGACTTGTTTGTATATGATCTCGGATCGGAATGTTTATGATTTGGTTAGCTTCGTATGGTAATTTTGGATTTAGGATCGTGCCCGGGAGATTTTTTTGGAAGTTTGTAGTCTAATTAGGCTTGAAATGGCAAAAATGAGAAGCCGAAGTTTGGAAATTTGACCGAGGGGTTAACTTTTTTATATCGAGATCAAAATCCGACTCAAGAAGTTGGAATAGATCCTTTATGTCATTTATGACTTGTGTACAAAATTTGGGGTCAAGCGGACCTGATTTAATAGGTTTCAGCGTTGTTTGTGGAATTTAAAATTTCTAAGTTCTTAAGCTTGAATCCGAAGTTGATTTAGTGTTTTGATGTTGTTTTGAGTGATTCGAAAGCTCGACAAGGTGTTAATGATGTTATGGGAGGTGTTGGTATATTTGGGTTGAGGTTTGAGGGTCTCGGGTGTGTTTTGGGTGAGTTTTGAGCGAGTCCGGACATTCCTGAACTTAGAAAATGGATGGGGGCAGAAGTTTTAGTGCTGGGAGCGGTGGATTTAGTGCTGGGCACAATGGTTTAGTGTTGGGCACGGTGGTTTAGTGCTGGGCGCGGAAAATGGTCCGTTGTCCGCGGTCATGAAGATCCGCAGGTCGTCGGTCCAATTTCGGAAGCTCATATCTTTTGATCCACAAGGAAATTTGAGATGATTCAAAACCAAAAGTTGTAGCCCTTCATGTCTAGTTTCCAGAAAGGTAAAGATATTGCAATTTTCACATCTGTACCAAAGGTTATGGCCAAAATACTAAAGCCTGTCACTATAGAGGAAAGCTGTGCGGCCGCGGTCATTTTTGTGCGGACCCCGGTCGGTTTTATACGGCGCGCGGAGGTTGAAATCTGAGGGGTACTCTATAAATACGTGGTTTTTGGTTTTATTTGATATTTTGACCTAGAGAGCTCGAATTTTGGCGATTATTTGAAGGTTTTTCAAGAAATTCATCGGGGTAAGTGATTTTAACTAAGATTTGGTTAGAATACATGAATCTATCATTGAATTCATCATTTAATTTGTGATTTAGGATGGAATTTGGGAAGAAATTTGTGAAACCTTTCAAAAATGTGAAATGATGATTTGAAGGACTAAATGGTATCGGAATTGGATAATTTTGGTATGGTTAGACTCGTGAGGGTATGAGGATTTTGAAATTGTAAATTTTACCCGATTCCGAGATGTGGGCCCGGGGCTCGGGTTTTGCTAATTTCTGGATTTATGATATTTTTCGAATGTTTTCGCTTGGGCTTTGTTCCCATGGTATATTGTGACGTATTCGTTCTGATTTTGGATAGATTCGACACGCGTGGAGGCCAATTCGAGGGGCAAAGGCATCGCTAGCTAGAGAATTAACCGGTTTGAGGTGAGTAATGATTGTAAATGATGTCCTAAAGGTTTGAAACCCTGAATTGCACATCGTAGTGCTATATTGAGGCAAGATACGCGCTGGATGATGAGCGTGGGGTCTTTTACTACTAGGGATTGTGACTTGGTCCATCCTGATTGGTGATTTTACCGCATATTTGACTGAAATTCATTTGTTAACATTATGATTTGGGCTGATTGCCATATTTGGGCTTCGTGCCAACTATTTGAATCCTTCGGGGATTTTTATCATTGTTTCCTCACTACTTGACTTATTATTTGAACTCAGTCCTGTTGATATCTACTGATTTACAAACTCAGCCACTTTTACTCAGATTTGAAACTTAAATGATATTTCTACATCATGTTTTGGGCTGAGAACTAATGTCTTACTAATGCCCAAGGGGCTTGTGATGATTTTTGGACTGAGTGAGGCCGGGCCATATATGAGGATATGTTGAGTAATATGAGGCCGAGGGCCTGAGATACTTTTTATGCCATGAGGTGGCTTGAGTAATATGAGGCTGAGTGCCGAGTAATGTGAGGCGGAGTGCCGAGTGATGATGCCACGAGGTGGATTGATATAGAGCTTGGGCCGTAAGGGGCCCCTCCAGAGTCTGCACACCCACAGTGAGCGCAAATACCCATTATGATCTGAGAGTGAGCCTGAGGGGCTGATACAGTTCTGAGTGATTGATACAGAGCCCGAAGGGCTGATACTGTACTAAGAGTGAGCCCGAGGGGCTGATACTGTTTTGAGTGATTGATACTGTGCCCGAGGGGTGGATTTCTACTTGTTATTTACCTGTTAAATTACCTGTTTTACTTGTTTAAAAAAAGAGATATCATTTGATTTCTTCACTGATTACTCCTTTAAGTAATTTTACTGCTTGATATGGAATTGCTTTGTGTCTTTACGTGTTTTCATACTTTCAGCCATTATTTATAATTATTACTCATTGAGTCGGAGTACTCACATTACTCCCTGCACCATGTGTGCAGATTTAGGAATTGTAGAGTCTGCTCCTGAGTGTTGATTCTCCCAGTCCAGGTAGTGATTCGGAGACTACGAGGTAGTTGTTGGCGTTCGCAGCCCCGTGCCTCCCTTATCTTATCATTTTCATGTTTTTAGAACTATTGTATTGGATTTAGTGTTCAATAGACTTGTATCCGGATTTCTTAGTTGCTCATAACTTGTGACACCCCGGTTTGGGCTGTGTCGGGATGGTTTCTACTGTTGTTATCGTTAATTTTGTAAATTATGGTTATTATATCACATTTTAGAACTACTTATGATATTTAACTGTTTAAAAGAGGTGGTTTGTTTTGGTCTGGCTGGCCTTGTCTTCACGAGAGGCGCCATCACGATCAGATTCGGGGAATTGGTTCGTGACAAGTTGGTATCAGAGCTTAGGTTACATAGGTCTCACGAGTCATGACCAGGTTTAGTAGAGTATCGTAGATCGGTACGGAGACGTCTGTATTTATCCTCGAGAAACTGCAGAACCTTTAGGAAAAACTTCGCACTCTTGAATTCTTATCGTGCGTCCTTGATTCAACTTAGAAAGTAACTTTTGAAATTCCTTCCACGCGTTTATATGCATGCATGAGCGCTCAATATTAGATGTGGATCAATGGCTTGTGTTCCCTAATCGAGGGGTGATATATGATCTCGGTGAGTTGATATTGGGCCAGTCTGGAGGACTTGAGACTGGATTTTTGCCTATAGCTTGAGCACCGAGATGCTGCTTGTGTGAGCAAGTGCTTTTGAATTTATATGTTTGATATTTTTCCCTGTTAGTGGAAGTGACAACTGGATGGCTACGTAATAAGAATGTTAGTGCTGCGAGATGTATTCGTATGATTTTGCAGTGACGAGAAAGGTCTGCTAGAGGATAGAAGAACTATTAGGTGATTGATTTCTATCTTGATTCGAATTATAGCCTGAGTTATGGGCATGTGAAGAATCTTTTAATGTCTCCTAGTTGGGAGTGGAGTAGATTTCATGTTGCGGTATGAGTTTAGACTCAGGAAGACTAAATGAGTGTGTAATGGTTATGATGGTGAAAGGTATACATAAATGTTAGTTTAAGGCAAAGTAGGTGGGTTGTCTCCTGCGAAGTGTTCTAGAGTTGTGTGATCTTTATGTTATCTATTAGACGATCCCATTTACAAGTGAAATATATGTACGAATTTAATATGGGTCACTTAAGAGAGTGGGTTTAATTGTTATGAGAGTAAATGCAAGATTTGTAAAAGATATGAAGTACTAGATGGTTTGTGTGCCACGAGCTTATGAAGGGTTAAGTTTAATCTCACTATGGTATTATGGCAGCAATAAAGTGTATGTTATGAGTTATGGTGCATGTTTTGAGCTATGTCTTGAGCCAAGTGGGGGAGTCCGCTATTGAATA
The DNA here is from genome assembly GCF_000715075.1 of Nicotiana tabacum. Lineage (NCBI taxonomy): Eukaryota > Viridiplantae > Streptophyta > Magnoliopsida > Solanales > Solanaceae > Nicotiana > Nicotiana tabacum. The sequence continues at coordinate 78,080,310 of NC_134089.1, read as the reverse complement.
GTTGATTGCACGGTTATGTGCTCTAATGGTTCCAGTTTGAGGCGTATTTGTGAATCAGTTGTGGCTCGAGTAAAGGAAATTTCAATAAAGGCTATGTTATGCTTTATGGGTGTACGAGAATCGGGGAATGACTTGAGTTGTGGTTGGTAAGGAATGCTCGGTGCATAGGGCAGGAAGTTGCTTGGTTATATTGGAATGAGGTCACATTCTGCAGTGTCGGAGTGCAAATGAAGCACAAGTTGTTCGGTTCATTTAATCAATCTAACTGCGGTTTGAGTAGAGTGGATGCCTCTAGAGAGTGGTCCTATTGTGTTCAAAATTTTACATGCAATAATTGGAGGCTTTCATGTTGTACTCATGGATAGAAACTGAACTTTTCAGTGGAAGATGGCAAGACTTGTGTTATTTTCTATGTTAATTATGGGATTCCATATATCAATATCGGGAAGGTGAAGGTAATGGCTTTGGATTCGCAGTAAGTCTTTTCAGAGTCAGTATCTTAAATATGGTGCTTTGAGGAAACATTAAAAAGAGTATTCAGCGGGTGATGAACCTTAGGCTATGTGGTATTATGCTTGGGTCTCGTGTGGTAAGTTTGGGTTGAGGAAATATGATGTTATAGCAAGAAGGAGTATCAAGTGACGGTAAATCAGAAGGGAGCTCGGATGGATGGGATAGCTTGGTAGTAGGCCATATCGGTATGGTAAGGATATGAATAGTTCTTTGGGTGCTTACAAGGTAATGAGTTTCCATATGTGTTTCGTGGCAATGCTCTTAGGTTTTAGATGGATTGTGTATCTTGGTTGAGTTAAAATAAGTCAGTATTGGTGGTTTGGTTTTATGGAAAGAGGGATTTGTAGAGTTCTTAATAATTTCTACCACGATAGAGATGTATAATTTCTGCTGGCATAAGGAGCATGGAATGTATAGTGATTTTCTCCTAGTTGGGATCAAATGGAATTTTTTTGACTAGTTAAGTATGTAGTTGATTGTGGCTCAGAAAGGGATTTTGAAGTTCTCATATTTATCATAGGATGGCATATTATATGTGGTATGTTGTGTAGGGCAGAGATTGGCATATGTAAGGTCGCAATTCAGTTTTGAAAGGAAGGTCATAAATTCTTAGACAACACATGCAGTTTCAGATGACTAGGTAAATGATATTACTAAATGGTGTGTCTTGATAACGGTATGCACTTCAGAAAGAGGGAAATGTGATTGAGTTAATAATACATCATAGGTATTGCGGTTATGGACTATGATAAAATAGCTAAGGTTGGTTAGAGGGTAGTATGTGCTATGATTTAGTCGTTGTGAACCTTCAGAGGATTATTTATCTGTTGTGTGTGACTAGACTTGATGTGTGGTTCATTGGTAGACCTATATGGATGTGTGTTCTGTATCACGATAGTTTGGTTGACTTAGAGTTGTCAATGGTAAGAGATGTGTTGATTCGGTTGTTATTGAGTTATTAGTAATCACGGGGATCTATGAGTTATCTTTCCATGTTGCGAGGCATTAAGGTTTATTGGTTATAGGCACATGTGGTGCGGCGTTATTGGGTCCTCTCAGTGGAATTCGAGCAGGTAGAGTTTCGGGTATTTCTCGGCGGGTAGCGTATCGGTTGTGTCCCTTCGGGTATGTGTAATGTTATATCAATTGCTTCGTGGTGGTTATGATGATTGCTTTGGTTTTAGCCATCATATTGCGCACGATTGTCGATTTTGAGAAGAGTGACTTAAGGTGTTTTCACGTGGATCAGTGTTTGGATGAGGTCGCGCGTTGGAGCGAAGCCATGAGGAGGTATGATCCTGCGGGTTAGATTTGTGTGTTCTGTTTTTATGATGTGATACGGGTTCTCGGCATTGTGTGTGGTGGTACTAGTGAGCTTGCAGTACAGCTCTTTTATTTGAGTCATTTTTCAGGAATTGAGTAGGTTCGGATTGTGGCTTATTGGTGCACGGATTGCACAAATTGTGGCTTTAGTCTATATTGAGGTGTCAATGTCACAAGAGTAGTTGTGTTGGATTAGATTAGACTGTCGGGGTCTTTAATGACTGCAAACAGATTTGATTTCAGCATGTTGAAAGGATAATATCGAGCTTCGGCTCAGAAATTTGCTATGGCATTTGCCAAAGGAGGAGTGACTTCTTGAATGGTTGATCTTAGAAATGGTTATGGCTTACCGCGTGTTTTAGTGATTATTGGCAGTATATGAAAGTGTTGGGGTGAGGCTTTAGTTGATAAGAGTTTTTCTATCTGTATTCATTTGTTGTGTGTAGCTGCTATAATTAGAAGTTATCACTACGAGGGTTTGAGTCATGTGGTATATCAAGTGATTGCACCTGAGATTTCAAGTATGGGTGATTACAGCTGGTTCGGGCTTATTCTGAATATAGATATGGGACTCTGATCTTGTGAATAATTTCAGAAGTGGAAATGTGGTTCCAAGGCTTATGGGTTAGATTGGGTTGTGAAATTTCACTTACTATGTGTTATCAGACCTATGTGAGATAGGGTGACGTGGGATCACCCCCGGGTATATGCATGGTAAGGTTATTCAGCGATTGGTTAGCTTTTGGAACAACTCTGAGCACGTTCGCAGACGAACATATGTTTAAGTGGGGGAGGATGTAACAACCCGACCGGTCGTTTTGAGCTTTTGCACTTTGCTCAGTTCTCGGGCATGACCTGCCCCGTGTGGTGTATTATGACTTATGTAAATTGTTGGTGTTGGATTTTAGGTTAATCAAAATTTAATTTGGAAGAACAGTCTCAGTTGAAAGCTTAAAATTTGAAAGGTTTGACCAATATTTTACTTGTTTGTATATGATCTTGGATCGTAATTTTTATGATTTGGTTAGCTTCGTATGGTAATTTTGGATTTAGGATCGTGCCCGGATTTTTTTTTGGAAGTTTGTAGTTTAATTAGGCTTGAAATGGCGAAAATGAGAAGCCGAAGTTTGGAAATTTGACTGAGGGGTTAACTTTTCGATATCGAGATCAAAATCCGACTCAAGAAGTTGGAATAGCTCCTTTATGTCATTTATGACTTATGTGAAAGATTTGGGGTCAATCGGACCTGATTTGATAGGTTTCAGCGTTGTTTGTGGAATTTGAAATTTCTAAGTTCTTAAGCTTGAATCCGAAGTTGATTTAGTGCTTTGATGTTGTTTTGAGTGATTTGAAAGCTCGACAAGGTGTTAATGATGTTATGGGAGGTGTTAGTATGTTTTGGTTGAGGTTTGAGGGCCTCGGGTGTGTTTCGGGTGAGTTTTGAGCGAGTCCGGACATTCCTAAACTTAGAAAATGGATGGAGGCAGAAGTTTTAGTGCTGGGTGTGGTGGATTTAGTTCTGGGCGGGGTGGTTTAGTGTTGGGCGCGGAAAATGGTCCGCTGTCCTCGGTCATGAAGATCCGCAGGTCGTCGATCCAACTTCGAAAGCTCATATCCTTTGATCTACAAGGAATTTTGAGATGATTCAAAAATAAAAGTTGTAGCCCTTCGTGTCTAGTTTCCACAAAAATAGAGATAGTGGAATTTGGACATCTGTACCAAAAGTTATGGCCAAAATACTAAATCCTGTCACTGTAGAGAAAAGTTGGGCGTCCGCGGTCGTTTTTGTGCGGACCGCGGTCGGTTTTGTGCAGCCCGCGGAGGTTGAAATCTGAGGGGTACTCTATAAATACGAGGTTTTGGATTTTATTTGATATTTTGACCTAGAGAGCTCGGATTTTGGCGATTTTTTGAAGGTTTTTCAAGAAATTCATCGGGGAAGTGATTTTAACTCAGATTGGCTAGAATACATGAATCTATCACTGAATTCATCATTTAATTCGTGATTTGGGATGGAATTTGGGAAGACATTTGTGAAACCTTTCAAAAATGTAAAATGATTATTTGAACGACCAAATGGTATCGGAAATGGATAATTTTGGTATGGTTAGACTCGTGAGGGTATCAGGATTCTGAAAATGTAAATTTTACCCGATTTTGAGACGTGGGCCCAGGGCTCGGATTTTGCTAGTTTCGGGATTTTTGATATTTTTCGAATGTTTTCGCTTGGGCTTTGTTCCCTTGGCATATTATGACGTATTCGTTCTGATTTTGGATAGATTGGATGCACGTGGAGGCCAATTCGAGGGGCAAAGGCATCGCAAGCTAGAGAATTAGCCGGTTCGAGGTGAGTAATGATTGTAAATGATGTCCTGAGGGTTTGAAACCCTGGTTTGCACATCGTAGTGCTATATTGAGGCAAGATACATGCTGGATGATGAGCGTGGGGTCTTTTACTACTGGGGATTGTGACTTGTTCCGTCCTGATTGGTGATTTTGCTGCATATTTGACTAAAATTCATTTGTTATCATCATGATTTGGGCTGATTGCCGTATTTGGGCTTCGTGCCAACTATTTGAACCCTTCAGGGATTTTTATCACTATTTCCTACTTGACTTATTATTTGAACTCAATCCTGTTGATATCTACTGTTTTACAAACTCAGCCACTTTTACTCAGATTTGAAACTTTAATGATATTTCTACATCATGTTTTAGGCTGAGAACTACTGTCTTACTAATGCCCAAGGGGCTTGTGATGATTTTTGGACTGAGTGAGGTCGAGGGCCATATGTGAGGATATGCTGAGTAATATGAGGCCGAGGGCCTGAGATACTTTATATGCCACGAGGTGGCTTGAGTGATGTGAGGCCGAGTGTCGAGTGATGTGAGGCTGAGTGTCGAGTGATGATGCCACGAGGTGGCTTGATATAGTGCCTGGGCCATAAGGGTCCCCTCCGGAGTCTGCACACCCACAGTAAGCGCGGGTACCCATTATGATCTGAGAGTGAGCCCGAGGGGCTGATACTATTCTGAGTGATTGATACTAAGCCCGAAGGGCTGATACTGCACTAAGATTGAGCCCAAGGGGCTGATACTGCTCTGAGAGATTGATAATGTGCCCATGGGACGGGTTTCTACTTGTTATTTACCTGTTAAATTACCTGTTTTACTTGTTTTAAAAAAGGGATATCATTTGATTTTTTCAGTGATTACTGCTTTAAGTGATTTTACTGCTTGATATGGAATTGCTTTGTGTCTTTACGTGTTTTCATACTTTCAGCCATTATTTATAATTATTACTCACTGAGTCGGAGTACTCACATTACTCCTTGCACCATGTGTGCAGATTCAGGCATCGCATAGTGCGCTCCTAAGTGCTGATTTTCCCAGTCCAGGCAGTGATTCAGAGACTACGATGTAGCTGTTGGTGTTTGCAGCCCCGTGCCTCCCTTATCTTATCATTTTCATGTTTTTAGAACTATTGTATTGGATTTAGTGTTCAGTTGACTTGTATTCGGATTTCTTAGTTGCTCATGACTTGTTACACCCGGTTTGGGTTGTGTCGGGATGGTTTCTACTGTGTTATCGTTAATTTCACAAATTATGGTTATTATATCACGTTTTAGAACTACTTATGTTATTTAACTATTTAAAAGAGGTGGTCTGTTTTGGTCTGGCTGGCCTAGTCTTCATGAGAGGCGCCATCACGATCAGATTCGGGGAATTGGGTCATGACAGCTATGCATGCAGCATTGTCTTCGTATAAAATTGTGGGTCTTTTCTCATATTCCAAATCATATTTTTCTCGAATAAAATGAATTATTGATCTCAACCATACGCATTCCCTACTTGCTTTATCAATAGCTATTATCTCAGCGTGATTTGAAGTAGTAGCAACAATAGATTGCTTTGTGGAGCACCATGATATTACAGTACCTCCATATGTAAATACGTACCCGGTTTGAGATCTAGCTTTATAGGGATCGGATAAATAACCTACATCTGCATAACCAACAAGATCTGCACTATCTTTGTTAGCATAAAACAAACTCATGTCAAGAGTTCCCTTTGAATATCGCAATATATGCTTAATCCTGTTCCAATATCTTTGTGTAGGAGAATAACTATATCTTGCTAGTAAATTAACAGAAAATGCTATGTCAGGCCTTGTAGCATTAGGAGAGATAGGGTACTTCGGGACCAAGGAGTTCCTCGTCCTCTTATGGAGGTCAGAACAAATCGTTATTCACTTCAAGTGATCGAACAACCATTGGTGTACTCAATGGGTGTGCTTTGTCCATGTAAAAGCGTTTTAAGACCCTTTCTGTATAGGCAGATTGATGGATAAAAATCTAGTCTGCTAAATGTTCAATTTGCAGACCAAGACAAAGTTTTGCCTTTCCAAGATCTTTCATCTCAAAGTTTTTCTTAAAATATTCAATTGTTTTTTGGAACTCTTCTAGAGTTTCGATAAGATTTATGTCATCAAGATAAACAACAAGTATAACAAATTCTGATGCCATTTTCTTTATATAAATATATGGACAAATAACATCATTTATGTAACCTTCTTTTAGCAAATATTCACTAAGGCGATTATACCATATGCGCCCAGATTGCTTTAAACCGTACAAAGATCTTTGTAATTTGATTGAATACATTTCCTGAGATTTTGCTTCAGGCATTGTAAATCCTTCAGGGATTTTCATATAAATTTCATTATCAAGTGAACTGTACAGATAAGTTGTAACTACATACATTAGATGTATTTCAAGCTTTTCATGCAGTGCTAAACTGATGAGATATAGAAATGTTATGGCATCCATAACAGGTGAATATGTTTCATCAAAATCGACTTCAGGTCGTTGTGAGAATCCTTGTGCAACAAGGCGAGCTTTGTATATTTAAACGTTATTTTTATCATTCCTTTTTCACACAAAAACCCATTTATGACCAACTGGTTTTATACCAGTAGGTGTTTGGACTACTGGTCCAAAGACCTCTCTTTTAGCAAGTGAGTTTAATTCCGATTGAATTGCCTCTTGCTATTTTGGCCAATCAGATCTTTGTCGACATTCTTCGACTGATCGAGGTTCAAGATCCTCACTATCTTGCATAATATTAAGTGCAATATTATATGCAAAAATATTATCCGCCACTATTTCATATCGATTTAAATTAATCCCATCATCGGTCGAACTTATTAAAAGTTCTTCACTCACATGACCTTTGAGTTCATTGATTTCTTCAAGAATCTCAGAACTAATCAGATACTGGGTCTTTTCAGGAGATCCCTTCATAGTATCATTTTGATCATTTGTTGATTTTCTTTTTTGAGGATTTCGATCCTTAGAACCCAGAGGCCTACCAAGCTTCAGGTGTGCTTTAGGTTCACTAGCTCTCATGCTAGTAGATAGTCTTACTGTGACATCAATTCATATAGGCATATTCTCTGCTGGGATATGTGAGTTAGTTATCCTTTTCAAATCAGTAAATGCGTCTAGCATTTGATTTGCTATATCCTGTAAATGGATGATCTTCTGGACCTCCTGATTACATATAGGGGTATGGGGATCAAAGTGAGATAATGATAAAATTTTTCACATAATTTCTCTTTTGATTTCCTTTTTCTCCCCCCCTAATTGTGGAAAATTTGTTTCATCAAACCGACAATATGCAAATCGAGCAGTAAATAAATCTCCTGTCAATGGTTCAAGACAGTGAATAATAGAGGGTGATTCAAACACAACATATATTCCTATCCTTCTCTGTGGTCCCATCTTACTGTGCTGTGGTGGTGCTACTAGAACATATACAACACATCTGAAAATTCATAGATGAGCAATATTTGGTTCATGACAAAAAACTAATTGTGACAGAGAATATTTATTATAATGTGTCGGTATGAGACAGATAAGTGATGCTGCATGCAAGATAGCATGGCCCCAAACAATAGTGGGAAATGTTGTTTTCATAAGTAGTGGTCTTGCTATCAATTGTAGGCGTTTAATAAATGACTCTACAATGCCATTTTAAGTATGAACATAAGCTACAGAATGTTCAACTTTTATCCCAACTGATAGACAATAATCATCAAAAGCTTGAGATGAGAATTCTCCAGCATTATCAAGGCGAATAGCCTTTATATGATAATCTGGGAATTGTGCCCTTAATCAAATTTTCAGTAATTCGTCTCATCATTATTGATCCAGGATGGCCCAAACGACCATGCCAAAACACAAAAGTATTTGAATCCGTAAACTTCTGGTTTACGATAGAGTGTGCTTCAACTGTACTAATTTTTGAATAGTATAAGCCAGATGATAAAGTTGGTAACTTTTCTACAATGCATTTCTGGCCAGAAATATTCTTTGTAATATAAAAATATTCCCTGTTCATTTCATCTATTGTCTCAACATGATACCCATTTCGGAGGATATCTATAAAACTCAATAAGTTTCTTCGGGACTTGGAGGAGAACAATGCATTATCTATAATAAGTTTTGTTCCCTTAGACAGAAATATAATGGCTCTTCCGGAGCCTTCAATCAAACTTATATTACCAGAAATTGTTGCAACATTTGCTTTTTCCTTATGCAAATAAGAAAAGAATTTCTGATCCTTGAATATGGCATGAGTTGTTCCACTATCAATAACACAAATATCTTCATGATTTGTCTTTGATCCAAACATAATTTGAGGATTATCCATATTCTTCAAAATGACATAAATAAAATATATTATAGTAAACATCATTATCAGAGCATAACTTTTATTTATGTACAATAATTACATAACCATACTATCTATTACAAACAACAAAAATTAAAATATTTACATTTTTACAGATTCACTACCGATTACATGACTTGTTTCTCCTTTTGAGTGCGAAGTAATCAACTACATCCAAATGCATGAAGTCTAAATTATCTTCAGAAATAAAATTTGCTTCAGCATTTTTCTCTGTCTTTTTCAGGGAGGCTTGATAAAGATCAACCAGGTACTTTGGCGTACGACAGGTACGTGACCAGTGCCCTTTTCCTCCACATCTATAGCATGCATTTTCTGCATTTGGTGCTTGCACCGCTTCATGCTTTTGTTCCTTCCTTTTCCACTGCTGGTGGTGAGGAGGATTCTTTGGTGCATTATTATTACCATGATTGGGGTTTCTTCCTCGACCACGACCATGACCACTACCGGGGCCACGACCTCTTCCACTTTTAGCTTGGTGGAAGTTCGTCTCATTCACTTCAGGGAATGGACAAGAACTAGTAGGTCGGTTTTCATGGTTTTTCATTACTAGCCTATTATGTTGCTCGGCCATAAGAAGATGTGAGATAAGTTCAGAATACTTTTTAAATCTCATATCTCGATATTGCTGCTGTAGGAGCATATTCAAGGCATGAAAAGTGGCGAAAGTTTTCTCCAACATATCATGATCAGTACCACATAATTTCAATTGGGAAATAATTCTGAACATAGCAGAATTATACTCACTTATAGATTTAAAATCTTGAAGCCTTAGATGAGTCCAATCATATCATGCCTGTGGAAGAACGACCATCTTCAGGTAGTCATATCTATCTTTCAAATTATTCCACAGTATGACTGGATCTTTAACAGTAAGATATTCTATTTTCAGGCCCTCATCAAGGTGATGACATAGGAATATCATTGCTTTGGACGGTCTTGGTTTGATGCCTGATTTTTGTCTTTGATGTTGTCTGCCAGACCCATCGCATCAAGATGAATTTCAGCATCAAGCACCCAAGACATGTAGCTTTTGCCCGATATATCCAGGGCTACAAATTCAAGTTTAGAAATAATTAAAATTATTTAGGAAAAGAAAGTTCTTACCTCAGATACTTTCAAAATATTTGCTCGAGATGGCAGAGTCTCGTGCTGATAACGTGTTATAAAATAAAGACTGTAAAGTAAAGACAAGTATAGAGAGAAACTGATATATTATTTGAATTCAAACTGATGTCCATAATGAACTGAAATCTCTTCTATTTATAGAAGAAAGTAAGTTGCTGTGTAAGCAACTACTGTAAGCTACTATGTAAGCTTCTTGTAAGTTGCTTGTAAGCTGCTACTGTACCAGATATAGATAATCTTTTGCCGGGGGTAATATTTATCCATAACGGATCGGAGTACCGAAATGATAAGCTTCTTTAGGAAGCTTATTTCCAATAGAGTACTAAATAGATAACCATATTTACGGCGGAGTCCCATATGAATAAGATTCTTCAGGAAGCTTATTTACAACGGAGTACTAAATGAACATCCATAATATATATATATATATATATATATATATATATATATATATATATATATATATATATATATATATATATATATATATATTAACAATAAATTAAAACTCTGACTAAAATGAACTAAGCTTTAAAAGACCAAGCTTTTAAAGAGACCAAGCTTTTCTTATAAATCTTCAGTGAATTACGCGTTACTTACATTAGACACTAAGCATATATGATTAATTAGTCATATGTTTTAATAGTGCCCTACTGCCACGTGGGGATTGGGGTGGAGATTATTAATCTTTGCCCACTTATTAGTTAACTGGGTAATATCCTGTTACCCGATAATTAACTAATTACCCGCATAAACATTGCCCCAAATTACTTAAAATTCTGCTTTTTTTAATTTACTTTATACATTATACTACCGTGGTCATATGGTACTTGAATGGTACTAGTTCATAATTATCGTGTATTATCGCTCGACCCGTATTTTATCCCAAATTGGCCACTTTCAATGAAACTCATTTTCTTTAATTCGTGTACCCTTTATCCTTCATGACACTTATTTATCGCTTGTTATAAATAAGGTAAATACGTTAACCTCAAGATGATCTCATCCCTGAGTTTACGTCAATTAACTGAAGATGAAACTTTAAACGTACGAAAACACGAGATGTAACAGGTGAGCTGCCCCTTTTGAGACATTCAGCAGTATGTCGGAGTCCCTTCTTTTGTTGTTACTATGTATTATGTTTCAGGTTGTAGGATAGTTACATTCTTTTTGTATATTCTACTAGTTGCCCTAGTACTTGTGACACTAGTTCTAGGCATACACATTAGTAGACTATCATTTTTGAGTTGTATTTTCTATCATTATAAAATTGTTAATTATCAACTGTTTTAAATTTAAGTTAAGTGAACGTTAGGAATGTTTAATAAAATAATTGAGAACTCACTAGTTGTTAGGGTTGGCTTGCCTAACCACGGTGTTGGGCGCCATCACAACCTAAAATTGAATTGGGGTCGTGACAATACATCATATTAATACTTTCATATAAATAATATTAATAGATAAACTTTAAAAAAACTTAATATTAAACACAAATATCTTTAAAACTTTTTCTAAAGATTTTATTGACTATAAAAAGTTACCATTTGTTAAACAAATCTATTTTTATTAATTTAAATAAATAATAAAAAATATTTTTACCATTTTTATATTTAAAATATATTCATATTCGAATATGGTTAAACAAATCGAGTGCCATGGAAATATTAAATGTATGAATATTTATAAAAATAATAAATAAAATAATTTAAAGTTATTTACGTAAACTACCTAGGTAAAAATATATTATATAGTATATATAATATAGAAGGTATTACATAAATAAGATGATTAATGTCAAGGATATAATAGACTTTTCAAGTAAAAGTATTATAAAATCTGGCCAAGGTGACTTTTGTGATAAATAGAGAATAGTAAAATAATTTTTGTGTAACAAAAAGAAAATTGACTTCTGAGCAATGAACACAAAGCTGAATGACTTTTACATAACAAAAAGAAGGAAAATGGCTTTTGCGTAATGAATACAAAGCTGAATGACTTTTACATAACAAAAATTGAATGGTCATCCATGAGATTTACTCGGAATCCTTTAAGGGTTAATGAGAGTAGTATTAAGGAAGCCGACCACATAGAATGTTTGAATTCATAATTTATTTATAGCGGTAAATTGTATTGTTGTTGTGATGACCCGGCCAGTCGTCTCTTGAGTTACCGCTCCATTTCCCCCATTTCTGCTTCTTATTCCTTTGTATAATGGTTCTATATGTGATCGGGTTGATTGGTTAGGGTTCAGAAAGGAATTGGTAAGGTTTGAGACACTTACTCTCTTTTGAGGAAAGTTAAGTTGGAAAAGTCAATCGGATGTTGACTTATGTGTTAGAGGGCTCAGATGTGAGTTCCAATGGTTCGTTTAGCTTCGGAAGGTGATTTGGGACTTAGGAGCATGATCGAAATGAGTTTCGGAGGTCCGGAGTAGATTTAGGTTTGAATTGGCGAAAGTGAATTTTTGGCGATTTCCGGTTGGTATATGAGATTTTGATATAGGGGTCGGAATGGAATTCCTAGAGTTGTAGTAGTTCCGTTGTGTCATTTGGGATGTGTATTCAAAATTTCAGGTCATTCGAACGTGGTTTGGTTGGGTTTTTAATCAAAAGCGGAATTCGGAAGATTTTGGAAACTTAGGCTTGAATCCATTGTGTTTTGGTTGATTTAATGTTGTTTGAGGGGTTTTGAAGATCAGTACATGTTTGAATAAGGTTTTGGGTTATGTTAGTGCCTTTGGTTGAGGTCCCGGGAGCCTCAGGTGAGTTTCGGGTGGTTAATCGGGCCATTCCATGAAGTTTGGAGCTGCAGAAAATTGCATGTCAGTGCTGCAGAAAAATGACCTTCGCGTTAGCGAGAGGGTCCTCGCGGTCGCGAATGGTCAGTTGAGGAAGCTGGAAATTTAGCCTTCCACATTTGCGGAGGGCTGGGCATCTGTGTATCGCTTTCGCGGTGATGTTGTCGCGTTACGTAGAAGAAATGGGCAGCTGAGCTTCAGGGGAATTTAATTCATCGCGTTCGCGATCGCGAAGGTCTGTCTGAGTAAAGCATCGTATTCGCGATGGGCTGGTTGCGATTGCGAAAGAGCAATTTTGGTCAAGGTATTTTTGTGTTTCGCGAACGCGAGGCTTTGACCGCGTTCGCGAAGAAGGATTTCAAGCCTTGGCAGAAGGTTTAAATAGTCGTCTTGTCCGCGAATTTGGGGTTTATTTCTTCCATTGTTGGTCGTTTTTGGAGATTTTGAAGGGGATTGAAGAGGGATTTAAGGGGAATCACTTGGAGGTAAGAATTTTGGACTTAAAACTTGATTCTATTGTAAAGTCTACCTAATAAATCATGGAATCTAAGCCAAAAATTGAGGAATTAGGGCTCGAGACAAAGAGACTTTAAAATGATTATTTGAGGGGTCATTTGGACTCCGATTTTAGTGTTCTTGGTATGTATGGACTCGTGGGAAGATAAGAAATCTATTGATGTAAATATTATTGAATTTTGAGATGTGGACCTGGGGGTCGGGTTTTGGTGATTTCGGGATTTATGTTGTAAATTGATTATTTTTTGCTTGGGCTTCGTTCCCTTGGCATATTTTGACGTCCTCATTCTGATTTTGGATAGATTCGACGTGAGTGGAGGCCGATTCGAGGGGTAAAGGCATAGCGAGCTAGAGATTTGACCGAATTAAGGTGTGTAATAATTGTAAATTATGTTCTTAGGGTATGAAACCCCGGATTGCACATCGTTGTGCTATATTGAAGTGACACACACGGTAGATGATGAGCATGGGGTCGTGCATTGTTGGGGTTTGTGACTTAGTTCATCCTGAATGACTATTTTACAGCGTATTTGACTGAAATCTATTTGCTATCATCATTATTTGTGCTGAATGCCATATTTGGGCTTCGTGCCTACTATTTGAACCATTAATGGTCTTTTATTGACATTTCCTCACTGTTTTTACTTTATACTTGAACTCAGTCATGTCATATTTCATTATTTTCGTACTCAGCCATGTTTACTCCGTTTTAACACTTAAATGATCTTTTAAATGATACTTTGTGCTGAGAAATCATGTTTTACTATTGTCCGAGTGGCTTGTGAGGATTTTGACTGAGTAAGGCTGAGGGATTATGTTTTGAGGAAACATTTGATATTGATTATGAGGCCGAGGGCCTGAGGAATGTACGCCACGAGGTGTCTTGATTGATATAAGGCCGAGAGCCTAGTGATGATGCCACGAGATGGCTTGATATTGCGCTTGGGCCATAAGGGCCCCCCAGGAGTCTGCACACCCCCAATGAGCGCGGGTACCCATTGTGATGTGAGATATAGTCCGAGGGGCTGGTATTGTTCTAAGATATTGCCAGAGCGGTGGATTTATTAATACTGTGCCCGAGAGGCGAACCTTTATGTGTTTATTTTCTTAATTGCATGTCCTTTACCTGTTTAAATGTTCAAAAAGGTTTTCATGAAGTTTAATTGCGCTAAATGACTTTCACATATCTTTTACTGATTTTACTACTTATTATAGTCTGCAAATGTGTTTTATGTGATTTTCTTCTTTCAGTATTTATTTATGGTTATTACTCACTGAGTTGGAGTACTCACTTTACTCTCTACACCCCGTATGCAGATTCAGGCGCATCTGGTCCCGCTCCCGACTACTGATCTTCCTAGCTCCGGCGGATTCGAGGAGTCTCTAGGTAGCTGTCGGTGCTCGCAGCATGAAGCTTCTCCCTATCTTATTTCTCCATGTTTTTAGTTACTGTATTAAACTCTATAGTTTTCTTTGAGTATCCCATATTTTTTAGATACTCATGACTAGTGACACCCTGGTATCGGGCTATGTTGCGTTGTATTCCGCATATTATACTATCATTTTCTTAAACCTTGGATTATTTTATCATGCTTTAGATTGTTTCTTACTGTTTAATTGTTAAATACTGAAATGGGAAGTGTGGCCTGGCCTTGTCTTCACGAGAGGTGCCATCACGACTAGGTCCGGGTTAGGGTCGTGACAAGTTGGTATCAGAGCCTAGGTTACATAGGTCTCATGAGTCATGAGCAGTTTTAGTAGAGTCTCGCAGATCGGTACAGATATGTATTTATTTATCCTCGAGAGGCTGCAAAACCTTTAGGAAAAACTTCATATTCTTGAAATTCTTGTCGTGCGAATTTGTTGATCCAAGTACTAAACTTCTATTATTCTATTCTCTCATAGATGGTGAGGACACGCGCTACCGGTCAGGATGGACGACCACTAGTACCACCAGCTGTGGCCACCAGAGGCCGATGATGCGGTCGTGGGTGCGATAGGGGGAGAGGTATGGCCCATACAACAACTAGGGTAACACCTACAGATCCACCAGCAGCCCCGGTTCAATATTAGGTCCCAGTTATGGGCGCTCCGGCAGCACCAGCTCAGGCACCAGCAGAGCCCATTATGATTTCAGGTGTTCAGGAGGCCTTGGCTCAGATCCTATCAATTTGCACTGGCCTAGATCAGGTGGTCTCAGCTACTACATCCGCAACTACTTCTCAAGCCGGGGGAGGCAATCAGACTCTTGCCGCTCATACACCTAAGCAGGTCTTGTAGGGACTTTAGATGCCGGGGGCACATCCAGCCCAGCCGGTTACAGCTGATCAGGACTATGTAGTTTCTGCCATGCTAGAGGACGAGCAGCGTAGGTTGGAGAGTTTGGTAGACTTCAGCCTTTGCCCTTCAATAGTGCAGGGGCGAGGATGCCTAGGGCTTCTTGGATAAGTGTTAGAGGATGCTTCATATAGCGGGTATTCTAGAGACTAGCGGGATCGCTTTCACTACTTATCAATTTTCTGGAGCTGCCTTCACTTTGTGGGAGGCGTTTGAGAGGTGTAGGCCTGTTGGTGCAACACCCTTTACCTGGCAGCAGTTCTCCTTCTCTTTTTGGAGAAGTATGTGCCACAGTCTCGCAGAGAGGAGCGGTGTAGGGAGTTTGAGTGGTTGAGTCAGGGAGAGATAACTGTGACACAGTATGAGATGATTTTCTCCGAGTTAGCTCGTCATGCTATTTGGTTGGTTCCGACAGATAAAGAGAGGATTGGGAGGTTTGTTGATGGCCTCGCTTATTAGCTTCTTATTCTCATGACTAGGGAGAGGGTGATTGGTGCTACCTTTGAGAAGGTTGTAGACATTGATCGGGAGATTGAGTCTGTTCGTTCCCAGGAGCGCGAGGAGAGGGAGGCCAAGAAGCCTCGAGGATCTGGTAGTTATAGTGGTACAACTTCGAGAGGTTAGTTTCAGCATGGCAGAGGCCGTCCATTCATGCATGCTCATCTAGCTCGCCCACATTATCGTGGGGCGTCATTGGGCCATGGTTCTCACTGTTATCATCAGGACCAGTCATCCCTTAGTGCTCTTCTAGCTTAGAGCTCGTCCCGTGCTCCACTAGTTCAGGGCTCTTCTGTGCCAGGTGCATCTGCTAGTCACTCTGGTGCGAGGGGTTCCATTCAGTCCCCTTCTCCAGCATCTGGGAGTTGTTATGAGTGTGGTGAGATGGGTCATATGTGGAGGCAGTGCCCTCGTCGTCTTGCGAGTTCATCTCAGCAAAGGGTTCAGTCATCGGCTTCAGTGCCAGTTACTTCACTACTACTTGCCGAGCTAGCTCGAGGTAGGGGTCAGTCAGCTAGGGGTCGCCCTAGAGGGGGAGGTCGATCAGGTGGCGGTGAGGCCCATTTCTATGTATTTCTAGGCAGACCCGATGCTATTGCTTCAGATGCTGTTATTATAGGTATTGTTTCAGTCTGCCACAGAGATGCCTCTGTATTATTTGATCCCGGTTCCACTTTTTCTTATGTATCATCATACTTTGCTCGTTATTTGGGTATGCCCCATGAGTTTCTTGCTTCAATTTTTCATGTATCTACCTCGGTGGGCGATACTGTTATTGTAGATCGTGTGTACCCGTCGTGTGTGGTGACCATTGGGGGTCTGGAGACCCGTGTGGATCTTTTATTATTGTGTATAGTGGATTTCGATGTCATTTTGGGCATGGATTGGCTATCTCCGTGTCGTGCTATTCTGGACTGTCATGATAGGACAATCATATTAGCTATACCGAGTGTGCCACGGATTGAGGGGCGAGGTATTACTGATTATGTTCCTAGTAGAGTGATCTCATTCTTGAAAGCCCAGTGTATGGTTGGGAAGGGTTGTCTTTCGTATCTAGCCTTTGTGAGGGATGTCGGTGCTGAGACTCCCAGTATTGATTCTATTCTAGTTTTGAGAGATTTTCCTGATGTGTTTCCTGAATACCTGCCGGGCATGCCACCGGATAGGAATATTGATTTTGGTATTGACCTAGTGCCGGGCACTCAGCCCATTTCTATTCCGCCATATCGTATGGCACCAGCAAAGTTGAAGGATTTAAAGGAGCAGCTTTAGGAGCTCCATGATAAAGGGTTCATTCGGCCTAGTGTGTCACCTTGGGGTGCACCGGTTCTATTTATGACGAAGAAGGATGACACTATGAGGGTGTGCATTGATTATAGGTAATTGAACAAGGTAACAACCAAGAACAAGTATCCTTTTCCTCGTATCGATGATTTGTTTGACCAACTTCAGGGAGCGAGAGTGTTCTCCAAGATTGATCTTCGTTCAGGTTATCACCAGTAGAAGATCAGGGACTCGGATATTATTAAGACTGCTTTCAGGACCCGATATGGTCATTATGAGTTCTTGGTGATGTCTTTTAGGCTGAGTAATGCCCCCAGCAGTGTTCATACATTTGATGAACATCGTGTTCCACCCTTATCTCGACGTTTGTCATAGTTTTCATTAATGATATTCTGGTTTATTCGCGTAGTTAGGAGGAGCACGCAGAGCATTTGAGAGTTGTGTTACAGAGATTGAGGGAGGAGAAGCTTTATGCAAAATTCTCCAAGTGTGCATTTTGGCTTGGTTTAGTGGCTTTCTTGGGGCACGTGGTGTCCAGCAAGGGTATTCAGGTTGATTAGAAGAAGATAGAGGCAGTTCAGAGTTGGCCCAGACCATTATCAGCCACAAAGATTCCTAGCTTTCTTTGTTTGGTAGGCTATTATCGCCGGTTTGTTTAAGGATTCTCATCTATCGTATCGCCCTTGACTAACTTGACTTAGAAGGGTGCTTCATTTGTATGTTCGGACGAGTGTGAGGAGAGCTTTCAGAAGCTCAAGACAGCCTTGACCACAACTCTATTGTTTGTTCTGCCATTAGCTTTAGGTTCATATACCATGTATTCTGATGCTTGGAGAGTTGGTATTGATTGTGTTTTGATGTAGGATGGTAGAGTTATTGCTCATGCTTCCCGTCAGTTGAAGCCCCATGAGAAGAACTACCGCGTTCATGATTTGAAATTGGCTTCCATAGTTCACGCGTTGAAGATTTGGAGGCATTACTTTTATGTTGTGTCTTTTGAGATGTTTACTGATCATCGTAGCCTCTAACACTTGTTCAAATAGAAGGATCTCAATTTGAGGTAGCGGAGGTGGTTGGAGTTGCTTAAGGATTATGATATCACTATATTGTACCATCAGGGAAAGGCTAATGTGGTGGCCAATGCCTTGAGCTGAATGGCGGTGAGTATGGGGAGTTTGGCATATATTCGTGTTGGGGAGAGATCTCTTGCAGTTGACATACAGGCCTTGGCTAATCGATTCATGAGGTTAGATATTTTGGAGCGCAGTCGGGTATTGGCTTGTGTGGTTTCTCAGTCTTCCTTATATGATCGCATCAGAGAGCGCCAGTATGATGATCCGCATTTACTTGTCCTTGAGGATATAGTTCAGCACGATGATGCCAGAGATGTGACCATTGGTGATGATGGGGTGTTGAGGATGCAGGGATGGATTTGTGTGCGCAATGTGGATGGGCTTCGGGAGTTGATTCTGGAGGAGGCCCATAGCTCGCGATATTCCATTCATCCAGGTGCCACGAAGATGTATCAGGATTTGAGGCAGCACTATTGGTTGAGAAGAATGAAGAAAGACATTGTGGGATTTGTAGCTCGGTGTCTCAATTGTCAGCAGGTGAAATATGAGCATCAGAGACCGGGTGGCTTGTTTTAACGGATGGATATTCCAGAGTGGAAGTGGGAGAGGATCACTATGGACTTTGTAGTTGGACTTCAACGAACTTTGACGAAGTTTGATGCTATTTGGGTGATTGTGGATTGGCTGACCAATTCCGCACACTTCATTCCCGTTTGTACTACCTATTCTGTAGAGCGGTTGGTAGAGATCTATATTCGGGAGGTAGTGTAGATCTCCAATTTGTTGGTTCGAGCCAGGTGAGGCTAGTCTATTGGGGACAGACTTGGTGTAGGATGCCTTAGAAAAGGTAAAGGTGATTCAGGAGAGGCTTCGTACAGCGCAGTCGAGGCAAAAAAGTTATGCTGACATGAAGGTTCGAGATATGTCCTACATGGTTGGCGAGAAGGTTTTGTTGAAGGTTTCGCCCATGAAGGGTGTTATGAGATTTGGAAAGAAAGGTAAATTGAGTCCTCGGTTCATTAGGCCTTTTGGAGGTGCTTTGGAGGATTGGGGAGGTAGCTTATGAGCTTGCCTTGCCACCCAGCTTGTCAAGTGTGCATCCGGTATCTCATGTTTCTATGCTCTGGAAGTATATTAGGGATCTGTCTCATGTTTTGGATTTTAGCATGATTCAGTTGGATGATGATTTGACTTATGATGTGGAGCCAGAAGCTATTTTGGGTCATCAGGTTCGAAAGTTGATGTCAAATGATATAGCTTCAGTGAAAGTGCAATGGAGAGGTCATCTCGTGGAAGGAGGCTACGCGGGAGATGCGGAGCAGATATCCTCACCTGTTTGAGGCTTCAGGTATGTTTCATGACTCGTTCGAGGACAAACGTTTGTTTAAGTTGGGGAGGATATGACGACCTGACTAGTCGTCTCATGAGTTACCACTTCATTTCCCCCACTTATGCTTCTTATGGCTTTGTATAATGGTTCAATATGTGATCGGGTTAATTGGTTAGGGTTCGGAAAGGAATTGGTAAGGTTTGAGACACTTAGTCTCTTTTGAGGAAGGTTAAGTTAGAAAAGTCAACTGGATGTTGACTTATTTGTTAAAGGGTTCGGATGTGAGTTCTAATGGTTCAGTTAGCTTCAGGAGGTGATTTGGGACTTAGGAGCGTGATTAGAATGAGTTTTGGAGGTCTGAAGTAGATTTAGGCTTGAATTGGCGAAAGTGGATTTTTGGCGATTTCCGGTTGGTAGGTGAGATTTTGATATAGGGGTCAGAATGGAATTTCGAGAGTTGAAGTATTTCCGTTGTGTCATTTGGGATGTGTGTGAAAAATTTCAGGTCATTCGGATGTGGTTTGGTTGGTTTTTTGATCAAAAGAGGAATTCAGAAGATTTTGGAAACTTAGGCTTGAATCCAATGAGTTTTGGTTGATTTGATGTTGTTTGAGGGGTTTTGAAGATTGGTACAAGTTTGAATAAGGTTTTGGGATTTGTTAGTGCCTGTGGTTGAGGTCCCGGGGGCCTCGAGTGAGTTTCGGGTGGTCAATCGGGCCATTCCATGAAGTTTAGAGCTGTAGAAAATTGCAGGTCAATGCTGCAGAAAAATGACCTCGCGTTCGTGAAGGGTTAGTTAAGGAAGCTGGAAATTTAGCCTTCTCATTCGCGAAGGGCTGGGAATCTGTGCATCACGTTCGCGGGGGTGTTGTCGCGTTCACGTAGAAGAAATGAGTAGCTGAGCTTTAGGGGAATTTAATTCATCGCGTTCGCGATAGGGGGAATGCGAGCGCGAAGGTCTATCTAAGTAAAGCATCACGTTCGCGATGAGGTGGTCGCGATCGCAAAAGAGGAATTTTGGTCAAGGTATTTTTGTGCTTCGCGAATGCGAGTCTTTGACCACGTTTGCGAAAAAGGTTTTCAAGCCTGGGCAGAAGGTTTAAATAGTCGTCTTGTCCGCGAATTTGGGGTTTATTTCTTCCATTATTGGTCGTTTTTGGAGCTTTTTGCATGGGATTGAAGAGGGATTCAAGGGGAATCACTTGGAGGTCAGCATTTTGGACTTAAAACTTGATTCTATTGTGAAATATACCTAATAAATCATGGAATCTAAGCCAAAAATTGAGGAATTAGGGCTTGAGACTAAGAGACTTTAAAATGAGAATTTGAGGGGCCATTTGGACTCCGATTTCAGTGCTCTTGGTATATATGGACTCGTGGGGAGATAAGGAATCTATTGGTGTAAAAATTATCAAATTCTGAGACATGGGCCCAGGGATCGGGTTTTGGTAATTTCGGGATTTATAATGTTAATTGAGTATTTTCGCTTGTGCTTCGTTCCCTTTGCATATTTTGACATCCTTGTTCTGATTTTTGATAGATTTGACGTGAGTAAAGGCCGATTCGAGGGGCAAAGGCATCGCAAACTAGAGATTTGACTAGATTGAGGTGAGTAATAATTGTAAATGATGTTCTGAGGGTATGAAACCCCGGATTGCACATCATTGTGCTATATTGCAGTGACGCACACTCTAGATGAAGAGCGTGGGGTCGTTCACTATTGGGGATTGTGACTTAGTCCACCCCGAATGACTATTTTACCATGTATTTGACTGAAATTTATTTACTACTTCATTATAGTCTGCAAATGTGTTTTAGGTGATTTCCTGCTTTCGGTCTTTATTTATGGTTATTACTCACTGAGTTAGAGTACTCACTTTACTCCCTGCATCCCATGTGCAAATCCAGGCGCATCTTGTCCCGCTCTCGATTGCTGATCTTCCCAGCTCAGGTGGATCCGAGGAGTCTCTAGGTAGCTATCAGCGTTCGCAGCCCGGAGCTTCTCCCTATCTTATTTCTCCATGTTTTTAGTTACTGTATTAAACTATGTAGTTTTCTCTGAGTATCCCGAATTGTTTAGATGCTCATGACTAGTGACACCCCGATATCGAGCTGTGTTAGGTTGTATTCTGCATATACTATCATCTTCTTAAACCTTGGATTATTTTATCATCCTTTAGACCATTTCTTACTGTTTAACTATTAAATAGTGAAATGGGAAGTGTTGGCTGGCCTTGTCTTCACGAGAGGCGCCATCACGACCGGGTCTGGGTTTAGGGTTGTGATAGTTGTCAAAACTTATCGTCATGTAAAGACAAAATACATAAGTTGCCACCTGAACTATACACCAAGTCCATGTTACACACTTTCTTAGGTAATATATCATATTACACACGCAACCTTTTAAAATTATGCCTAATATACACTACTTTTGCCAGATGGGACGCGTGTGTTTAAAAAACAAAAAGTGTGTGTCAAACCAATGCATTATCTTCCCAAATCCTTATATAAGCACACGTGTCTAAATCTTATTTGTCCCCTTATTTTTGTTAATTTAATAATTAAATGAAAACAAAAAGATATCCAGACCCTTCTTCCCCATTTGAAGCCCCTGTTGTTCCCGAAATCCGGTGACAACCGCAGCCTCCTCATCTCTTCCCTCTTACATCTCCTTTAAGAAGATGTCAGCCATAACTCGTAATACCGGCAACGACCTCAAGCAATGAACCGAGAACTCCATTGCCAGGTTGTTAGTTTCATTGTCACTTAATGGTCGACGAGCTCAGATCTTCTCCGCGTGGGTGGAGCTGTCAGATCTTTCCGGCAAGCTGGTGTTTTTCGTTCAAATCCGGTCTCATATGGTTAAAAAAAGGCAAATGACGACGATCTCCATTTTCGACCACTGTTACAATGGCAAACCCATCGGTAACAATGGTAATTCGACAGCAAACAAAACAAACAAAACCTAGAAACTAAAAAATGGTGAAAATTTATAGAGTAAGGAGAAATAGTTTAGCAAAGGAACAAAGATGATGAAGAAAGTGGGTCTTTGAAGAAAATTGGTCTTTAAAGAAAGAAGAATTTAAGTATAGTGGCTTTCTTCGAAGGGAGAAAGAGACAAGGAAAGAGAAATTGGTTTAAGTGTTTAATCTTTTTTTTTAAAAAAAATTATAAACACGTGTCATGACATTATTGGTGCATGACACAATGCTTATTCTCAAAAATTGGTCAAGAAAAAAGTGTTGTGTACCAGGCGCAATTTTGAAAGGTTACGTGTGTAATATGATATATGTCCTCGGAAAGTGTGTAACAGGGATTTGGGGCATAATTTAGGTGTCAACTTATGTATTTTGCTGTCACGACCCAAAATCTAACCCGATCGTGATGGTGCCTATCGTGGAACTAGGCCAACCACTTATTCCAATTTTTCATTTTACACTAATTATTAACTTTAGAAAACATAATTTTTTAAACAAAAATCCAATAATAAAAGCTAGAAGTATCAAAACAGCGGAAAGAAATACAACCCCGACCTCGATTGTCACTAGTCATGAGCAAACTAATACAACTATCTGAAATACAAATCTAGAGAAGTCTGAAACATCCAATAAGTAAAGCTAGAGGAAGAAAGGGAAAGAGAAGGCGGAACTGCTGTCGCCAAGCAGCTACCTCGCTATCTCCGGTGGAAATTCGCACATGGAAGATCAACAATCGCTATTGTGACCAGATACACCTAGATCTGTACATAAGGTGTAGGGGGTAATGTGAGTACACCAACTCAGTAAGTAACAAGTCCAACCTGTGGACTGATAGGTCGGACCAAACCTCGACAGACAATTAGCAATTAACAAAACAGAATTGTAGACATGCTTAATGTTCAAGTAAAAATCAACAGTAATTGATGCAGCTGATTAGTAAAGAGTTCAAAACTAAGAGATTTCATATATGTACCAATCCAAACTAGCATTATCAATCTTCCACAACCTCCACTCACAGGTGCTCAACCACTCGGTACTGTATATGGCCATCTGGCCCAGGGAAGATCCATCCCGGAATATATATCACTGATCGCAGTCATTCAGTACCAAGAACACAGGCCGATCTAGCCTCTCGGAGAAGATCTATCTCCTGGTATAGTATTTCGAACAAGATCCATGTCCAGGGAAGATCCATCCAGCAATATAATCATCTACTGTGCTTACTGGGGGTGTAAAGACTCCGGAGGAGCTTCTCTGAGCCCAAGCGCTATATCAATGGTAGCGAAGGCATAATCTATATCTTGCTACGGCATGCAGTCCGATCCCACACTGTCACTCAATATCAAGCTCAAGATCTCACTCAGTCATAGCTCACTAGTCTCACACACGGGCTCCAAAAGTCATGATACTAGCCCGGACAATAATAAAATGTGGCAAATAGTAACAATAGAGACTAAACATGATATAATATTCATGATAATGAATGAGTATAGATTTTCAGTAAAATGAATGATATGACAGCAAGAAAATGACCTCTTGGGTCTCAATAATATCGGCGTGAAGCCTTAACATGATAATCAACATGATTTATAGCTCAACATCTAGATCACATAATCACAGCATAGATATCGATAACAAATAACCACTAAGCGGCACTCTGGAATGATCCAGGCCGCATTTCTCATGGTGCACGCTCTTACGCCCATCACTTGGCATAGCGTCACCTTCATAATAATCAGAGAACACATCGTTCGGGGTTTCAAACCCGCAGAACCAAGGTTGGAAGCATTACTTACCTTAAGCCAAGCCAAAACTCTAGACCGCGATGCCTTTTCCTCTCGAATTGGCCTCCGAATTACTCAAATCTAACACAAATCAGTTCATAACCATCAATATACGCTAAAGGAGTGAAACCCATACGAAATTAACCAAATTACAACGCAGAATCCGAAATTGACAAAACCCGAGCCCACGTCTCGGAATTCGACAAATTTTATATCAATAGAATACTTATTCCGCCATGAGTTCATTCATACCAAAAGTATCAAAATAGGACCTCAAATGGCCCCTCAAATCACGACTCAAAGCTTTCTAATTAACCAAGCCCTAACCCCAATTTACCACTAATATTTCCTTAAATTATCATGCTAACAACGATAAAAATCACCATAATAATGAGCTTAGGAACCAAGGACCTTACCTCAATGAATCCCTCTGAAAATCTCCTTTGAAATTACTCCCAAAAGCTTCACCCCGAATGAAATATTGAGAGAAATGACCAAAAATCGCGAAGGAAAATCTTTTATACTTTCTGACCCAAGCTTTTCGCACCTGCGGTTTATTTCCGCTTCTACGCTACTGCTTCTGCGGTCAAAGGCACCGCTTCTATGGTTTTTCACTTAAGTCCCCTTTTTCACACCTGCGACCTAGACTCCGCATCTGCGGGGCCGCAGGTGCGGCTCACCTCCCGCATTTGCGTCTTCTTCTCTCTTCGCCTGTGGCCGCATCTACGGCTCCATATCCTCTTCTGTGAGTCCGCACCTGCGGCCCCTTAGCCGCAGGTGTGGTTATGACAGTAATAGAAAACTTCAGCTGCCAAACCCAACTCAAAATCTCTCGTTAACCACCCGAAATCACCCCGAGGCCCCCAGGACCTCAACAAAAGCACGATAAAGTCCTATACCACTATCCAAACTTATACCAATCTTCAAAAAACCTCAAACAATATCGAATCAACCAAATAACATTGGATTCAAGCCTAAGGTTCCAAAAATCTTCCGAATTTCGCTTTTGATCAAAAAGTCTATCAAACCATTTCCGAATGACCTGAAATTTTGCACACACATCCCAAATTACACAACAGACCTACTGCAACTCCAGGAAGTCCATTCTGACCTCTATATCAAAATCTCACTTATTAACCGGAAAATGCCAAAATTTCAATTTCACCAATTCAAGTCTAAATCTACTACGGACCTCCAAAACACATTCCGATCACACTCCTAATTCCTAAATGATCTCCAAAAGCTATCCGAACCATCAGAATTCACATTCGAGCCCTTTTTCACATAAGTCAACATCCAGTTGACTTTTCCAACCTAAGCTTACTCAAAAGAGACTAAGTGTCTCATTACTTCCCAAAACTATTTCGAATTTGAACCGACTAACCAGATATCACATAACACGGATAAACAAAGAATAAAGAAGCAAATATGGGGAAATGGAGCGGTAACTCAGAAAATGACCGACCGGGTCATTACATCCTCCCCCTATTAAATAAATGTTCATCCTCGAACGGGGTCAAGAAATATACCTGAAGTCCCAAATAGGTGAGGATATTTTCTCCACATCTCCCACTCGGTCTCCTAGGTAGCCTCCTCCATGATCCGACATCTCCGCTACACTTTCACTGAAACTATATCCTTTGACCTCAACTTGCGAACCTGACGATCCATTATAGCGACTAGATCCACATCATAAGTCAAATCACCTTCCAACTGAACCATACTAAAATCCAAAACATGAGACGGAACGCCAATATACTTCCGGAGTATAGAAATATGAAATATCGGATGCACACTCGATAAGCTGGGTGGCATAACGAGCTCATAATCTACCTCCCCAATCCTCCGAAGCACCTTAAAAGGCCCAATGAACCGAGGACTCAATTTACCCTTCTTCCCAAATCTCATAACACCCTTCATGGGCGAAACCTTCAACAGAACCTTCTCCCCAACCATGTAGGACACATCCCGAACCTTCCTGTCAACATAACTCTTCTATCTCAATTTCGATGTGTGAAGCCTCTCTTGAATCACCTTCACCTTGTGTAAGGCATACTACACCAATCTGTACCCAAAAGCCTAGCCTCGCACTGCTCAAACCAACCAACTGGAGATCTACACCGTCTCTTATACAAAGCCTCATATGGAGCCATCTGAAAGCTCGACTGATAGTTGTTGTTATAAGCAAATTCTGCGAGTGGTAGAAACTGAGACTATGACCCTCCAAAATCAATGACACAAGCATGCAACATGTCCTCCAATATCTAAATAGTACGCTCGGACTGTCCATCCGTCTGAGGGCGAAAAGCTATGCTTAACTCAACCTGAGTACCCAACACTTGTTGTATAGGCCTCCAAAACTATGAAGTGAACTGAGTACCTATTTATGAAATGATGGAAACTGGGACACCATGCAACCGAATAACCTATCGGATATAAATCTCTGCCAACCGCTTTGAAGAACAGTAGTACACATAGGAATGAAGTGCGCGGACTTAGTCAGCGATCCACAATCACCCAAATAACATCGAACTTCTTCAATGTCCATGGGAGCCCAACTATAAAGTCCATGGTGATCTACTCCCACTTCCACTCTGGAATATCTATCTGCTAAGCAAGCCACCCGATCTTTGATGGTCATATTTCACATGCTAACAATTGACACACCGAGCTATGAATTCCACAATATCCTTCTTCATTCTCCTCCGCCAATAATGTTGTCTCAGATCCTGATACATCTTCGTGGCACCCGGATGAATGGAATACCGCAAGCTATGGGCCTCATCCAGAATCAACTCCCAAAGCCCATCTACATTGGGCATGCATATCCAGCCCTGCATCCTTAATACCCCATCATCACCTATAGTCTCATCTCTGGCATCGTTGTGCTGAACTCTGCCCTTTAGGATAAGCAAATGAGGATCATCATACTAGTGCTCTCTAATGCGATCAAATAAGGAAGACCGAGAAATCACACAAGCCAATACCCGACTGGGCTCCAAAATATCTAACCTCACAAACAGATTGGCTAAGGCCTGAACATCAACTGCAAGGGGTCTCTCCGCAACTGGAATATATGCCAAACTCCCCATACTCACCTCCTTCCTATTTAGGGCATTGGCCACCACATTGGCCTTTTCCGGATAGTACAAGATACTAATATCACAATCCTTTAACAATTCTAACCATCTCCGCTGCCTTAAATTGAGATCCTTCTATTTGAACAAGTGCTGGAGGCTACGATGATCAATAAATACCTCACAAGACACACCATACAAATAATGCCTCAAAATCTTCAACGCATGAACAATGGCAGCCAACTCCAAATCATGAACATGGTAGTTCTTCTCATGGGACTTCAACTGACAAGAAGCATAAGCAACAACTCTACCCTCCTGCATCAACACACACCTAATACCAACTCTCGAAGCGTCACAATACACGGTATATGAACCTGAAGCTAATGGCAAAACTAACGCTGGAGCTGCGGTCAAGGCAGTCTTGACCTTCTGAAAGCTCCCCTCACACTCATCCGACCACATGAATGGAGCACCCTTCTAAGTCAACTTGGTCAAGGGCGATGCTATAGATGAAAATCCCTGAATGAACCAGCGGTAATAGCCCACCAAACTAAGAAAGCTGCAAATCTCTTTAGCTGAGGACGGTCTGGGACAACTATGAACCGCCTCTATCTTCTTCGGATCAACCTGAATATCCTCACATGAATCCATATTCCCCAAGAAAGCCACTGAACTAAGCCAAAACTCACACTTGGAGAACATTTCATAAAGCTTCTCCTCCCTCAATCTCTACAACACAACTCTCAAATGCTCCGCGTGCTCCTCCTGACTACACGAATACACTATAATATCATCAATGAAGACTATGACAAACGAGTCGAGATATGGTCGAAACATGTTGTTCACCAAATGCATGAACACTGCTGGGGCATTGGTCAGCCCAAAACACATCACAAGGAACTCATAATAACCATATCCGATCTTGAAAGTTGTCTTAAGAATATCCGAGTCCTTGATCTTTAACTGGGGATAACCTGAATGAAGATCAATCTTGGAGAACACCCTTGCTCCCTAAAGCTGGTCGAATAAATCATCAATGCGAGGCAAAGGATACTTGTTCTTAATGGTAACCTTATTCAACTACCTATAATCAATGCACATCCTCATAGTACCATCCTTCTTCTTCACAAATAGAACAAGAGCACCCCACAGCGAAACACTAGGACGAATAACCCCTTATCAAGGAGTTCCTGAAACTACTCCTTTAACTCTTTCAACTCCGCTGGTGCCATACGATACAGTGGAATAGAAATAGGTTAAGTGTCCGGCACCATATCAATACCAAAATCAATATCTCTGCCCGGTGGCATGCCCGTCAGGTCTGCAGGAAACACATCGGGAAAATCCCTCACAACTGGAACAGAATCAATGGTGGGAGTCTCTATACTGACATTCCTCACAAATGCTAAGTATGAAAGACAACCCTTCCCCACCATTCGCTAGGCCTTTAGAAATGAAATGACCCTACTAGGAATATAATCAGTCAAACCTCGCCACTTAATCCATGGCAACTCCGGCATAGCCAACATCACTATCTTAGCATGACAGTCCAGAATAGCACAACACGGAGATAACCAGTCCATGCCCAATATCACATGAAAGTTGACCATACTAAGAAACAAGAGATCCACTCGGATATCCAAACACCCAATAGTCACTACACACGACCGATATATGCAGTACACAACAATAGTATCGCCTACCGGAGTAGATACATGAATAGAGGAAACAAGAGACTCGCGGGGCATATCAAAATAATGGGCAAAATATAATGACACATAAGAAAAGGTGGAACCGGGATCAAATAATACAGAGGCATCTTTGTGGCAGACTGAGATAATACCTATAACCACATCATTTGAAGCAATAACATCTGGTTTCAATGGGAGAGCAGAAATGGGCCTGACCACCACCTAATTGACCTCTCCCTCTAGGGCAACCCTAGCTGACTGATCTCCACTCCGAGCTGACTGAGCAGTTGGGGAAGTAACTAGTGCTGAAGCCGAAGGCTGACTCCTCTACTAGGATGAACCTCCCATAAGACAGAGATAGAACCTCTTGATATGACCCAAATCTCCACACTCGAAGCAACCCCTCATAACAAGTGGTGGTGGGGACTGACTAAAGGGAGCCCTTTTACTGGGATGCCCACTAGAAAAACCCGACATAGATGAGCCCTGAACTGATGGTGCTTGAGTTGAATTTTGAGCTCGTAGGGCATTGAGAGATGAGTGACCCTAATGTAAACTGTGAGAACTATGGCCAGATGACCCACCACGGTGACCTGAATGGGCTAGTTGAGCATGGCTGAATGAACAACCTCTGTCGTGCTAAAACAGGCCTCCCAAAGAAGAACCCCCAAAACTACAAGATCCATGAGGCCTCTTGGCCTCCCTCTCCTCTCGCTCATGGCGACGAACTAACTCAATCTCTCTAGAAATGTCAACCACCTTCTCATAAGAAGTGCCAGATGTCGCGCCCCTTTTTTCTCGCGAAATCGGGTTTGTGACATTTGGGAGGACAACTCATTCCCTTTAGGGAATTGGGTTTGAATTGAAGAGTCTCCACTAATGATTAAAGTGCATTAGGACACTAAGAAGGGTTTGATTTGGAAAAACCAGAGATTAGCTAAGGGCTTGAAATTATCTCAAGGGGAAGGTGTTAGGCACCCCTCAAGATTCACTAGTGTGGTTCCCGGCCAAGCTATTGTTGTGACTTAAGTGCAAATAATGCATATCCAAATAAAGGCTTCAAATAAGAGGGGATCTTCACGTAATAGTTACAAATAAAGAAAAGTAAGAAAAAGGAACAAAAAGAGTTGATTTTCTTAAAAGAAATAGTTTAAAAAAGATTTAAAAGAAACAAAGAAAACAAAGTGAAGGGGGGTCCTAGGTTTATTAATAATATGGATCACCCCATACAACATCCGGTAATCATTCCTCAGTAAGGGGATACATGTGATGTTATCATGTGGTAATCATATCCATGTCTACCCTTTCCCACCCTGTTAAGGTTTTGAAGCGCGGAATGGTCTCATTTACTTATTGCATGCTATTACCCGCCCCAATCATATCAGCCCCGGAGGCACTTGGGACTACTAATCCTAGAGGGAGAATGTATTGGG
This sequence comes from Nicotiana tabacum, assembly GCF_000715075.1. Classification (NCBI taxonomy): domain Eukaryota; kingdom Viridiplantae; phylum Streptophyta; class Magnoliopsida; order Solanales; family Solanaceae; genus Nicotiana; species Nicotiana tabacum. The sequence continues at coordinate 78,049,792 of NC_134089.1, read as the reverse complement.
TTTATTTATGGTTTCAAAAGGTAAAATACTAAGGCGACAAACAAAACACATATAACAAGTTTGGGAAGCATATAAACAAATAAAAGGGCTCAAACAGACCTCTTTAAACCAAAAAAGCACATAATGTAGCATGACTTGCATGTACTGTTTAGGGTCTGATTAAAACATAAACGGTGGAGCCAAATTAATTTATTACATAGATTAAATAAGAAGCAATAATCAGGCCTGCCTGCTGGTTGTAGTTAATAATATCTGATTCAGTTTATAAACTGTCCTATGGCTTACCTAAGTGTTAAACGAAAACCTATAGGCATGATATCTACTGATTTCAGAAAAGATGAAGTATATTGATTTTAAAAAAAGTTTGTCCGTTATTCAGCAAAGACGAGTTTTGACAAAATATCATAAATTCTGTAGACATTAGACATTGTCGTTACTGGTTTTAGACTTATAAGCGAGTGAAACGTTTCAGACTTGGTTAATAGTTCCTATAGGCATGCTTTCTATGCGTTGCTGATTTTATAAAAAAAAACTTTTTGGACATAATAAGAATGCAGAAATCCTATAGGCATGGCATCTAATTGTAGTGGATTTTTAGAACCTGTAGACATGTTCTCTACATGCATATGCAGAAGTCACGATATCTACATGAAAGTGCAGGGTCCCTATAGTCGTGGTATCTAAATGAGAATGATGAAGTTCCTATAGACGTGGTAACTAAATAAGAATGCAAAAAATCTTATAGACATGGCGACTAAATGAGAATGCAGAAATCTTATAGGCATGGTAGCTATATGAAAAATGCAGGAATCTTATTGGCAGGTTATCTACCCTTTTTTACATGCATGGTTACCATTGCCTTTTCACTAGCCATCCCTAAAAGTTATTACAGTCCAAATAAAATAAAGAAAAATACATCAGAAATTGAAAATTACAACCAAGGAGAGCCTGATTCAGACTTCCTGTCTTAAGTATGAAGTAAACAAACTCCAAAGATCATGCTTCAAAGCCTTTCTCCCACGTGGGTGTGTCAGAGTTCCCTAAGAGTTTCATAAGAACTCTGGGCAGTGCTTACACCCAAATGTATCACCATATTAAGCCAAAGTGCAGCGTGAAAGGGCCAGCCCTCAGGTGTCCAAGTTTAGAGGGAACTCAAAGTCCCAAGGCAAGGCTCACAAGAGGGGGGAAGAACTTAGAAACTAAGAGAGAGTATAAGTGCAGAATTCTGAAAGGGGGAAAGGGAAAGGGAAACAACACACATAGGGATATAGGTAATGGGGAGTTGCAAGAGGTAAAAATGAGGCTAGTTGGCATAACCCAGCAATGGGAGATGCTGCCACACCTATAAGCCTACTAGAACACATTGTTTAGAGGTTAGGATCCCCTAAGGGATCGGGTTCAATCCATAGACAATAACTTGTCTATTGCCATGTTTTAAACTGTAACTCAAAGCACATAAGGGGAAATATGGAATAGGGATTCATAGCAGAAACAAACAAGAGGGAATCAACATGCTAGTTTAAGTATTTAACTCTGTAGAAGTAGTAAAGTAGACATAGATGCAGAAAGCTGTAAGTAAACACATTGTGGGGATGCTGAAATTTGAAATTAGGACATACCAGTTTCAAAGAAACAAGTAGAGAAAAATGCAGTAGTCTGGTAAAACCTTAGTGCAGACAAGAAGAGAGAGTTCTATTATGTGAGTAAGAGTTCAGAAGAGATTGTGAATTGTGAAGTCTGTAGTATGTGTAAGTGAAAAGGGTCGTGCCTTTTATAGTGTATAAAGCAGGCAGAAATAAGGTAAGAAAATAGTTTGAAAACTGATTGTCAATCAATTACACAAGGCTTCCCTTAATTAAGGGATTCAGATTCAAAACGAGTAAAACCATTTAAGGAAAGGAATTGAATAAACACTTTGTGTAAAGCATGCAATTGAGGGCAAATACATAAAGGTTATTTAAGGACAAGGTTTTGACAGTACACGGTTTGTGCAAATAAAGTAAAAAGGTCAATTAACAACCAGTAAATCAAAAGGGTCTAAGATTTTGTATGAATGAACCGAGTCAAAAGATGGGAAAGGTTTTTAACTTAAGGGAATCAACAAACAATGGAAAGAGAATAAATTAGACCCATATTCAGAGGGAAGTAGGAACTAATCACAAATTCAAAAGCTACTTTAAAGGGAAGTCTATCATATATAAGGAGCATACGAACATGTTAAGCATGAAGGAAGACTGTAGTGTCATTGTAAAGTCAGTAGAAAATCCATTATAGAAAAGTTTAGCAAAAGGTCAGAGTCATATGAAAGCAAGGAATGGGTCTGAAAGAGTTGGGGGTTTTGAAATAAACCCTAAGTTCAATCAAATCACATAATCAAACTTGGCGGAACCCCCAAATTCTAGGGTTTCCACATTGAATCAAGTACATAGATGAGAAGGCAAGTAGTTGAAACAGGCTCAGAGGTTTCAGAGTTGAAACCTCTTGCATGCTTCTTTCATCAACAGAAACTCATGAGAAAAACATGATAGCAAAGTAACATGTGGAACACAGTAGAAACACTCAAAAGAAAAACACTGATAGGAATAGTAAAAGAAACATGCTTAAGAGATTTTCCAGAAGAAACTTAAACAGGGCTTAATAGAAGGAAAATAAGGAAACTTAAGAACTTAGCAGGAAAATACAGTAGGAGAAACATGCTGGAACATAGTAGAAGACAAAAAATATAAGAACACAGTAGAAAAGCATATAAGATAATAGTATGGAAAACATGGTAGAAGAATATACAAGCATGGAGTATATAAAACTCAGTAAAAGAACATACAAGAACATAGTGTAAAAACTCAGTAGAAGAACATACATGAACGGAGTGTAAAAACTCAGTAATAGAACATACAAGAACGGGGTATAAAAACTCAGTAGAAGAACATACAAGGTAGAAGAAAAGAAAATAACATAGTAGAGGCAAATAAACACAAAAGACAAAGGAGAGAAAGTCAGAGAAACACTTAAACATTTTCAGAAAACCTAGATCGGAAACAAAGTGGTTTTGAAAGTAATTTTTTAAAGAAAAGTTAGGGAAATCGTTTGAAAACTCAAGGAGAGCACAGATACACAACAGATCTAAGGAAATCAGAGAAAACCTCGAACGGTTAGGGTTTCAAAAGAACCGTAGAAGTGTGATACGCTTTGAAAGGTCACCGATCTGAGTCGGAGAGGTTGGAATTAGGCTCAAACCACCATGGTACGCTGGAGTAAAGACGGAGATGGTCGTGGAACCTTGAATCGACAGAGGTCTGGATGAAAACCTTCGAGGTCAGGCCTCGAATCTTCAGGTATTAGGTGCGTGGGAGCAAGGGAAGGTGAGTATAAGACTCTCATAGCCTGAGAAGCCATGGATTCCGGTGGGTTTCAAGGTGGAGGTGGTGGTAAGAGGCGGTTAGGGTTTGGGAATGTTCGATAGAGTTTGAGAGTTCAGAGGCGGTAGGTTAGGTGAAACTGATTTAGGGTTAAGGGGTGTTTGTAGATTAAAAAGGAAAGGAGGTTTTGTGGCCGTTGATCATTTTGATCAACGGCCTGGATTTAATGGGGGGCCGGACGGGTTAAACTTAATTGGATCAGGGGCGGGTAGTTTAGGAATTGGGCCGATCCATTTGAAATTGGGGTTAATTGGGGGGTTGATTTGGGCTAAATTTAAATAGGTAGGACTAGTATTTTAAATAGGGGGCGGATCCCTTTTTATTTTATAAAAAATAGTAAAATGATATCTGGAAACAAATTAAAGGTACTAAATCGATTAGTAATATGTAAATATTAAATTAAAAATACTGGAATCAAATTTGTAATTATAAACACAATTAAATCTTAAAATAGGCTAGAATTGCAATTATATGCAATTTAACTTTAGAATGCTAAATAAATTTGTAAAAAATGTGCGAAAATTACCTTAGCTATATTATGGTATAACTATGAGAATTCAATAAAGGAGTTACAAAAATGAAAATTTGAGAAATAATTATTGGTTTTTTTCTGATAAAATAAGGAGATAAATTGATTTAAAAATCTTTTAAAATTTGGAAAAATAATAAAATACTTGGACATGATTAATATGCATACGTATGCTATTTTGAAAGTATTTTGCATATGAAAATTATATTGGGAAAAATTGGGTATCAACAGCTGCCCCTCTTTACCCGGGAAGGATGAAAGAGTTATCGGGTAAAGATATGATGACCAATTTTGACCGAACGGAATAGTTTGAAGAATTTGACCGAGCTTTGGCTCCTAAGATACCTACATATCCCTGGTCTTACAGGAATCAGGCCATATGTAGTTCAGTATCCGTCGGCGGAGTATGCCGATGAAGTTTTTCCAAGGACTGACGCAATGTTTAGGTTGGGCTAAATGGTTAAAGTCTAATAGGGCTACAGGAACTGGAGTGGGATTTCTCCTGTTGAGATGGTCATTGCTCGCCGGTTTACCTCCAAATGAACCATATGTTGTGCGGAAATTTAAACATGATGCAAGTTCCCGTCGAACCATGAAATGTTGTCTTTGGACGGTTAGGATGATGTCCTCATACCATGACGTCCTGGGCCATGAAGCGTATAATAAGCATTCGCAGGCCATGAAATAGTGCTCTCGGGCTATAAGAATGACTCCTCCAAACTATGATGCCTTTGAATAATGATATGCCAAAGATAAGAGGGGTCCTCAGGCCATGGCATGGCGTTCTCGGGCTATGAAAATGGTGCCACCGAACAATGATGCCTTCGGACAATTTGGCGATATTTCAGCCCATGATATGCAAATGGTGGCGATCTTTCAGATGATGCAGATGTGAATAAGGTGGCGATCTTTCAGCCATGCAGAACGTAACTAAAGTGGCGATCTTTCAACCATGCAGAACGTAAATAAAGTGGCAATATTTCAGCCATGCAGAACGTAAATAAAGTGGCGATATTTCAGCCGTACAGAACGTAAATAAAGTGGAGATAGTTCAGTCATGTAAAACGTAAATAAAGCGGCGATATTTCAGCCATGCAAGTGTAGATGGAGACATAGCTTAGTCTCGGAAGGTAGAATAGTAGCCTTATGCAATGTAGATGGAGACAATGCTTAGTCTCGGAAGGCAGAATAGTAGCCTTATGCAATGTAAGAAATACAAATGGAGACAGTGCTTAGTTTCGGAAGGCAGAATAGTAGCCTTATGCAATGCAGGAAATGCAAATGGAGACAGTGCTTAGTCTCGGAAGGTAGAATAGTAGCCTTATGCAATGCAAAATGCAAATGTAGAGAATGCAAATGGAGACAAAGCTTAGAATGGTAGCCTTATGCAGTGCAGAGAATGCAGATGGAGGTAGAGCTTAACCTCAGAAGGCAGAATGGTAGCCTTATGCAATGCAGAGAATGCAGATGGAGGTAGAGCGTAACCTCGGAAGGCAGAATGGTAGCCTTATGCAATGCAGAGAATGCAGATGGAGGTAGAGCTTAACCTCGAAAGGCAGAATGGTAGCCTTATGCAGGAAGTAAAAATGGCAAATGGCAATAGAGTTTTCTTAGCTGATAGCGAATTGCCGTATCGTGATTACTGGGGATATTGTGCCTGCGGGGCACACTGTTGTGCGGATAGCAATTGCGAGCAAGTGCAACAGTTCGAAGAGTTGTATTCTTGAACTTTGTGAGTGTATAGTATATTTGATGATTTTCCAACTCAGGTACCTGCATCCAAAGAAAAATCGTGAGTTTTATAGAGGGGAGGTTAGTTCGTGCCCCCTGCTGGCTTTGCTTGTCCTGCTCGGCTTTGATCTGGTGATACTGCCTGTATTATTGGGATGGCGCTGCTAAGAAAGGCAATTTTAGTAATAAAAATGCATGATTTAGTAAAAGCATAAGATAAGTATGTAATTAAGAATAGTTTTCTTTAGATGAACCGACGACTGCGACGTGGTTCAAGACATTGCAACTTCTCTTGCTCTGGAATTTTGAGGGTCCTCCTCAAAATTCTACCCCAGTTTACAATAGCGGGGGAGATGGAAATTTTATTGAATTGTGACCGAACCTATAGGGCTGCCTACGTATCCCCTCTTAAACGGGAATCAGGTTAGGCGTAGTTCAAATTACATCATATAAGGAAAGCATAAAGATTACACATAGTATCTCTTGACTGCGTCTGAATTGATCGGCTTTAGCCAAACTTCTCCGTCCATTTCTGCAAGTATGAGGGCTCCTCCTGTCAGAACACAGTGGACCATGTACGGACCCTGCCAGTTGGAGAGAATTTTCTTTTGGGTTCATCTTGATGCGGAAAAATTTTCATTAACACCAGCTGCCCCGGTGTGAATTGTCTCGGCTTGACTCTTTTGTTGAAGGCTCTGGACATTCTGTTCTAATAGAGCTGACCGTGGCAAACTGAATTCATCCTCTTTCCGTCTATAAGAGCTAGTTGCTCGTAACGACTCTTCACCCATTCTGCGTCGTCGAGCTCTGCTTCCTGTATGATCCGTAAACCAACATATAGGGGTTGCTCATGTCGATGTGCGGACTGTGGTGCAGTATCCCAATAAAGAAAATGAGAGCTTCTCGTGCCACTACTTGTGCTTCTCTATCATTTTCCTTAGTATCTTCTTTATATTCTTGTTGGCAGCCTCTACGGCTCCGTTCATCTAAGGTTTGTTGGTTGTAGAATTCTTGTGTTTGATCTTGAAGGTTTTACACATGGATTTCATCAAATCACTGTTGAGGTTGGATCCATTATAAGTAATGATTGACTCTGGAATTCTGAACCGACACACGATACGGTCGCGGATGAAATCCGCCATGACTTTCTTAGTCACTGCCTTGTAAGATGTTGCTTCAACTTATTTGGTGAAATAATCATTTGCTACTAGGATAAACCTGTGCCTGTTTGATGCGGCGGGTTCGATTGGTCCGATAACATCTATTCCCCAGGCGGCGAACGGCCACGGCGAGCTTGTTACATTAAGCTCATTTGGAGGCACCTTTATAACGTCTGCATGTATCTGGTAGAGGTGGCACTTTTGGACATACTGGATGCAGCCTGTTTCCATAGTTATCCAAAAGTAACCAGCTCAGAGTATTTTCTTTGCTAAAACAAAGCCATTCATATGTGGACCGCAGGTCCCTGCATGAATTTCCTCTAATAGTCTGGATGCTTCCTTTGCGTCGACACACCTTAGTAATCCCAAATCAGGAGTTCTCTTGTACAGGATTCCTCTATTGTGAAAGAAATTGTTGGATAACCTCTGAAGCGTGCACTTCTGAGTAGCGTTTGCGAGTTATGGGTATTCTCCTTTTGCCAAGTATTCCTTGATATCATGAAACCAAGGCTTTCCATCTGCTTCTTCTTTGACATGAGAACAATAAGCGGGCTGATCATGGATCTTTACTGGAATGGGATCAATGAAATTCTTGTCTGGATGTTGTATCAAGGACGATAGGGCAGCCAGTGCATCGGTGAATTCATTTTGGACCCTAGGAACATACTGGAATTCTGTCTTTGTGAACCTCTTTCTCAACTCCTATACATGATGCAGATAAGGGAGTATCTTGGCGTTCTTGGTCGCCCATTTTTCTCAAACCTAATGTATAAGCAAGTTTGAATCCCCAATTACTAGAAACTCTTAGATGGTCATGTCAATAGCCATCTTGAGCCCTAAGATGCAGACTTCGTACTCGGCCATGTTGTTGGTGCACAGGAACCTGAGCTTGGCATATACCGGATAATGCTGACCAGTTTCTGATACTAGGACTACTCCTATGCCAACTCCTTTGAAATTTTCTACTCCATCGAAAAACATTCTCCAACCGACATAGGATTCTGCAATGTCTTCTCTTATAAATGATATCACTTCATTAGGAAAATATGCTTTCAGGGGTTCGTATTCTCCATCCACGGGATTTTGAGCAAGGTGATCTACTAGTGCCTGTCCTTTGATTGCTTTCTGAGTTACGTAGACAATGTCAAATTCACTCAACAAGATTTGCCACTTGGCCAGCTTGCCAGTGGGCATGGACTTCTGAAAGATGTACTTTAAAGGATCCATTCTTGATATGAGATATGTAGTATAGGCACAGAAGTAGTGCCTCAACTTCTAAGCTACCCAAGTCAAAGCACAACAAGTGCGCTCTAACAGAGAATATCGAGCCTCATACAGGGTAAACTTCTTACTGAGGTAATAGATGGCCTGCTCATTCCTCCCCGTTTCATCATGCTGCCCAGAACACAACCGAACGCTCCATCCAATACTACAAGGTAGACTAATAGAGGTCTACCCGGCTCAGGCGGATTTAAGACTGGTGGTATTGATAGGTATTCCTTGATTCTGTTGAAAGCTTTTTGGCATTCATCAGTCCATGTAGTAGCGGCGTCCTTCTTCAACATCTTAAAGATCGGCTCACAGATGACTGTAGATTGTGCTATGTACTGGCTGATGTAGTTAAGTCTTCCCGGGAAGCTCATTATGTCCTTCTTTTCTTTGGCGGTGGCAGTTCTTGAATAGCTTTGACCTTAGATGGATCCAGTTCTATCCCTCGGTGACTCACAATGAACCCAAGTAATTTTTGGGTAGGAACCCCAAATGCACATTTCGCGGGATCTAGTTTCAGGTTGTATCTTCTCATTCTATTGAAGAACTTCCTCAAATTTTCCATATGGTCAGTGGCTTTCTTGGACTTTATGACGACATAATCTACATACTCCTCAATCTCATTATGTATCATATCATGGAAGATAGTAGTCATGGCCCTCATGTAGGTGGCCCCTGCATTCTTTAACCCGAATGGCATCATCTTGTAGCAGTACATCCCCCACGGCGTAATGAAAGCCATTTTCTCAGCATTTTCATTGTCCACCCAGATCTAATGATATCCAGCAAAGCAATCTATAAATGATTGCAACTCATGCTTAGCACAATTATCGATCAGGATATGTATGTTCAGCAAGGGGAAGTCGTCCTTTGGATTGACCCGGTTGAGATCCCGGTAGTCGACACAGACTCTGACCTTCCCACCCTTCTTAGGCACCAGCACAATATTGGCTAACCATGTCGGATATTCTACTACCCTGAGGACCTTAGCTTTGACCTGCTTAGTGACTTCTTTCTTGATTTTCAGACTCATGTCGGGTTTAAACTTTCTGAGCTTCTGTTTTACCGGTGGACATGTCAGATCAGTTGGCAGTTTATGGGCCACAATAGATGTGCTCAAACCAGTCATGTCATCATATGTCCAGGCGAATATGTCCTCATATTCCTTCAGAAATACTGTGTATTCTTCCTTTTCTGACGGTGACAAATGAACGCTGATGCGAGTTTCTTTGATATTTTCTGCATCTCCCAAGTTAACAATCTCGGTCTCGTCTAGGTTAGACTTAGGTCTGTTCTCAAAATTTTCAACCTCTTTAACAATCTCTTCTGGTATCTCCTCTTCCTCTGAATCTATGTCTGTTTGTTGCATTGTCTCGTTGCATGTCACAACCATTGGTTCATCAACATAAGTACTAGTAATTGCCTAGGCTTTCCGAGCTCTGGTGGTTATAATGGTACCATTGTTGAGGCGTGCTCCTCGGCTTACGGCCTGTATGGAAGGGCCTTCCTCCCCCTCCTCCTCGAAAATGACACAACAATCCATGTCATCTTCTTCTAGGAACAAATTCCTCACTATTGTCAGTGCTTCCTCTTCTTTCGACCCATAGATAACATCAGCCGGCTGGAAAGTCTGCTCCAAATGTGGTATTGGCTGCTCCAGCGGGTATTATGGGCCGCGCCATGATGGCGACCAGTTGTTGAATTCCTTCCAAGTATACTCGTATCCTAGACCGAAAGTGGTGCCATATTTCTTCAGTTTGATTGGCTTGGTGATTCCTTGGAGGTTATTTCCAAGTCCCTTACTAGGCTCATATCCACTCCAGTTCAATATGCTTTCAATTTTGTTGTCCCACCATTTGTCTTTGTCAACGGTGTTGACTCGCTTGATGTGGTAATAGGTTTCCCCGCCTATTTTTCTCCTTCCTCCAATTCCTGGGATGGTTTGGCGACTGTATGTGGGATTTGTACAGTCGCCGTGAATGATTACCTCTTGGTGGTTCCACTCAAATTTCACCGCCTGATGTAGTGTTGACGTTACCGCCCCAGCGGCATGAATCCACGGCCATCCCAATAGTAAGTTGTAAGATGTCGGCACATCTATTACTTGGAAATCGACATCGAACCAAGTGGGCCCCATTTGCAAGCACAAACTAATTTCCCCAATAGTGGACCTTTAGGAACCGTCGAAAGCTTTGACATTGATAGCCCCGTCCTTGATCTCATGTAGCCCCTTTACCAATGTTCCGAGTGTTACCAACAAACAAATATTGGGGCTGGATCCTCCATCAATGAGGATCCTAGTGATAAAATAATCTTCGCATTGCACGGTGATGTGCAATGCTTTGTTGTGACTCAACCCTTCTGGTGGCAGCTCATCTTCATGAAAAGTGATCTTGTGACTTTCCAATACCTGCCCTACCATGTTTGCCATTTCTCCTCCGGTGATGTTGCTTGGTATATATGCCTCACTCAGCACCTTCAACAAGGCATTCTTATGTGCATCGGAACTTTGTAGCAAAGTTAGGATAGAAATTTGTGCCGGTGTTTTGTTTAGTTGATCAATAACTGAGTATTCCTTGGCTTGTATCTTTATTCAGAGATCATCGAGCCCGGTTCAGTGACGGTCGGCCGACCAGAGGCCTGCTTACTCGACTCAGCTAAATGCTCTGGAGTATAAACCTTGTCGGTTGTTGTCATACCCTGCGCCGCAACTATTTGTTCGAACTTGGCTTTCCCTTTCCTTCTTACCTCTGCTGTGTAATCCCAAGGTATGGCATTTGTATGGAATGGTGTTACGGCCGACATCGCCTCCGGGATGGGCACCTTTACTCCGAACGGAGCATGTATTTTGGAAGGTAAAATCGCAACTTCAAATGGTACATGTGCGTTTGCCAGAGACCTAAACTCGACCTCAAGTGGAATTGGTGTTTTTGCCGAGGATGGTGCTTCAAACTCAAGTGGTATGGACATATTTACCTCAGCATCCCCAGAGGGATGAATCTGAACTACAATCGGATTGAGGGTGACTATTGGTTTCTTCGGATCGTCACCTTCTGCAATCAAACCGATCGATCCCTTGGGGTCCCAATCGTCCTCTATTTCAATCATGTGAACAACTCCACCCTTGTGGTCTGGTAGAGGGTTATTGCGAACATTTGGAGCAAGCTCCTTTTCTACTATAATCTTGTTATCAATCAAAGTTTGGATCTTATCTTTCAGAGAGCGGCATTCATCAATGGTATGTCCTTTCATGCCGAAATTGTATGTACAGGATTTATTTGGATTGACCCATTGAGAAGGGTTTTCAGGGGTTATAGCAGGGATAGGGGTGACATAACCAGCAGTTTTGAGCCTTTCATACAACTGGTCAATTGGTTCAGAAATGGCGGTATACTATTTGGGAGGTCTGCGGTCAAAATTTGGTCGAGGTCTAGGAAATTTTGGCGTGCTGGCGGTGATTGTTATTGGGATGGTTGAGCATTGTAGGCTTGGTAGACATGTGCATGTTGGGAATATCTGGGTGAAGTAGGTTGATATGTGGGAGGTGGAGGTGATTGATAAGTTGGTGGTGGAGGTTTGGTAAGAGGGTGAGGGTGTTTGGTAATTCGGGGTAGGCTGATATGTGAGTGGAGGTATCGGATAGGCTTGGTATTTGATAGGGTATTTGGCTCTTTGTGCAACCATTACGGCACCTACGTCCCTTTTCTTGAACGTACCACCAGACTGTAAAGCCTTATTGGTAGCTTGCAAAGCTTCAAAGTTTGTAACCATACCACTTTTGATACCTTCCTCGATCCTTTCCCCTGGCTTAATGATGTCGGAAAATTTCTGGCTCTCAATCAACATCAGCCTTTCATAGTACTGTGGGTTTTAAGCCCGAACGAAAAACTTGTTCATTTGTTCTTCTTCTAAAGCTGGTCTAACCTTAGCAGCTTCTGATCTCCAATGAGTAGCGTACTCGTGGAATGTTTTCGTGGGCTTATTCTTTAAATTCTTGATGTAGAACACATCTGGCGCATTTTCTGTGTTGAACCAAAACCTGTCCATAAAGTAAGATGCCATACTCACCCAGTTCGACCATTTGTTCAGGTCTTGGCTAATGTACCAAGACAGAGCATCTAACCTCAGACTCCTCATGAAAAGCTTCATGTGAATCCTTTCGTCCTTCCCTACTCAGGCCGGCTTGTCGCAATATGTTCTCAAGTGGACTCTCGGATCCCCTGTACCATCAAACATCTCGAACATAGGAGGTTTGTACCCCTCGGGCAGTTCGACATCCAGTTGTATGCAAAGGTTTTCGTAGTTCAACCTTTCAATCCCCTTACTTTCTTCGACACCCTGAATTCGACTAGTTAATTTCTTGAGTTCCACGGCCAGGTTCTTGATGAGAGAGTCTTTATTATCAGACTCGGGTGTGCTTGAGATGGGTTGGGTGGAGTGTGTCATGGTCTCCACATAGATGGGGGTGTTATGATGGGCATGAAAATGGTCATTTGTGGAATTCAAATGTTTAGGGATGAGTAGTGGAGTATTATTGGATGTGTGGCAAGTATTGCAGTGGTGGTGAGGAGCATGATGGTTTTGTTGTTTTGGGATGTTTTGTGAAGGCGTGGGGTTATGAGCGTTTGGAAAATTGATATCTGGAGTGGTGAGGGAAAATGATAAGTTTTCTAGATTCCAAACCTAATCAAGTTCCTCTTAAAATTTCAACAGTTTCTGCTCGAATTGGGAATCACTATTATCTGGGGACCTGAGCACCATGAGTGAACTCTACCCGTTCAGTTGAGTTTTCCTTTCTGGTGTTTTTTAAATCTTCCATCTTTCCTTTGTTCCTGCTTCTGATAGGACTAGGAGGAGGAGTGGGTGGAGGGCCCTTTGATCTTGTGGAATATGATGACGATGCCAGAGTGCACGAACTAACCTTTGGGGAGGGGAGTAAATAAAAATAAAAAAGTAAAAACAAAAAGGTAATAAGTCAGTGGGGATTATAAGAAAGTGTTGCGATATTTAAACACATAGTGCAAGAATGTAAATTGCGTCCAAATTTGGGAGCCTCGTTGTGCCCGAGGTAGGCCTAGAGACAAATTGATTTGGAGAACTTAGAATGCTAAATGCCTCATTTTATTGATAAAAGTAGACGAATCCCAAAACGATACTAAATAACAAGGAATAAAATGTCACTAGTGGCCATTGACCTTATTACATTTCATAAAGCAAAAGAAAACTCCTATGTATTTTGTCCCAGAAGGACCTTCCCCAGACTCGGCATCTTTGGCTTCAACGAACAACTTCACCAGCTCGAGAAGTCCCAGCAGTAGGTAGGCTCTGGCTAGGTGTCCACCCTCGTTTCCTTCAGCATTTTGGCAGTCCTTGATCCTCTTAAGAAACTTCCTTTCTAGCTCCACTAAACCTCGTTTCAGGTATCCTAATCACTTGTTGGCACTGAAAGCCATGTCTTTCCACTCTTCAATCAGTTTTTGGTGGGCTTCTTGAATCTCGCAGTGCTCGCTTTCACATTCCCGAATCCTCTTGCGCAGTTGGTTGTATTTGACCTGTGCTTTAGCCCTTTCATCGATGATTTTGTGATCTCATACAAACCCGGGTTGCCCCAGACCATTGTGATTATCCTCGAGCCAGCCTGAATAGTATGGGGTGCAGCCAACATGGTATCTGTCTAGTTCGATAGTATCTATTCCCATGATGATCTTGCAATGCCACATATGCTGAGCTTGGCACTTATAGGGACTGTCATCAGCTTGGAAGTTAGCCCGGAAGTGACACATCTTGTCGACCCTTGGTATAACCTGCTTCCTACCAGCCTGTCTCATAACTCGGAGAGGGACATAAGGGTAGGTTCCTCTCAAACCAATCAGTATCAGAAATGGTGCATCCCTAGATCAGTTAATGAACTCTTCAGTAGGGAACCACTCGAACATCCATTGTATTTGATCCTCAGTAAGATTTTTAAACAGCTCCGCCCACCCCTTGGCATATTCTGGCTGAGCAAACATGTTGGGAATGTAGTTCATTTGTCTTGGTTGATGGAAGGATATATGATCGTCCCAGTCTCTACGCTGAATCTCTTGTCGATATTTACCCCTTTGAAGATGCTCCATGAGCTAGAGCTGGAGTAGCAAGTTGCAGCCCTCGAAGTGTGGGGATCCTTGTTGACACTTTTCCAAGGCTCGGTATATCTCTGCAATGATCATGGACACTATGATAAATGGTTGTCCACCAATTCCCTCTATCAAAGTTTTGGTGACCATGGCTAGCCTGGTGTGGATCCTTACTTTCTTCATTGGAAACACTATCATCCCCAAGAAGCAGAACATGAAGACAAAGACCCTTCGGTGAATATGCCCCAACAATCTAAGGGTGAACTCATCTGGATAAGTACGGTAGGATTTGCTGTGATCATACCTCTCGTACAAAATCAAAGGGAATGTTGGACTCCTTCAAACATGTCAAGTCTGGATTCTTGTTTAGGCCCATCATTTTGAGAAAACCTCTACCCTTGCAATTTTCCGGCATTAACAAACTCGGGGTATCCCATGGTATACCAGCCAATCCTCCTATTTCCTCTAGTAGGGGTGTCATCTCAATCTCTCCGAAGGGAAACACAGACCTATCGCAATCCCAGAACAGAGTAGCAGCTTCTATGATTTTATTGTTGGGTTGGACCTCCAGGAGGGAAGGTAGATTTCCTAGGTATTTCCGGACAAGAGTCTGATCACTAGAATGAAGATTCTCCCACCAGCTTAGCAACATTGGGTGGATGTTTGTGACCATGCCAAATCTGGGGACTTCGTGCCTCATGTTTCTGCAAGACAAATGGGTTAGGCCCTTACCCCCACTAGACTCGACTATTAAATACCAATAATTGGTATAAAAGCATTTAGTTCTCCAAATAAATGCACAAAACATGATAGTGTCCGTTTGATTTTTGGGAAACCTAGTGGACTTTGGATAAGGCTATCTTAAAGAGTCATTATGTGGACAACATAACTGACTCGGCTAGGTTTGACCATGATGCATGCACAATTAAACAGAGTAAGGTTTCTATGGGGGTTTTAGACTAGTATCCTTGAGTGGACTGGTTTTAATGCAAATACGCCTTTGCCGGATTTAAAGGGTGACAATATCGGAAGAGCGCAACCACTCATTATAAGCGTTGCTATGGTATTTGTTTGGCACGAGTGGAATATGATGTTGAAAACATTCTTATGAAATAATTAAAACAAGTTGTCACGTATTTGCACTTTCATAAAGTAATAATTACAATAATTTAAAACAGTAATAAAGGAGTGCAGTTAAATAAAGCAGTGAAAGAAACAAGGGAAAAAAACAAGAGGCAAGTTAATTTTTGCAGTAGAAGAGGGAATTAAATGCTTAAAGGTATTAAACAAATAAAGCACATAAGAAATGTAAAGTCACAGTAATAGCTTGAAATGTAAAAAGCCGAAAAGTCTTCCCCAGTAGAGTCGCCACGCTGTCGTGCTCCCTTTTTCTCGCGAAATCAAGTTTGTGACATTTGGGAGGACAACTCGTTACCTTTCGGGAATTGGGTTTGAATTGAAGAGTCGCCACCTAATATTAAAGTGCATTAGGACACTAAGAAGGGTTTGATTTAGAAAAATCAGATATTGAGTAAGGGCTTGAAATTATCTCAAGGGGAAGGTGTTAGGCACCCGTCAAGATCCACTAGTGTGGTTCCCGGCCAAGCTATTGTTGCGACTTAAGTGCAAATAATGCATAGGAAAATAAAGGATTCAAATAAGAGGGGATTTTACGTAATGGTTACAAATAAACAAAAGTAAGAAAAAGGAACCAAAAGAGTTGATTTTCTTAAAAGAAATGGTTTAAAAAAAGATTTAAAAGAAACGATGAAAACAAAGGGAAGGGGGGTCCTAGGTTTATTAATAATATGAATCACCCCACACAACATCCGGTAATCACTCCTCAGTGAGGGGCTACACGTGATATTATCGTGTGGTCATCATATCCATGTCTACCCTTTCCCACCCCGTTAAGGTATTAAAACGCGGAATAGTCTTGTTTACTTATTGCATGCTATTACCCGCCCCAATCCTATTAGCCCCGGAGGCACTTGGGACTACTAATCCTAGAGGGAGGAGGTATTGGGCTTATTTGTGGTTTCAAAAGGTAAAATACTAAGGCGACAAACAAAACACATATAACAAGTTTGGGGAAGCATATAAACAAATAAAAGGGCTCAAACAGACCTCCTTTAAACCAAAGAAAGCACATAATGTAGCATGACTTGCTTGTACTGTTTAGGATCTGATTAAAATTTAAACGGTGGAGGCAGATTGATTTATTACATAGTTCAAATAAGAAACCCAAATCAGGCCTGCCTGCTGGTTGTAGTTAATAAAATCTGATTCAGTTTATAAACTGTCCTATGGCTTACCTAAGTGTTAGACGAAAACCTATAGGCATGATATCTACTGATTTCAAAAAAAATGAAGTATACTGATTTTAGAAAAGGTTGTTAGTTATCCAGGAAAGACGAGTTTTGACAAAAGATCATAAATTTTGTAGACATTGTCGTTACTGGTTTTAGACTTATAAGCGAGTGAAACGTTTCAAACTTGGTTGAGAGTTCCTATAGGCATGCTTTCTATGCGTTGCTGATTTTATAAAAAAAACCTTTTAGACATAATAAGAATGCAGAAACCCTATATGCATGATATCTAATTGTAGTTGATTTTCAGAACCTATAGACATGTTCTCTACATGCATATGCAGAAGTCATGATATCTACATGAAAGTGCAGGGTCCCTATAGTCATGGTATCTAAATGAGAATGTTGAAGTTCCTATAGACGTGGTAACTAAATGAGAATGCAGAAAATCTTATAGACATGGCGACTAAATGAGAATGTAGAAATATTATAGGCATGGTAGCTATATGAAAAATGCAGAAATCTTATAGGCATGGTAGCTATATGAAAAATGCAGAAATCTTATAAGCATGGTAGCTATATGAAAAATGTAGGAATCTTATAGGAAGGTTATCTACCCATTTTTACATGCATGGTTACCCTTCCCTTTTCACTAACCATCCCCAAAAGTTATTACAAGTTATTACAGTCCAAATAAAATAAAGAAAAATACATCAGAAATTGAAAATTACAACCAAGGAGAGCCTGATTCAGACTTCCTATCTGAAGTATGAAGTAAACCAACTCCAAAGATCATGCTTCAAAGCCTTTCTCCCACTTGGGTGTGTCAGATTTACCTAAGAGTTTCATAAGAACTCCGGGCAGTGCTTACACCCAAATGTATCACCATATTAAGCCAAAGTGCAGTGTGGAAGGGCCAGCCCTCAGGTGTCCAAGTTCAGAGGGAACTCAAGGTCCCAAGGCAAGGCTCACAAGAGGGGGCAGAACTTAGGAACTAAGAGAGAGAGTGTAAGTGCAGAATTCTGAAAGGGGGAAAGGGAAAGGGAAACAACACACATAGGGATATAGGGAATGGGGAGTTGCAAGAGGTAAAAAGCAGGCTAGTGGGCATAACCCAACAATGGGAGATGCTGGCACACCCATAAGCCTACTGGAACATATTGTTTATAGGTTAGGATCCCCTAAGGGGTCAAGTTCAATCCATAGACAATAACTCGTATATTGCCATGTTTTAAACTGTAACTCAAAGCACATAAAGGGAAATAGGGAATAGGGATTCATAGCATAAACAAGCAAAAGGGAATCAACATGCTAGTTTAAGTATTTAACTCTGTAGAAGTAGTAAAGTAGACATAGATACAGAAAGCTGTAAGTAAACACATTGTGGGGATGCTGAAATTTGAAATTAGGACATACCTGTTTCAAAGAAACAAAAAGAGAAAAATGTAGTAGTCTGGTAAAACCTCAGTGCAGACAAGAAGAGAGAGTTCTATTATGTGAGTAAGAGTTCAGAAGAGATTATGAATTGTGAAGTCTGTAGTATGTGTTTGTGAAAGGGTCGTGCCTTTTATAGTGTAGAAAGCAGGCAGAAATAAGGTAAGAAAATCATTTGAAAACTGATTGTCAATCAATTACACAAGGTTTCCCTTAATTAAGGGATTCAGATTCAAAACGAGTAAAACCATTTAAGGAAAGGAATTGAATAAACACTTTGTGTAAAGCATGAAATTGAGGGCAAATACATACAGGTTATTTAAGGACATGGTTTGACAGTACACGGTTTGTGCAAATAAGGTAAGAAGATCAATTAACAACCAGTAAATCAAAAGGGTCTGAGATTTTGTATAAATGAACCGAGTCAAAAGATGGGAAAGGTTTTTAACTTAAGGGAAATCAGCAAACAGTGGAAAGGGAATCAATTAGACCCATATTCAGAGGGAAGTAGGCACTAATCACAAATTCAAAAGCTACTTTAAAGGGAAGTCTATCATATATAAGGAGCATACGAACATGTTAAGCATGAAGGAAGACTGTAGTGTCATTGTAAAGTCAGTAGAAAATCCATTATAGAAAAGTTTAGCAAAAGGTCAGAGTCATATGAAAGCAAGGAATGGGTCTGAAAGAGTTGGGGGTTTTGAAATAAACCCTAAGTTCAATCAAATTACATAATCAAGCTTGGCGGAACCCCCAAATTCTAGGGTTTCCACATTGAATCAAGTACATAGATGAGAAGGCAAGTAGTTGAAACAGGCTCAGAGGTTTCAAAGTTGAAACCTCTTGCATGCTTCTTTCATCAACGGAAACTAACGAGAAAAACATGGTAGCAAAGTAACATGCGGAACACAGTAGAAGCACTCAAAAGAAAAACATTGATAGGAACAGTAAAAGAAACATTCTTAAGAGATTTTTCAGGAGAAACTTAAACATGGCTTAATAGAAGGAAAATAAGGAAACTTAAGAACTTAGGAGGAAATACAGTAGGAGAAACAAGCTGGAACATAGTAGAAGACAAAAAATATAAGAACACAGTAGAAAAGCATATGAGAGCATAATATGGAAAGCATGGTAGAAGAACATACAAGCATGGAGTATATAAAACTTAGTAAAAGAACATACAAGAACGGGGTGTAAAAACTGAGTAGAAGAACATACAAGAACGGAGTGTAAAAACTCAATAGAAGAATATACAAGAACGGAGTGTAAAAACTCAGTAAAAGAACATACAAGAACAGGGTGTAAAAACTCAGTATAAGAACATACAAGGTAGAAGAAAACATAAGAACACAGTAGAGGCAAATAAACATAAAAGACAAAGGAGAGAAAGTCAGAGCAACACTTAAACATTTTCAGAAAACCCTAGATCGGAAACGAAGCGGTTTTGAAAGTAATTTTTGAAAGAAAAGTTAGGGAAATCATTTGAAAACTCAAGGAGAGCACAGATACACAACGGATCTAAGGAAATCGAAGAAAACATCGAAGGGTTAGGGTTTCAGAAGAACCCTAGAACTGAGATATACTTTGAAAGGTCACCGATATGAGTCGGAGAGGTCGGAATCAGGCTCAAACCACCATGGTACGCCGGAGTAAATCAGGAGATGGCCATAAAACCTTGAATCGATAGAGGTTTGGATGCAAACCTTCGAGGTCAGGCCTCGAATCTTCAGGTATCAGGCGCGTGGGAGCAAGAGAAGGCGAGTATAAGACTCCCAAAGCCTGAGAAGCCATGGATTTCGATAGGTTTCAAAGTGGAGGTGGTGGTAAGAGGTGGTTAGGGTTTGGGAATGTTCGAGAGAATTTGGGAGTTCAGAGGCGGCTGGTTAGGTGAATTGATTTAGGGTTAAGGTGTGTTGGTAGATTAAAAAAGGAAAGGACGGTTTGTGGCCGTTGATCATTTTGATCAACGACCTGGATTTAATGGGGGGCCAGACGGGTTAAACTTAATTGGATCTGGGGAGGGTAGTTTAGGAATTGGGCCGGTCCATTTGAAATTGAAATTGGGGTTAATTGTGGGGTTGATTTAGGCTAAAATTTAAATAGGTAGGGCTAGTATTTAAATAGCCACTTTTTCCCTTTTTATTTTATAAAAAATAGTAAAATGATTTCTGGAAACAAACTAAAGGTACTAAATCGATTAATAATATGTAAATATTAAATTAAAAATACTGGAATCAAATTTGTAATTATAAACACAATTAAATCTTAAAATAGGCTAAAGTTGCAATTATATGCAATTTAACTTTAGAATGCTAAATAAATTTATAAAAAATGTGCAAATATTACCTTAGCTATATTTTGGTATAAATATGAGAATTCAATAAAGGAGATACCAAAAATGATAATTTGGGAAATAATCATTGGTTTTTTTTTTTATAAAATATGGCGATAAATTGATTAAAAATCTTTTAAAAATTGGAAAAATAATAAAATACTTGGACATGCTTAATATGCATACGTATGCTATTTTGAAAGTATTTTGCATATGAAAAATATATAGGAAAAAATTGGGTATCAACACCAGATACTCTCTCTCTGGTCAGAAAAATCCATAGCTGATAGTTGAGGACATCAGCGAACCTCCTAATCCTCGCCCTATCCGTGGGAACTAGCCAAATAGCATGACAGACTAACTCAGAGAACCTCATCTCATACTGTGTCACGGACATGCCCTCTTGACGCAGCTGCTCAAACACCCTGTACAGCTCCTCCCAGCGGGAATGCAGTACATACTTCTCTAGGAAGAGAATGGAGAACTGATGCCAGGTAAAGGGCGGTGTACCAACAGGACTACGCCTCTCATAAGCCTCCCACCAAGTGAAGCTGCCCCAAAAAACTTAAAGGTAGTAAATGATACCCCACTAGTCTCCAGAATACCCGCTGTACTCAATATCCTCTGACACTTATCCAAGAAACCCTGGGCATCCTCGCCTCTGCACCACTGAAAGTCGGAGGCTGAAGTCTACCAAACCTCTCCAATCGACACTGCTCGTCATCAGGCATAACTAGAACCACAAAGTCCTGAGCAGGTTCAACTGGCTAGGATAGTGGTGCCTCCGGTATCTGGAGTCCCTGAACAACCTACTCGGGTGTACAAGCAGTAGGAGTCTGAATGCCTCCCCTGGCCTGAGAAGTAGCTACTGTATAAACTGTGACTACCTGAGCAAGACTGGTGCACATAGTCAAGATCTGAGCCAAAGTCTCCTGGAGACCCGAAATAACAATGGCACAGTCGGTGCCTGAGCTGTTGCGGTTGGAGCATCCCTAGCTGGAGCCTGATCATAAACTGGGGCAGCGGGTAGATCTGCAAGTGTTGCCCTAGCTGCTGTGCGGGCCACACCACTGCCCCTACCACAACCTCGACCACGTCCTCGGCTTCTAGCGGCCCCAACTAGTGGTACTGGTAGTCGTCTATACTGACCGGTAGCACGTGCACTCACCATTTGTGAGAGAATAGAATAACAAAAGTTTAGTACTCGGATCAACACATTCGTACGAAATGAATTCAAGAATATGAAGTTTTTCCTAAGGGTTCTGCAGCCTCCCGAGGATAAATACAGTCGTCTCCCTACCGATCCACAAGACTCTACTAAACCCGCTCATGACCTGTGAGACTTGTGTAACCTAGTCTCTCATACCAACATGTCACGACCAAAAATCCGACCCGGTCATGATGATGCCCATCTTGGAACTAGGCCAGCCACTTATTCCAATTTGTCATTTTACCCAAATTATTAACTTTAGAAAACATAATTTTTTTAAACAGAAATCCAACAATAAAATATAGAAGTATCGAAACAGCAAAAAGAAATACAACCCCGACCTCGGGTGTCACTAGTCATGTTAAAACTAATGCAACTATCTGAAATACTAATCTAGAGAAGTCTCAAACATCCAATAAGTAAATCTAGAGGAATATAGGGAAGGAGAAGGCAGAACTGCGGTCGCCAAGCAGCTACTTTGCTATCTCCGGTGGAAATTCGCACAAGGAAGATCAACAATCGCTATTGTGACTAGATACACCTGGATCTTCACACAAGGTGTAGGGGGTAAAGTGAGAACACCAACTCAGTAAGTAACAAGTCCAACCTGTGGACTGACAGGTACTGACAAACCAAACCTCGACAGACAATTAGCAATTAACAAAACAGAAATGTATACATGCTTACAGTTCAAGTAAAAATCATCAGTAATAGATGCAACTGATCAGTAAAGAGTTAAAAACTCGGAGATTTCATATATGTACCAATGCACAACTAGCATGATCAATCTTCCACAACCTCCACTCACAGGTGCTCAATCACTCGGTACTGTATATGGCCATCCGGCCTAGGGAAGATCCATCTCGGAATATATATCACTGACCGCAATCATTCAGTACCAAGGACACAGGCCGATCTAGCCTCTCGGAGAAGATCCATCTCCCGGTATAGTATTTCAAACAAGATTCATGTCCAGGAAAGATCCATCCCTTAATATAATCATCTACTACGCTCGCCGGGGGTGTAAAAACTTCGGAGGGGATTCTCTGAGCCCAACGCTATATCAATGCCGGCGAAGGCATGATCTATATCCTGCTGCGGCGTGCATCCCGATCCCATACTGTCATTCAATATCAGGCTCTCAGCCTTACTCAGTCATAGCTTAACAGTCTCAAACACGGGCTCCAAAAGTCATGATACTAGCCTAGACAATAATAAAATGTGGCAAATAGTAACAATAGAGACTGAACATGATATAATATGCATGATAAGGACTGAGTATAGATTTTCAGTAAAATGAATGATATGACAGCAAGAAAATGACCTCTTGGGTCTCAATAATATCGAGGTGAAGCCTTAACATGATAATCAACATGATTTACAGCTCAACAACTAGATTTACATAATTATAGCACAGATATCGATAACAAATAACCACTAAGCGGCGCTCTGGAATGATCCAGGCCACAATTCTCATGGTCCACGCTCTTACGCCCGTCACTTGGCATAGCATCACCTTCATAATAATCATGGAACACATCTTTCGGGGTTTCAAACCCGCAGAACCAAGGTTGGAAGCATTACGTACCTCAAGTCTAGCCAAACCTCTAGACAACGACGCCTTTTCCTATTGAATCGGCCTCCAAATGCCTCGAATATAACCAAAATCAGTTCATAACCATCAATATACGCTAAAGAAGTGAAACCCATACAAATTTAACCAAATTACAATACAAAATTCGAAATTGACCAAACCCGACCCCGAGCCCACATCTCAGAATTTGACAAATTTTACATCAATAGAATCCTTATTCCACCATGAGTTCATTCATACCAAAAGTACAAAAATCGGACCTGAAATGACCCCTCAAATTACCACTCAAAGCTCTCCAATTAACCAGCCCTAACCCTAACTTACCACCAATTTTCCCTTAAATTTTCATGCTAACACCGATTAAAATCACCATAATAACGATCTTAGGTACCAAGGACCTTACCTCAATGAATTCCTCTGAAAATATCCCTTGAAATTGCTACCAAAAGCTTCACCCCGAATGGAATATTGAGAGAAATGACCAAAAATCGCGAAGGAAAATCTTTATACATTCTGACCCAGGCTTTTCGCACCTTTAAGGGTTAATGGGAAAGCCGACCACATAGAATGTTTGAATTCATAATTTATTTATAGCGGTAAATTGTATTGTTGTCAAAACTTATCGTCATGTAAAAAAAATACATAAGTTGGCACCTTAACTATACACCAAATCCATGTTACACACTTTCTTAGGATATATATCATATTACACACGAACCCTTTTAAAATTATGCCTAATATACCCTACTTTTGCCAGATGGCACGTGCTTGTTTAACAAAAAAAAAGAGTGCGTCAAACCAATGCATTATCTGTCCAAATCCTTATATAAGCACACGTGTCTAAATCTTATTTGTCCCCTTATTTTTGTTAATTTAATAATTAAATGAAAAGAAAAAGATATCCAGGCCCTTCTTCCCCATTTGGAGCCCCTGTCGTTCCCGGAATCCGGCGACAATCGCAACCTCCTCATCTACTCGCTCTTGCATCTCCTTTAAGAAGATGTCAGCCATAACTCGTAATACTGGCAACGACCTCAAGAAACAAGTCGAGAACTCCATTTACAAGTCGTTAGTTTCATTCAGTTCATGGTCGATGAGCTCAGATCTTCTACGCATGGGTGGAGCTGTCAGATCTTTCCGGCAAGCTAGTGTTCTTCGTTCAAATCTGGTCTCGTTTGGTTAAAAAAGGTAAACGACGACGATCTCCATTTTTCGACCACTATTACAGTGGCAAACCCATCGGTAACAATGGTGATTCCACAGCAAACAAAACAAACAAAACCTAGAAACCAAAAAATGGTGAAAATTTATAGAGTAAGGAGAAATAGTTTAGCAAAGGAGCAAAGACGATGAAGAAAGTGAGTCTTTGAAGAAAGTTGGTCTTTAAAGAAAGAAGAATTTAAGTATAGTGGCTTTATTCAGAAGGAGAAAGAGACAAGGAAAGCGAAATTGGTTTAAGTGTTTAAATTTATTTATTTTAAAAAAAAAATTATAAACAAATGTCATGGCATTATTGGTGCGTGACACCATGCTTATTCTCAAAAATTGGCTAAGAAAAAAGTGGTGTGTACTAGGCATAATTTTAAAAGGTTACGTATGTAATATGATATATGTCCTCGAAAAGTGTGTAATAGGGATCCAGGGTATAATTTAGGTGCCAACTTATGTATTTTGCTGTCACGAACAAAAATCTGACCCGGTCGTGATGGTGCCTATCATGGAAATAGGACAGCCACTTACTCCAATTTTTCATTTTACCCAAATAATTAACTTTAGAAAACATAAATTTTTAAACAGAAATCCAATAATAAAAAATAGAAGTATCAAAACAGCAAAAAGAAATTCAACCCCGAACTCGGGTATTACTAGTCATGAGCAAACTAATACAACTATCTGAAATACAAATCTAGAGAAGTATCAAACATCCAATAAGTAAAGCTAGAGGAATATAGGGAAGGAGAATGCGGAATTGCGGTCGCCAAACAGCTACCTCGCTATCTCTGGTGGAAATCCGCACAAGGAAGATCAACAACCGCTACCGTGACTAGATACACCTGGATCTGCACACAAGGTGCAGGGGGTAACGTGAGTACACCAACTCAATAAGTAACAAATCCAA
Source organism: Nicotiana tabacum (assembly GCF_000715075.1). Lineage (NCBI taxonomy): Eukaryota > Viridiplantae > Streptophyta > Magnoliopsida > Solanales > Solanaceae > Nicotiana > Nicotiana tabacum. The sequence goes on along the minus strand of NC_134089.1, from coordinate 78,024,573 downwards.
CCTATGGACTGACAGGTAGTGACAGACCAAACCTCGAAAAAGAATTACCAATTAAGAGAACAGAAATGTAGACATGCCTACAGTTCAAGTACAACTCAACAGTAATAGATTCAACTGATCATTAAAGAGTTCAAAACTTAGAGATTTCATATATGTACCAATGGACAACTAGCATGATAAATCTTCCACAAGCTCCACTCACAGGTGCTCAACCACTCGGTACTATATATGGCCATCCAGCACAGGGAAGATCCATCCCGGAATATATATCACCGACCGTAGTCATTCAGTACTGAGGACACAGTCCTATTCAGCCTTTCAGAGAAAATCCATCTCCCGGTGTAGTATTCGGACAAGATCCATGTCCAGGGAAGATCCATCCCTCAATATAATCATCTACTGCGCTTACTGGGGGTGTAAGGACTCCACAGGGGCTTCTCTGAGCCCAAGTGCTATATCAATGCCAGCAAAGGCATGATCAATATCTTGTTGCGACGTACAACCCGATCCCATACTGTCACTCAATATCAGGCTCTCGGCCTCACTCAGTCATAGCTCACCAGTCTCACACACGGGCTCCAAAAGTCATGATACTAGCCCGGACAATAATAAAATGTGGCAAATAGTAACAATAGAGACTAAACATGATACAATATGCATGATAAGGACTGAATACAAATTTTCAGAAAAATGAATGATATGACAGCAAGAAACGACCTCTCGGGTCTCAACAGTATCGGTATGAAGCCTTAACATGATAATTAGCATGATTTACAGCTCAGCAGCTAGAACACATAATCACAACAGAGATATTGATAACAAATAACCACTAAGTGGCGCTCTAGAATGATCCAGGCCGCATTTCTCACGGTGCATGCTCTTACGCCCATCACTTGGCATAACATCACCTTCATAATAATCAGAGAACACATCGTTCGATTTTTCGAACATGCAGAAACAAGGTTGGAAGCGTTACTTACCTCAAGCAAAGCCAAAACTCTAGATCGTGACACTTTTTCCTCTCGAACCGGCCTCTGAATGCCTCAAATCTAACAAAAATCAGTTCATAACCATCAATATACGCTAAAGGAATGAAACCCATATGAAATTAACCGAAGTACAACACAAAATCCAAAATTGAGCAAACTTGACCCCCGAGCCCACTTCTTGGAATTCGACAAATTTTACATCAATAGAATCCTTATTCCGACACGAATTCATTCATACCAAAATTACCAAAATCGGACCTCAAATGGCCCCTCAAATCACCACTCAAAGCTCTCCAATTAACCAAGCCCTAATCCCAATTTACCACTGATTTTTCCTTAAATCTTTATGCTAACAACGATAAAAATCACCATAGTAATGAGCTTAGGAACCAAGGACCTTACCTCAATGAATCCCTCTGAAAATCTCCCTTGAAATTACTCCCAAAAGCTTCACCCCGAATGAAATATTGAGAGAAATGACCAAAAATCGCGAAGGAAAATCTTTTATACTTTCTGACCCAGGATTTTTGCACATGCAGTCTATTACCGCTTTTGCGCTACCACTTTTGCGGTCAAAGGCAGCGCTTATGTGGTTTTTTACTTAAGTCCCCTTTTCCGCATCTGCGACCTAGACTTCACATCTGCAGGCCCGCAGGTGGGGCTCACCTCCCGCATCTGTGTCTTCTGCTCTCTTCGCCTGTGGCCGCATCTGTGGCTCTATATCCTCTTCTGAGAGTCCGCACCAGTGGTCCCCTAGCCGCAGTTGTGGTTATGACAGCAATAGAAAACTTTAGCTACCAAACCCAACTCAAAATCTCCCGTTAACCACCCGAAATCACCCCGAGGCCCCCGAGACCTCAACCAAAAGCACGATAAAGTCCTATACCACTATCCAAACTTATACCAATCTTCAAAACACCTCAAACAACATCGAATCAACCAAATAACATCAAATTCAATCCTAAGGTTCCAAAAATCTTCTGAATTCCAATTTTGATCAAAATGTTTATCAAACCACGTCCGAATGACCTGAAATTTTGCACACACGTCCCAAATGACACAACGGACCTACTGTAACTCTCGGAATTCCATTCTGACCCCTATATCAAAATCTCACCCATCAACCGGAAAATGCCAAAATTCTAATTTCGCCAATTCAAGCCTAAATCTACTACGGACCTACAAAACACATTCCAATCACACTCCTACGTTTTAAATCATCTCCCAAAGCTATCCGAACCATCGAAATTCACATTCGATTCCTTTTTCTCATAAGTCAACATCTTGTTGATTTTTCCAACCTAAGCTTACTCAAAAGAGACTAAGTGTCTTATTACTTCCCAAAACTATTCCGGATTTGAACCGACTAATCTGATATCACATAATACGGATAAACAAAGCATAAAAAAGTAGCAATGGGGGTAATGGAGCGGTAACTCATGAAATGACCGTCCGGATCGTTACATTTGCCATTAGTAAAATAAAAAGTGAATTTATGCTCTTCCAATTTAATATATGGAAAATGGTTCAGAATGCCCATAAAATATTAAAATAAAACAAAAATTTCCCATGTTTGATATTCAGTCCAAAAATATCCCTAAATTACTAAAAATAAGATAAAATGTCCTTATGACATGTGATGTTTTATACTTCAATACCACACGAAAGATGGTCATTTGTGTCGTGTTCAATTTTTTGCGTGCACAAATTATAGAAAAATCTGGTTCTTCTACATGTTCCTTACACTACAGTTGCGGAATAATAAATGCACAAAGTCAAGAACACAAGTATTTTTACGTGAAAAACACCCGGCTCAAAAGGTGAAAAAACCATGACCTACTACCCAATAGGATTTTCTCCAAACACTTCACTACAACTCTGAGCCAACAACAATGTTTACAAACTCTTGCAAACCTATGGATTAAATCTAACCCTTTTAGCAACCAACCACATCTTGTTGCGACTACTTCAAGTTAACTCTAACTTGAAAGATACAACTCAGGTACCTAGTTCAATTTGCTTCTAAGAAAGCTGAAAGGTACAACTCAAAACACGTACTTTACTTTGAATTAGAAATAAGAAAGACACACAAAACTTTTTATTGAGGTGGTTCTTCAATCTGGTTCGTGTAGTTTCAGAATCATAGTCTTAAATCTCACAGAAATTGCTCACAAATGCCTTGCTATTTTGCTCTCAATTCATACTTAACTTCAGTATATGTGCATTGCCTATAATAGAGAACACAACTGATATATATAGAGTTAGTAAATAAAGATTAACTAAAATTCCAATGCTTTAGTCTTCCTTAGAGGAAGAGTTCTAGTCAACTTCAACTTCTAACTCTTCCCTTATCTTGGATACAATTCTCTTCAAGTAAGGAGTCCTGCTCCTTATCAAATATGCAACCTTTTCGTTCAGGGAATATAAAATATAACCATTTATACTTATCCCTTTCATGTGCAAGCCTTTTGCTTGATTTTGTCTGTCACCTGTGTATGCTGTCCATGGACATGGTTCATGCATGTGTTCCTTTGTTAATCATCAAAACAAACTTACCTAGGCCAACAAATTCCCCCTTTTTGATGATGACAAACTTCGTGCTTTTCATAAGAATGAAACCTGTTTCAACTCAGCTCAACATCAACACACTGCTAGAACACTTTCTATTTTAAAGATACAAATCATCAAGGATCAGGTTCATTAGTTTATAAATATCATAGTCCAAAGCAAAAAGCATACCTTATCGCCCCCTTTTGGAATCATCAGAAAGTTGCATAATTAAGTTATGTAACTAAATTTTAACCAATATCACTCATGCCCACTAGGGCTACTTCAAATGCAATCATCGATTCAATTTTCTCTTTTTCAAAATAAGGATATTAGCCATCAAAGAAATGTCAACAAACATTTATAGCAAAAGTAGTGAATTTCATTGATTGATAAGATCTTGCCACAAGTCATAAGAAGAAATAAAACTATAGATCCATGACCAAAAAAATAGAGTAATCCCACTTGGGTCACTGGTTACAACTGGGCTAGGAAGGATTTAGGACTGGGAAGGACCAGGTTCTTGGTTCTTGGCTTGAAACAGTTTTAGCATATCTTGAACAATACCACCATTTTTCTCTTTTTATTCGCAAGCTCACATTTGAGATAGTCTCTCTTAAGCTCTACATCTGCCAACTTAGTCTTCAATCGTTCAATCTCAACATCCTTAACCATTTTCTTCCACTAATTGAGCCTTTTTGCTCATTTTGGTAGACCTGATTATTTTCATAACCGAACCCTCTGCCACAACCTTTGTTTCTTGATAATTCTTTTGAGAAATCTTTCTATTTATGGCACTAGGTGTGGTTACTTCCACATCTTTATCTTTGTCCTCATGAACAAGGTTTATCTACTTAATCTGGACTACTCCACTTGTCTTACCACCTTTTTTCTTTCGATGTAATTTTCTTGGCACTCTCAGCTAAGGCCTTTTTAATTGGCCTTTCTTTTCTTCTTCTTGCTCCTTGTAGTTCATCCTCTTGGGGAATGAGTTGCTACAGGGATAGAATGAGCACTTCTTCACTTCGTGCCACCCATGCCCTTTGTTGTAGTTTTTCTAACTTTGCTCTTCTTCTTTTGATTGTAACTATCTGATACCTTTTACAGCAAATTGGGACTCTTATCTATTTTAGCAAGAGAAGGAACAGGTTCATGAAACCATTTCCTTAACATAACCAACCCATCTGCTGCACTTCTATCACCAGAACCATCACATATCTCTTGTGATTCTATTCCCATACCTTCATTAATTGTCTCCTTATTATCACTAATTTTTTCACTCCAGACCACCATTGCACCTGTTTTTTCATTCAAAACAACAAGAGTGGGTGAACTAGATCCAACCACTCTTTCTTCTTACTTTCCTCTCACATATGCATCAATACCCTTACTCTCTTTCTCTTTTTCCTTTTTATTTTTACGACCAATCTTTCAGTCCCAACAATCAAACCAACAAACACAAACCTATTTTCGAGACTCTCAGCAATTTCAGAAGAAACATCAAAAGTTTTTAACCCAGAATTTACCTGTTCAGTTTCAGATGAAACTAGTTCTCCCCCCTCAGTCGCAAACGAGATCATTACAATTGTGTGGCTCTTCTGCTTGATTGGCTTACAGCTTCTCATTAAATTTATTGGCTTATTCTTTGCCTGCTACTATTTTTTGTGCTTCATTTTGATATGTTTTTTCTTGGGGGTTTGGGTGGTTGAAAGTGTGGGTGAAGGTTCTTTGGGTGGCGAGGAAGGGTTTTCAGAGTTTTTGGGATTCTCATGGGTATTGCCTTTTAATCAGTTAAGAAACTTGAGATAAATAGAGAGAGTTTTGAGGTTTTGGAGATTGATCATCCAAAAAAAATTGAGATAAGAGGGTAAGGTCAGATCAATTTAAAGAGGGAAAGGTTGAGTGTATAATGACACCTTTTTGAAGTCTAGAAGTCTAATAGCATTGGACGTTTCAGTTGAAAAGACGTTTGACTCTTTCCCAAATATTTCGACAATTATGGTGTGTGGGACTCTTGATGATACTAGTTTATTTGTAACTGATTTGTTCAAAAGTAGTTTGGAATAAAGTGATACTCTTTTCAGTTCATGATACATATGCAGTTATTTCAAATTATTTGCATAGAATACATACCTTATAAGCTTGATGAACAAGGTTTTTCACTAATAGTTATCTTGTGTAAGACTGATTTTTTTCAAGAAAATAAGGATAATATTATTAGACACCAGTGAGACATTTTAGCACATGGCACAAGAGTATAATAATAAAAGAATGAGACTAAGCAATATCTAATCTAATTATTCACAAAATTCACAAAGTATCTAACCAATCATTAAGTTAGAGCCAGTTTCTTTTAGGTGATCTTAATCATCCCTAATTCTAACCTGTTCCTTTCAAAATTATCCCTACACAAAGCTTTTGTGAAGATGTCAGCAATTTCCTTATCAGTAGCACAACATTTCACAGTGATCAACATCTCTCAAAATTATCCCTTTGAAAATGATGCCCAATATCTATGTACTTAGTTCTTTTGTGATGGATTGGCTTCTGGTCATACTAATTGAACTAGTGTTATTACAAAAGATGGGGATACAACTCAGCTTCAGTAGAAGACAAAGGCATAGAGTTTTTCCTTTTAGTAGCCCAAGATACAAGACACGAGCCAAGAAAGTGTGCCATACTTGAAGTGCTCTTTCTATCCACAATAAAACATGTATATTTATCATCAACATATCCCACTAAATCATAATTACTACCTTTTGGATAGCATAGGCAAAGATAGTGGTGCCTTTTAGGTATCTCAAGATCCTCTTGACAACCTTCAAGTGAGACTCCTTTAGATTTGCCTGAAATCTAGCATAAAGGCCTACACTGAAAATAATGTCAGGTCTACTAGCAGTGAGGGATAACAAAGAGCCAATATTCCCCTATACATCTTCTAATAAACAGATGAACCAGGTTCATCCAAATCTAATTTCGTGGATGTTGCAATAGGAGTGTCCATTCCTTTGGATGTTCCTTCCAAGTTTTGTTACTGAGGAATAGGTTAATGGATAGGTTCCCTCGAAGTTTGAGGATCGGTTCCTCTCTAGTCAGTTCCCCATATTAGGTTGCCCTTGGTGGAAGGACTTGTTCCATTACATGTTCCTTCCTGTGATGCAGCTTCACGCTAGACTATGGCCTCATCATTTGAGTTTCTTGGCAGCCCAGTCTCTTCATCATCTTGTTTCTACCTCTTAGGAAGAGTGTTAGTTTCAAAAACAACATGCACACTTTCTTCTACACACATAGTTCTTTTGTTATATATCTTATAAGCTTTACTAAGTGAAGAATATCCCAAGAATACTCCCTCATTACTTCTGGGATCAAACTTACCTAGGGATTCCTTTCCATTATTGTGCAGTAAGCACTTGCATCCAAATGCCTTAAGGTGGGATATATTTGGGTTTCTCCATTTAAGTAACTCATAGGGAGTCTTTTCAACAAGAGGTCTAGTCATGCACCTATATATGATGTAGCATGTAGTGTTCACATCTTTTTCCTAGAAGCTATGGGGCAATTTACTAGCAAGTAGCATAGTCATATCCATTTCCTCCAATGCCCTATTCTTTCTTTCAACTAGCCCATTTTGTTGTGGAGTCCTAGGAGTAGAAAAATTATGATATATTCCATGCTCATAAAAAAATTCAGCAAATTTAGCATTTTTAAATTCAGTACCATGATCAGACCTAATTGATGTAAGTTAATTACTTAGTTGTTTCTGAGTTTTTCTAACAAATGAAGTGAACATGTCAAATTCTTCCTCTTTAGATGTTAAAAAAGTGTCCAAGTAAATCTAGAGTAATCATCAACAAGCACAATAATATATCTTTTACCACCTTTGCTGATTGTCCTCATTAGTCCACACATATCCATATGGACCAGTTCCATTGACCTAGTAATACTCACCATTTTCTTACTTTTGAAAGAAGATCATACTTGTTTCCCCATTGCACAAGCCTCGCAAACTTTATCTTCTTTGAATTTAATGTTAGGCAGCCCTATCACAAAGTCTTTGGAGACTAGTTTATTGAGTTGACTTAGACTAGCATGTCCAAGTCTCTTATGCCAAAGGAGGGAATCACTGTTCATGACACTCAAGCAAGTGAGTTCATTATCGGAAAGTGTGGACAGATCCACTACATGTATATTGTTCACTCTTCTTTCCTGCAAGACTTTCAGACTCCAACGATTTTACCCTTTCTTTCCTTTTTCAAAGTAGGCATGATCTCCTTTAAAGGCCACAAATGAAAGGAACCTTTTCTTATTTTCTATCATGTGTTTTGAGCAACCTTTTATCATATATCATTTTCTACTACTCTCTCTCACTTGGACCTCTAAAAGAAAATCAGAGGTTAGTCTTAGGAACCCAAACAAGTTTGGGTCTCTTTCTATAGGCAAAAGGTAAATTAAATTCTTTTTAGCCCAACTTGGCAGCCTATTTTTCCCTAAAATAAGATTTTTGTTCTTTGATCTATCTGCCTTTTCTTTTGTAGTGCAATCACTCTTGTAGTGACTAGTGTTTCTATAGTGTGTGCAAATTTTATTGTCAGGGAGTGTTAGGTACTTATTTTTTGGATCCCATTTAGGTGCAGAGTTCCCAAAGCTAAGTTCCTTTCTATTGCTATTATGGTGTTCTTGTAGCCATGAAAGTGCATCGGACGATCTGTTCCATTTACATGTTCTACTAGACTCATGTTTAACCTTTGTCAAGTCCTATTTTAAAACACTTACATTTTCTTCTTTTTTGTATAGCTCATCTTTAACCTTCCTTATGTCATCCTCTAGGTTGAGTTGTATATTACTTGTTATCTTATTTCCTGACCCTAACTTTAACTTTATATTTTCAAATCTAAGTTCAAAAACAATTGTATCATGTGCATGAACTTGGTTCTTCAAAGCAGTATTTTCCTTTGTAGTTTTACAAATATTTATTTCCAGGTTTTTGCGTTCTGCTTTTAAAAGATTACACTCTTTTGACAACTGTTCTTTTTCAAAACATACATTCTTAGATTCATCAATTAAACTTAGCAACAATTATGATAGTCTATCTTTAGAAAGAAGTTTAATTTTTTCCTTAAGGTCCAGAAAACATATCTGAGATTCTTCATCAAGTTCATCTTCAGATTCTGGAATTGCTATAAGAGCTCGTTTAGCATTATCATCAGTGTCCTAATCTGAACTATCTTTCCACATAACAACCATTGCTTTAGATGGCCTTTTGTTAGTTCTTCTTGTCATGAACCTGTTCTTTCTTTCTGTTCCTTATTTCAGATTTCTCCTTTTTCCACTCGACTTTCAACATAGGATAGATATTGATCATGTGGTTCTTTTTATCACATTTGAAGCATCTATCAATCATATGCATGTGATATCTTCTCCTCTTTTTCCACAATGAATAGTATTGATCATTGGATAGTTGTGGCCTAGTGATGGATTACCCTTACTGTTTTCAGGTCGTGCATTCATCTTGATCTTTTTCTGAGGTGTTAGCCTCTTCAAGGATAATCCGCTCAATTATCAATTGATTTTCTATATTTCAATACCATAAAAGAGGGGATAATTTGTGTGGTGTCCATTTTTTTATGTGCACAGATTATAGAAGGACCTGGTTCTTCTACGTGTTCCTTACACTACAGTTGTTGAATAATAAATGCAGAAAGTAAAGAACATAAGTATTTTTACGTGAAAAATACTCGGCTCAAAAGTTGAAAAACCCACAACTACTACGTACCTAGTAGGATTTTCTCCAAACACTTCACTACAGCTCTGAGCTAACAACAAAGTTTACAAAGTCTTGCAAACCTAGGGATTAACTCTAACCCTTATAGAAACCAGCCACAGGTTGTTGTGACTGTTTCAAGTTAACCCTAACTTGAAAATACAACTCAAGTACCTAGTACAATTTGTTTCTAAGAAAGCTGAAAGGTACAACTCAAAACACCTACTACACTTTGAACTAGAAATAAAGAAAGACACTTAAAACTCCTGTTGGAGCTGGTTCTTCAATCTGGTTCGTGTAGCTTCAGGATCGCACTCTTAAATTTTACAGGAATTGCTCACAAAATGCCTTGCTATTTTGCTCTCAATTCGTGCTTAACTTCAGTATGTGTGCATCACCTGTAAAAGAGAACACAACTGATATATATAGAGTTAGTAGAATACAACTGATATATATAGAGTTAGTAAATAAAGATTAACTAGAGTTCTAATGCTTTACTCTTCCTTGGTGGAAGAGTTCTAGTCAACTTCAACTTCTAACTCTTCCCTTATCTTGGATAGAGTTCTCTTCAAGTAAAGAGTCCTGCTCCTTATCAAATATGCAACCTTTTCTTCCAGGGAATATCAGATATAACCATTTATACTTATCCCTTTCACGTGCAAGCCTTTTGCTTAATTATATCCGTCACTTATATACACTGTCTATGGACCTGGTTCATACATGCATTCCTTTTTCAATTTTCAAAACAAAATTACTCAGGCCAACAAGATGGACTCCACCTTGAAAGAAAAAAAAGGCTACACCATGTTACCATCCACCCGTTTCATATATATTGTCTTCTCCTTCATTAATTAGAAAGATTTACCTTTTTTTTGGTTGTTGAGATTCCCTCTCTATAAGTAGTTGGAGCATATGTGTGTTACCTAACTCTAACTCCTAATAAAGTGGGATAAAAATTCATAGAATCCTCGGAGTCATACCACAATAGAGCCGAAAAAAAGGTGATACATTCTGTCGATCTATATGTCCAATTTTAACAGCATAAAATTGTTCAATATCTATATTGATCGAAGGTAGTAGGTACTCATAAAATAGTTGAGTTGTGTATAAATCGTATCGATCACAGTTGATTATTTTTTAATAGCAAGATTAAAATTGCAAAAGTGATAGGCACATAAATTCACAAATTCGATATATGTGTTCGAGCTGATATGCATGCAACTCAACTATTTTATGAATAACTGCTACTTTTCACCAGTATAGATAGTGAATATCTTTATGCTTCAAAAACTAGATAGATACATTGATAAGAATTACTATCTTTTTTGGCTCTGTTGAAATCAGTATTTTAAAAGGCTTTCTTGAGACTCGTCCTGGGGCGGGAACATTATCAAAATGCTCTGAGTCTCATATGTGGGGCTTAGTTCTGTAAGGCTTACATTCCAAGTACCCAGTTATTTGCCCACAATACGCCTAATAATGCTTGGGGCTCACCAATAGTTCCTTATGTAAATCATGCATTGAATTTCCTAATTAGCAGTACTATTGACCCTCAAAACTATTTAAAATGAGTGATTAAAGTTCTATAATATCGGTATAATTATGAAGATTGAGAGTAACTCAAACTAGTGAGCCATAGTAGTGCATATTTACTTATTGAGATCACCTGAGGGTGAATATCGTTTGAATATTTCTTCTGAATAGATAGCCAAAATTTATATTTTCACTTATCGTAGGTCTTCTTATCTTAGTTTATGTCTCTCAAAATTATCAGAGTTTTGTTATTTTGCTATTCGTAAGCAATTTTAGATTTACTGAAGTAAAATTTTAAATTAAGTAGTGGTGAAGTTTAATATTTTTTAACAAAAATTGATCTTTTTAATTTTTAAAAGATAAGATGTCATATTTAATTTTATCTCAGGCTAATTGTTACACTATTGCGTTATTTATATTTAAAACAAACGCTAGATATTTTTTTCTATGAGTTATTATAATATTTTTTATTTTCTTAAAATCTTAATGTATTATATATATTTTTTATGATTATCATGCTATTTTATTAATTTATAAATTAAAATTTTTAAAGATTCATGGTGTTTACGTCTCGCCCTACGTTAAGTAAAATGCATCGCCTCACGTCCTCACTTTTTAAAATACTAGTTGAGATTTTAATAAGGGTATTTTATGAATTTTTATCCCACTCTATTAAAAGTAACAATTAGGTCACAAAAAAAAATCAAAAACAAAAAGGTACATCTTTCTAATGAATAAGAAGACGCAATATAAAAGAAACATGTGCGGGTAGCCTTTTTCCAAGGTGGAGTTCATCTCAGAAAAGACATAAGTTTTAAAAGGAGATATATCAGCTCTAGTTCGTTAAAGGAATGGCGCATAATTACGCCAGTTTGCTAATGGTAAGAGCATTTTTATCCCATTTTAATAGTTCATATTCAATTTTGGACCAAAAGTCAAACGTATCCCTTTTTCTGTTTAATATATGTCAAATTTTATTGCAATTTTGACACGCAACTCTACATAAATATATGCACAAAAATTGCATATGTAAAGCACAATGATATATGCATGAGCTTACAAAAGAAAAGGTGATCGACAACTAAATTCAAAATCCAAGTCCCCACTGTGTCTCCCACATTGTCGGCACTCACTTTTTTTTTTAAGTTTCTTTTTGTATGTAGTATTCATCTTTAGTTTAATATGGATTCATGTCGTAAAGTTCATATGAAAAGACAAAATTGTCACAAGCCTACTCTAGGATGTGATGATGTCCAGCACCACCGTTGTTAGACAAGCCAACAATGAACAACCTAGTGATTTCACATTTTTAACGAGTTTTTCCATATAGAATTTTTTCATAATTTAAAAGATTTAATAAAAAATCGATATAAGTTAATAAATAAAAGCAGTTAGAAACATTTATAACTATAGGAATAGAACCCAAAAAGCACTAGTCTACTAATGTGTGCCAAAATCTAGTGCCACAAGTATGTGGGCAATTAGTGGAATATACAAAAGATGTTTATCCCACTGCTTGAAATAGAATAGACAGCAACAAACAAAAGAGAAACTCCAGCATGCTGTTGAATGGCTCGAAAGGGGGCAGCTCACCGTGAAATCTAGAACCAGGATTAAATATGCGCGTCGGACGGGTAACTAGATGCACCTGCCTCATATCCTGTACAATTTAGTATAAAAGTATAGTATGACTACATAAACAACATGTACCCAGTAAATATCAAGTCTAACATCGAAGAAGTAGTGACGACAGTTCGACTTTGACACTTACTATGAGCTAATAATAATATATTAAAAATATTATACTAACATGAATTTCATGAATAATACTGAAAGCTCAATAATAGGAAATAATAAATTCTTCTTTCAAAAATATTAATTCCAGGTTTAGTTTTACCACTTAACAACTCACATTTAAGCAATATGAATTATAGAGGGTTGCAAAGAATTTTCATGCGCAAATTATGACGAGGTCGTATGGCCCGATCCAATATGATATTTAAACCGTTCACTGCCGAGAGTCGAACGACACGAACCATAGATGTAACTATCTGCTACCAAGACGTTCGGCCCTATCCACAAATAGCAATTATTTTTAAAGTAAACACAAATTTCTCATTTACAGTCAAGTATTCCATTCAATATTCAAGTAAGTGAATTTAACCTTTTACAAATCTTTTATCAACTTTTAACATGACTTAGGCAATCGAATTAGCCAGTAAGGGCACAAATATTTCAAATAAAGCATGATACGGGTCCTAAACTACCCGTACAATAGCATAATTAGTAGCTACAATGGACTCTCAACACCTCGTATGTACGTAGCCCCAACAAATAGGTACACACATTTATTTAATTCACCTATGGAGTTAATTCCCTCTTACATGGTTAGAAAGGAGACTTACCTCGTCTCAAAGATTCCGGTTCAAAAAGGTGCTCAAACCTCCAAATTTGATGTCAAACGACTCGAAACTAGTCAAACATTGCATAAATTAATCAATCTATTCTCAAAAGATCATATCCCCACTATTAAAGTGATTGTCCAACCCAAAATGCAAGATTCCTAAAATTCACCCCCGGGCCCACATGCCTGGATTTCAAATTTTTTTGAAGAAAGTTGTTACTCATAACCTTAAGAACATAAATACATTATTTTCACTAAGTTCCATAATCATTTTCATCGTAGAATCTCATTTTTATTAAACTCTAGGTTTTTCATCTAAACCCATAGTTTCTATCAATTTTCATGTTGAAATCTTCTCATAACCTATGTATTAAACTCACATTAAGTAGGAATTACTTACCTCACAAAGCTAGGTCAAAATCCCCTCCTTAAAAACTCTTAAATCGCCCAAGAATGGAAGAAAATGTGATAAAAATGGCCTAAGTCCGTATTAAATGACCTCTCACTACCCATAAATTTTCACACCTGCGGTGCCTTGGCCACATGTGTGGTCTTGCGCCTGCGGAAAAGTCATCGCAGGTGTGCATTCCCCTCACCTGGTCAGCCTCCGCATCTGCGGATAGAAGGGGCTGCTTCTGCAAGCCTAACCGCACATGTGACCACAACGCTCGCACCTGCGGTCACGCTGGTGCGCCCAATCTTCCGCATCTGTAGTTCTTGGGCTGCCCTTGATTTCTTGCTTCTGTAGCTTGTCGCTCGCACCTGCGATCCCACACCTGCGGCTGGCCAAGCACAGGTGTGATTATGACATACCTGATTGTCACGACCCAAACCGATGGGCCGCGACAGGCACCCGGTACATTACTCAACCGAGTACCAATGTAACGTATCTTTCTTATTACCTTATCATATACACATGACATACGGGCCTAATAGGCCAACATGATTATTAATAAACCCAAGATATCGGCCGACAAGGTCGTACAATCTTTCACATACATGACATATGTCTACAAGCCTCTAAGAGTACATAAGTGTCACGAAGGTCGGGACAGAGTCCCGCCATACTAAACAATAGACATCTAAATCATACTAACCCAATACGCAACTCCGAATCAAATGGAGCGCACCAACATCTTCCGCTGAGCTGATAGCCTAGTTGGAGGGCTCTCAACCTTTCTATCAGGACCTGCGGGCATGAAACGCAGTGTCCCCAGGCAAAAGGGACGTCAGTACGAATAATGTACCGAGTATGTTAGGCAGGAAAGCATAAACAAGAACAGTAATGTAAAGAGAGAGATAAAGGAGATACAACCTGTAACATCAGAGTGCCTCTGGGGGTCACTGATATGAAATGCATAATACATATATATACATAAACTTTTTAAAACATTCGCCTTTGTGGGCATCATTATCATATCGTACCCGGCCTCAAAGAGGACTCGGTAAAAGCGTACCCGACCATCATAAGGTTCGGTAGAATCGTACCCGGCCACGTGGAGCTCGGTAAACCCAACTGATCAGTGGTTGCACAATAGGTGCCGTACCCGGCCGACTATAGCGCGGCTCGGTAGAGTAAAATAGATACTATATATAATGCATGCTAGACTCATGGAATCATCTTCTAAACCTTTTGGAGTGACTTAAGAACATTATAGACATCCCTACCATCAATATGAACCTTAGTAGGATTTAAGGATCATACACACTTGTTTAGAATAATTTTATAAGGAAAGAACAACATGGACAACCTTAGTTGCTAGGAGTAGAGTCATTATGAAATTTGTGCATTTACACGTTTCGTTCATATCGTATGGATCATGCCAAAAGAAAGAAGGGATAACCTTAACATACCTGAACCGATTCTCTTTTTCGAAAACATGTAATGGCTGATCGAAGTAGGGAAACATCCGGATGATATTCTTGAGAAAGGTTATACCGGGCTTCTTTAGAGTCACGTTGCTAAGATACTTACGGAAATTTTCTTGCCTGAATCCTTGAATTCGTGCATGAATATTGACTAACATTTTGATATAAGACCTTTCCTTAAATAAGTTTGAATACTAGTTGAAAGACAACAAATACCTGAGAAAGATTGACTATCGATTAGAGCTAAAGGGTGAAAGGTAGTGTTGCAATTGAATCTGGAGTTTTTAAATATTCTATAACGTATATATAGTAGGTAATGATTTTAGGTGAACAAAGCATTTTGTAATCCCTGAAAAGGTTCATTTAACCTTTCTTTAATAATGGATAAATATGTGACTTACGTTTCTTAAGCATTTGAAATCCGACATTTCTAATTTTGCCACCTATTACAATGATTTAAGAGTCACTGTTCATGGGGTGGCTTAATGCCACGTGGGTGGTTATCCATTTTTAATAATAGACCACCAATTATCTTAATTAAGTGTTAAGCTACCACTAAAATTAATAATTATCCGATTATTTACCTAATCAAGAATTATCTCAAATTTCTTAAAATACTACTCATGTTAACACCCCTTATATATCATACTATTGTGGTCATGTGGTACCTTGTATGGCACTAGTCCATAAATACCGAATATTTTAGCTCGGGCCATATTTTATCCCATATCTCAAACTTGGACAAAAATTTATTTTCTTTGACTTGCTCCCCCTTTCACCCTTATGAATTTACTAATCCCTTGTGAAATAGCATCATCCTTATAATCCCCAAATAATCTTTTCCTTGGACTGATGTCAATTACCTTACGACAAATTCAACGGAAAATACTGCAGGGTGCAACATCGTCGCAACTTAATACTGCAAGACGTAACATCAATCGTAATATATTACTGCAGAGCATAAGGTCGACATAATACTGCGGGGCGTAACATTATTCCCCCCTTTGGAACATTCGTCCTCGAATGTTGACTGATGCACTTATCATTTTATAACTTATATCTTCCGAATACTTTAGAACTTCCCTTGCCATCTAGGCAACTGTTTTGTGAATAATTTCAAAGTTCAGGGCATTCCCCCCTTAGGCCTCCTTCTCACACCACAACTTTTAGTCAGAATCCTTCCAATCTCGTAATTGTTACTACCTTTCATCATGCAGCCTATACAATTTTAACCTTGTAAGTGTACCCAATCTCTAGGATTCATATGTAGAGCTTAATAAGATGTCCATTTGGGCATATATGAGTATATTGAAGTTCTTCGCTCGGTGCTTTGTTGAATTCACGAATATTGCTATATCTCATCGCATAGGTCCGTTTAGACATCCGTATAAATTTACTGCTATAACTCTCACTTTAATTTATCATTGCTGAGGTCTACCACCAAATCCCAGCTTACTCTCGTTACTTATTCCATATGTATAAATTTATGTCCTTTAATGCTTCCTCATTACTGCTCATCCTTAAGAATGATGACCTAATCTCCCCTCATACTTTATAACTTTTATCCATCAGTTGTTGATTCACCTCAATACTGATTAACAATAAACCATTGATAACTTGGAACCTCTTACGTAATCATTAGGGTTCATGTTGCATCACAGAACATTTGAAGTGATTTTTCCGATCCACCTAGGGATGATACGATATTATACTTCCAAAAACGTATTTCATAGTATCCCAATGTGATTCCCTTACATGGGTATTTTAGTTACGTACAATTATCGAAATCCCTTTATTTATCACAATTACACCCTCATTCCATTATCAGGGCAGCATTTCATCTCCTCTAAATGCTACTAGTCATAGACTCCTTTGTTTTCACGGGCTTAATCCCGAATACACATCCATTTCCAACACATTCTCCCTTGCCTTTTTCTTATCCTTACTCTTGTCTTTCTACAACTTCGTCTTTCTACCATACTTTAGCTTGCGATCGATTCCCTTATGTTTTTCTGGAACGTCAAGTGAGACATTGCATTGTCTCTAACTCTTCTTTTACTCTCTAATTAGACCTTTTGGTACTTAGAAACCGTAGGTTGGAAAATATGCTACTGATGACGCTGCTATCATCCCTGGATACTGAATCCCGGTGTTTCTAGTCTTTTACCTAAAGTATGGCCCACTCTCATTTTTATATACTTGTTGTTCACCTTTACCTTACTTACTTTAAAATATCACCTTACATTCTTATATTTTTCTTTCACAACCTACTGTCCACATAGGTATAAATCACATCCACCACTTGAAGCTCTATTATAATACTTGCACCTTTGATGCCTGTACAATCCGGTGGGAGCTCCATACTGACTTCTTATGAGGCTGGTACTTCTTCTAACTGGCTTTATCGTAGAGCCGTTATAGAATATAGTTGTTGTTCTATCTCTTGTGAACCTCTAATATTAAGAGTGACTCTGCTATGTTCTCAATCATGATTTTCATAACTTATGGGTCCAATAATCGGATTCCTGATTTACTTCGTTGATGTAATCCTTTAGTTTCCTCCTTTTTCTGGTCGGGTTAAGCTACCTCCTGATCTGTGTTTCATGGTATTAGTTATTCTGTTTAGCCTTTCATGGGAGTTATGGAATATGCATGATACAATCCTTTGTTTTTGTCCTGGGCTCAATTCTTTCTTTTAACTTATACCAACATCTTCTATGGCTATATATGCTGCATGTATAAAACTCCGAACCCATAAGTGCGTTCATAACATAACCCCCTCTGGATCATTGATCGAATAATTTCTTTCGTTCCACGTTAGCTTTCTTTCAGCATAAGCTATTACTTTTCCTTGACTTTTTGCCCCCTTGTTGCATCCATACTTATCTTATCTGAATGCCACACATGCCAGAGTTTTCATACAACTCACATAATCTCGAATATTACTTTTAATTTTACTTTCCGTTCGTTAGCCACGGTGGGTGCCACTTTCCTTTGGAGTGCTTACAATGTTGTTGCGAGACTGTGGTTACATGACCATTTCCTCTTTAGGTCGTTATGCTTAGGTTGAAGCCTTCTTCCTTATTTCCTCAGCTAGTATTTCGTTGTAGTGCTTAGGGAGAACCCTTGTCTTTCGTAAAACTGGGAGCTTATTACTGACCTTTTTGATGTCCTCCCTTGCCTATAATCATCCGTAGCTGCTTACCTCCGTACCCTTGTGCTTGTAGGGTTGCGTATGAACTGATATTTTGACTGCCTTCCCAGTGGCACTTTCTTTTATCCATGTAACACTCATACGATATCTTTAACTACCCTGACTCATATTTGAATATACCTCAAGTATTATAATGACATTACTGCGAGGCTAAATTTTCCATGTTGGGGTTTACTACATTTATCTTGCATGAGTTGTTGATTTGTCTGTAACTTCTTGTCTAGCCATAGCTAGGCTCTTCCCGAATCAACTACTAACTACTTATCGGCCCCGTTCCTGTATCAATATCCCGCGTAATCTTTCTTGGGTTATTTTCTTTGTCTTAATTTAACCCTCGCACTAATTCCTTATTAATTAGTAATATCTCGGGCAGGAACCCTTACTTCCTCTCCTTTACATCGTGTTTGCATAATACTCTGGTATCGTAGTATATCTGTAGTCTTTGAGTAAGTGCAACCTCATCCCTTTTTCGTTTTATTGCATTCTTCCTTTATCATTTCATATTCCCCCCCTTTAGGGGAGCACTAAGACTTGGAGCTATGAGGCCTGCCTATAGATGTTTTGCCTCTTCATCTTTGACGTTCTTTCACATTATCGATGACCCTTACTTGCCTTGCGGTAATCCTTCTGTACCAAGGATAACAAAATTCTTTATTCACAAGAGTGGCACTTAGTGTAACTAGCACACATAGTCCCTTAAGCTTAACTTTGCTCATATTTCTTGCTTTAAGGAAACGTTTCCCTAAATGACTATTCTCTGAATTCATCGTGAATCTTCTTCTGTGGTCCATTCTATTACTTCCAGAATGAAATCTGAAACTCCTATGATGTCGAGTATTTTCCAATCATTCAGTCCTTAATTCATATTTAGTTTACCTTGTTTACCAGTCCATACTGATTTCTATTACTCTGGGAATTAACTCTCCCCTCTGGTAGTCGCGTTGGAGTCACGAACATATTTCTCAAAATGAGGATATAACCTTATGGCCTATATTCTTTTGTTGTCTCAAGGCCCATCGTCTTTCGTCTCTTCTTTCATTGACTATAGGTTTTGTAACATTTTACCGTTTTCATCCATTTATCATACCTTATTCATAATGCTTCCTTATCTCTCTCTCATTATTCTGCTAATATTTTTGCATATTCCTTTCTTGTGAAAACTTCAATACGACATTCTTTCGCTCTTAGCTTTCCTTTGCTCCATCCAGTGGCTCTTCAAGTTGCTTAACGTTCTCGCTTTACTAGGGACACGAGCAACACTAAGGTAATATTTATCCCTTCAAGGCTTATAGTGCATGTCTTTGTATCTGGCTGCACTATTTTAAAGTGTACCATCTGGGTATCTCACAAGGAGATCTATTAGCACATTTGCCATATCCTTCGAAAATGTCAACTGACACAAACAATTCATCCGTCATATCTTCTTATACTATTTATATTAACCCTCATAGGGCATATCTGGCATGGGTGCGCCAATTGTATATACCTCTATTACATTTAAATATAACTCAAAAAGCTTATGCTCCTCTGCCTGAATTATAAACACTGTTAAACT
This sequence comes from Nicotiana tabacum, assembly GCF_000715075.1. Classification (NCBI taxonomy): domain Eukaryota; kingdom Viridiplantae; phylum Streptophyta; class Magnoliopsida; order Solanales; family Solanaceae; genus Nicotiana; species Nicotiana tabacum. Next base: position 78,004,701 of record NC_134089.1, on the reverse strand, counting down.
TTGTTAATTGGGCGCCTTGTACCCTTCTTCATCTTGCTTCTTTTACTTGTTGAAACTTGTACTTATCTTCTTAATTTCTCATTGTCCTTCACCATAAAGATGGATAGGCATTCTTGCCTTGAGGCTTCTTATCAAGAGGCTTACACCTTTTAGCACACACATGATCTACTGAAGACCTCATATTTACTTATCATAAGCATCATTCAAAGTTGAGTTCCACTAATCCAACACTTCCACAGCTATAGCTCTTATCGATCATCTTTCTGAACGTAGGCATTTTCTTATTACGAATAAAAATAGAAGCTCGGGACTTGAATTCTTATAAGTGAGCTCTACCACACGATCTAGAGTAAGAAGAAAGAGTGGCAGTCTTAAATGCCCTGTAGCCTCCTGTTTATAAGTGTGGTGCACGACACACCCATAAACAAGACTCTACTAGACACGGCTTGTAGACTCCCTAGGACAGAACGGCTCTGATACCACTTTTGTCACGACCCAAACCGATGGGCCGCGACAGGCACCCGGTACATTACTCAACCGAGTACCAATGTAACGTATCTTTCTTATTACCTTATCATATACACATGACATACGGGCCTAATAGGCCAACATGATTATTAATAAACCCAAGATATCGGCCGACAAGGTCGTACAATCTTTCACATACATGACATATGTCTACAAGCCTCTAAGAGTACATAAGTGTCACGAAGGTCGGGACAGAGTCCCGCCATACTAAACAATAGACATCTAAATCATACTAACCCAATACGCAACTCCGAATCAAATGGAGCGCACCAACATCTTCCGCTGAGCTGATAGCCTAGTTGGAGGGCTCTCAACCTTTCTATCAGGACCTGCGGGCATGAAACGCAGTGTCCCCAGGCAAAAGGGACGTCAGTACGAATAATGTACCGAGTATGTTAGGCAGGAAAGCATAAACAAGAACAGTAATGTAAAGAGAGAGATAAAGGAGATACAACCTGTAACATCAGAGTGCCTCTGGGGGTCACTGATATGAAATGCATAATACATATATATACATAAACTTTTTAAAACATTCGCCTTTGTGGGCATCATTATCATATCGTACCCGGCCTCAAAGAGGACTCGGTAAAAGCGTACCCGACCATCATAAGGTTCGGTAGAATCGTACCCGGCCACGTGGAGCTCGGTAAACCCAACTGATCAGTGGTTGCACAATAGGTGCCGTACCCGGCCGACTATAGCGCGGCTCGGTAGAGTAAAATAGATACTATATATAATGCATGCTAGACTCATGGAATCATCTTCTAAACCTTTTGGAGTGACTTAAGAACATTATAGACATCCCTACCATCAATATGAACCTTAGTAGGATTTAAGGATCATACACACTTGTTTAGAATAATTTTATAAGGAAAGAACAACATGGACAACCTTAGTTGCTAGGAGTAGAGTCATTATGAAATTTGTGCATTTACACGTTTCGTTCATATCGTATGGATCATGCCAAAAGAAAGAAGGGATAACCTTAACATACCTGAACCGATTCTCTTTTTCGAAAACATGTAATGGCTGATCGAAGTAGGGAAACATCCGGATGATATTCTTGAGAAAGGTTATACCGGGCTTCTTTAGAGTCACGTTGCTAAGATACTTACGGAAATTTTCTTGCCTGAATCCTTGAATTCGTGCATGAATATTGACTAACATTTTGATATAAGACCTTTCCTTAAATAAGTTTGAATACTAGTTGAAAGACAACAAATACCTGAGGAAGATTGACTATCGATTAGAGCTAAAGGGTGAAAGGTAGTGTTGCAATTGAATCTGGAGTTTTTAAATATTCTATAACGTATATATAGTAGGTAATGATTTTAGGTGAACAAAGCATTTTGTAATCCCTGAAAAGGTTCATTTAACCTTTCTTTAATAATGGATAAATATGTGACTTACGTTTCTTAAGCATTTGAAATCCGACATTTCTAATTTTGCCACCTATTACAATGATTTAAGAGTCACTGTTCATGGGGTGGCTTAATGCCACGTGGGTGGTTATCCATTTTTAATAATAGACCACCAATTATCTTAATTAAGTGTTAAGCTACCACTAAAATTAATAATTATCCGATTATTTACCTAATCAAGAATTATCTCAAATTTCTTAAAATACTACTCATGTTAACACCCCTTATATATCATACTATTGTGGTCATGTGGTACCTTGTATGGCACTAGTCCATAAATACCGAGTATTTTAGCTCGGGCCATATTTTATCCCATATCTCAAACTTGGACAAAAATTTATTTTCTTTGACTTGCTCCCCCTTTCACCCTTATGAATTTACTAATCCCTTGTGAAATAGCATCATCCTTATAATCCCCAAATAATCTTTTCCTTGGACTGATGTCAATTACCTTACGACAAATTCAACGGAAAATACTGCAGGGTGCAACATCGTCGCAACTTAATACTGCAAGACGTAACATCAATCGTAATATATTACTGCAGAGCATAAGGTCGACATAATACTGCGGGGCGTAACACTGATGCTTCAACTGTTGCTCCAAAGTCTCAACTTGGTCTGAGCCTCATCCGATTGACATTCGGGGCTCCTGAGACCCCGCCTGAATGTACCAACAAGTTTGGAATCATAAAACGGAGTCCCTCGAGCTCTTGGAATGCCCAAAAAAATATTTAAACTAAGAATCATACCCCAAAACTAATTGAATCAGACTTATGAACTTCAAGTTCTTCAATTGACTTCCAATACGCCGAAACAAACTTATACTACTCGGAATGACACCAAATTTTGCGTGCAAGTCTTAAATACCACTACGGAAATATTTCCGGTCTCGAAATTCCTTTTGGAACTCGATATCACAAAAATCCGCTCCAAACCAAATTTAAAAAAATTCTTTAACCTTCACAAACAAACTTTCACTATTAGCCTCCAAAACGCTCCTGGTCATCTAAAACCCAATCCGAACATACGCCCAAGTCTAAAATCATCATACAAACCTATTGAAATTGTCAAATCCTGATTCCGAGGTCGTTTACTCAAAATGTTGACCGAAGTCAAACATTGCCTTTTAAGCCAACTTAAGGAACCAAGTATTCCGATTTCAACCCGAACTCTTCCGAATCCCGAACTAAACATCCCCGCAAGTCATAAATCAGTAAAAGCAAGTACGAGAAGTCTTATTTAGTGGAACGGGGTTCTAAAAAACAAAATGACCGGCCGGATCGTTACATTCTCCACCTCTTAAACAAACATTTGTCTTCAAACGGGTTTAGATTCATACCTGCATGCTGAATAAGTGTTGATATCTGCTCTGCATGTCCTCCTCAAACTCCCAAGTCGCCTCCTCGACTGGTTGGCCCCTCCACTGAACCTTTACTGCATAAATCCTCCTGAATCTCAACTAGCGATCCTGTCTAGTAACAATGGCAACTGGCCCCTCCTCATAACCCATGCTCTCATCTAACTAAATAGTACTGAAGTCTAACATATGTGACAAGTTAGCATGGTACCTCCGGAGCATAGACACGTGAAAAACTGTATGAACTCCTGACAGGCTGGAAGGTAAAGCAAGCTCATAAGCAACCTCCCCAACTCGCCTCAACACCTCAAATAGGCCAATAAACCTGGGCTCAACTTTCCCTTATTCCCGAATCTCATAATCCCTTCATCGATGAGACTTCTGATCCGCGTAACTCTTCTGTCTAGACTGTGCTGTGCGAAGTCTCTCTTGAATCAACTTTACCTTTTCCAAGGGATCCTTCACCAAATTAGTACCATAAAACTTAGCCTCGTCGGGCAAAAACCACCTGACCATATAAAGCTTCAAATGGAGCCATCTCGATGCTCGACTGATAACTGTTGTTGTAAGAAAACTAGGCCAAAGGTAAGAATTGATCCCACTACCCTCCTATCATGACCCAAACCTATGAACCGAAATCAGCACCTGGTAACTTACTTAACCGAGTATCAACATAACCTATCTTTCTTATTGTACTTCCGTTAGCAAATGGGCCAAACAGGCCGTCATGGGCTAACCAGAATAAACATAGATGAATACTCAATATAGGACCCAACCTAATATAAAAATTTATACATGTGATATACGGGCCTATAAGGCCTACATGATCATTTGTAAACTCTATTCATAGGCCGGCAAAGCCATACAAGTATTAGTATATATGACATCTGTCTACAAGCCTCTAAGAGTACACACTTAACATAAAGGTCGGGACAGGTCCCCGCCATACCAAACAATATGAATCTAAATCATACTGACCAAATAAGTAACTCCAAGATAAATGGAGCGTACCAACATCTTTCGATGAGCTGATAGCGTACTGGGAGGACTCTCGACTTATCTACCGGGACCCTCGGGCATGAAACACAGCATCCCCAAGCAAAAGGGATGTCAGTACGAATAATGTACCGAGTATGTAAGGCACATAAATAAGTACATAAAAGACATAGAAGAAATATAGAGTTAATGGCTCAACCTGTAAGTCTGGATAACTCTGTAAATCATCAAATACTTTTAGTGTCATGCATATACGTATGAATGTCATGTCATGCATAGGTACTTATGTTCATAACATCATCAAGCCTCTGAGGGCATCCCATCATATCATCTCGGCCGCTGTGGGCAAAATCATCAACGTATACTAGCTTATCAGGTGGTGGTGCATATATAACGCCATAACCCTTTCCCATATCTCATATACATGTATATATAACGTCATCTAGTCATGGGCCAATGTACATGAATGCAATGCATGAGAAGTACGTTAAAAAAATCTTTTAGAGTATCATAAGACCATTATGCCTTTGAGTAATATCATAAAGTAAAGTTTTTCAACTTACGTATTTTTATGCGACCCATGAACATATGATAAAATAATCGGACACATGGGAATTCAAGGACATAGGCATCTCTAATACTTCTATGAATAGTGTCACTTATGGAAGTTGTGCATTTTCTCATTTTGTATTGTCACACCTCCTTTTTCCGCGCCCGCGAGGGTGTGTGGGGAGTTTTCTCCAATTAAAGGACAGTCAAAACAGGATTTGTTTGTTTGTTTCAGAGTCGCCACTTGGAATTTTAAGGCGTCCCAAGTCACCGGTTTTAATCCCTGAATCGAGGAGAATATGACTCTGTCTATTTAACAGTCTGCGCACCAGAAATCCGGATAAGGAATTCTGTTAACCCGGGAGAAGGTGTTAGGCATTCCCGAGTTCCGTGGTTCTAGCACGGTCGCTCAACTGTTATATTCGGCTTGATTATTTTTGATTTGTTAAATACATTTTTATTGCATGATTTTATTGTTACCGCTTCTATTTAGATTTAAAGACCCTTCTTTGAATCGAATCACGCGTACGTATATTCGTGTTATAAATTATATTTTTAAAACATGCGTAGTTGTGTCACGTGCACGTGTACACAATAATATAGATAATATTTTTATTAAAATAATCATTTTCGAAATTATGCTTTAAATAAAATCAAGAACATTCGCCCTTTGGTATAATTAAGTAGTGAACATCACATCTCGGGTTTTTATGAAATTAATAATGATATTCTCCGAGAACTCTCTTTTTATTAAAAATTTGCTCGAAGTTGCGCGAACGCATAATCCGAATCGCCTTTAGAAGTATAATCAAGTCACGCGAACGCATCCTTAATTATGCAAACATTCTTGACAGTAATATAAATTCTCTACAAATGTTTATTGCATCCATCTATTTTTAAATGTAAGAGTCATGAGAAATCACTATTTGAGATGCCTCTAAATTCCTTGAAAAGAATTCACAATTCATTAAGTGTTGACCGCAAATTATATTTTTACGTGTGAATTATATTCCTCAAAAACCATGAGTTTAAAGAGTAAAATAAAAATAAAATAAAAATAAACAACGTGTGATTAATACTACCATTTTTATGGTAAATACAATATTTATCTACCCAAAAAGCGAATTGCGTATAAAACTTAGGAAAACAATTGATTTAATAAATGAAGTAATATTTTTTTGAAGAATTTTCATTGTTATATTTGGAGCAAACGCTATTTACACATTTTTTGACTTAAAATGTTACAATCTATAAATCACATCCTTCTTTTACACCACTTGTTTTTAGTCCGAAGTTATAATTGTTTGGTTAATTTTGCTTACGAAGATTGAGTTTGAGATAAATAAACCAATTCTTATATTATGCCTATGCGAATACTTTGCAAAAACTAACTCTATATTTTGTAAAAAATCATTGACATTATTTCATATATTAAAAGAAATGAGTTGATCGCGTTCCTAAAATAACTAAGCCATTTGTTATTAAGAAAGAGAACTAATCTACCAATTGATTTAATACTATATTAACCAACTAAAACAAAACTGAAACTTAAACTAATAAAATTTAAATGAGTAGAAGACATCCTTATAATTCCAAACTTCATTTACTTGCCATGTTGAAGCTCTTCACAACATGAGTTTAAAAGATATGTACCTGATATTGGAAGCAAAAGAAAATGAAGATGAAAATCAGCAACAGTAATAACAGTGTAACAGCAACAACTGCCCAGCAACAGTAACAACCCAGTAACAGACCGGTGGAGTAGTAATCCCAAAAACAAAAGCTTTAAGCTTTGAATGAAACAACAACCATTAATACTAATTTCAAACAAAGAAAGAAAGCAGAAGATTTTTTAGTTTTTTTATTTGAAAGCTTAAATATTTTTTGGAATTTTCTATCTTTTAAATGTTCAGCCCTTTTCTCTCTCTTATTTTCAGATTTGTTTCTCTCTCCCGTTTTTTTTTCTCTGTCTCGTGTATGTTTCTCTTATATTCTGCCTTGTCTTATGTTCAAGACTTCATATATATAATCTCATCCCATAAATCTTTTAATCAATTAAAATCAATACTTTTTCTCTACCCAACCCATTATCTTCCCACTCATCCCCATTACATTAAATAAACATATCACACCACCCCATTTCATTTTGTCCCCCATGCCTAACATAAAATAATGCAAGATTCCCCCTTTAAATTAAATCTTGTCCCCCCTTTATATTAGATAATCATATCACCACCCACCCCATTTCATTTTGTCCCCCATGCTTCAAATAAACAATTACAAAATGTAAATTCCTAAACTACCCCTCACGACCTTACTGAAATTACCAAACTACCCCTGAACGTACTACAAATTACCAAACTACCCATCAGCTATAACACATCATTTAATCAAACTTAACCAAAATATAGACAATATGATTAATTTCTAACAATGTTCAAACAACAAATTTCATGAACATGATTTCTTCAACATTTCAACAACAAAGCACATGAACATGATTTCAACAACATTTCAACAACAACTCACATGAACACAAATTGAACAATAAAGAACAACTAAAATTTGATTTGAACAATATTTTAGCAACAAACAATCCTATTTTCGGATTCAACAACTACAACAAACAAGTATATTTAGATTTCTAACTTCAATCATATTGAACTTAAAATCAACCATAACGACATTACAACTAACAATTCCTATATCAAACTTAAACAAGATTATGAGACAAATTCACGAAATAATCATAAATGATAAACAAGAAATCAAACTATACAAAATTCGGATTCAGGATCATCCAAACAAAGTATGAACATGAATGAATCTATTTTAACACAACAAACATGACAGATTAAACGATTAAATCAATATATTTCCTTTAACACAACTAAATTCTTTTTAGACAAATAACAAGATCGACAAAAAAACAATTATGAACTTAAGCTTGATCTTAACAATATTAACAATTTCTAACAATACATAAACACATGAAACAAATTGAAGAAACAATTAATTAAACTTCAATTTGTATCTAACAAACAGTAAACTAACAAATATTCATTTAAACAACAATACAAACATGAAATAAACATGAAACATAACTAATTAATCTTTCGTTTGAAATCTGAAAAATTAATTTAACAAACAACACATGAGCATGAACTAAAAATTAATTCAAACGATAAACAAAACAAACATTTGCCAATTTTAGATTCGAAAATATCAAAGCAAAATACGGACAAAATAAAACTCAAAAACTACTAACCGGATCGAAATGAAATATGTACGGACTGTTTCGACGAACCTCGAATGGGAATGAATCTGTTCGGATTCGACGACGAACTCAACGACGAACTCACCTTCCTTGTAAACTTTGACGAACTCAAAACGACGCTCGACGACTTCGACTAAAACGAAGAAGACGGAGGGAAAGGAGCAGCAGTCCGCAGCTTCAACCCAGCTGAAACGAAGGAGAAGTGATGAACGGAAGCAGCTGGAAGTGAAGAAGAAGGTGGAACGGGAAGCAGCTGGTCGACGTTTGGACGCCATGGACGTGAAGCAAAAGCAGCAGCTCGGAGACAGCTTCCATGGCGACGCTCAAGCTGAAGAAGATGAAGAAGAACAGCAGCAGCTGAGGCTTGTTTTGGCCTCAAACTACTCGACGGAAGCAGCTGGCCGCAAGCTCATCCATGGCGGAATGAGCTGGACGACGAGGGCAGCGACGGGCTTGGCCGTGACGAGCAGCGGCGATGAGAGCTTCGAACAACAGCTGACTCGTCGAGGGCTGTGTTCGTTTGGTTGTTTGGTTGAGACACAGAAGCAGCATGGTCAGCCATGAGCGTCGAGCTCAAGCTTGAGCTCGACGAGCTTCGTCAATGGCGGATATGGCTAGGAATTTCGGACGAAGAAGAAGAAGATGAAGACGATGTAGCCATGGGTGGTCGAGAGCAGCTTTGTTGCTACGTCAACTGTTGGACGGTGGTCGACGGGCAGACATGGGAGGGTAATTTGGAACTTGAGGAAGAAGAAGAAGATAGGAGGGTGGCGGATGATTTTGCAATTTTTAGGGTTTTCTTCATTTTGTTTTGTTTTCTTTTTCTTTTTGTAAAATGTAAGACAAAAGGGGTTTGGGTCTTTTGGGTTATGGACTGGGTCGACCCAGTTCGAAATGGACTGGGTCGTAGGGAAGATTGGGCCATTTTTTGGGCCTGTGGCTTGAAATTGAAGAAGAGGCCCAATTCCGACTTTCCTTATATTTTCGCTCTCTTTTCTTCTTTTATTTCTCTAAAACTAAATTATAAAAATACTTAAACTATTATTAAGAACTAAATTAAGTTATAAAAGCGCAAATTAACTCCAAATAACAATTAACGCACAATTAAGTAATAATTAAGCATAAAATTGTATATTTGGACATTAAATGCTAAAATTGCAAACGATGCCTATTTTTGTAATTTTTAATTTTTGTAAAACAAATTTAATTACTAACAATTGTAGAAATAAATCCTACATGCAAAATGCGACATATTTTTGTATTTTTTATTAATTTAACAAATAAACATGCACAGACAAATACAAGTAATTATTCAAAATATCACAAAAATATCACAAAATTGCACACCAAAGAAAAATCATTTTATTTTTGATTTTTTTGGGAGTAATTCTCATATAAGGCAAAAATCACGTGCTTACATGTATGTGTCGTATAGATCATGCCAAAAGAAAGAAGAGATAGCTTTAACATACCTTAACTAATTCCCTTGAAAAATATTGCACTGTAATTCCTTATAATTGCAAAATCTTTATATTTCTTATGAAATCTGGTTGGACTTGTTGAAGATCCGTTCCTCTTAAAATTTGATATATGCACTTCTCTTTACATTAGAGAGGCATGTGTGAAGTATTAACAAGGAAGATCAAAATGCACAACCAAATTTACTTACAACAGTAACATTAGCCACATTACTTGTAATAGAAAGAACACTACATCTCAATCTCTTCAAGATCTAAAAGGCCAAATGAATTAAAATGGTCAAAAATTTGTGTTTGAGCGGATGTGGGCCCACTTCATGTGGTGGCTTAACCATATGTCTTTAATTTGCTACCTTTCAATTTATTGTAAGAGTAATTTTAATTTGAATGGGGGCTTCCACCTCATGACCCCAATCTTTATTCAATATAATTCCTTAATTAATTGGTTAATATACCATTATCCAATAATTAACCAATCAACCATATAATTAAGAATTATCTCAAATTACTTAAAATAATACTCACTTTTAACACACATTATATACCTTACTATCGTGTCCATGTGGTACCATGTATGGTAATAGTTCATAAATACCGGGTATTTTAGTTCGGGCCGTATTTTATCCTAAAATGTCAAACTTCGACAAAATTTATTTTCTTCGATTTGCTTACCCTCTCACCTTCACGAATTTACTTATCACTTATTTGAAATAGCATAATGCTTATAATCTCAAAATAATCTCATTCTCAAACTTTCATCAATTTACTTATGGCGTACTTTTACGTACGAAAACATGGGGTGTAATACCCCTATTTGGAACATTCGTCCTCGAATGTTGACTGATGCACCTATCGTTCTCATAACCCATAGCTCTTTTGAATACTTTAATACTCTCTTTGCCATTTAGGTAACTGTTCTATGAATAAATCCAAAGGCCAGGGCATCCCCTCCTTTAGGCCTCTTTCTCACACCACGGTCTGTGGTCGGAATTCTTCTAGTCTCGTAACTCTTGCTACCTTCTGTCACGCAGCTTGTACGACTTTTTCCTTGTATGTGCGACTATGCGACTCTTCTCTCCTTTTTACTTCAATTTTTAGCCAATCGCTAGGCGTCACTTTGTAAGCATATAAAGAGCTTGAAAGGATGTCTCTTTGGGCATTTATAGGTATACTGAAGTTCTTTGCTCGATACTTTGTCGAACTTACAAATATTGCTATATCTTATTTCATAGGCCCAGTTATCTATCTGCATGACTTTACTGCATCTAATTAGGTCATAATATACCATAATTCTTACCTTGGGTTTATATTATCAAGGTATGCTACCCAACTCTATGTTATTCTCGTTGCTTATCCTACATATATAAATATATGTCCGTTAATGCTTCCTCATTACTGTTCATCTTAAGAATGACAACCTAATCTCATCTCATACTTTGTGACTTTTGTCCATCTATTGTTGATTCACCCAAATATTTATTTACAATATACAACTGATAACATGAAACTTTTTACGTAATACCTTGCCACTAGGGCTTACGTTGCATCGAGGAATATTTGAAGTGATTTTCCTGTTCCACTTAACGGCGATATTGTACTTCAATAATCATATTTTATAGCATCCCAATGTGATTCACTTACATGGGTATTTTAATCCCATACAATTCATGAAATGCTCTTCAAATCATTACTCAATAAAAAGGCCCAAACGTTATCCCTTATTTATCACAATTACATCCTCATTGTACTATCATGCATCATTCCATCTCTTCTAAATTCCATTAGTCTTCGACTTGTTTGATTTCATTCAGGCTATACTGAGCTTTGTATAACTTAGAGAAACCATCAGCTCTCTTGTTTTCATGGGCTTAATCGTAAGAACATTATCCATTATCATCATCTTCTAACTCTTCCTTTCTTATCCTTACTCCTATCTTCCTAAATCTTTGTTGTTTTACTATACTTTAGCTTATGACCTACACATATTCATTTATACCACTCGCAACCTTCCTTCAACTTTTTTGCACCATAGATTTCCTAATGTTATTCTAGAACATCAAGCGAGACATCAAATCGTCTCTAACTCTTCTTTTACTTGTTTAACTAGACCTCTTGATACCTAGAATCCATAGGCTATAAGATATGTCACTGACGATGCCACTATCATTCCTGGATATTGAATCCCTGTGCTTTTAGCCTTCTATCCGAAGTATGGACTATTCACAGCCACAACTTGAACTTCTATTATAATCCTTGCACCCTTTTATATGATTCGATGAGAGCTTTATATTGACTTCTTATGAGGCTGGTTTTCTTCTAACTAGACCTCTGATATTAAGAATGACTCTGTAGTGTTGTCAATCACTATGTCCATAATTTTCTGGGTTCAATAATCAGATTCCTGACTTACTTGGTTGATGTAACTCTTTTGTTTCCTCTTCCTCCTGATCAGCCTTTGTGTAGGCTTAAGCTATCTTCCGATATGCGGATCATGGTATTAGTTATTACTTTATCCCTTCATGGACGGTGTAGAATATCCATGATTCAATCTTCTAACAATTCAATTCTTTGTCTATGCCCTAGGCTCAATTCTTTCTTTTAACTTATACCGGAGTCTTCTATGTCTGTATGATTGTCAACATATATGCTACATATATAAAATTCCAAACTCTTAAGTGCATTCATAATGTACTCTGCGTCATTAATCGAATAATTCTTTTTGTTCCTTCTCAGCTTTCTTTATATATAAGCAATTACATTTCCTAGTCTTTCTGCCCATTGTGGTGTGCATACTTAGCTTATCTTAGTTCCCACGCATGCTAGAGTTTTCGTGCAACTTCATATGATCTCGAATATTACTTTTGATTTTTCTTCCCGTTCAGTAGCCACGATAGGTTCCACTTTCTCATGGAGTGCATACAATGTTGTTGTGAGACTGTTTTTACATAACCATTTCTCCCTCAAGTTACCATGTTTAGATTGAAGCCTTCTTCCTTATTTTTTCAGCTAGTCTTTTATTGTAGTACTTAGGGAGGACCTTCTGACTCTTGTAAAGCTACGAGCTTATTATATCGTATCTGACGGAATTTTGATGTCCTTCCTCGCATATAGTTATCTATAGTTATCTACTTCCATGCCCCTATACCTATAAGGTGGCTTCTGAACTAATATTTTGATTGTCTTCCCAGTGGTACTCTCTTTTATTTCCGTACCAATCATACGATACCTTTTTAACTTCCCCAACTCCTATATGAATATATCTCAAGTATTATAATGTCATAACTGCAAGGCTGGATTGCCCATGTTAGGGTTCACTATTTATCTTGCACGATCTACTGATTTATCTATATCCTCTTATCTAGCCATAACTAGGCTCTTCCCAAATCAACTACTATCCACTCGTTGGCCCATTCTTATATCAATATTCCGTGTAATCTTTCTTGGGTAATTTCCTTTGTCTTAACTTACCTCTCGCACTAGCTTCTTATTTATCAATAACATCCCAGGCAGGAACCCTTACTTCCTTTCCTTGATGTCGTGTTTGCATAATGTTCTGGAGTCGTAGCATATCTATGGGATTGGAATAAATGCAATTTCATCCCTTTCATGTTTTCGCCGCATCCTTTATTTACCATTCCATAGTTACTAGAACCACTTAATTCTGACTTAATATCACATCACACCATATTCACCCCTTTTTGGGGAGCACTAAGATTTAGTTCTACGATAATCTACGTATAGATATTTTACCCTCTCATCTTTGGAATCTTTTCACATCGTCGATGATCCTTACTTGCCTCGCGATAATCCTTCTTACTTACTTTAGGAAATCGTCTTCCTGATTGACCATTCTCTGAATTTCTCATGAATCTTTTTCTATTGTCCATTCTATATCACCGGAATGAAATCTGAAACTCTAATGATGTCGACTATTATCCAATAACTTAGTCCCTAATTCACATTTAGTTTATCTTATTCATCAGCCCATACTGATTTCTATTATTTTGTGGTCTAACTTTTCCTTCCGGTAGTTGTGTTGGAGTCACAAACTTATTTCTCGAAGTGAGGATATGACTTTATGGCCTATACTATTTTGTTGTTTCAAATCATGTCACCTCTCGTCTTTTCATTCACTTGACTATAGACACTGTAATATTGTCATCTTTTTGACCTACCATTGTCATCCATATATCGCATCTTACTCTTAATACTTCATTAGCTCTCTTCTTATTTCCTTCTAACATTTCTGTCTATCACTTTATTTTGAAAACTTCAACAAGATATTCTTTTGCTTTTAGCTCCCCTTTGCTTCATCCATTGACTCTTCGTGTTAATGTAACGACTCGTCCGGTTGTTTCATGAGTTATCGCTCTATTTCCCCCATTTTTACTTGTTATTGCCTCGTTCAGCTGTATTTTGTGTTATCTGATTGGTTGGCTCGGGTTCAAAGAGGTTTTGGTAAGGTTTGAGACATTTAGTCTATTTTGAGTGAGCTTAAGTTGGAAAAGTCAACCAGACGTTGACTTGTGTGTTAAAGGGCTCAGATGTGTGTTTCGATGGTTCGAATAGCTTAGGGAGGTGATTTAGGGCTTAGGAGCGTGATCGAAATATGTTTTGGAGTTCCGGAGTAGATTTAGGCTTGAATTGGCAAAATTAGAATTTTGGCGTTTTCCGGTTGATAGGTGAGATTTTGATATATGGGTTGGAATGGAATTCTGGGAGTTGCAGTAGGTCTGTTGTGTCATTTGATGTATGTGCAAAATTTCAGGTCATTCGGACGTGGTTTGATAGACTTTTTGATCGAAAGCGGAATTTATTAGATTTTGGAATTCTTAGGCTTTAATCCGATGCGAATTTGGTTTTTTGATGTTGTTTTGAGCGTTCCGAAGGTTGGATCAAATTTGAATGATTTTATGTGATATGTTGGCATGTTTGGTTGAGGTCCCGAGGGCCAGAGGGGAGTTTCGGGTGGTTAAACGGATCATTTCAAGTTGTGGAAAATTGCAGAAAATTGTTGTGAGTGTTGCAGACTGTTGGCCTTCGCGTTCTTGAGTGGGACCTCATGTTCGCGAATGGTTGAGATGTGAGGCTGGAGATTTGGTCTTCACGTTCACGAGGAGGTCCTGCGTTCGTGAAGGGTTGGAGTCAGGAAACATCGCGTTCGCAGAGAGCAGACGCATTCGCGATGGTTTGAGCTGCTAAGGCATCGCGTTCGTGAGGGGGTTATTGCGTTCGCGTAAGAGGAATTTTGGTCAACTTAAGTTTGTGCTTCACGAACGCGAGGATTTTACCGCATTTTCATAGAAGGAATTGAAACAGCTGGGCAGAATGTCTAAAAGGCCTATTCTGCGATTTTGAGCATAAGTTCCTCCATTTTTGGGCGATTTTGAAGCATTTTGAAGAGGATTGAAGAGGGAATCAAAGGGGAACACTTGGAGGTAAGATTCATGGACTTAATACTCGATCATAGTATGATTTCTACCTAATTAATCATGGAAATTGTTGAATTTAAACCTAAATATTGAAGAACTAGGGCTTGTAATTGGAGACCTAAAATTAGGTATTTGAGGGATCATTTATGGTTGGATTTTGGTGATTTTGATATGAATGAACTCGGGGAGTGATAAGAACTCTATTGATGTAATTTTTATCGGAATTTGAGACTGGGCCCAGGGGTCGGGTTTGGCCATTTTCGGGATTTGTGTTGTAATTTGATTTCTTTCGAGTGGGATTTGTTCCCTTAGCATATTTTGATGGTTTTACACTAATTTTGGTTAGATTTGGAGCATCTGGAGGCCGATTCGAGAGGCAAGGGCATCGTGGACTAGAGTTCAGACCGGATAGAAGTGAGTAATGATTATAAATGTTGGCCTGAGGGTATGAAACCCCTGATTTCACATAGTTGTGCTGTATTGAGGTGATGCACATGCTAGATGACGATCGTGGGCCGTGCATCATTGGGGATTATGATTTAGTCCATTTCGAATGGCTGTTTTACCGCGTATTTGTTTGAAAACTGTTTGCTATCATCATGTTTTGAGCTGAAGGCCATATTTGGGCCTCGTGCTAACTCTTTTGAACCCTTAGGGGACTTTTACTGCTATTTCCTCACTATTTTTGATTTTATATCTGTACTCAGTCATGCTATATTCTACTGTTTTCGTAACTCAACCATGGTTTCTCTGTCTTAAACACTTTAAATGATATTTTGGGTTGAGCTTCATGTTTTACTGCGCCTGAGTGGCTTTTAGAGATTTCTGATTGAGTAGGGCCGAGGGCCTATGGTGTAAGGATTATTATGGGATCGGCTTGCACGCCGCAGCAGTGTTGTACTGATTATGATTATTAAGCCGAGGGCTTGAGTTGTACGCCATAAGGTGGCTTGATATGAGGCCAAGAGCCTATTGATTATGCCACGAGATGGCTTGATATTGCGCTTGGGCTATAAGGGGCCCCTTCGGGAATCCGTACACCCCCAGTGAGCGTGGGTACCCATTATGATATTAGATAGAGCTCGAGGGGTTGGTGTTGTTCCATGTTATTGCCTGAGGGGATGATTATGTTGACATTGTGCCCGAGGGGCGGATCTTATGTGTTTATCTTTTCTAGCTGCTTTTCATTTACTTGTTTAACTATTGAAAAGGTGTTTTAAAGTAGCTTATTTTAAACCAAGGTGTTTTTATAAGATTTCACTGTTTTATTGCCTTTTATTGGTTTTACACCGCCTCTTTATAGCATGTTGTTGTGTTTTTACGTGATTTCTTATTGCTTAGTCTTCATTTATTGTTATTACTCAATGAGTTGGAGTACTCAGTTTACTCCCTGCACCCTGTGTGCAGATTTAGGAGCTTCAGGTCCGCCAGTGAGGGTTGATTGCTCCCAGCAAGCTATTCGGAGTCCACTAGGTAGCTACTCGGCGTTCGCAGCCTAGTGTTTCTCCCTCCTATCTTACTTTCTGTTCTAGTTTTGTAATGGACTGTATAAACTCTTTCAAACTCTTAAACACATATTTAAATGCTCATGACTGGTGACACCCCAATGTCTGGCTATGTTGGTTTCCACAAATTATACTTGTTCACTTCTTTTTTGGGATTGTTCGTATGTTAAAGAATTAAATTGTGTTATTTTAATTATTTAAAATGAATTGAGTGTTGTGTCGGCTAGCCTTGTCTTCACGAGAGGCACCATCATGATCGGGTCTGGGCTTAGGGTCGTGACAAGTTGGCATCAGAGCTTAGGTTACACAGATCTCACGAGTCATGAGCAAGTTTAGTTGAGTCTCGCAGATCGGTACGGAGACATCTATATTTATCCTCGAGAGGCTGCAGAACCTTTAGGAAAAGCTTCATATTCTTGAAATTCTTGTCGTGCGAATGTATTGATCAGAGCACTAAACTTCTGTTATTCTACTCTCTCACAGATGGTGAGGACACGCGCTACCGGTCAGGATGGATGACTACCAGTACCACCAGCTATGGCCACTAGAGGTCGAGGATGTGGTTTTAGTCGTGGTAGAGGCAGGGGTGTTGCCCCCATAGTATCTATGGCAGCACCTGCAGATCCACCAACCACCCCAGTTTAGGATCAGGTCCCAGTTGTGGACGCTCCAGTAGCACCATCTCAGGCACCAGCTGTGCCCATTGTGATTTTGAGTCTTCAGGAGGCCTTGGCTCAAATTCTATCAGTATGCACTGGCCTAGCTCAGGCGGTTTCAGTTACTACAGCCGCAACTACTTCTCATGTCGGGGGAGGCACCGTCGCTCGCATACTTGAGCAGGTCATGCAGGGACTTCAGAAACTGGGGGCGCATCCAGCCTAGCCGATTACAGCTGCTCAGGACTATGTAGCTCCTGTTATGCCATAGGACGAGCAGTGCAGGTTGGAGAGGTTTGGTAGACTTCAGCCTCCGACTTTCAGTAGTGCAGATGGCGAGGATGCCCAGGGTTTCTTAGACAAGTGTCAGAGGATTCTTCGTACAATGGGTATTCTGGAGACCAGCGGGGTCGCTTTCACTACTTTTCAATTTTTTGGATCTACCTTCACTTGGTGGGAGGCTTATAAGAGGTGTAGGCCTGTTGGTGTAGCACCTGTTACCTCGCAACAGTTCTCCGTTCTCTTTTTAGAGAAGTATGTGCCACAGTCTCGTAGAGAGGAGCTGCGCATGCAGTTCGAGTGGTTGTATTAGGGAGAGATGAATATGAAGCAGTATGAGATGAGGTTCTCAGAGTTAGCTCGTCATGCTATTTGGTTGGTTCCGACAGATAGAGAGAGAATTAGGTGGTTTGTTGATGGCCTCACTTATCCTCTTCGTATTCCTATGATTAGTGAGAGGGTGTCTGGTGGTACTTTTGAGGAGGTTGTATACATTGCTCGTGAGACTGAGTCAGTTTGTCGCCAAGAGCGAGAAGAGAGGGAGGCCAAGAGGCCTCAGGGATCTGGTAGATATGGTGGTGCTCCTTCGAGAGGTCAGTTTCAGCATGGCAGAGGCCATCCATTTAGGCATGCTCAGCCAACTTACCCAGGCTATCGTGGGGCATTATCGGGTCATGGTTCTCAAAGTTCTCATCAGGGCCAGTCATCACTTAGTGCCCTTCCAGCTTAGAGTTCGTCTCGTGCTCCATCCGTTCAGGGCTCTTCTATGCCAGGTCCATCTGCTAGTCATTCCAGTTCTAGAGGTTCCCTTCAGTACCTATCTCCAGCACCCGGGAGTTACTATGAGTGTGGAGAGATGGGTCATATATGGAGGTAGTATCCTCGTTGTCTTGCGGGTTTATTTCAGCAGAGGTGTCCGCCATCAGCTTCAGTGCCAGTTACTTCACCACCACCCACCCATCCAACTAGGGGTGGAGGTAAGTTAGCTAGGGGTCACTCTAAAGCGGGAGGTCGATCAGGTGGCAGTCATGCCCATTTCTATGCACTTCCAGCTAGACCCGATGCTATTGCTTCAGACGCCGTGATCACAGGTATTGTCTCAGTCTACCACAGAGATGCCTTTGTATTATTTGATCTCGGTTCCACTTTTTCTTATATGTCATCATACTTTGTTCTTTATTTAGGATATGCCCCGTGACTCTCTTGTTTCATCTATTCGTGTATCTGCTCCAGTGGGCGATACTGTTATTGTAGACTGTGTGTACCGGTCATGTGTGGTAACTATTGGGTGTCTGGAGAACCGAGTGGATCATTTGTTATTATGTATGGTGGATTTCGATGTTATATTGGGCATGGATTGCTATCTCTGTGTCATGCTATATTAGACTATCACGCTAAGACAGTGATATTGGCTATGTCAGGTGTGCCATAGATTGAGTGGCGAGGTTCGACTGATTATTTTCCCAGTAGGGTAATTTCATTCTTAAAGGCCCAACGTATGGTTAGGAATGGTTGTCTTTCATATCTAGCCTTTGTGAGGGATGTTGGTGCAGAGACTCCTAGTATTGATTTTGTTCCTGTTGTGAGGGATTTACCTGATGTGTTTCCTGTAGGCCTGTCGGTCATGCCACTGGACAAGGATATTGATTTAGGCATTGATCTGGTGCTGGGAACTCAACCTATTTCTATTCCACCATATCGTATGACACTAGTGGAAGGAGTTAAAGGAGCAGTTTTAGGAACTCCTTGATAAGGGGTTCATTCAGCCTAGTATGTCTCCTTGGGGTGCGCATATTTTATTTGTGAAGAAGAAGGATGGCACTATAAGGATGTGCATTGATTACAGGCAGTTGAACAAAGTAACAATCAAGAACAAATATCCTTTGCCTCGTATCGATGATTTGTTTGACCAGCTTCAGGGAGTGAGAGTGTTCTCCAAGATTGATCTCCGTTCAGGTTATCAACAGTTGAAGATCAGGGACTCGGATATTCTTAAGACGGTTTTCAGGACCTGATATGGTCATTATGAGTTCTTGGTGATGTCCTTTGGGCTGACCAATGCCCCAACAACGTTCATGCATTTGATGAACAACGTGTTCTGGCCTTATCTTGACTCTTTCATCATAGTTTTCATTGATGATATTCTGGTGTATTCGCATAGTCAAGAGGAGAACGTGGAGCATTTGAGAATTGTGTTACAGAGATTGAGGGGGGAGAAGCTTTATGCAAAGTTCTCCAAGTGTGAGTTTTTGCTCAGTTCAGTGTCTTTCTTGGGGCATGTGGTGTCCAACGAGGGTATTCAGGTTGATTTGAAGACGATAGAGGCAGCTCAGAGTTGGCTTAGACCGTCCTCAGCCACGGAGATTCGCAACTTTCTTATTTTGGCGAGTTATTACCACCAGTTTTTTCAGGGATTCTCATCTATTGCATCGCCCTTAAGCAAGTTGACTCAGAAGGGTGCTCTATAAAGGTAGTTGGACGAGTGCGAGAAGAGCTTTTAGAAGCTCAAGACTGCCTTGACCACAGCTCTAGTGTTAGTTTTGCCATCAGCTTCGGGTTCATATATCGTGTATTGTGATGCTTTGAGGGTTGGTATTGGGTATGTATTGATGCAGGAGGGTAGAGTCATTGCTTATGCTTCTCGTTAGTTGAATCCCCATGAGACGAAGTACCTTGTTCATGATTTGGAGTTGGCTACCATTGTTCACGCATTGAAGATTTGGAGGCATTACTTGTATGGTGTGTCTTGTGAGGTGTTTACTGGTCATCGTAGCCTCCAGCACTTGTTCAAGCAGAAGGATCTCAATTTGAGGCAGCGGAGATGGTTGGAGTTGCTAAAGGATTATGATATTACTATCTTATACCATTTGGGAAAGGCCAATGTGGTGGTCGATGCCTTGAGTAGGAAGGCGGTGAGTATGGGGATTTTGGCATATATTCTAGTTAGGGAGAGACCTCTTGCAGTTAATGTTCAGGCCTTGGCCAATCGGTTCGTGAGGTTGGATATTTCAGATCCCAGTTGGGTATTGGCTTGTGTTATTTCTCGGTCTTCCTTATATGATCACATCAGAGAGCGCCAGTATGATGATCCCCATTTTCTTGTCCTTAAGGATAGAGTTCACTGCGATGGTGCTAGATATGTGATATTGGTGTTGATAGGGTGTGGAAGATACAGAGTCGAATATGTGTGACCAATTTAGATGGGATTCGGGAGTTGATTCTAGAGGAGGCCCATAGTATACGATATTCCATTCATCTAGGTGCCGTGAAGATGTATCAGGATCTGAGACAGCATTATTGGTGGAGGAGAATGAAGAAGGACATTGTGGGGTTTGTAGCTCGGTGTCTCAATTATCAGCAGGTGAAATATGAGCATCAGAGACCAGGTGGCTTGCTTCAACAGATGGATATTCCAGAGTAGAAGTGGGAGCGGATCACCATGGACTTTGTAGTTGGGCTCCCACGGACTTTGAAGAAGTTCGATGCTATTTGGGTGATTGTGGATCGGCTGACAAAGTCCGCACACTTCATTCCTATGTGTACTACCTATTCTTCGGAGCAGTTGGCAGAGATCTATATCCGAGAGATCGTTCGTTTGCGTGGTGTCCTAGTTTCCATCATTTCAGATAGAGGCACTCAGTTTACTTCACAGTTTTGGAGGTCTATGCAGTGAGTGTTGGATACTCAGGTTGAGTTGAGCACAGCTTTTCATCCTCAAATAGACGGGCAGTCCGAGCGCACTATTCAGATATTGGAGGACATGTTGCGCGCTTGTGTCATTGATTTTGGAGGGTCATGGGATTAGTTTCTACCGCTTGCAGAGTTTGCTTATAACAACAGCTACCAGTCAAGTATTTAAATGGCTCCATATGAGGCTTTGTATGGGAGGCGGTGTAGATCTCCAGTTGGTTGGTTTGAGCCGAGTGAGGCTAGGCTATTGGGGACAAACTTGGTGCAGGATGCTTTAGAAAAGGTGAAGGTAATTCAGGAGAGGCTTCGTACAGCACAGTTGAGACATAAGAGTTATACTAACAGGAAGGTTCGGGATGTGTCCTACATGGTTGGTGAGAAGGTTCTGTTGAAGGTTTTGCCCATGAAGGGTGTTATGAGATTTAGAAAGAAAGGTAAATTGAGTCCTCGGTTCATTGGGCCTTTTTCAGGTGCTTCAGAGGATTGGGAAGGTGGCTTATGAGCTTGCTTTGCCATCCATCTTGTCAAGTGTGCATCCGGTATTTCATATTTCTATGCTCCGGAAGTATATTGGGGATCCGTCTCATGTTCTAGATTCATCACGGTGCAGTTAGATGGTGATTTGACTTATGAGGTAGAGTCAACAGCTGTTTTGGAGCATCAGGTTCGAATGTTGAGATCAAAGGATATAGCTTCAGTGAAAGTGCAGTGGAGAGGTTGGCCCATGGAGGAGTCTACCTGGGAGACCGAGCAGGAGATGCGGAGCAGATATCCTCACATGATTGAGGCCTCAGGTATGTTTCTTGACTCGTTCGAGGATGAACGTTTGTTTAAGAGGGGGAGGATGTAACGACCCAGCCGGTCATTTCATGAGTTACTACTCCGTCTCCCCCATTTCTACTTCTTATTGCCTTGTTCAGATGTATTTTATGTTATCGGGTTAGTTGGCTCGGGTTCGGAGAGGTTTTGGTAAGGTTTGAGACACTTAGTCTCTTTTGAGTTAGCTTAAGTTGGAAAAGTCAATCGTATGTTGACTTATGTTTTAAAGGGCTCAAAAGTGAGTTCCGATGGTTTGGATAGCTTTAGGAGGTAATTTGGGGCTTAGGAGCGCGATCGGAATGTGTTTTGGAGGTCTGGAGTAGATTTAGGCTTGAATTGGCGAAATTGGAATTTTGGCATTTTCCGGTTGATAGGTGAGATTTTGCTATAGGGGCCAGAATGGAATTCTGGGAGTTGCAGTAGGTCCGTTGAGTCATTTTGGATGTTTGTGAAAAATTTCAGGTCATTCGGACGTGGTTTGATAGACTTTTTGATCGAAAGCGGAATTTAGAAATTTTGGAATTCTTAAGCTTGAATCCGATGTGAATTTGGTGTTTTGATGTTGTTTTAAGCGTTCCGAAAGTTGGAGCATGTTTGAATGATGTTATGGGATATGTTGGAATTTGGTTGAGGTCTCGAGGGCCTCGGGTGAGTTTCAAGTTGTTAAACAGATCATTTCAAGTTGTGGAAATTTGCTGAAAACTGCTGTGAATGTTGCAGACTGTTGGGCTTCGCGTTCGCCAGTGGGCCCTCGCATTCACGAAGGGTTGAGATGTGAAGCTGGAGATTTGGTCTTCGCATTCACGAGGAGGTCCATCATTTGCGAAGGTTTGAGCTACTGAGGCATCGAGTTCGTGAGGGGGTCGTCGCATTCGCGTAAGAGGAATTTCGGTCAACTTAAGTTTGTGCTACGCGAACCCAACGCTTTGACCGCGTTCGCGAAGAAGGAATTGAAACGGCTGGGTAGAATGGTTAAAAGGCCTATTCCGCGATTTTGAGCATAAGTTCCTCCATTTTTGGGCAATTTTGAAGCTTTTTGAAGAGGATTGAAGAAGGATCAAGGGGGAACACTTGGAGGTAAGATTCATGGACTTAATACTCGATCCTAGTGTGATTTCTACCTAATTAATCTTGGAAATTGTTGAATTTAAGCCTAAATATTGAAGAACTATGGCTTGTAATTGGAGACCTAAAATTAGGGATTTAAGGGATCATTTATGGTTGGATTTTGGTGATTTTTATATGAATGAACTCGGGGAGTGATAAGGAGTCTATTGATGTAATTTTTATCAGAATCTAAGATGTAGGCCCGGGGGTCGGGTTTGGCCAATTTCGGGATTTGTGTTGTAATTTGATTTCTTTCGAGTGGGGCTTTGTTCCCTTAGCATATTTTAATGGTTTTGCACTGATTTTGGTTAGGTTTGGACCATTTGGAGGCCGATTCGAGAGGCAGGGGCACCGCGGGCTAGAGTTCGGACCGGATAGAGGTGAGTAATGATTGTAAATATTGTCCTGGGGGTATGAAACCCCAGTTTTCACATCGTTGTGTTGTATCGAGGTGACGCACACGCTGGATGATGAGCGTGGGGTCGTGCACTGTTGGGAATTGTGACTTAGTCCATCCCAAATGACTATTTTACCGCGTATTTGTTTGAAAACTGTTTGCTATCATCATGTTTTGGCTGAAAGCCCTATTTGGGCCTCGTGCTAACTATTTTGAACCCTTAGGGGACTTTTACTACTATTTCCTCACTGTTTTGATTTTAAATCTGCACTCAATCATGCTATATTCTACTATTTTCATAACTCAGCCATGTTTACTCTATCCTAAACACTTTAAATGATATTTTGGGCTGAGCATCATGTTTACTGCACCCGAGTGGCTTTTAGAGATTTCTGACTGAGTAGGGCCGAGGGCCTGTGTTGTGAGGATTGTTATGGGATCGGGCTGCACACCGCAGCAGTGTCGTACTGATTATGATTATGAGGCCGAGGGCCTGAGTTGTACGCCACATGGTGGCTTGATATGAGGCCGAGAGCCTATTGATTATGCCACGAGATGGCTTGATATTGCACTTGGGTCGTAAGGGGCCCCTCCCGGAGTGTGTACACCCCCAGTGAGCGTGGGTACCCATTGTGATATGAGATATAGCCCGAGGGGCTGGTGTTGTTCCATGTTATTGCCCGAGGGAATGATTCTGTTGACTTTGTGCCCGAGGGGCAGATTTTATGTGTTTATATTCTCTAACTGATTTTTATTTACTTGTTTAATTGTTGATTTTTTTTAAAGAAGCTTATTCTGAACCAAGGTGATTTTATAAGATTTCTCTGCTTTATTGCATTTATTGGTTTTACACTACCTATTTATAGCATGTTGTTGTGATTTTACGTGATTTCTTATCGCTCAGTATTTATTTATTATTATTACTCATTGAGTTGGAGTACTCACTTTACTCCCTGCACCCTGTGTGCAGATTCAGGAGCTTCAGGTCCCGCCAGTGAGGGTTGATTGCTCCCAGCAAGTTATTCGGAGTCCACTAGGTAGCTGCTCGGCGTTCGCAGCCCAGTGTTTCTCCCTCCTATCTTAATTTCTTATGTAATAGACTGTATAAACTCTTTCAAACTCTTAGACACATGTTTAGATACTCATGACTGGTGACACTCCGATATCGGGCTATGTTGGTTTCCGTAAATTGTACTAGTTCACTTTTATTTTGGGATTATTCTCATGTTAATGACTTAAATTGTGTTATTTTAATTGTTTAAAATAAATTGGGTGTTGTGTCGACTGGACTTGTCTTCACGAGAGGTGCCATCATGACAGGGTCTAGGTATAGGGTCATGACAATTGTTTAGCATTATCTCTCTACTAGGGATGGGAGTCATACTGAGATAATATTTATCCTTTCCAGACTTCCAGTGCCTATCTTTGTAGCACTCATATCTAGTTGTACTATTTCAGAGTGCACCATCTAGGTGTCTCACAAGGAGATCCATTGCCACGTTTGCACTATCCTTCGGAAATCTCAACTAACTCTACCAATCCCTTCCCCATTTTGGGTTACTCTAACCCCAGTCGAATCCTGATAACTCGTCTTTCTCTTAAACTATATTTGTTAGCTCCCATAGGGCATAACTGAGATCGATGTGGCCGATTTTACATACATCTGTCACTGTTGAAGGTAACTCAAAATGCTTATATCTCCCTTCCTGAATGGTAAATAATGACAATCATTATTAACTGGGTACCTCGTACCTTTCTTCACCTTGCTTCTTTTTCTTGCTAAAACTTGTGTCTACCTTCCAATTCTGTTATTCCTTTTTACCGTAAGAGTGGAGAAGTATTCTTGCCTTAAAACTCCATGTCAAGAACCTTACATCTTTTGGTACATGCGTGGTCTGCTGAAGATATCACATTTACTCATCATAAGCATAATGTAAATTGAGTTCCTCTGGCTCAACACTTCCACAACTATATCTCCTATCGACTATCTTTCTAAATGTAGGCATCGTTGTATTACGAATAAGATAGAGTTTAGGAAATTGAGTTCTTACAACTAAGCTCTACCATACGATCTAGAGTAAGAAGAAAGAGTGACAGTCCTAAATGCCCTATAACCTATTGCTTATAAGTGTGGTGTACGACACACCCATAAACAAGACTCTACTGGACATGGCTTGTAGACTCCTTAGGAAAATGTTATGTGTTCTTTCTAAGGTGTACTCACGTTTCTTGTAATAGAAAGAACACTACATCTGAATATCTTCAAGATCTAAAAGGCCAAATGAATTAAAATGGTCAAAAATTTGTGTTTGAGTAGATGTGGGCCCATGTCACTACCCAAGTTTGCCCTCCGTGAACTGTCATGACAACACCTAGTATCTACGACTAGGTAAGCCTAACAATTTGCGGGAAAAAAATGAAAGATAAAACTAGCCAAAGACTACAGACTAACCATAAATAAAACATTTAAGATGTCGCTCGACATATACAAGTATAAACTCCAAAATTGAATCAACTCCCAAAACTCGGAATCTCATGAGATCAGAAGTTGTTGAATAACTACAAGTGTTCTAACTCTAGAATGTCTAAGGAAAAGTAAATACAGGAGAGCTAATACTAGAGGAGAGAATAGAGAGGGACTCCTGGGTCTGCGGACGCGGCAGATATACCTCGAAGTCTCTGAAGATCGCCTCGCCTCATTGATGGTATGGCTGAGCCGAAGAACCTGGATATGCACACAAAACACATGCGCATGAAGGGCATGAGTACACCACAGCGGTACTCAGTAAGTGCCAAGCCTAACCTCGGTCGGGTAGTGACAAGGAAGGTCAGGGCCCTACCGATTATAGATGAAAAATAAGGTAAAACACTATAAAATACGACAATATAATTAAAGTGCTAACAGTCTATAAAGAATAAAAGCACAGAAAGAATCTAACTCAGTACACAGAAATAGCAACAAAGGATCTCCCGGGATGCCGTCCCGTAGTCCCAAACGTAAATGTCCAGAGGATCTCCCAGGATATCGATCCGTAGTCCAAATCATAAATGTGCAAGGGAAACTCCTAGAATACCAAATCCGTAGTCCCAAAGTAAATATCCAGTATGGGGAATCTACAGGGTGTTGTCCCGTAGTCCCAAATCATAAATGTGCAGGGGGATCTACCGGAATACCGATCTGTTGTACCAAAGTAAACAAGCAGGGGATATCCTTGGATATCGTCTCATAGTCCCAAAGTAAACACACAACCATCTCAAAAGAATGTACAGTTCTGTTCAAGAATTAAATCGGAAATTTCTACTCTAATATGCTGCACAGAGTACAAGTAGGCAATTAAGGCACGTAAGACAATTAAATCACGTAAGCATGCTTTCTCTAATCTAAACAAGAGGCTTCAACACAGATATTTGCTAAATTACAAGAAAACAAAGGTATTAGTTCAATGAAAATGGGATTTCAATAATTAGTATATGTACGCACTCGTCACCTCACGTACACGGCACTCATATAACAAAATACCAAATCCTAAGCCCACCCAATATTAAGCAAGCCACTTACCTCAAACCAGCTCAATCAACTCAAAATCTATTCAAATCAATTGCATAATGTAAATATAACTTCAAGTAACTAATTCCACTAATTAATTCGAAGCTAACACAAGAAATTAAGAAAATCGCCCAAAAGTCCCCCAGACCCACATCTAGGAACCGGATAATATTCATAAAGCTAGAACCCTTACACTCTTACGAGTTCATGCATACCAAATACATCAAAATCGGACCACAAACAATCCCTCAAATCCACAAATCCAAGTCTCCAAGTTCAAACCCTAAACCCCCAATTCTAACCCTTATTTCCCATAACCTTCTTGCCAAATCAGTAGAATAATACCATATAAACGAGTTTGGGTTCCAAAAATCTTACCTCCTTGAAGCTCCCTTGAATCCTCCCACAAAAACCTCCCAAAAAGCTCAATTCTCGGATAAAAATGGTGAAAGAATAGGCTAAAATCGCGATGGGAACCTTATATAGGTTCTGGCCCAGGGTTTCAGCACCTGCGACCATTTCCTCGCACCTGCGGACCCGCACTAGCGGTCCCAGGTGTGCATCTGCGAAAATCCACTTAAATGCACTAGCTGCACCTGCTGTTCACTTACGCATATGTGGTCTCATAGGTGCGATAAAGCACCCGCACCTGCGACATTTTATTTTCCTTCCTCTGTCCGCATCTGCGACTGGCCACTCGCTTCTGTGGCTCTGCACCTGCAACTGACCACTCGCTTCTATGGATCCGCACTTGCGGTCCCCAATCTGCAGGTGCGGTTATGACAGTAGTTCAGCAACTGGAGCTGCCCCAACAAACTCCCAATTTCTTCCGTCAACCCTTCGAAATCATTCCCAGGCCCCCGGGACCTCGACCAAAAGTACTAACAAGTCATATACTACTATTCAAACTTGTACCAAACTTTGGAACACTCAAAGTAATATCGAATCATCAAAACACCCTCGGATTCAAGCCTAATGGTTCCAAAACATCCAATTTCCGCTTTCGATCAAAAATTCTATCAGACCTCGTCCGAATGACTTAAAATTTTGCACACATATCCCAAATTACACAAAGGACCTACTTCAACTTCTGGAATTCCATTCCGACCTCGATATCAAAATCTCACTATCGAAACGGAAACTTCAAAAAAATGACTTTCGGCATTTCAAGCTTAATTAAGCTACATACCTCCAAACACAATCTGAACACGCCCCTAAGCCCGAAATCACCCAATGGAGCTAACGAAACCGATTGAACTCCATTCTGAGGCCGTCTTTACTACTTCGACTGCGGTCCAAATTCTAAAGCTTAAGCTCTCATTTAGGGACTATGTGTCCCAAAATACTATGGGACCCAAAACGAATCCTCCCGACAACTCAGAATAACAAAAATAAACACGGGGAAAATAGTTAATAGGGCCGAGTCATTACAACCCACTTCATGTGGTGGCTTAACCACATGTCTTTAATTTGCCACCTTTCAATTTAATGTAAGATTCATTTTAATATGAATGGGGGGATGCCACCTAATGACCCCAATCTTTACCTAATAAAATTCCTTAATTAATTGGGTAATATCCCATTATCCAATAATTAACCAATCACTCACATAATTGAGAATTATCTCAAATTGCTTAAAATACTACTCACTGTTAACACAACTTATACACCTTACAATCATGGCCATGCGGTATCTGGTATGGTACTAGTCCACAGATACCGGGTATTTTAGCTCGGGCAGTATTTTTCCCAAAATGTCAAACTTCGACGAAATTTATTTTTTTCGATTTGTTTACCCTTTCACCTTCACGAATTTACTCATCACTTATTTGTAATAACATAATGCTTTTAATCTCAAAATAATCTCATTCCCGAACTTTCATCAATTTACTTATGGCATACTTTTACGTACGAAAACATGGGTCGTAACACCTCCAAAGTCAATCACATATGATCTGAGCATGTCCTCCAGGATCTGAATTATCCGCTCCGACTGCCCATCGGTCTGTGGATGGAATATTGTGTTGATCTCTACACGGGTCCCCAACTCACTCTGCATGGATCTCTAGAAATGTGAAATAAACTAAGAGCCTCTATCTGATCTGATAGAAACGGGCACACCATGCAACCGAACTATCTACTAAATGTAAATCTGGGCCAACCTCTTTGAAGTATATGTAGTCACAACCAGAATGAAGTGTGCTGACTTGATCATCCTGTTGATAATGACCCAAACTGCATCAAACATCCGCAACGTCTGCGGCAAACAGACTACGAAGTCCATAGTAATGCGCTCCCATTTCCACTCAGGTATAGTAATATGCCGGAGTAGGCCACCTAGCCTCTAGTGCTCATACTTAACTTGCTACATTAGGTCACGATACATCTTCATAGCACCTGGGTGAATGGAATACCGAGAACTGTGTGCCTCTTCTAGAATATTTCCTCTCAAGCCATCGATAATAGGAAAACATAGACGACCCTAGAGTTGCAGAACACCATCTTCGCCGATAGAAACCTCCTTGTCACCACCCGATAGTACCATTTTCTCAGAACTTCCAAGTGCGGATCAATAAATTGTCGAGCCTTGATCTGCAATAATAGTGAAGACTGGGCAACAACACATGCAAAAACTCGGCCGGGCTCTGAACTTTCCAGCCTCACAAGTCTGTTAGCCAAAGACTGAATATCCAAAGCTAGTGGCCTCTCCTCCGCTGAAATGAATGCCAATCTACCCATACTCTATGCTTTCCTACTCAAGGCATCCGTGACCACATTTGCCGTGCCCGGATGATAAAGAATGGTGATGTCATAATCCTTTAGTAACTCAAGCCATCTACGCTGCCTCAAATTAAGATCCCTCTTGCTTGAACAAATATTGTATGCTGTAATGATCAGTGTAAACCTCACATGACACCCCATAAAGATAATGCCTACAGATCTTAAGAGCATGAACAATCGCGTCTAACTCTAGATCGTGCACAGGATAGTTCTTCTCATGAATCTTCAGCTGACGTGAAACATATAAAATAACTCATCCCTCTTACATAAGTACAAAACCCTAACCAACGTGTGAAACAACGCAATAAACCGTATTCATCCTCAAACCGGAAGGCAACACTAGAACCGGTGTCGTAGTTAAATCTGTCTTAAGTTTCTGAAAGCTCGCCTTATAATCATAGGACCAACAGAACGGAGCACCCTTTTGGGTCAATCTAGTCAGAGGTGCTGAAAAAGATGAAAAGCCATCCACAAACCAGCGATAATAACTGCTAACCCTAGGAAACTCCTAATCTCAGTCACCAAAATAGGACGAGGTCAACTCTGAACTGCCTTAATCTTCTTGGGATCCACCTTAATACCCTCGCCTGATACAACATGCCCCAAGAATGCCACTGACTCTAGCCAAAACTCAAACTTGGAGAACTTAGCATATAACTTTTGTTCCCGCAAGGTCTGAAGCACTACTCTCAAATGCTGCTCGTGCTCCTCCATGCTTCGTGCGTAGATCAAGATGTCATCAATGAAGACAATGACAAACGAGTCAATATAAGGACTAAACACTCTACTCATCAAATCCATGAATGCCGCTGGGGCATTAGTCAAGCCGAAGGACATCACCAGAAACTCATAATGACCATATCTAGTGCAGGAAGCAGTCTTCGGAACACCAGAGTCTGGAATCTTCAACTGATGGTACCCTGATCTCAAGCCAATCTTAGATAACATACTAGCACTCTGCAACTGGTCAAAAAAATCATTGATACGCGGCAACGGGTACTTGTTCTTGATGGTAACTTTGTTCAATCAATGCACATCTGCATAGTTTCATCTTTATTCTTTACAAATAACACTGGTACACCCCAAGGTGATACACTTGGTCTGATAGACCCTTTTGCTAACAACTTCTCAATTCTTTCAATTCTTTCGGAGCCATGCGATATGGTGGGATAGATATAGGTTGGGTATCTGGAGCCAAGTCAATACAAAAATCAATATCACGATCTGGTGGCATGCTTGGAAGGTCAGAAGGAAACACATCGGCGAACTCCCAAACTACTGGAACTAAATCAATCGTCGGGGACTCTGCGGTGGTATCCTAAACTTGTGCTAGATAAGCCAAACAACCCTTCTCGACCATATGTCGAGCCTTTAGAAAAGAGATAACCTGACTATATGTACTAACATATGAACCCTTCCACTCAAATCTAGGCAACATGGGCATCACTAAAGTAACAGTCTTGTTCTTGATGGTAACTTTGTTCAACTGGCGGTAATAAATGCACATCCGCATAGTTCCATCTTTCTTCTTTACAAATAACACTGGTGCACCCCAAGGTGATACACTTGGTCTGACAGACCCTTTTGCTAACAACTCTTCAAGATGCTCCTTCAACTCCTTCGAAGCCATACGGTACGATGGGATAGATATAGGCTGGGTACCTGGAGCCAAGTCAATACAAAAATCAATATCACGATCTGGTCACATGACTAGACGGTTAGAAGGAAACACATTGGAAAACTCCTGGACTACTGACACTAAATCAATTGTCGGGGACTCTACGGTGGTATCCTAAACATAGGCTAGATAAGCCAAACAACCCTTCTTGACCATACGTTGAGCCTTCAGAAAAGAGATAACCTGACTAGATGTACTAATAGATGAACCCTTCCACTCCAATCTAGGCAACTCTAGCATCGCTAAGGTAGCAGTCTTGTCATAGCAATCAAGGATGGCGTAATATGGGGATAACCAGCCATGCATAGGATAACCTCAAATTCGATCATATGAAACAGTATAAGGTCCGCTCTAGTGTCGTAACCACATAATGTGACTACACAAGATTGATAGATCCAATCCACAACCATAGAATTGCCTATAAGAGTGGACACATAAATAAGAGTACCCAAGGATTGACGAGGAATATCCAGGAAATGAGAAAATAGAGATGATACATATGAATAGGTAGACCCTGGATCAAATAATATTGAAGCATCCCTATCGTAGACGGAAATAATATATGTGATCACGACATCCGAGGAGAATGCATTTGGTCTGGCAGAAAAAAGCATAGAATCTAGAAAGAGCGCCAGCTGGCTGGCCTCCACCTTACTAAATAGTAGCTCGGTGACCTCCTCTGCCTGGCCTCTACCTCTAGGACGGGCCGTACCACCCTTCCCTCCGCCTTTGGGTGGCCGGATAGCTAGTGTTGTAATTATGGGATGCTGGCCTATAGCACTGCCTTGCCTCGAAACCTAGGGCAGAATCTCCTCATGTGACTGAGATATCCGCACTCGAAACAAGCCCTCAGTGCAGTGATCTTCTACCTTGAAGTCTAACCCTGATTGCCTGAAGACCCACTGGAAGAAGCGTGAATAACTTGTGGGGCTATATGAATTCTCTAGCATGGCACTAAAATGTGAGTTGGAAGAACCCTTGTGGCCTGAGTACCCACTCGAAGAACCCTAGATGGCTGGTGGGCGGTAAGAACTCTCTGGTATGGTACTGAAATAGGGTCACGCCTGAGTACCCCGAGGGGGTGAATGTACTGGATATGTGGATCTGCTAGGCTGACCCTTGTCAAACTTACCTCTGCCCCTAGTTGGGGCACCTCTAAACTCCAGAGAAATGGGCTCTTTCTGTCCTGTTGCATCTGCTCTCTACCCCTCTGACGGTAGCCCTTAATCCTCTAAGTAATCTCCACTACCAGATGACAAGAAGTCCCCATCTCAACCTCCCAGGCCATATTAGCCCTAATACCGAAGTGCAACCCTGCAAAAAACCTCCACATTCTCTCTACGTCAATAGGAAGTATCATAAGTGCAAGGCTAGACAACTAAGAAAACCTCGTCTCATAATCGGTCACTGACATATGACCCTACTCGAGCTGCTCAAACTGATATCGCAACTCTTCCCTCTCGGAGGGTCGAATATACCTATCCAAGAAAAGCTGTGTAAACAGGCCCCAAGTCATGGGAGGAGAACCCACTGGCCTACCGAGAAGATAAGACTGCCACCACCTACGGTCCCTACCCTCTAACTGGAAAGTAGTGAAATCTACCCCATGAGACTCCAATAGCCTCATGTTGTGCAGTCTGTCCCTACACCGATCAGTGATGTCCTGGGGGTCCTCATGTCGCTCACCTCCGAAGATAGGATGGTGTAGACTAGTCCATCTATCCAATAGATTCTATGGCTAACCATCCGCAGCTGGTCTAAGCTCAGCATAATGTCGATGAACCGCAGCATACGGCCCATGACCTCCTGAAAGCCCGGTGCTGACATGAAATCTACCGAGGCTGGCTTTGCTACAGGCACCTCGCCCTGCTCCTCGATGATGGGATCCTCCATTGGATCTGTTGGTGGTACTACTGGGGCAGCTCTGGGATGCCCTTGTCCCCTACCTCGGGCCGGTTCCGTCCCTCAGCCTCCGTCTAGACCTCTAGTAACGGCGGGTGTAGCTTCGCCGGGTCTAGAACGTCTGTCGTACGCGTCCTCACCATCTGTGAGAGAATGAGAGAGGAACTTAGTATACCATAAATTGCACGATAGAAGATGAATAAAGAGTAGTTTCCTAACACCCTATAGCCTCTCTAAGATAAGTACGAACATCTCTGCACCGATTCGTAAGACTCTACTAGGTTTGCCAAAATCTTGTGAGACCTATGTGAACCTAGTGCTCTGATACGATGTTTTCATGACCCAACTCCATGTCAGACCATGATGGCGTCCATCACCATTGATAGACAAGCCAATAATGAACAACCTAGTGATTTCACATTTTTAACGAGTTTTCCAATATAAATTTTTTTCCATGATTTAATAAGAAACCGATTTAAGTTAATAAATAAAAGCAATTAGAAACATTTATAACCATAGGAATAGAACCCAAAAATCACTAGTCTACTAATGTGTGCTAAGATCTTGTCACGACCCAAGTCCTCCCTTCGTGAACTGTCATGACGACACCTAGTCTCTACGAACATATTGTGGAAAAAGGAAATGAGATACGAAACTAGCAAGTTGCGGGTAAAACATAATAAAAGAGTTTAAAATGCCGCTCGGCATATACAATACACAGTCTCAAAACTGAATCAAACTCCCAAAACCCAGAATCTCATGAAATCATAAGCTATAGAAAACTACATAGTGTTCTAACTCCAGAATATGTAATCAAAAGTAAATACAGGAAGTCTAAAGCTAAAGGGGAAAATAGAGAGGGACTTCTAGGTCTGCGAACGCAGCAGATATAGCTCGAAGTCTCTGAAATCGCCCGCCTCACTAATAAGATTCCTGAGCATAAGAACTTGGATCTACACACGAAAAAACATGTGCAGGGAAGGGCATGAGTAAAACAGCAGTACCCAGTAAATGCCAAGCCTAACCTCGGTGGTGTAGTGATGAGGAAGGTCAGGGACCTACTGGTTATATTCATATAACAAGGTAAAATAGTATGAAATGTGACCGTATAATTAAAATAGTAACAGTCAATAAAGAATAAAATCACAGAAGGTATATAACTCAGTACATAGAAATAGCAACAGGGGATCTCCCAAGATATCATCCCGTAGTCCCAAACGTAAATATGCAGAGGATCTCTTGGGATATGGTCCCGCAGTCCGAATAATAAATATGTCGGGGAATCTCCAGGAATACCAATCCGTAGTCCCAAAGTAAATATCCAGTACAGGGGGACCTCCAGGGATGTCGTCCTATAGTCCCAAATATAAATGTGCGGGAGGATCTCTCGGAATACTGATCCGTAGGCCCAAAGTAAACATGTAGGGGATCTCCCGGGATATCGTCCCAAAGTAAACACACAATAGTCTCAAGAAAGAATCTACAGTTCTATTCAAGTTCATACCAAGAAAGCGGATATTTCTATTCTAAAAATGCTGCATAGAATTCAAGTAAAAGCAAATAGAACAACTAAGTTACCTAAGCATGCTTTCCTAAGCTAAACAGTAGGCTTTAAAATACAAGTAGTGTTCAACAAAAAGGAAACACAATTTAATTACTTAATGAAAACAGGGGGTTTCCAACAATTAGCATGTGTACGCACTCCTCAGATCACGTACACGGTATTTATATAACAACAATACCAAATCCTAAGGGGATTTTCCCCACACAAGGTTAGGCAAGCCACTTACCTCGAACTAGCTCAAATCAACTCGAAATCACACTCTTGCCACGAGTATCCAACTCTAAGAGGCCCAAATCTAATCAAATCAATTTCATAGTGTAAATATAACTATAAACAATGAATTTAGCTAAAGGAATCAAAGCTAAGGTAAGAAAAATAGAAAAAATGTCCTAAATTCCTCCCCGGGCCCACGTACCGGAATCGGATAAAAGTCACAAATTATGAATACCCATTCACTCACGAGTCTAACCATACCAAAATCACTCAAATTCGATACTAAAATCTCGATCAAAATCCCAAAATTGTGCCTAAGAACTTTCTCCAATATTTCGTCCCAAATTCCGAAATTAAATGAAAAAACGAGCAATAGATTAATTTATTAGAACCAAATTAGAGTTAGGATTCATTTTCCAATCTTCCTAAATAAGCTACGTACCTCCAAAACACAATCCGAACACGCCCCTAAACCCAAAATCACTCAACGAAGCTAACAGAGTCGACGGAATTCCATTCCAGAACCGTCTTCACACTGCTCCGACTACGATCCAAATTCTAAAAGTTAAGCTCTCATTTATGGACTAAGTGTCCCAAGACACTCCCAAACTCCAAAAGAATCCTCCCATCAACACACAATAGCAGAAATGAATACGGGGAAAGCAATTAATAGGGGATCGGGTTCGAGGATGAACGAATGTTTTAAGAGGGGGAGGATGTAACGACCGGCCGGGTCGTTACATCCTCCCCCTCTTAAAACATTTGTTCATCCTCGAACGACCATAGAGACATACAAGAAGTGGTGAAAATATGAGGGTAACGGCTGCACATATCCTGCTCGGTCTTCCACATTGCCTCCTCGATCGGCTGACCACGCCACTGAACCTTCATTGATGCAATGTTCTTTGACCTCAGCTTTCAAACCTGCCTGGCCAATATCGCTATTGGCTCCTCAACATAAGATATATCCTTATCCAACTGGACTGAACTAAAATCCAACACGTGCGACGGATCACAGTGATACCTCCAGAGCATCGAAACATGAAATACCGGATAAACTCCTGCTAAACTAGGAGGTAAGGCAAGCTCACGAGCAACCTTCCCAACACGTCGTAGTACCTCAAAGGACCAATAAACCTCAGACTCAATTTCCCCTTCTTCCCAAATCTCATAACGCCCTTCATAGGTGAAAGCCGAAGCAACACCCGCTCTCCAACCATATAGGAAACATCATGAACCTTCCGGTCCGCATAACTGTTCTGTTTGTCTGGACTGGGCTATCCTAAATTACCTTAACCTTCTCCATGGCATCCTGAACCAAATCTGTGCCCAATAATCTAGCCTTGCCCGGCTCAAACCAACCCATCGGGGATCTACATTGCCTACGATACAAAGCCTCATACGGTGCCATCTGAATGCTGGACTGATAACTGTTGTTGTAGGCAAACTCCGCCAGTGGCAAGAACTGATCCCAAGAACCTCCAAACTCCATCACACACGCACAGAGCATATCCTCAAGAATCTGAATAGTGTGTTCAGAATATCCGTCCGTATGGTGGTGAAATTCTATGATCAAGTCCACCCGAGTACCAAACTCATGATGTGAACTGAGTACCTCTATCTGAAATCATGGAAATTTGAAGACCATGCATACGAACAATCTCCCAAATATAAATCTCCGCTAACCGCTCTGAAGAATAGGTAGTACACACAGTAAAGAAGTGCATGGACTTGGTCAGCCGATCCATAATCCCCCAAATGGCATCGAACTTCCTTAAAGTCCGCGGGAGTCCAACTATGAAGTCCATGGTGATACGCTCCCACTTCCACTTTGGAATCTCTTTCTGCTGAAGGAAATCACCAGTTCTTTGGTGCTCATACTTCACCTGCTGACAATTGAGAAATTGATCTACAAACCCAACTATATCTTTCTTCATCTGCCTCCACCAATAGTGTTGTCTCAAATCTTGGTACATCTTCGCGGCACCTGGATGGATAGAATACTGAGAACTGTGGGCCTCCTCTAAAATCAACTCCTGAAGCCCATCAACATTGGGTACACATACCCAACCCTACATCCTCAATACCCCGTCATCACCAATGGTCACATCCTTGGCATTACCATGAAGAACCTTGTCCTTGAGGACAAGCAAATGAGGGTCATCATACTGATGCTTTCTGATTTATCAAACAAGGAAGACCGAGAAATCACACAAGCTAGAACCCGACTGGGCTCTGAAATATCCAATCTCACAAACTGGTTGGCTAAGGCCTGAACATCCATTGTCATGGGCCTCTCTGCTGCTGGTAGATAAGCTAAACTCCTTAAACTCTCCGCCCGACAACTCAAAGCATCGACCACCACATTAGCCTTGCCCGGGTGATATAAGATATTGATATCATAGTCCTTCAGCAGCTCTAACCACCTCCTCTGGCACAAATTAAGGTCCTTCTGCTTGAACAAATGCTACAAAACTCCGGTGATCAGTATAGATCTCACAAGGAACACCGTACAAATAATGACGGCATATCTTCAAGGCGTGAACAATAGCAGCTAACTCTAGATCATGGACATGATAATTCTTCTCATATACCTTCAGCTATCTGGATCCGTAGGCAACCACCCTACCGTCCTGCATCAATACCACTCCAAGGCCAATCATCGAGGCGTCACAATAGACAATATAAGATGCCGAACCTGTAGGCAATATCAAAATTGGGGTTGTAGTCAAAACTGTCCTGAGCTTCTGGAAGCTCTCCTCACACTCTTCTATCCACTGGAACGAAGCACCCTTCTGGGTCAAC
This sequence comes from Nicotiana tabacum, assembly GCF_000715075.1. NCBI lineage: Eukaryota > Viridiplantae > Streptophyta > Magnoliopsida > Solanales > Solanaceae > Nicotiana > Nicotiana tabacum. Next base: position 77,966,720 of record NC_134089.1, on the reverse strand, counting down.
CTGGTCATAGGTGCTGCAATAGATGAAAATCCCTTAACAAATCGATGGTAATAACCTGCCAAGTAAAGAAAACTACGAATCTTTGTATCTGAGGATGGTTTGGGCCAACTTTACACTGCCTCCACTTTCTTCGGATCCACCTTGATCCCTTCATTCGATACCACGTGACCCAAGAATGCTACGGAATCCGACCAAAACTCACACTACGAGAACTTCGCATACAATTTCATTTCTCTAAAAGTCTGAAGCACTGTCCTCAGGTGTTGCTCATGATCTTCCTGACTCCAGGAGTATACTAGAATATCATCAATAAAGGCAATGACGAACTAGTCAAAATATGGTCGAAACACACTGTGCATCAAATGCATAAATGCTACTGGGGCATTGGTCAACCCAAATGACATAACTAGGAACTTGTAATGACCATATCGAGTCCTGAAAGTAGTCTTTGGGATATCTGGCCCCCGAATCTTCAACTGATAGTAACTTGAATGAAATCCAATCATAGATAACACTCATGCACCCAATAATTGGTCAAACAGATCATCAATGCGAGGCGAAGGATACTGGTTTTTCACTATAACTTTGTTCTACTGGCGATAATCAATGCACATACGCATAAAACCATACTTTTTCAACACAAACAATACAAGAGCACCCCAAGGTGATCACTAGACCGAATAAAACCTTTGTCAAGCAATTCCTGTAACTGCTCCTTCAACTTCTCCAACTTAGGAGGAGCCATATCGTAAGGAGGAATAGAAATTAGCTGAGTGCCAGGAAACAAATCAATGCCGAAATCAATATCTCTATCGGGTGGCATAACCGGAAGATTAGCTGGAAACACATCAGGACAATACCTCACTAATGGGACTAAATCAACTATAGGGGTATCGGTACTAACATCTCTTACATAAGCTAGATATCACACCACATTACAATCATTTGCTGAACCTTAATGAATGAAATAACTCTACTGGGAGTGTGATCTAAAGCACCCGTCCACTCTACTCGCGATACACCTGGCATATCCAGCATCATTGTTTTGGCGTTTCAATCAAGAATAGCATAATGGGGCGAAAACTAGTCTATGCCTAAGATAACATCAAAATCTACCATGTTGAGCAATAATAAATCGTCTTTGGTCTCAAAACCACTAAGAGCAATCAAACACGACTGATAAACGCAGTCCACAACAAGAAAATCTCCCTCAGGAATAGAAACACAAATAGGTAAACTCAATGAATCCCGAGATACGCTCAAATGCGGGGCAAAATAAGAGGACACATAAGAATAAGTTGAGCCTGGATCGAATAAAACTGATGCCTCTCAATGACAAACCAGGACAATACCTGTGATGACAGAATTGGAGGCGTCAACCTCAGTACGAGAAGGAAGGGCATAGTATCTGGCCTGGCCTTCCCCTTTAGAGCGACTTCTACCTTTCCGACCTCCACCTCTAGCTGGCTGGGCAGGTGGGGCAACAACTGGTGCTGTGAACATAGCCTGGGAACTATACAGAGCACGCTGTGGCTGAGAAGTCTTTGGAGGTGCACCCTTCCTAAGTCTGGGGCAATCTCTCGCCATATGACGTGTGTTGCCACACTCAAAAAAAGCTCTAGGAGGACGTGGCGGCTGTGACTGGCTCAGGGCAGGTCTACTGGACTGACCATTGAAAGCACCCCATGTAGGAGGCGCACTAGATACTAGAGGTGCATAATAAGGCTCTTAAGGTCTAGAAGGAGCTGGAATACTACTAGCTGCTAGAAGAGCTGAATGAACGGGGCGACTCATATAACCCCTACCATGACAAACTGCAGTTGGGGCACGAGCACCACAATAATGGCCCGACTCTCGAGACCTCTTGGCCTCCCTCTCATCTCTATCCCGAGCATGCATACTCTCTACTCTCCTAGAAATGCTCACCACCTACTGAAAAGAAATACCATCTCCAACTCTCGTGTCATGCTAGACCTGATGTTGGGAATGAGCCCCTCAATAAATCGACAAACTCTCTCACGAATCGTAGAAACCAAGGCCGGTGCATGCATAACCAAGTCAATGAAATAGACACCATACTCCGAAATAGTCATAGTTCCCTCGTGCAAATGCTAAAACTCTGCACGCCATGCGTCCCTGAGTCTCTGAGGAACATATTCTCTCAAAAACATATCTGAAAACTGGGTAGATGTAAGGGAAGCTGCCTCAGCTGGACTATCTAACACAAAAGTACGCCGCCACCGATAGGTTGCTCCTCGAAGCTGGAAGGCAGTGAAAGAAACCCCACTCGATCTCGATATACCCATAGCGGATGATATGATAGAACTCCTCCAGAAATCCTAGAGCATCATCTGATGCTAGACCACTGAATGTAGGAGGCTTGAACTTCTTGAACCTCTCAAGCCTTTGCTGCTCATCCTCTGAAGTTGTTGCCCTGTCCCCGGGCTGAACTGGGGCTAAAGGAGATACTCTATAACCTCTAGAATTTGATCAACCTGGACCCGCTGTTCTAGGGTGCGGGCGGAGGGAGTCTATGCTCCTCCCTCGCCCTGGGATGTGGCTGCAGCAAGGGGAATCAACCCTGCCTGATCTAGAGCAGTGTACATTCTCACGAATTGTGCAAGGGTCTCCTAGAGAGCTGGAATAGTAGTAGCAGTAGGCGTATCAGGTTCCTGAGCTTTGGCTGGAGCTTCTGGTGGCTCCTGTATGGTAGCTCGAGCGGGTGGTCGAGCTGCACCACATGCGCTTCCTCGGCCTCTACCTCGGCCCCCACATCTGGCGGCTTTAGTAGGGGGAGCGGGTGCCTGGTTATCTCTGGTAGCACGTGTCCTCACCATCTGTGAGAGAATAGATGATAGAGGTTTAGAATTTCGAAATCAAACATCTTACACAACAAGGAAATCAAATGATGTGGAATTTTCCTAACAGTTACATAGCCTCTCATAGATAAGAATAGACGTTTCCATATCGATCCGCGAGACTCTAATAAAGTGGTTTGTGATTCATGACTCCTATGAACCTAGAGCTCTGATACCAACTTGTCACGAACCAAGTTCTCCCTTCGTGAACTGTTGTGATGACGCCTAGTCTCTACGACTAGGTAAGCCTAACAAATTGCGGAAAAAGGAAATAAAATAAGAAACTAGCAAGTTGCGGGTAAAACATAATAAAAGAATTTAAAATTCTGCTCGGCACATACAATACATATTCACAAAACTGAACCAAACTCCCAAAACTCGGAATCTCATGAAATCACAAGCTATAGAAAACTTTATAGTGTTCTAAGTCCAGAATGTCTAATCAAAAGTCAATACAGGAAGTCTAAAGCTAAAGGGGAGAATAGAGAGGGACTACTAGGTCTGTGAACGCGGAAGATATAAATCGAAGTTTTTGATATCGCCCGCCTCACTGATAGAACGGCTAAGCATATGAACGTGGATCCGCACACGAAAAAACATGTACAGGAAAGGGCATGAGTACACCACAGCGGTACCTAGTAAGTGTCAAGCCTAACCTCGGTCGAGTAGTGACGAGGAAGGTCAGGGCCCTACTGGTTATATAAATATAACAAGGTAAAACAGTATGAAATGTGACAGTATAATTAAAATATTAACAGTCAATAAAGAATAAAATCATAGAAGGAATATAACTCAGTACATAGAAATAGCAATAGGGGATCTCCAAGGATATCGTCCTGTAGTCCCTGACGTAAATGTGCAGAGGATCTCCCGGGATATCGTCCTGTAGTCCCAAAGTAAATATCCAGTACAAAGGAATCTCCTGGGATGCTGTCCCATAGTCCCAGATATAAATATTTAGGGGGATCTCCCGGTATACCGATTCGTAGTCCCAAAGTAAACATGCAGGGGATCTCCAACGATATCATCCCGTAGTCCCAAAGTAAACATACAACAATCTCAAGAAAGAATCTACAGTTGTATTCAAGTTCGTACCAAGAAAACATAGACTTCTATTCTGAACATGCTAAACAGAATTCAAGAAAACAATTTAAGCAGATAGAACAGCTAAGTCACCTAAGCATGATGTCCTAAGCTAAACAGTAGGCTATAAAATACAATTAGTGTTCAACAAAAAGGACACACGGATTATTTACTTAATGAAAACGGGGTTTTCCAATAATTAGCACATGTACGCACTCGTCACCTCATGAACACGGTATTCATATAACAATAATACCAAATCCTATGGGGAGTTCACCACACAAGGTTAAGCAAGCCACTTACCTCGAACCATCTCAAATCAACCCGAAATCACACTCTTGCCACATGTATCAAACTCCGAGTGGTCCAAATCTAATCAAATCAATTTCATAATGTAAATATAACTACAAACAAAGAATTTAGCTAAAGGGATTGAAACTAAGGTAAGAAAATAAAAAAAACACATAAAAATCCTCCCCGGGCCCACATCTCGGAATAAAGAGGGGCTTTTAGGTCTGCGGACACAGAAGATATACCTCGAAGTCTTTGATATCGCCCGGCTCACTGATAGAACGGCTAAGCATATGAACGTCAATCCGCACACAAAAAAACATGTGCAGGAAAGGGCATGAGTACACTACAGCAGTACCTAGTAAGTGTCAAACCTAACCTCGGTCGACTAGTGACGAGAAAGGTCAGGGCCCTACTGGTTATATAAATATAACAAGGTAAAATAGTATGAAATGTGACAGTATAATTAAAATAGTAACAGTCAATAAAGAATAAAATCATAGAAGGAATATAACTCAGTACATAGAAATAGCAACAGGGGATCTCCAAGGATATCGTCCCGTAGTCCCAGACGTAAATATGCAGAGGATCTCCTGGGATATCGTCCCATAGTCCCAAAGTAAATATAAAAGGGATCTCCAACGATATCGTCCCGTAGTCCCAATGTAAACACACAACAATCTTAAGAAAGAATCTACAGTTCTATTCAAGTTCGTAGCAAGAAAGCAAAGACTTCTATTCTGAACATGCTGCACATAATTCAAGTAAACAATTTAAGTAGATAGAACAGCTAAGTCACCTAAGCATGCTTTCCTAAGATAAACAGTAGGCTTTAAAATACAATTAGTGTTCAACAAAAAGGACACACGAATTATTTACTTAATAAAACGGGGGTTTCCAATAATTAGCACGTGTATGCACTCGTCACATCATGTACACGGTATTCATATAACAATAATACCAAATCCTAAGGGGAGTTCCCCACACAAGGTTAAGCAAGCCACTTACCTCGAACCAGCTCAAATTAACCCGAAATCACACTCATGCCACATGTATCCAACTCCGAGTGGTCCAAATCTAATCAAATCATCTTCATAATGTAAATATAACTACAAACAACGAATTTAGCTAAAGGGATCGAAACTAAGGTAAGAAAATAGAAAAAACACACAAAAATCCTCTCGGGCCCACATCTCGGAATAGAGAGGGACTTCTAGGTCTGCGGACACGGAAGATATACCTCAAAGTCTTTGATATCGCCCGCCTCACTGATAGAATGGCTAAGCAGATGAACGTGGATCCGCACACGAAAAAACATGTGCAGGAAAGGGCATGAGTACACTACAGCGGTACCTAGTAAGTGTCAAGCCTAACCTCGGTCGAGTAGTGACGAGGAAGGTCAGGGCCCTACTAGTTATATAAATATAACAAGGTAAAACAGTATGAAATGTGGTAGTATAATTAAAATAGTAACAGTCAATAAAGAATAAAATCATAGAAGGAATATAACTCAGTCTAACCATACCAAAATCACTCAAATTCGATACTAAAATCTCGATCAAAATTTCAAAATTTGGCCTAAGAACTTTCCTCAATTTTTTATCCCAAATTCCGAATTAAATGATAAAACTAACAATAGATTAATGTATTAGAATCAAATTAGAGTTACGATTCATTACCCAATCATTCGCCTTCAAAATCTCTCCAGAAATCGCCCTCCGCCGAGCTCCAATTCAATTTTACAACTTATGAACTCAATCCCTCGATTTACTCTTTTTTGCCCAGCTAAATCCGCTTATGTGAGGGGTTAACCGTACATGCGGTCCCGCTTCTACGGCCAACACTCCGCACCTACGAATTTTTGTTAAACAGCCAAATTCTACACCTACGCCCATTTACTCGTAGATGGAGTTCCACTCCTGTGGTCCTTGGTCCGCATCTGCGACTAACTTCACTTATGCTTTAAACTATACCTGCAGTTCCCAAACCGCTTCTGTGGCACCACACCTGCAGTCCAAGCTCCGTAGGTGCGAAACTAACAGGTTCAGCAAAGTTCAGCAATTTCCTAGGTCCCATTCAACTTTCGTTAAGCATCCGAAACTCACCCGAGGCCCCCGAGACCTCAACCAAACATGCCAACCAATCCTAAAACATCATACGAACTTAATCCAACCCTCTGACCACATCAAATAACGCTAAAACCACGACTCACCCTCCAATCCAAACCTAATAAACTTGAAATCTCAAGTATTCTACAACCGATGCCGAAACCAACAAAATCATGTCCGATTGACCCCAAATTTTGCACACAAGTCACATTCAACACTACGAAGCTATTCTAACTTTCGGAGTCAGATTCCGACCCCGATATCAAAATTTCACTATCGATCTGGAAACTTCAAAAATTCAACTTTCGGCATTTCAAGCCTAAATAAGCTACGGACCTCCAAAACACAATCCGAACACGCCCCTAAGAAAGAAATCACCCAACGGAGCTAACGGAGTCGACATAATTCCATTCCGGAAACGTCTTCACATTGCTCCAACTACGGTCCAAATTCCAAAACTTAAGCTCTCATTTAGGGACTAAGTGTCCCAACACACTCCGAAACTCAAAACGAATCCCCCCGATAACCCACAATAGCAGAAATGAACACGAGCAAAACAGTTAATAGGGGATCGGGGCGTTAATTCTCAAAACAATCGACCGGGTCGTTACAGATCTAGTGTCACAAGTACGTGGAAAACTAGTGGAATATACAAAAGAAGTTTATCATACTGCCTGAAATAGAATAGACAACAACAAAACATAAGAGAGATTCTGGTGTGCTGCTGAACGGCTCGGAAGGAGGCAGCTCACCGTGAAATCTCGATCCATGATCAAGTATGCGCGCCGAACAGGTAACCAGATGCACCTGCCTCATATCATGTACAATTAAGTATAGAAGTGTAGTATGAGTACATAAACAATATGTACTCAGTAAGTATCCAGTCTAACCTCGAAGAAGTAGTGACGAGGGGTCGATTTTTACACATACTATGGGCAAACAATAATATATTAAAAATATTATACTAACATGGATTTCATGAATAATATTAAAAGCTCAATAATAGGAAATAATAAATTTGACTTTAACGAATACTAAATCTAAGTTTAGTTTTATCATTTAATGGCTTACATTTCAAGACATTTATGCAATATCAATTATGGAGGGTTCCAAAGTATTTTCATGCGCAAATTATGCCGCAGTCGTACGGTCCGATCCAACATGATATTTAAATTGTGCACTGCCAAGGGTCGAACAGCATGAACCATAGTTTCATCTATCTGCTACCGAGGTATTCGACCCGATCCACAAATAGCAATTATTTTTAAAGGAAACACAAATTTCTCATTTACAATCAAGTTTGCCATTCAATCTTCAAATGAGTGAATTTAACCTTTACAATTTTTTAAGCAAATTCCAACATGACTTAGGCAATTAAATTGGCATGTAGGGAAAAAACATTTCAAATAAACCATGATACGGGTCCTAAACTACCCGGACAATAGCATGAGAGTAGCCTCGTACGGATTCTCTTCACCTCGTACGTACATAGCCCCCATAAATAGGTACACACATTTATTTAATTCACCTATGGGGTTAATTCCCTCCTACAAGGTTAGAAATGAGACTTACCTCATCTCAAAGCCTACTTTCTGGTTCAAAAAGGTGCTCAAACCTCCAAATTTGATGCCAAACGAATCGAAACTAGTCAAACATTACATAAATTAATCAATCTATGCTCAAAATTTCATATTCCCACTATTAATGTGAACATCCAACCCAAAATGCAAGATTCTTAAAATTCACCCCCGGGCCCATATGCCCGGATTTCAGAAATTTTTGATGAAAGTTGTTACCCATAATTTTAGGAACATAAATATATAATTTTTACTAAGTTCCATAACCATTTTTCGTGGTAGAATCTCATTTTTATTAAACCCTGGGTTTTTCATACCCATGATTTCTACAAATTTTCATGTTGAATCTACCCATAATCTATGTATTAAACCCACATTAAGTAGGAATTACTTACCTCACAAAGCTAGGTCGAAATCCCCTCCTTAAAAACTCTCAAATCGCCCAAGAGTTGAAGAAAATGTGATAAAAATGGCCTAAGTCCATATTAAATGACCTCTCACTACCCAACGATTTTCGCAGCTGATGTGACTTGGCCACATCTGCGGTCTCATGCCTGCGAAAAAGCCATCGCAGGTGCGCATTCCCCTCACCTGGCCAGTCTATGCATCTGCGGACAGAAGGGGCCGCTTCTGCGAGCCTAGCCACAACTGCGACCACAACTCTCGCACCTGCGGTCACGCAGGTGCGCCCAATCTTCCACATTTGCGTTTCCTGGGCTGCCCTTGATTTCTCACTTTTGCGGCTGGACAAGGGCAGGTGCGATTATGAGAGACCTGATGCTTCAACTGTTGCTCCAAATTCTCAACTTAGCCCGAGCCTTGTCCGATTGACACTCGGGGCCCCTTGATCCCCGCCCGGACGTACCAACAAGTTTGGAATCATAAAATGGAGTCGCTCAAACTCTCGGAACGCCCGAAACAAAATTAAAACAAAGAATCACACCCCAAAACCAATTGAATCAAACTTATGAACTTCAAGTTCTTCAATTTACTTCCAATGCGCCGAAATGTAGTTATACTACTCGGAATGACACCAAATTTTGCGTGCAAGTCTTAATAACATTACGGAACTTTTTCCAATCTCGGAGTTCATTTTGGACCTCGATATCACCAAAACCCTCTCCAAACCAAATTTAAAGAACTTCTAAAACCTTCAAGAATCAACTTTTACTATTTGGCGCCAAAACGCTCCTGGTTCATCCAAAACCCGAGCCGAACATACTCCCAAGTCCGAAATTATCATACGAACCTATTGGAACCGTCAAATCCCGATTCCGATGTTGTTTACTTAAAATATTGACCAAAGTCAAACTTAGCCTTTTAAGCCAACTTAAGGAACCAAGTGTTCTGATTTCAACCCGAACTCTTCCAAATCCCGAACTAACTATCCCCGCAAGTCATAAATAAGTAAAAGTAAGTACATGAAGTCTTATTTAGGAGAACAAGGTTTTAGAAAATAAAACGACTAGTCGGGTCGTTACAAAATTATTTTCTAATAAAAATAATTTTATACCAAAAGGTTGAGCCCAAAATTTTAAATTAAAAATAAATGAATATTTATTGCTCCACTGTAACTTTGATTAATTGCACAACACTATTCTGTCCAACATGAATCGAAGCTTAAAAGCTTGATGGTTCCTAAAAGGCCTTACGCCATAGGTTGATCTGCATTCGATTGCCCTTTCAAAGCCTAATTGTTTATTGCCACGTCTTAACTGGTTGATATTTTTTCTTCCGTCCTTAAACTTGTCCGCAATACTTTTTTAAGAAATAACAAATAAAACACCTATATTATCATAACTAGTATTAGTACCCGTATGGATGCGCGGACACTAATCATATCAAATATTTAAGTTATTTGGATTGTATGTAAATAATTTTAAAATTTATACTTTCTTAGTAAATATAGATAATCATTATATATTAACTACATGAAAAAAAATTAACAATTTATTCTATTTTTCTTTCTTGATACCATTCTTGCCGGTGTCATTAGATCCTAAAAATAGTTAAGAAGTAAAATAATAACTCATATTTATAACAAAACAATCAAATGTTGAGACAATGAATGACTCTTTGGATAAGACTTAATTCTTTTACTACTACTTGAACTCTTATTTGGTGTGTTGATATCTCTTAAAAAATATTTCTTTCTTAAAATTTCAGTTTCTAAAACATTATTTTTCAATAATAATTATTTTTACAATAATGTAATTGAAAATATTATTCTTAATTCAAAACTCATTTTAGTTGGCTATATAAAAATATAAAAAATTCTTTAGCTAGTGAAATTCTTTTTACTCCATTTTGATATTTGACATTAACCATGTTAAATATCTGAGTTATTTGAATTATATGTAAATAACCTTAACACTTAAATCTTCTAAATAATTATAGATAATCGTTAGATATTAATTAAGAAACACCACATGAAAAAAGACTAACAGTTTCTCAATTCTCGTAGTGATAATTTTATTTTTACACCATTCTCATAGGTGTCATTGGAACCTAAAAATAGCCACAAAATAAAATAATAACTCATATTTATGGCAAAGCACAAAGGTTGACACGATATAAATGATTCTTTGATTACGACTTGACTCTTATACTACGACTTGAGCTTTTATTTGGTGTGATTTTATCTTTCAAAAAATAATTCTATTTTGAAATTTTAATTTCTAAATTTTTTTATATATATATTATAATAATAATGATTATCTTTATAATGATGCAAGTGAAGACATTATCCTTAATTATAAATTCACTTTAATCGGTTATCTAAAAATTTAAATGATTCTTTGGCCGGATTTATTTCAGTATGACTCCACTTTAAGTTTATCGATATCTCTAGCCCCAAAATTTGAATTTTTAATACCGTATATATTCAAAAATTTTGTTCTTTGAATCATTAACTGTTAAATTAGTTGATTATTATTATTATTATAAAATATTGCATATATTGTCTTAAAATTGTCAAATAATTTATTTTTCGACACTATACTTGGCTTAACCTCAATGCAGACTACTCAAATTGCATTCCAATTCAAATTCGATTATCATATCAGATACAAAAAATTAATTTATCTCACTATAAAAGGATGAGTTTTAATAAAAATTGTTTACATATGAATTTTGATTATATTTTTAGTCTTTGGTTTAAATTATTTCATATTTTTCTTTTGGCTTCATCTAATTAGCCTAAATAAGTTCTCACCCGACCACTTAAATTAAAAAATTGAATGATGTGTAATTTATATATAATCCATATATAATACGTGTATAATCATGTGTTGTCGGTATATCTTCTATTTATATTAGCTATAAAAAGTAAACAATAAATGGCCGGATATATGTAAACATTCCATTAGATTTCAGTTTTTTGAGTTTATCCATGATATTGCTTCTATTATAATAATTTTAAAACACTCTATTAATGTTCAAAAATATCTTATCTTTTTATTATCTTTGAATTAAAAAAAGTAAAGAGATTTTTTGAAATAATTTGTTTACATTTTAAGAAAAAATATTTCACGCCATACCAATTTTTTCTTTATATATATTCTTTGTTACACTTAAAAGTCGCTATAAAAATTATCAATTAGAAACCAATTTATCTCTTGTTAAGTTTGAAAAAAAAAACTTTCACATAATCTAATGATTCAAAATTAATATTCTTCAACGAAAAAATATTATACCCTTGCAATATTGGATTGACTACAGCTAAATGAAGAGGTTTCAGCTTATACCCTTCAATTCCTTAAATGTGCTAAATTGAAATTAATGATAGCAATTGTATAGCCAAAGTTTTATTATATGTTTGATGTCCATTTATGCAAATTGACTCTTCAAACAAATATTCTTCAAGAAGAAAAAAGAAACAACTGTTTTTTTTAAATATTGACTGATTTTGTGATATTTCTTCTGTTTTTTTAAATATTGACTGATTTTGTGATATTTCTTTCTCCAGCATGTATGTTTACTTTATTATATATGTAAGTAAACTTTTATTTGGTTGTGTAAACTCTTTTTTGTTATTGTAGACGTGTACCCTATATATTACATTTATTTTAAAAGAATTTCGTTTTATTCAAATCTAGCTACAGTATTTCAAAGAACTATACTTATAGGATTTTAAATGTGAAGGAGTTTTATAGTTATAAGGAGTGTTTTTTGTCTAGAGGCGAAGTAGTATTTAAATAATTATAAAAAATAACAAAAGTTCCTAACATGATTGCATATGATCATTAACCGAATTAATTATGATAATATGATAAAAAAAGATAATTTTGGAACTTTATCTATAAATTTAAAATATGATAAAATTATGGGTATCATTAACCGAATTAATAATATTTATATAATATTTGTATTTAACTAAAATAGTTAAATATATAATAAAGTTACCATATACTATTGATATTTATTAGCTTGCCACTTGGCTTAACCATAATGTCAATTATATATGGTAACTTTCTTGCTTTAATATATATATAGATACCCATAACAAATGAACTGACTATTAGCACTTTTAAAATCATGGGATTATAATTTTGGATAAAAAGTAATTAATTATAATGGTAAAGCGGGAAAGAATATTTGTGTTTCTCTTAATTTACTAAACTGAACAAGCAAAAGAAATAAAAATGAGTGAATATCCTAAACCCCTCCTAAATTATCATATTTTTATCAATTACTTACTTAAACTATCTGGCTTTCCCAAAATCACCCTTACCTATATCCCCCTATATATTAAAAAAATGCTTCATTAATTTTTAGTAAAATATATAAGATAACTCGTCAAAAGGCGCTGAGAGAGAAAATTATACACAAAAATTTCCCCACTTGGCCGTGTCTAATAGTTAATTAGTGTTACCCCCTTTAACAATTTCAACTTTTCTATTCTCCGTCTATTTTCTTTATATTTTACCCTTCTTCATTTTTTATCTTTCTTCTTCTTTTCTCCTAGTTGTTTCGTCTGAAATTTTTTTCTTCTCTTGTTTGTTCTAAAATTATCTTTCTTCTTTATTTTGATTTTCTTTTTTTAACACTATTTAGTCCACCAAAAGCCCATAACGTTTACCAAACCTGGAATATTTACCAAATTTTAAATTTATTTATTCAAATCTCGTATGAAACTAAAATTTTCAGTGAAATCAAAGGTTAATAGGAAAAATTCAATGTTTAATGACAAAATCACGATTGAGACATGGTTTAGCCATTATGGGAGGTGATGGAAGAGAATTTTTTTTTATATAAATGACCATGTGTTTATCCTTCATCCCTCTTTATTTGATATTTTAATCCCCAAGTATTTATCCATTTAAGTATTTTCAGTTATTAGTTAAAATTCTTAACTAAATTGATATTTAGATTAGATTAAGTTAACTAAAAGAGTGTATGACACTCACCATTAAAAATCGACGAGGGGTTTTCTAATATATAGGAGTATGTAGTTACAACTTCTTTGGATGATTGTTATGCATCGTTTCATAATGTATCGTATAGTATAGTATAGTATTGTACTGTATTGTTATGATATAAACAATATTTGGATAGATTGTATTATTTTCCGTCGTTTCATGATCTCAAGCACCAACAATATGAAGAAGAATTTGCAACATTATAAAGAAAAGTAAGGTATGAGATAGAACTATTATACAAAAAGTAAGGTAAAGGATAAAATAAAATTATTTAATAATATGGAAGGGCAAGATGAGAGAAAATATAAAAGAACGATGCAACCGCACCAAATCGGTCATTCCATAAAGTGATACTTTTTGTCATTACGTAATGACGGATTTAATGATACGATACAATAAAATTTAAGTAATAATCAAAATAAATATTATATTTAAAGTAATAATGTGATACAATACAACATGTAACAACCATCGAAATAAGTTGTGAAGGAAATTTTGGGGATACCAGATAGTTTAAGTTGGTAACTGACAAAAATATAATAATTTAGGGAAGTTTTAGGGGGTAGTTGGCAATATGACCTCCTTTCAAATTTGAATTGACCAAGTGTCCTTCATGTTTTAATTATTGTTGGATTGACCTTATGCTTAATTAATGGCTAAGTAGGATTATAAAGTGAAAGGGAAAAGTTGAGTCTTTATCCCTAAAGTTTAAGTTATTATACTTTAGCCCCAACCTATATAAATGTAATATTACCATATTTAAAAAAAAAAAATCCATCCCTTCCCCGCCTCATCTGCCACCCCAATCCCTATTTTCCACGGCTGATTCTTCCATTGCAGTTTGTTTTTCTTGCATTCAATACACAGAGGTCGTCTCCCTTCTTCCTCATTCCTCTCAAAGATTCATTCTTTTCACTTAACATTTACTTTGAAGAAATCGACAAATTTGGGTTTTTACGGATCTGTCCAATTTGGGAAAAAATTTGGTAGTATATTGGATTGATAATTCATTCCAAGTGGTATACTATGTACCTCCTTTGTAAGGGTTTTCATTTTATATTTTTTGTCGTTGTTAATTTGGATTTCTGCAAATCTTTTCTTCACAGTGCTCAAGCACTAGTGTGTAATTGACCACTGTTAGAATAAACCACAAGTTCACAATAAACTAATGAGAGATTGTATATTAGTATGCGGTCTATATTTTGGTGAATGGATTGAGGGGCCAACTATCTGGAATTGGAATTCCTATACAAAGGATACATTACCTATCTGTATATCTAGCAATTGTACATTTGACGAATTTGTTGATGTCATCATTAAACGTGAAAAACTAATATGTTCCCTGGGGAATTTGAATAATACATATATGCTTTGCTCTGTACCGAAGAGGGACAAGATTCCTCCTTCCTTTATTAAGAATGACAATGATTTGCAATCATACCTCCTTGATATTACAATTAATGGTATATGGCCTTTTTTGAAGATATTTGTGGCTGAAATGAAGAAGGGGATGACATTCCTATTGAAATGTCTCATCAAGGTTCAAATGCCACAGCTGCACCACCAACACAACCACCAATTTTAGAAGTAGAGGAGGAAAAAAGGTAAAAGATGGCTTCAGCGGATTTAGCAATGACTTGCATGATATTTGTGACAATTAAATGAACTCGTATGGTCTGGAAGATACAGATGGAGTGGACGAGCTCCCAGATATTGTTAGTCGTCCAGTTGGAGATGAGGGTACATGTTTTTTCCTTGAAAAATGTTTTGACAACATATTGGATCTAATGAAACAGTTGGAGATTGCTTCTATGCAAGAGATTTCATTGTAGAATTTTTATTAAGTATTTCTTTCCTGCAGCACGGTTATACAGTACTGAGGAATTCTTTGACCATTTTCATCAATTTCATGCAAAAGCATGGAAGTAGCTAACTACCTCGCGAATGAAATTGGATTCCAAAAGTGGAGCAGGGCCTTCTTTCCAGGAAATCGATATGGCGTGTTGACAACAAACATTGCAGAATCGATTAAAGCAATGCTTAAGGATCAAAGAGACTTCCCGATCGTTTCCTATTCAATCATATTATTCGAAAGTTTGCAAAACAAATCGAGGAGAGGTGCAATAAAATGAAAAATATTTTGACCCTCTTTGTTCCTTCTGCTGAAAATAAGATTAGGAATAATATGGTTGTCGGCGACGCGCTTTAGGTGCATCAACTAGAGAATAACCAGTTTAGCGTCGTTGGGCACGTCAGAGATGCAGTAGTTGATCTGGATTTGAACACATGTTCTTGATATCAGTTTGATTTGGAAAACATACCCTGCCCACATGCAATGGTAGCTCTGAGATTGAGCTTTAGAGATGGTTATGGTTCCTCCATTTACGTTCACTCATCTCCATTCTATAAGGTTTCAACATATTTGTCTGCATATGAAAGAACCATTCACGCAATCCCTTTAGAAGAGAATTGGTTGGTGCATGACGAGATTCGATCCACAAAAATACTTCCACCTGATGTCGAGCCTACAATGGGTAGAAGGATGTTTAAGAGATGACCAAGAATGTTAGAACCTAGTTCTTCTAGTTGCAGGAAGAAAGGCAAAAGAAATTGGCCACAAGAAAACAACTTGTAAAGTATTGTTGCAACATTCTTGATCTTTTAGCTACTGGTGTTATAATAAGATAATTAGCTCTTTTAATATTCTAAACTTGTTCCCTCCCTTATTTTAATAAAGATTCATGTGACCAAGTTGTTTCGTAGACTACTCTTTTATTGACAACTACTCACATTGCTTATTGTAGACCTTTAATCTAGAAACAACCCCCTTATTTTAAGAAGTCATGTGACCAAGTTGTCTTATAGACTACTGTTTTAGAATCAACCACTCACATTATCTATTGTTGACCGATGATATTGAATCAACCTCCTTATTTTTAAGAAGGAGTCATGTGACATACTTATTCCCTATTTTACGATCAATCCCCTTAATGTATCTACAACCACCTATAATCAACCAATGTTCTATTATCAACCCCCATAAATATTTTCAATTTAACCAAGACTTGTTGCGCTGGTTTAGGTAGTCTATTGAAAACCACTGATTTAGGTAGTTAATTTAGTGTCTAATGTGTCACGACCCCGATTCGCTCTCCGTGAACCATTGTGATGGCACCTAGTCTCTATGGCTAGGTAAGCCTAAAATGCGGAAGATAAACCAATTGCGGAAGAAAATAATTTAATATAGGGATAAAGTAATAAAACAACGTTTAAAAGTGCCACTCGGCATACACAATATTAACTCTTAAAACCAATACATTTTTCCCAAAACTCGAAAACCCATGAATCACAAGCTACAAATATAATATAAATGCTCTAACTCCAGAATGTCTACATCAACAGAAGAAAATAGAAGGGCTATCACTCCAAGATAGAATGGAAAGGGACTCCTCGGTCTGCGGACGTGACAAATATTCCTCAAAGTCTCTGGAGCAGTCGCCTCGCCTCAAGGGTGATAAGACTAAGTCAAAGTACCTGGATCTGCACATGAAAAACATGCGCAGAAAGGGCATGAGTACACCATAGCGGTACTCAATAACTGCCAAGCCTAACCTCGGTCAGGTAGTGACGAGGAAGGTCAGGGCCCTATTGTGGTTAAATAAAATATAAAGTTCGACAGTGTAGAATAGAATAGTATAAATAAGTACAGCAGTAAAAGTAACACAAGATATGAGGGGCAATAACAACTATTACAGAGACAAGGTAAACACAGAGAGAAATACGGCCCTGCACCAAAATAACAATCGAGAATCTCCCAGGATACCATCCTGTAGTCCCAAATATACATATCCAATGGATCTCCCGGGATCCCGTCCCGTAATCCAACTCATCGTGCGCGGGGATCTACTGGAATCCCGTTCTGTACTCCCAAATGTATATACCTAGTACTGGGGGAACCTACCGAGTGCAGTCCCGTAGTTTCATACAATTGTGTAGGGGGGTCTACCGGAATCCCACATCTGTAGTCCCAAATAAACAAATAAGGTGGATCTACCGAAATCCCACATCCGTAGTCCCAACTGTAAATACATAACAGTAATATGAAAATATTCAGCAAACGTCAAATTTCATATTAAGGCAAACAAGTAATTCTTGCCTAGCATGTTGTACAAAATTTAGGTAAAGTAGTTTGAGCAAGTAAAGCAATTAAATCACTTAGACATGCTTTCCTAAGCTAACAACACGTTTAAAGTGCAAGTAATATAAATAGGAAAGGAAAACATACTAGTAATTACTTAATGAAAATCGGATTTTCAACAATTAGCTCAAGTACACACTCGTCACTTTACGTACAAGGCATTTCAAGTAACAATAATATCAAATCCTTAGGGGAAGGTCCCCCGCACAAGGTTAGGCAAGCCACTTACCTCGAACCAGGTCAATCAATATGAAACCACGCTCTTGCCACGAGTACTCGACACCAAATGGACCAAATCCATTCAATTCAATTTCATAATGTAAATAAAACTTCAACTAACTGATTCTACAAAGAAATTCTAAGCTAGTACGTGAAATTAGGTAAAATGACCAAAATGCCCCTCAG
This sequence comes from Nicotiana tabacum, assembly GCF_000715075.1. NCBI lineage: Eukaryota > Viridiplantae > Streptophyta > Magnoliopsida > Solanales > Solanaceae > Nicotiana > Nicotiana tabacum. The sequence continues at coordinate 77,948,780 of NC_134089.1, read as the reverse complement.
GCCCATATCTCAAAATCGGATAAAATTTATATTTCCAGAATCCTCACACTCTCACGAGTTTAGTCATTCCAAAAGTCCCAAAATCGGACCTCAAATGGTCCTTGAAATTATCACTCAAAGGTCTCTAATTAGTCAAGCCCTATCCCCCAATTTACCACTGATTTTTCTTAATTTTTCATGCTAAAATGATAAAGATCATTCCAATAATGAGTTTAGGGACCAAAAAGCTTACCCCAATAAACTCCTCTGAATATCCTTCTTGAAAATGCTCCCCAAGGCTTCTTCCCGTTTGAAAAGAGGTGAAAAATGGCTAAAATTTGCGAAGGCAAGAATTTATGTGTTTCTGCCCAGCTAATCCGCTTCTATGGTCATGGGACCGCACATGCAGTCCCACTTTTGCGGACCAATGGTCGCATCAGCGACAATCACTAACCCAACTTGTTTTCGCACCTGTGATTCCCCATTCGCAGATGCGGTACCGCTTCTACAGTAAATCTTCTGCATCTGCGGACCCTGCTGCTCCTGCCTAATTCCGCTTCTACGATGATAAATGCCGCTTCTGTGGCTATGCACTTGCGGGACCCAACCGCAGGTGCAGTTATGACAGTAGATCAGCAGCTTCAGCTGGTCAAGCAACTCCCAAACCTTCCGACAACCTTCCGAAATCATCCTGAGGACCCCGAGACCTCAACCAAAAACACAAACAAGTCTAATACCACTGTCCAAACTTATACCAATCCTTAAAATACCTAAAACAACATCGAAATGACGAATCACCCACGGATTCAAGCCTAAGAACTCCAAAACTCTAAAAATACGCTTTCAATCAAAAAGTCTATCAAACCTCATCCGAATGACCTGAAATTTTTCCCTTACGTCACATTCAATACTACGGAGCTACTCCAACTTCCGGAATTTCATTACGACCCTTGATCAAAATCTCACTATCGAACCGGAAACTTCAAAATTTGACTTTCGGCATTTCAAGCCTAAATTAGCTACGGACCTCCAAAACACAATCCGAACATGCCCACAAGCCCGATATCACCCAACGGAGCTAATGGAACCATCGGAATTCCATTCCGAGGCCGTCTTCTCATCGTTCCCACTATGGTTAAATTTCCAACACTTAAGCTCTCATTTAGGGACTTAGTGTCCAAAAACTCTCCGAAACTCAAAACCGAACATCCCGGCAAATCAAAATAGCAGAAATAAACACAGGGAAAGTAGTTAATAAGGGATCGGGGCATTATTTCTTAAGACGACCGGCCGGGTCGTTACATCCTCCTACACTTAAACATTCATTCGTCCTCAAACGAGCATAAAGACATACCTAATGTAGTGAAAAGATGAGGGTAATGGCTGCGCATATCTTGCTCGGTCTCCCAGGTCGCCTCCTTGACCGGCTGACCTCGCCATTAAACCTTTATTGATGCACTGTTCTTCGACCACAACTTTCTAACATGCCTATGCAATATTGCCACCGGATCCTCAATATAAGATAGATCCTTCTCCAACTGGACTGAACTAAAATCCAACATGTGCGACGGATCACCGTGATACCTCCGGAGCATCGAAACATGAAATACTGGATGAACTCCTGCCAAGCTGGGAGGTAAGGCAAGCTCATAAGCAACCTCCCCAACACGCCGCAATATCTCAAAAGGACAAATAAACCTCGGACTCAACATTCCTTTCTTCCCGAATCTCATAACGCCCTTCATAGGCGAAACCCGAAGCAGAACCCATTCCCCAACCATATAGGAAACATCACAGATCTTCCAGTCTGCATAACTGTTCTGTTGGGACTGGGCTGTACGGAGTCTATCCTGAATCACCTTGACCTTCTCCAAAGCATTCTAAACTAAGTCTATGCCCAACAATCTAGCCTCGCCCGGCTCGAACCAACCCACTGGGGATCTACACCGCCTACCATATAAAGCCTCATACGGTGCCATCTAAATGCTGGACTGATAGTTGTTGTTGTAGGCAAACTCCGCCAATGGAAAGAACTAATCCCAAGACCCTCCAAACTAAATCACATGCACACGGAGCATATCCTCAAGAATCTGAATAGTGCGCTCGGATTGTCCGTCCATCTGAGGGTGGGATGATGTACTCAACTCCACCCGAGTACCCATTTTATGCTGAACGGCCCTCCAGAACTGCGATGTGAACTAAGTACCTCTATCTGATATGATGGACACTGGAATATCATGCAAACAAACAATCTCCCGGATATAAATCTACGCTAGGCGTTCCGAAGAATAGTTAGTACACATAGGAATAAAGTACGCGGACTTGGTCAGCCGATCCACAATCACCCAAATAGCATCAAATTTTTTCAAAGTCCGTGGGAGCCTAACTACAAAGTCCATGGTGATCTGCTCCCACTTCCACTTCGAAATCTCCATCTGCTGAAGCAACCCACCCGGTATCTTGTGCTCATACTTCACCTGCTGACAGTTGAGGCACCGAGCTATAAATACAACTATATCCTTCTTCACCTGCCTTCACTAATAGTGCTGCCTCAAATCCTGATACATCTTAGTGACACCCGGATGAATGGAATACCACGAACTGTGGGCTCCTCTAGAATCAACTCCCGAAGCCCATCAACATTGGGTACAAAATCCAACCCTGCATCCTTAATACACCGTCATCACCAACAGTCACATCTCTGGCATCACCGTGCTGGACCTTGTCCTTGAGGAAAAGCAAATGAGGGTCATCATACTAACGCTCCCTGATACGATCAAATAAGGAAGACCAAGAAACCACGCAATGTAGAACCCGACTAGGCTCCGAAAGATCCAATCTCACAAACTGGCTGGCTAAGGCCTGAACATCCATTGTCATGGGCCTCTCCGATGCTAGTAGATAAGCCAAACTCCCCAAACTCTCTTCTTGACGACTCAAAGCATCGACCACCACATTGGCCTTGCCCGGGTGATATAAGATAGTGATATCATAGTCCTTCAGCAGCTCTAACCACCTCTTCTGGCGCAAATTAAGGTCTTTTTACTTGAATAGATGCTGCAAACTCCGGTGATCAGTATAGATCTCACAAGGAACACCGTACAAATTTGACGACATTCTTCAAGTCGTGAACAATAGCAGCTAACTCAAGAAAATGGACATGATAATTCTGCTCATGTACCTTTATCTGTCTGGACCCGTAGGCTACCACCCTACAGTCCTGCATCAATACCACTCCATGGCCAATCCTCGAGGCATCAAAATAGACAGTATAAGATGCCAATCCTTTAGGCAATATCAAAACTAGGGCTGTAGTCAAAGTTGTCTTGAGCTTTTGAATGCTCGCCTCACACTCTTCTGTCCACTAGAATGGAGCACCCCTGTAGGTCAGTCTGGTCATAAGGGCTGCAATCGATGAAAACCCCTCAATAAAACAACGGTAACAACCCGCCAAACCAAGAAAATTGTGGATCTCTGTAGCTGAGGATGGTCTGGGCCAATTCTGCATGTCCTCTTCTTTTTTTAGATCCACCTGAATACCCTCACTTGACACCACGTGGCCTATGAATGCCACGGAATCCAACCAAAACTCACATTTCGAGAACTTAGCATATAACTTCTTTTCTCTCAAGGTTTGGAGCACTGTCCTCAGGTACTGCTCATGATCTTCCCGACTTTGGGAATCCACCAGAATATCATCAATAAAGACAATGAAAAACGAGTCAAGATATGGCTGGAACACACTGTGCATCAAATGCATAAAGGCTGCTGGGGCATTGGTCAGCCGAAATGACATAATAAGGAATCGTAATGACCATACCGAATCCTAAAAGCAGTCTTTGGGATATCCGGCTCCCGAATCTTCAACTGATGGTAACATAAGCGCAAGTCAATCTTAGAAAATACTTGTGCGCCCTGAAGCTGGTCAACAGATCATCAATATGAGGCAAAGGATAATGGTTCTTCACTGTAACCTTGTTCAACTGGCGATAATCAATACACATATGCTTAGAACCATCCTTTTTCTTCACAAACAAGATAGGAGAACCCCAAGGTGATATATTAGGTCGAATAAAACCCTTATCAAGCAATTCCTGTAACTGATCCTGCAACTCCTGCAACTCAAGAGGAGCCATACAATACGGAGGAATAGAAATGGGCTGAGTGCCCAGCAACAGATCAATGCCAAAATCAATATCTCTATCAGGCGGCATGCCTGGAAGATGAACTGGAAAAACATAGGGAAAATCTCGTACTACTGGGACTGAATGAACTGAAGGGGTATCAACACTGACAACTCTCACATAAGCTAAATACGCATCACACCCCTTCTCAACCATACACTAAGCTTTAAGAAAAGAAATAACTCTACTGGGAGTGTGATCTAAATTACCTCTCCACTCAACACGCGGTACACCTGACATAACCAGCATAACGATTTTGGTATGATAATCAAGAATAGCATAATGAGGCGACAACCAGTCCATGCCGAAGATAATATCAAAATCTACCATTTTGAGCAATAATAAATTGGCTCTAGTCTCAAAACCACTAAGAGCAACCAAACAAGACCGATAAATACGGTCCATAACAAAAGAATCTCCCACGGGAGTAGAAACATAAATAAGGGAACTCAAAGAATCTCGAGGTACACCCAAATACGGAGCGAAATAAGAAGACACATAAGAGTAAGTGGAGCCTGGATCGAATAGAACCGATGCATCTCTATGATCAACCAGTATAATACCTGTGATGACAGAATCGGAGGCAACAACCTCGGTATGGGTAGGAAGGGCATAGTATTTGGACTAGCCTCCCCCTCTAGGGCGACCTCTACCTCCCCGACCTTCACCTCTAGCTGGCTAAGCAGGTGGTATAGCAACTAGAGCTTTAATCATAGCCTTCTCTGCGGGGCATGCTATAGTTGAGAAGTCTATGGAGGTGTACCCTCCCAAGTCTGGGGTAATCCCTCACCATATGGCGTATGTCACCATACTCAAAACAAGCTCTGGGAGGATATGGCGGTTGTGACTGGCCGGGGCCAGGTCTGCTGGACTGACCTCTGAAAGCACCCCGCGCAAGAGGCGCGCTAGAAGCCAGAGGTGCATAATAAGGCTCCTGAGGTCCAGGACGAGCTAGAATACCACTGGCTGCTAGAAGATCTGAATGAACAGGGCGGCTCATATAACCCCTACCATGATGACCTGTAGCTAGGGCACGGGAACCAGAATAATGGCTCGACTCTCGAGACCTCTTGGCCTCCCTCTCCTCTCTCTACCTATCATGCATACCCTCAATCTTCCTAGCAATGCTTACCACCTGCTGATAAGAAATATCCATCTCCAACTCACGAGCCATGGTAGACCTGATGTTTGGAATAAGGCCCTCAATAAACCAACAAACCCTCTTGCGAACAGTAGAAACCAAGGCTGGTGCATATCTAGCCAAACTAGTGAATGGACAGCATACTTTGAGATAGTCATAGCACCCTAGCACAAATGCTCAAAAGCTGTGCGCCATACGTCCCTAAGGCTCTGAGGAACATACTCTCTTAGGAACAGATCTGAAAACTGAGTCAAAGTCAGTGAAGCAGCCTCATCTGGACTGTCTAACTCATAGGTACGCTACCACTCACAGGCGTCTCCTCGAAGCTAAAAGGTAGTGAAGGAAACCCTGCTCGATCCTGATATATCTATGGTACAGAGAATACGGTAACACTCATCTAGAAATCCTAGAGCATCACCGATGCTACACCACTGAATACAAGAGGCTTGTACTTCTTGAACCTCTCAAGCCTCAACTGCTCATCCTCAGAAACCGCTGCTCTGTCCTCAGGCAGATTTTGGACTACAGGCTATACAGGAATAATCTTCGGGACCTGCTCAACATGCACTCGCAGCTCAGGAGTGCGGGCGGCTGGAGTCTATTCTCCTCCCCTAGCCTAAGTTGTAGCTGCAGCAAGGGGTAGCAACCCTGTCTAAGCCAAAGTGTTATACATGCTCATGAACTATGCCAGAGTCTCCTGAAGTGCTAGAGTAGTAGTAGCAGTAGGCGTATCAGGTGCTTGGACTCCGACTGGAACTTCTGGTGGTACCTCGGTGGCAGCTCACGCAGGTGCTCTGGTTGCACTACGTGCGTGTCCTCAGCCTCTACCCCGGCCCCGATCTCTAAAGGCTGCGGTAGGGGACGCGAGTGCCTGATCATCTCGGGTAGCGAATATCCTTACCATCTATGTGAGAATAGAAGACAAAAGTTTAGAATTGTGATATCAAAATCTTGCACAAAAAAGAAATCAAATGAAGTGGAATTTTCCTAAAAGTTACATAGCCTCTAGTATATAAGTACAGACGTCTCCATACCGATCATCGAGACTCTAATAAACCGGCTTGTGATTCATGACTCCTATGAATCTAGAGCTCTGATACCAACTTTTCACGACCCTGGTTCACCCTCCGTGAACCATCGTGACGACACCTAGTCTCTACGATTAGGTAAGCCTAAAATGCAAAAGATAAACCAAATTTGCGGAAGAAAACAATTTAAAATAGGGATAGATTAATAAAACATTGTTTAAAAGTTTCACTCAGCATACACAATATTAACTCTTAAAACCAATACATTTCTCCCAAAACCCGATAACCCATGAATCACAAGCTACGAAAATAATAAAAATGCTCTAACTCAGGAATGTCTACATCAACAGAAGAAAATAGAAGGGCTATCACTACAAGATAGAATGGAAAGGGACTCCTCGGTCTGCAGACGCGACAGATATACCTCGAAGTCTCTAGAGCAGTCGCCTCGCCTCAAGGGTGATAGGACTAAGTCAAAGTACCTGGATCTGCACATGAAAAACATGCGCAGAAAGGGAATGAGTACACCACAGCGGTACTCAGTAAGTGTCAAGCCTAACCTCGGTCGGGTAGTGACAAGGAAGGCCAGGGCCCTACTGAGGTTAAATAAAATATAAAGTTTGGCAGTGTAGAACAGAACAATATAAATAAGTATAGCCGTAAACGTAACACAAGATATAAAGGGCAACAACAACTATTACAGATACAAGGTAAACAAAAAGAGAAATACGACTCAGCACCAAAATAACAATCGGGATCTCCCAGGATACCGTCATGTAGTCCCAAATATACATATCCAATGGATCTCCCGGGATCCCGTTCCATAGTCCAACTCATAGTGCGCGGGGATCTACTGGAATCCAGTTCCGTAGTCCCAAATGTAAATACCCATTATTGGGGAAACCTACCGGGTGCAGTCCCGTAGTTCCATATAACTGTGCAGGGAGATCTACCAGAATCCCACATCTGTAGTTCCAAATAAACAGACAAGGGGGATCTACCGGAATCCCGCATCCGTAGTCCCAAATAAACAAACAAGGAACATGAAAATATTCAGCAAATGACCAATTTCATATTAAGGCAAACTAGTAATTCTAGCCTAACATGCTGCACAGAATTCAGATAAAGTAGTTTGAGCTTAAAGCAATTAAATCATTTAGACATACTTTCCTAAGCTAACAACATGTTTAAAGTGCAAGTAATATAAACAGGAAATGAAAACATACTAGTAATTACTTAATGAAAACCGAATTTTCAACAATTAGTACAAGTATGCACTCGTTACCTTACGTACAAGGTATTTCAATTAAAAATAATATCAAATCCTAAGGGGAAGATCCCCCACACAAGGTTAGGCAAGCCACTTAACTTGAACCAGCTCAATCAATCCTAAAACATGCTCTTGCCACGAGTACTCGACTCCAAATGGCCCAAATCTATTCAATTCAATTTCATAATGTAAATAACACTTCATGTAACTGATTCTACAAAGAAATTCTAAGCTAATATGCGAAATTAGGTAAAATAACCAAAATGCCCCTCAGGCCAACGTCTCGGAATTGGGTAAAATTTACATTTCCAAAATCCTCACAATCTCACGAGTTCATTCATACCAAAAGTAGCAAAATCGGACCTCAAATGATCACTCAAAAGTCTCTAATTAGTCAAGCCCTAACCCCCGATTTACCACTGATTTTCCTTAATATTTCATGATTAAAATGATAAAAATCATTCCAATAATGAGTTTAGGGACCAAAGACCTTACCCCAATGAACTCCTCTGAAAATTCCTCTTGAAAATGCTCCCAAGGCTTTTTCCCGTTTAAAAAGAGGTGAAAATTGGCAAAAAATCGCGAAGGCAAGAATTTATATGTTTCTGCCCAGCTAATTCGCTTTTGCGGTCATGAGACCGCACCTGCGGTCCCACTTTTGCGGACCAACGGTCACATCTACGACAATCACTAACCCTGCCTGTTGCCTGAGTGCTGAGTGTGAGTACTGTGTGATGAGAGCTGAGTCATGAGTGACCGAGAGGCTTTCCCGAAAGGCTATATTTATGAGTGATACCTTGCCCGAGGGGCCTATTTATGATATTTTTGCTGATTTTACTCTTCTTTTATAATGAGCCTCTGTTGAAAACTGCTAAGTAAATGATTTTAAAGTATTTTTATTGAAACTTAAGCTTTATGAAGAAACTGGCTTTTAAACTGTTGAGTTTGACTTGATATTCTTTTGTATACTCTTTTATATGATTTTTAACTTCTCGTCACTGCTCTCAGACCTTATTTGCTTTAGTTACTTACTAAGTTGGCATACTCATGTTACTCTCTGCACTTTTTGTGCAGATCTAGGTGTTCGAGCGGTAGAGTGAGGGTCCCCAGAATTTTCCCGAGCTTATCGAAAACTGCAAGGTAGCTGCACGGTGTCCGCAACCCCGCTTTCTTCCTTCCTATCCTTTTTTGCTACATTTTATGGCTTATTTTGTATTAGTTGTGAGCACGTGATTTTTGTTTTACGCGACAATCACTCCAAAAGAAACAAAATGATAGCAATTGGTTTTTACTGTACATTTGCTGGATTTTTACGTGGCATTTTTTGTTAGTTATTTGTTGATTTTGCCCATGGTTGTTTTATTCAAAAAATAAATATAAAAAAAATATATATGTCTATATGTCGTGTGAACTGCAATCTGTTTATTAAAAGAAAAATAAAATATGTGCGTCCTTCATTGTATTTTGTCATTAAGTGTTTAGTATAATTAAATGTTAATTGTGTGATAATTGTTGTCCAATGTTTACATGGTATTATTTAGCAAATTATTTTAAGGAATTAAAAAGAAAAAAAAGAAAAGAAGGAGTTTCGGACTTGGGCCAGTCCGGTTTTTAAAACAAAACAAGCCCAAACAAACTCAGCCCAAACCCCATGTAAACCCGGTCCAGACCAGCTGGCCTCAGGGGGCCTTCCAAACGACACCGTTTTACTGCAGCCTGATCTGGGCCGTTGATCTCAAATTGATCAACGGCCAAGATCACATTCCCCGTAACCCACCAACAAACCCGACCCATCTCACCCGGACCGACCCCAAACCTTTATCCTTGAAACGACGTCGTCCCTGGTTAGCCAAAGGATCTTGGCCCTTCATCTCATCTCATCCAACGGCCAGGATCCATTTGCTCACTAACTATATAAACTCCTAACACTACCCTGCCCCCCTATCCAAACCCCAGCCTTCGTCGTCCTTACCGCAACCCCCAAACCCTAGAGCCGCCCTAGTATCCCCCACCATGAAAACCGGCGGCATGAACGCCGGTGACCTTCCCCTTAACACCATAGAACCCCCTTGACGTCCTGAACCCAAATCTACCAACCACATACCTCGAATCCTATCCCGCCTTCTCGAATCTTCATTTGAAGATTCGAGTCGGAACCTAATCTACACCGATCTGCCTTGAAATCATACCAGACACTCCCCAGGCCCCCCTCGTGACCAAACCATACTTGGTTTGGTCCGAATCTAACCAGGGAAACACGAATCCCAAATCTAAGTTTTTGAGCTCTAGTTTTCCCTGTGCATGTTCCGTGCTTTGTTCAAACCGAAGAAATTAAGGCCCAATGGACCTTAATCGAGGTGTTTCTCTTCCGAGAAACACTTCGTTTAAAAGTCCATTCAACCTTAAAGAAGGTCCGTCCAAACGCCAGTGGATATTTCTGATTTGTTTTAAGGTGAGTTAATTTTCTTTTCTTTATTTCAGTTCGTATGTCTGTGTGTTGTTAAAGGCCTGTCCGCATGGCCAAACTTTTGTTTTGTGTTTTTGAACTGCTATTGTCCACCTTGGCCGGACCTCTGTATTCAGTCAATTTCTTTCTTCATAATGCGTGTGTATAAATGTATGTTCAATTGAATCCGTAACTGGTCATCCATTTAGTTCTTAGGACCTTTCTGTTTGACATTGCAAAATGAACCCCTTATGTGATACTGTTAAATGTCTGATTTTTGGCTACGATTGTATGTGTTAATGCTGATATAGTCGAGTCGACATGTGTCGTCAATTGGTTTTAACTGTCCAAACAATAACAAATCGAGTTGCTTATGTTGAACATTTGCCTGAATCAATTAAGAACCAAGTCCTGTTAATTATAGTCGTTAATATGATTTCAGAAAACCTAAGGCTTGGTCTGTAACTAAAATCTGAATTGATGGCATGTGCACTTGTGCACAGCATGTGCATTGTGCACAGCCTGGTCCCTGTACAAAGGGCTTTTGATTTAGAAATGGTTTGACAGCATATGCTGTCAGATATATTCTACTGCCCATGCTTGCTTTTAGTTAATAAAATAGGAAAGGGAAGCCTGTCAGGGAATATTGATGGGGTTAATACTTAATTAACTAAGTGGAACTGAAAAGGGACAGCACATGGGAGGGGTATTTGATTAATCCAACAGGCTGATAAAGGGCTGAGGTTTAGGCTTATAAAATACAGACAGAATTAGAGACAAGGGGGAGATAGAAATACATACACACACACACAAAAGGATAGACATTGAACCTTAAGAGCTGAATAGGAAAAACACAAACAGAGATAGAGAGAGGTTAAGGGATATAAGCTATACAACCAACAATCAGAAACCTTCTTCCTCCTTTTGTTATTGGGTTTTCAGTTGTTTCAATTTGTTCAAGCCAATTCTGATCCTTTGAAATCTCAGTTGTGTCTATTAGTTGAGTGCTTTCATTGGTCTACTACTATCTGGAGTTCTGATCCTACTCCACTGGGTGTTGCTGTTATTTGGCTATCGCTTTCTATTGGCTATATTTGCATCTCTGCACTCGAGCTGGGTTCTTGCTGTATTGCTTTGTCTGCTGCTATTTCTGCCCTGCTGCTACTGATAGTGCTGTGATTGCTGCTGCATTTTGTTGTCATTATATTCTGCTGACTCCCACTTTCCTTCAATTGTCAAATATTTCCAGGTACACAACCTCTGAAACTTTGTATTGTTGAAAGTTTGAAGTTGAAATAAAGAAAAGAACAGCTGTTCATGTTATAACATTGGTGTTAAAAATAGGTCGAATGTTAGTGGGATTGTATTTTACTGCAAACTGCAAACACTTTGTATAAAACTAGCATACATTCTGCTGAGATGGACTGTTAGATAGCGCTGTTCAATAGCAATAACAATATGATAGACAACATGTTTGATTTGGGATACGTTCAGTTCAGTATAATACTGTTTGGTTTAGTTACGACTGTATAACATAGAGTCAGGGCAAACACTTGTATGTATTTCTGCCTAGACCACTGAATCGACAAATCTGTGGTATTAGGTCTAGGATAGATGTATCCTAAACAAACTCTCATGCAGTCATATTAAAAGTCTGGCTATGGATGCCAGTTTCGCTTGTCAGTTTATTTGTTCCAATGCCGGTTTGATATCAGGTTTCGGTACAGATTCTTCGTTTCGAAATGATGTAATGATTGTTGAGGAAAACTAATAATCATTTTTGAGTTCAATTAGTAGTAATTTTTCCTAATAAAACAGCCGATTTCTTTATCAATCTCAAATAGGTTAGAGTGTTAAGAATAGAACTTGGAGGTCGTTAAAACATAACTCAATATATGTTGTTAGTTTGTTTGCAATCTCACTTAGCGAATTAATAAGCATATTCACTTGTTGAAGACGAAGAATGCCGTAGCTTTCACCTCATGAACAATCAATCAGGTAATCAAACAAGTTTAGGTTCGGCAAACATAATAAGGATTCAGTCCGTATTTGTCTAAACCAGCAAAATTCGGCATCATCCTTCACTTTAAAGATAAATGTAGTAAAAATGTAGTCCTTGTAGGGTACCCTTCTAAAATAATGAGACGAGCCTCGCCGAATCAAAAGGCAAATTGCGGGGCCCTCAATAATTGGTCATAATAAATACTTAGAATTTGGGACGGGCTGTTTAGTGAATTCCACTCCCCTCCCCGAAGACAATAACGCGTTAGATTCTTTAGGCGCGACTTAATCAAATTACATTCCTAAATTCGGGTGCGCATTTATGTGACCCAATTTCAAATCTCAATGGAGTCGAAATGTGTTAACAATTACGGGTGCATTGATTGTGACGTGGTTCGAGATACATTTTCACGACGTTGCAATTCTATAAAAATAAATGATAATAATAAAAGCAGTTAAAACTTAATAAAAGCACATAAGTCACAACATGTATTTAAATCAGATATTTAGCCGTTATAACAATTTAAGCGACCGTGCTAGAACCACAGGATTCGAGGGTGCTTAACACCTTCCCTCGGGTCAACAGAATTCCTTACTTAGAATTTCTGGTTCGCAGACTTCATTTGGAAAAGTCGAAAATTTCCTCGATTTGGGATTCAAGATAAACCGGTGACTTGGGACACCAAAAGCCAAACCTTTCCCAAGTGGCGACTCTGAATTAAATAAATAATCCCATTTCGAATATTGTCACTTAAATTGGAAAAACTCCACCCGCGCATCTATCCCTTCGGGGCCGGGCACGCAAAAAGGAGGTGTGACAGCTCTGGCGACTCTGCTGGGGAATTGTAGACCCAGAACCACTGGTTCAGGGTTCAAGAATTCGAGCTTAGAATAATTGTTATATTTGGCTTTATTATCTGATTTTTATTACATGTTTTTTGCGTAACGTGCTAAATGTTGTCTTTTACCGCTTTGATATTATCTGAACTGTATATAAACTGTGCCGAAACCTTTCTCTTCTTATTTCCGGGGAGAAGCTCGCTGGTCGGGACTCCCTATTCTGTTAATGTCAATACCTAAAATAAGAAAGAGGACGGACAAGTTACAAAGCCGGACGATCTCGCGGGTCCCCGGTACGTAGCCCCCTCCTCGACTCGAGTTGTCCGCTCGGGTGCACAGTCTAGAACAAATACCCAGGTTACGAACCTAGAATAACTTGACTTCATGTCGGATCCCTAGTAGGAACGCTTATCTGCATCATGTTGCATTTGACTTAGGGGACTCAACACAGGGGTTGGGTCCGTCTAGGACAGGCAGCCTGAAACGAAAAAGACCCCCTGGTGCATCCTATTTGTGTTGTGCATTTATTTGCTTCGGTTCCGCATGTCGACCGGTTCCTAAAAAGGGGAAAATAGCAGCGTAGGGGAGATAATTACTTATTTTTGGAGAATAAAACCAATGTCCAAGTAGTGTCAAAACCTCGCCGGAATTTTTTCTAAAAAAAAAACTGTCTTTTATTGAGAGTTATTAAAAAAAAAAAATTCTTTTATCACTTTCAAAATCAAAAAAAAAAAGAAAAAAGTAAAAAAAAAATGGAAAATCCATAATTCAAAAAAGTGTGTTGTTTCTTTTGTAGTACCCCTTTTATAAATTCAGACTAATGATCCAAATATTGCATAAAAAAAAAAAAAAAATTCTTTCTTGAGCCTTTATCTTTTTTCAAAATAATAATACTTATTCTTGATTTCTAGGTTTTCTCTATTCATGATATGCCCGAACTACGCCGGTTTGATTCTCACCGGATGTGAGATACGTAGGCAACCCTCGTCAGGTTCAACCCCCATTTTGCTAAAATAGCCAAAATCAAAAAAAAAATATGTTTCAAATTTTTAAAGAGTCATAAATAAGTCAGGTGATGCTGTTTTGACATGAATAGCCGAATGTTCCCGAAAGGGACGCCGGAAGGCTGACTTTGCATAAATAGCCACTTTTGAGTTTTGCTTAGCATTTTTAGACCCACACAGCCTTAAAATCTTCGTCCCCGAAGTGCTTAAAGGCCGTGTTCAAAGCTTGGTCCCCTCTGTAAAATATTTTGAGTCAGTCATTTTTGTTAAAATCACCTTAATAAATGTGCAGGATGAGCACGATGCAAAATGAACATTTTTCAATAATGACCAAAATCCCTATCAAGTTACGGCTATGGTGGAATGATCTAGGTGTTGAAGGGCAAAATGAGGTTAAGAAAAATCTGAAAGGTCTTGTGGGTCTGTTGGAAATCCAGCCTCGGGGAGATATCATAAGAGCTTTGGTTACCTATTGGGACCCGGCGCACAATGTTTTCCATTTCTCTGATTTTGAGCTCACCCCAACTTTGGAAGAAATGGCCGGATACATCGGGAATACTGAACTTCCGTTGAGGGAAAAATACTTGGTCGCCCCAAGAGTCGTCACGGTACATCGGTTCCTGGATTCATTGAAAATACCTAGAACAGTCCACAACCCGGATCTAGCAGCCGGATTCTGTACTCCATGCTTCATATATGATAGATACGGTCACGAGGGGGGATTCAATAATCCAATCAACAAACTGTGCAGCAAAGGAGTTCGTCAGAAGTGGGACGAGCACAGACGGGTGGCGTTCATGATAACGTTTCTGGGTCTTCTGGTATTTCCCAGGAAAGATGGAAACATTGATTTGAAGATATCTGGGGTCGTCAGCACTTTACTCACGCAAAGTGACAGTACTCTCGCGCCTATGGTGGTATCCGACATCTTTCGAGCTCTCACAGCTTGTAAAGCTGGGGGAAATTTCTTCGAAGGTTGTAACTTGCTCCTGCAGATATGGATGACCGAGCACCTTTGCCATCATTCCGAGATTTTGAGCCATGGTTCCCCGGAAAAGACCCGCATAGAAGAATCTTACGCGAGAGCCAAAGAGATCAGTTTGCCCGAAGGAGTCCTGGCTTGGACCTCGTTCTTTCAAGCTCTTACTGCCAGCCAAATACAATGGAAGTTGGGATGGTTGCCCGTTGATGAGGTCTTATATATGTCAGCGGCTAAAACTCATTTCTTGCTGATGGGGCTTAAGAGCATTCAACCTTACGCACCCTGTCGAGTTTTAAGACAGTTCGGAAGATGCCAGACAGTACCTCATGAGGAAGATCTAAGCACTCAAGCAATTGAGATAAGTCCTAACGGACAGTTCCCAGAAGCAAAGATTCGCCAAATCTGGAATGAGGGTCAATATTTGAAATCAGATACTTGCGTGCGGGATTAAGCCAAAGGAGAAACGGCGCCAGGTTACCTTGCATGGTACAGAAGGGAACTCGAGCATGAAAGGCCAGCTAAGAGACCCCACATCCGGAATTTTACCAAATCATCACAAAAGCAGTGGGATTGGTTAGCAAAAGAAAGAGGCTATTGCACCGAAATCAGCAGGTTAAAGCAACAAGTGGAAAACTTGAAATATGAACACAACGTGCAAGTTGCTACCGATCTGGGAGAGCGGAACAGGTTGATTCAAGAAAATGAAATGCTCAGAGCCCAGATCAAACAGATAAGGTTGGATGCAGATAGACAACCAAGGCGTCGATCGGACGAGCAGCTGATAAAAGGGCTAAAAGGTGAAATCAGGGAATGGCGAGATGGTTTGGAGAAATCTGAAAACATCATAGCAGAGCTCAAAGCACAGTGGGATACAAGAACGGATAAGCATCGCAGGTACCTGAATCGATTGGAAAGCGACCATGAGAAGACTGTTGCTAAGATAAAGAGAGAGATGGCTGCACTTGAGATCAAAGCAGCTAATCAGGCCAAGGATTTCCAAATTGAGAGCAGATACTGGTATGACTCAATAGCCCAGATGAAGTTGGAAGTACGACGACTGAAGCATCAGCATGTACAAGATGCTCAAGTTTTCAAGATATGCAGCGATCAGATAAGGCACCTACTCATAGAGAAGAAGCAAACCAGAGATAGGATCAAGGCCATTGCCCATGCCATCACCAGACGATGTCTACGATGTGAGAACATGTCCAGCACTACCGTCCTCTCGGCAGTAATGGGTTATGTCAAGCAGACTATGTACGAGCTGGAACAACTTGAGAGGGATCTCGCGCCTAGGACCGCGGCGAGGCCGAACGATGCCCCGCGGAAACCAATTTTTAAAACCATAATGCATTCATAGGTCAAATCTGTATTTTTAGCATCTTCTGCTCGTTTTTTTTTATCAAGGTGATTTTCAGTCTATTTTGAGTCTAGGTTCATTTTCCAAGTTTGCTTTTCCTTTTGCAGAATGTAGCTTGTAATAGAACATTTCAACAATGAAGAGGTTGTTTCTTTCACGTCCATTTGTGTTTTTCGAACTACGTAATGATCTGATTCACGTAGGCATCGTGATACGTAGGCAATCCTCATCGGATCCGGTCGCATTTCTTTTACTACAAAAATAATAAAAAAATATATATAATAAATAAAATAAAAGGGAAAACAAAAGAGAAAAGAAAAAAAAGGGAAAAACTAATAAGAGAAAAAATGCCGGAATGACGCATGCTCTTGTAGCAAACATATAGTAATCCACTTAACTGTATAGGTGCATCATGCCCAACGTGAGATTAACTATCTATTATTTGCTGCAGAATTAACCGTGCGTTTGTCATTGAGCATTTTTTCCAGGGTTTTTGAAAAGACGGTTGGTTTGGTGAAAGTCTGGCCTCGCACTCATACTTCACGAGGTCAAGGAGAGGTGTTCAACTACCTATTGTTAGGACCAGAAGCAGTACTCACACTTACTTCACCAGGTCAAAAGGAAGTGTGGAAATGTCTTCGGAAATTCCATTGCAAACAGTCCCCGTCTCTGAGGAGAGCTCAATCTCAGCCGTCCTCACGCCTGAATCCGCAACTGCGGAAGAAAATAGAATCCTACGGCTCCGCATGTTGGAAATGCTGGATGACTGGAACAATGGGAAAGAGCCGCCAAGTGTCGTCCCCGGATTCCCTGAATTATTCTCCAGGTCAGGTGGGACTTCTAATGTCCCCATAAATTACCCTGCTACCCCATTTGGGTACCCAGCCACCTCCGCCTTCTCCGCAGGATCACCTTCTGAGCCTCATCCCCGAATGTCGGCCACTGATGCAAGCATGAACATCTTTACTGCATCGCCTTGCCCAGCTACGGCACAGCCTGCCACATACAAGCCAAGCTTTGACTCATCCTCTTTTACATTCCAAGCACCATCGTTCTCAATGGAACCAACCAGGTTCGCTACCAACAATAATCCTCTACCGCCTCAGTGCGAACTCGCACCGGGACAGGATCAAAACCCCAGGATTGCGGAACAAAATGAGATTGCTAAGAGAATGAGAAGCCTTGAACAAAGTTTGAAGAATATGCAAGGGTTGAGCGGACAAAAGAGCGTCTCTTACGCCGACCTGTGCATGTTCCCTCACGTGCACCTGCCAACGGGTTTCAAGACCCCCAAATTCGAGAAATACGATGGGAACGGTGACCCCATTGCACATCTTAAGAAATACTGCAACCAATTGCGGGGAGCCGGCGGAAAAGAAGAACTGCTCATGGCATATTTTGGGGAAAGCTTAGTAGGGATAGCTTCAGAATGGTATATGGATCAGGAAATGTCCCGATGGCATATATGGGATGATCTCGCCAGAGATTTTGTAAAGCAATTCCAGTATAACATCGACATTGCGCCAGACCGAAACTCTCTGTCGAATTTGAAGAAGAAGCCTTCGGAAAGCTTTAGAGAGTATGCTATTAAGTGGCGTGAACAGGCGTCGAGGGTGAAGCCCCCCATGGATGAAGTGGAAATGGTCACTACCTTTCTCCAGGCTCAAGAGTCTGACTATTTCCAAAACATGATGTCGGCCATGGGTAAGCCATTCGCAGAAGCGATCAAGATAGGAGAGATGGTAGAGAATGGGTTGAAAACGGGAAGGATTTTGAGTCAAGCAGCCATAAGGGCAACCTCTCAGGCCGTCCAAAGCGGGTCGGGAGGAACGACAAGGGGGAAGAAGAAGGAAGAAACGGCTATGGCAGCCTCTGAAGCAAGAGAGTATCGTTATCCCAGGCCCCATTTTCCGGAAAGGGCCCCACAACACTACTACCCCCACTCAAATGTGGCATATGCTCATCAACCTTATATGGTCATGAATGCCCAACCTTATAACCATCCACCACAACAAGCCATCCGAGGCCTAGCTCCACCTCCCAGAAATCAGCCTCCTTACCGCAACCACTATAACCCACAACCCCCGCAGAATAACTACCGCCCCCAGGAGCCACCTTGATGGCGGACTTTCACGCCCATCGGTGAACAATACTCTACATTGTTCCCTAAGCTAGTCCAGTTGGGTTTCTTGCAACCAATTCCCCAAACGAGGCAAAACCCGACATCTCCTTCTTACAAAGCCGGAGTCAGATGCGCCTATCATTCAGGGGCCGAGGGACATGATACAAACGACTGCTGGTCATTGAAAAGAGTGGTCGAAAATTTGATAGAGCAGGGGAAAATAGTGCTAAGGGACGAAGAGATCCCGAATGTGACTAACAATCCATTGCCCGCTCACAATAATGGGCCGCTGATCGGCATGATTTGTGAAGACAAAGAGTTCGATCCTGCCTTGAAAGCCATAATTGCCATTGTCGACACGGGGAGGAGGCCTGAAATAGACCAGAAATCAGAAAGGGGGGAGGAGGTCAAGGCTGCGGAAAGCAAGCCTGAAAAGAAGGTGGAGAAGAAAGTGGTACCGGCAAAGGGTGGAGTTCTTTACATACCGCGAGGTCAAGCCAAGAAGACGCAGAACTTCGGGATCAAAAAGACAAAACCTATGTATGTGCCAAAAGGGGCCTATGTGGTCCGGGGGACGATTCAACCACCTCGGCTGAATGAGCCAGTGGTTATCGGACGCGTGCCACAAAAGCCAATGACCAACCCGTCCACAGTGCCGTGGAATTATCAAAAGACTTTGGTAACATACAAAGGTAAGGAGGTCATGGAAGAACTTCCAGAAAATACTTTCGTTGGAGGGTACTCAAATACCCAAGAACTGAACAACGCCACACAAAGGCGCTTCCCTCCAAAGGAGCCCGTGAGTGTTGAAGAAGCGGAAGTGTTCTTCCAACAAATGAAGATGCCGGATTACGAAGTGATAGATCAGTTGCGCAAGCACCCTGAGCAGGTGTCCATGCTATCATTATTGACAAGGTCGGCCGAGCATCAAAAGATCTTACTGAAGACCCTGAATGAGGCATATGTGCCGGTTGAAACCTCGGTGGAGCAATTAGAGCGGATGACAGAAAGATTCTTCGCCGTCAACCAAATCTCCTTCAGCAAGAACGATCTACCCCCGGAAGGAGCAGCACACAACAAGGCATTACATTTAACAGTCAAATGTGAAGACTACTATGTCAAGCGGGTAATGCTGGATGGGGGATCAGGTGTTGACATTTGCCCGCTCTCCACGCTGCAAAGAATGGAAATTGAGACCGGAAGAATCCGACCCATCAACGTCTGTGTAAGAGCTTTCGATGGTATCAAGAGAGACACCATGGGAGAAATAGACCTGCTGCTGGTCATAGGACCAGTTGAATTTCGAGTCACTTTCCAAGTGATCGACATGGACACATCTTACAATTTCCTCCTTGGCAGGCCTTGGATCCATGCGGAAGGAGCCGTGCCTTCTACTCTTCACCAGATGGTGAAGTTCGAGTATGAAGACCAAGAGATCGTGGTCCATGGAGAAGACGAACACGCCATTTATCGGGAACCATCTATCCCGTATCTTGAACCAAGAGAAGGGAGCGAGCATACGGTCTATCAAGCTTTCGAGGTGGTATTGGCAGAGCAGCACGAAGAGGGAGTACCTTGCCCCCAGCCTTTCTTGTCTAATGCTTCGGTTATGGTAGCCAAAGAGATGATCCGACACAGATTTAGGCCAGGGAAGGGGCTTGGACGAACCCTTCAGGGAATGACGGAACCCATTACTTTACCAGTCATCAAGAAACCTTTTGGACTAGGTTTCAAACCTACTCCAGCAAACGAAAAATGGGCAAAGAAAAGGAGAAATGAGGGCTGGAAGTTGCCTCAACCACTGCCGGATTTACATGCGACTTTTGTCAGGCCAAGGTACACTGAAGAAGAAGAAGATGAGTTCTTCACAGTTGAGGAAATCAAGGAAATATGTGGGGCAATGAGGGAAATGCTCTATGAGGTCCACATGGTTCTACCAGGCGAAGGCACGAGCACTGCTGAGATAATGTACATGGGGCCAAACGCCAAGCTCCAAAACTGGGAGATCACGCCATTCCCAACTAGACGGAAGTCCGGGTAGACCTGTCCTGCCACCTTTCCTGTATCACAAGTTATCTCCGGGACATAACTTGAACGTTTTCTTCTTTTCAATTGTTGTTCCGAATTCCTAGTTGTAAACATTGTTGTCTTCCAATTTTCCAAAGAAAATAAAAAAAAATCATCATTGCTTTCCTATTCTTTCTTTTGTTCTGATTTTATTACTTTTCCTCTTATCTTCCTTTTCAGTCCTAATAATGCGGCTTTAAATATGACATGCTTGCGGACTTCACGCCCAGATCACAATGAGCTATTTAACTGCGAATTAATGAACCCAGAACCAGAATATGATGCGGAAGAGGCTTTTAAGGAGATAAACCGAGAGTTGGAATATTTCGAGAATAAACCTAAGCCAAATCTGAATGACACTGAACCGGTAAATTTAGGAACCCCGGAAGAAATCCGGGAGACCAAGATAAGCATTCACACGGACAAGAAAACGAGAGAGGCGATAATTCAACTTCTTTTCGAATTCAAAGACGTGTTTGCTTGGTCATATGATGACATGCCGGGACTAGGTGTCGATCTAGTGGTTCACAAATTGCCGATTCATCCTGATTGTCCTCCGGTTCAACAAAAGCAACGAAAGTTCAAAATCGAGGTCAGTGACAAAATTAAAGAGGAGATCACCAAGCAACTGAAAACAGGAGTGATCCGGGTAGTCCAATATACAACATGGTTGGCGAATGTGGTTCCAGTACCGAAAAAGGACGGGAAAACTCGGGTATGTGTAGATTACCGAGATCTGAACAAAGCAAGTCCCAAAGATAATTTCCCGCTGCCCAACATCCACATCCTCGTTGATAATTGCGCCAAACACGAGATACAATCCTTCGTAGATTGTTACGCTGGATATCATCAGGTGCTGATGGATGAAGAGGACGCCGAGAAAACCGCTTTCACCACGCCTTGGGGCACCTACTGTTATCGGGTCATGCCATTTGGTCTAAAGAATGCTGGGGCTACTTACATGAGGGCCATGACCGCCATTTTCCATGACATGATGCATCAGGAAATAGAGGTGTACGTGGACGATGTAATAGTCAAGTCCAGGACACAGGATAATCACATCCAAGACTTGAGGAAATTCTTCGAGAGGCTAAGGAAGTATGACTTGAAGCTAAATCCAGCCAAATGCGCTTTCGGAGTTCCGTCAGGTAAACTTTTGGGTTTCATCGTAAGTAGGAGAGGTATCGAGCTAGATCCGACTAAGATAAAATCTATCAAAGATCTCCCTCCCCCAAGAACGAAGAAAGACGTGATGAGTCTTTTGGGCAGGCTGAACTACATCAGTCGGTTTATTGCCCAGCTGACAAGCACGTGTGAGCCCATATTCAAGTTGTTAAGAAAAGATGCGGTGATTAAGTGGACAACGGAGTGTCAAGAAGCCTTTGATAAAGTCAAAGAGTACCTTTCGAATCCCCCAGTCTTGGTCCCTCCCGAACCAGGGAGGCCACTTTTCTTGTATCTGACAGTCTTGGAGAACTCTTTTGGCTGCGTCCTCGGGCAACACGATGTGACCGGGAAAAGGGAGCAGGCGATCTACTACCTGAGCAAGAAATTCACCAGCTACGAGGCCAAATACACTCTGTTGGAAAAGACATGCTGCGCTCTCACATGGGTTGCTCAAAAGCTGAGGCATTATCTCCAAGCCCACACTACATTCCTCATAAGCAGGTTGGATCCCTTGAAATATATATTTCAGAAACCAATGCCTACTGGGAGACTGGCTAAATGGCAAATCTTGCTTACGGAATTCGACATAGTTTATGTCACTCGCACGGCAATGAAAGCCCAGGCGTTAGCAGATCATTTGGCCGAAAACCCGGTCGATGAAGAATACCAGCCATTGGATACCTACTTTCCAGATGAAGAGGTAAACACCGTAGAAGTGATCTTAGAGGAAGCTCATGTTTGGAAGATGTTCTTTGACGGAGCCGTGAACGCCAAGGGTATAGGGATTGGGGCAATTTTGATCTCACCTGCCGGTCAGCATTATCCCGCCACAGCTAGACTTCGTTTCTTCTGCACAAATAATACAGCTGAATATGAAGCCTGCATTATGGGCATACATATGGCAATCGATCAGGATGTCAAAGACTTACTGATTATGGGAGATTCTGACCTGATCATCCGGCAAGTTCAAGGCGAATGGGAAACTCGGGATGTCAAACTTATCTCATACCGACAACATGTGGAGGACCTCAGCAAGCGCTTTACCTCAATAGAATTCAGGTATATTCCGAGGTGTCGCAATGAAATGGAAGATGCACTTGCTACTCTGGCTTCTATGCTACCCTACCCGGGCGACGCCCACGTTGATCCTTTGGAAATCCAAATCAAGGAAAGACACGGTTACTGCAGTGTAATCGAGGCGGGATCAAATACGCAGCCTTGGTACCATGACATCAAGAAATTCCTGAAGACACAAGAATACCCCGAGCATGCAACTGGAGATCAAAAGAGGACCATTACGCGACATGCAAGTGGTTTCTTTTTGAACAGTGAATTGTTATATAAGAGGACTCTGGACCTCAATCTCTTAAGATGTGTCGATATCGAGGAAGCGAGAAAGATCATGCACGAAGTACACGCAAGTGTGTGTGGACCTCACATGAACGGGTATGTCTTGACAAAGAAAATCCTTCGAGCAGGTTATTACTGGATGACCATGGAAAAGGATTGCTTTAGTTTCGTTCGGAAGTGTCATCAGTGTCAGGTGCACGGTAATTTGATTCATGCACCTCCCACGGAACTGCATCCCATGTCCGCACCTTGGCCATTTGTCGCTTGGGGCATGGACGTCATTGGACCAATTGAACCAAAGGCTTCGAATGGACACAGGTTTATACTGGTTGCCATCGATTACTTCACAAAATGGGTAGAGGCTGTCACTCTCAAGTCGGTCACCAAGAAAGCTGTAGTGGATTTTGTACACTCAAATCTTATCTGTCGCTTCGGTATTCCTGCGACTATCATTACAGATAATGTAGCAAACTTGAACAGTCACTTGATGGGAGATGTGTGCGAGCAATTCAAGATAACACACAGGAATTCCACTCATTATCGGCCAAAAGCCAATGGTGCTGTGGAAGCTGCAAATAAAAACATCAAGAAGATTTTGAGGAAAACAATACAAAGTTCCCGACAGTGGCATGAGCGGTTACCTTTTGCATTATTGGGGTACCGCACTACGGTACGCACATCGGTGGGAGCGACTCCTTATCTTTTGGTTTATGGGACCGAGGCCGTAATACCGGCAGAGGTAGAGATTCCTTCACTTCGAATCATTGTCGAAGCAGAAATCGAGGACAGCGAGTGGGTTAAGACTCGACTGGAGCAATTGACATTGATTGATGAAAAGCGGATGGCTGCAGTTTGTCACGGATAGTTATACCAACGAAGGATGGCCCGTGCTTACAACAAGAAAGTCCGACCTCAGAATTTCGAAGTAGGACAATTGGTACTGAGGCGTATTCTGCCGCATCATGAAGAAGCAAAAGGAAAGTTTGCCCCAAATTGGAAAGGCCCATACATCGTAAGGAAAATATTGCCAAGAGGAGCATTGTATTTAGGTGATATCGAAGGAAATGACCCTGACACAGCGGTGAATGCAGATGCAGTCAAGAGGTACTACGTCTAGATCATACTCCAAGTGGTCCTGACACGTTGAAAATGGTGAAGGTGTTTATTCCCCACTGCTCCCCAAACACTACCCAATTCTCTCTACCAACTTTTGAGCCGCTTACAAAAAAAAAAAAAAAGAAAAGAAAAGAAAAGAAAACAAAACATTGATTGAGGCCTGAACTACGTTTGACTTGATTCCGAAAGGATACGTAGGCAGCCTCTCCCTGAGGTTCAGTCACACCAACAACAAAATCCCATCCACCCTGAAATTGAAAACCGGGGCATGTCGGACACTTGAGAAGTTTAGTATCAGCTACCTCTCTTTACCAAGTGCAAGCCTTCAAATCAATTACCAAAGATAGTGGGAAACCAATAAGCATCACAAATGGAAACCGGCACACCCTGAATTGAGAGAAATAAAATGAGAGAGTCTCGGCGGTGAAAACCTTCGGGCACCACGAGGCGACGGGAGTAGAGAAACCAAAATGAGAGAGCTTGTTTAGTAAAAACTCGCAAAGAGTGCTATCAAGCGATGACAGGAAGAGAAATGAGAGAGGTCAGCCAGTGAAAACCCGCAAAGGGCGCTGTTGGCCGAAAAGGAATGACGCCACCCCAAGAAGGTCTCGGCAAAGTTCCACCGGTTTTGGAATCACAGATCTGTTCTGGTTCAGGAAAACGCAAGTTCATGGAAGGTCGGACGTCCAGTCCAAAGAGCATGTCATGTCGTTTAAAGCCAGCGTTATCTTCCTCAGATAAGTCTTTCTCGTCCCGAAAAGGGTATTCCTTTTCTGATTTGTTTTCCCCTGCTTTGTTTCTTTTCGAATCCCTTTTGCATTTTAACCCCGAGTTCAGGACACACCGGAAAGAGTAGGTGGCATGGTTTGTTTGCACGGAATCCCGTCTCATGAAGGAAAGCACCTCATCTCGTTGATATGATTACCCAAGCATGATGAATTATGACGTTTGATGGTGTTACGGAGTAAAGGAAAAAGAGAGAAATCTTGAAATCTTCCCCGGCAAGTCCACCTTCGGACAAATCCCCACAGAGTCTCCCCCTGTACAAATCCCAACAGAGTCTTGTACAATCTCCCACAGAATCTCCCCAATATAAAAAAAAATGGAATCTCCCCAGCACATCCCAGCGAGTCCTTTTGTAAACATTCCCCAACAAGCTTACCCCAACAAATCCTAGAAATCCCACTTTGAAATAAATCCCCAGCATGCCCATTGTACAAAAATCCACACAAAGAATCCACTTTGTAAATATTCCCCACAGAGCTTCCCTTTTGTACAAATCCCCACAAAATACCTCCAATAAAATCCCCGTTGAGAACCTCCAAGCAAAACGGGACACAAAAAAAAAAAAAAAAAGAGCCTTACGAGGCAAATCATCACAGAATCTGGAAATACAAGCCTGAGCGGTCTAAAGGGTTTCGGCATATGAATCAAATCAATGGCGGGACTTCACAACAGAAATGAAGATGCAACAAAGCAACCGGGAACGATCAAGGTCACCGAACCGACCGTCATTTTCGAACTAACAATTGTTCTTTAAGTCGAAACAGGTATTAATCCAAGACAACCGTGCAAGAAGCAGGTGTCGCCCAAAGAAGAAGGTACGCGGGTACAAGAAACATTTTGGCAATAAGGAATTCACTCAAAAGGTAAGTTCCCGCAAAACTCCCTCTTATTTTTCTATTAAAACAAGAAAACTCAGAAAGATGTTCGTATAGCATTCTAGAGCTCTATCCCCAGCCAATCAGCATTAGGGTTTTAAACCCTAAACTGAATTTTCCTTTTAGTCAGCATTAGGGTTTTAAACCCTAAACTGAACTTTTTCCTTTCAGCCAGCATTAGAGTTTTAAACTCTAAACTGAGCTTTTCCTTGCAATCAGCATTAGGGTTTTAAACCCTAAACTGGATTTTCCTTTTAGTCAGCATTAGGGTTTTAAACCCTAAACTGAACTTTTTCCTTTCAGCCAACATTAGAGTTTTAAACTCTAAACTGAGCTTTTCCATGCAATCAGCATTAGGGTTTTAAACCCTAAACTGAATTTTCCTTTTAGTCAGCATTAGGGTTTTAAACCCTAAACTGAACTTTTTCCTTTCAGCCAGCATTAGAGTTTTAAACTCTAAACTGAGCTTTTCCATGCAATCAGCATTAGGGTTTTAAACCCTAAACTGAATTTTCCTTTTAGTCAGCATTAGGGTTTTAAACCCTAAACTGAATTTTCCTTTCAGCCAGCATTAGAGTTTTAAACTCTAAACTGAGCTTTTTCATGCAATCAGCATTAGGGTTTTAAACCCTAAACTGAATTTTCCTTTTTAGTCAGCATTAGGGTTTTAAACCCTAAACTGAATTTTACTTTTAGTCAGCATTAGGGTTTTAAACCCCAAACTGAACTTTTTCCTTTCAGCCAGCATTAGAGTTTTAAACTCTAAACTGAGATTTTCCATGCAATCAGCATTAGGGTTTTAAACCCTAAACTGAATTTTCCTTTTTAGTCAGCATTAGGGTTTTAAACCCTAAACTGAACTTTTTCCTTTCAGCCAGCATTAGAGTTTTAAACTCTAAACTGAGCTTTTCCATGCAATCAGCATTAGGGTTTTAAACCCTAAACTGAATTTTCCTTTTAGTCAGCATTAGGGTTTTAAACCCTAAACTGAACTTTTTCCTTTCAGCCAGCATTAGAGTTTTAAACTCTAAACTGAGCTTTTCCATGAAATCAGCATTAGGGTTTTAAACCCTAAACTGAATTTTCCTTCTAGTCAGCATTAGGGTTTTTAAACCCTAAACTAAACCTTTTCCTTTCAGCCAGTATTAGAGTTTTAAACTCTAAACTGAGCTTTTCCATGAAATCAGCATTAGGGTTTTAAACCCTAAACTGAATTTTCCTTTTAGTCAGCATTAGGGTTTTAAACCCTAAACTAAACTTTTTCCTTTCAGCCAGCATTAGAGTTTTAAACTCTAAACAGAGCTTTTCCATGCAATCAGCATTAGGGTTTTAAACCCTAAACTGAATTTTCCTTTTAGTCAGCATTAGTGTTTTAAACCCTAAACTGAACTTTTTCCTTTCAGACAGCATTAGAGTTTTAAACTCTAAACTGAGCTTTTCCATGCAATCAGCATTAGGGTTTTAAACCCTAAACTGAATTTTCCTTTTAGTCAGCATTAGGGTTTTAAACCCTAAACTGAACTTTTTCCTTTCAGCCAGCATTAGAGTTTTAAACTCTAAACTGAGCTTTTCCATGCAATCAGCATTAGGGTTTTAAACCCTAAACTGAATTTTCCTTTTAGTCAGCATTAGGGTTTTAAACCCTAAACTGAACTTTTTCCTTTCAGCCAGCATTAGAGTTTTAAACTCTAAACTGAGCTTTTCCATGCAATCAACATTAGGGTTTTAAACCCTAAACTGAATTTTCCTTTTAGTCAGCATTAGGGTTTTAAACCCTAAACTGAACTTTTTCCTTTCAGCCAGCATTAGAGTTTTAAACTATAAATTGAGCTTTTCCATGCAATCAGCATTAGGGTTTTAAACCCTAAACTGAATTTTCCTTTTAGTCAGCATTAGGGTTTTAAACCCTAAACTGAACTTTTTCCTTTCAGCCAGCACTAGAGTTTTAAACTCTAAACTGAGCTTTTCCATGCAATCAGCATTAGGGTTTTAAACCCTAAACTGAATTTTCCTTTTAGTCAGCATTAGGGTTTTAAACCCTAAACTGAACTTTTTCCTTTCAGCCGGCATTAGAGTTTTAAACTCTAAACTGAGCTTTTCCATGAAATCAGCATTAGGGTTTTAAACCCTAAACTGAATTTTCCTTCTAGTCAGCATTAGGGTTTTTAAACCCTAAACTAAACCTTTTCCTTTCAGCCAGTATTAGAGTTTTAAACTCTAAACTGAGCTTTTCCATGAAATCAGCATTAGGGTTTTAAACCCTAAACTGAATTTTCCTTCTAGTCAGCATTAGGGTTTTTAAACCCTAAACTAAACCTTTTCCTTTCAGCCAGTATTAGAGTTTTAAACTCTAAACTGAGCTTTTCCATGAAATCAGCATTAGGGTTTTAAACCCTAAACTGAATTTTCCTTTTAGTCAGCATTAGGGTTTTAAACCCTAAACTAAACTTTTTCCTTTCAGCCAGCATTAGAGTTTTAAACTCTAAACAGAGCTTTTCCATGCAATCAGCATTAGGGTTTTAAACCCTAAACTGAATTTTCCTTTTAGTCAGCATTAGTGTTTTAAACCCTAAACTGAACTTTTTCCTTTCAGACAGCATTAGAGTTTTAAACTCTAAACTGAGCTTTTCCATGCAATCAGCATTAGGGTTTTAAACCCTAAACTGAATTTTCCTTTTAGTCAGCATTAGGGTTTTAAACCCTAAACTGAACTTTTTCCTTTCAGCCAGCATTAGAGTTTTAAACTCTAAACTGAGCTTTTCCATGCAATCAGCATTAGGGTTTTAAACCCTAAACTGAATTTTCCTTTTAGTCAGCATTAGGGTTTTAAACCCTAAACTGAACTTTTTCCTTTCAGCCAGCATTAGAGTTTTAAACTCTAAACTGAGCTTTTCCATGCAATCAACATTAGGGTTTTAAACCCTAAACTGAATTTTCCTTTTAGTCAGCATTAGGGTTTTAAACCCTAAACTGAACTTTTTCCTTTCAGCCAGCATTAGAGTTTTAAACTATAAATTGAGCTTTTCCATGCAATCAGCATTAGGGTTTTAAACCCTAAACTGAATTTTCCTTTTAGTCAGCATTAGGGTTTTAAACCCTAAACTGAACTTTTTCCTTTCAGCCAGCATTAGAGTTTTAAACTCTAAACTGAGCTTTTCCATGCAATCAGTATTAGGGTTTTAAACCCTAAACTGAATTTTCCTTTTAGTCAGCATTAGGGTTTTAAACCCTAAACTGAACTTTTTCCTTTCAGCCGGCATTAGAGTTTTAAACTCTAAACTGAGCTTTTCCATGAAATCAGCATTAGGGTTTTAAACCCTAAACTGAATTTTCCTTCTAGTCAGCATTAGGGTTTTTAAACCCTAAACTAAACCTTTTCCTTTCAGCCAGTATTAGAGTTTTAAACTCTAAACTGAGCTTTTCCATGAAATCAGCATTAGGGTTTTAAACCCTAAACTGAATTTTCCTTTTAGTCAGCATTAGGGTTTTAAACCCTAAACTAAACTTTTTCCTTTCAGCCAGCATTAGAGTTTTAAACTCTAAACAGAGCTTTTCCATGCAATCAGCATTAGGGTTTTAAACCCTAAACTGAATTTTCCTTTTAGTCAGCATTAGTGTTTTAAACCCTAAACTGAACTTTTTCCTTTCAGACAGCATTAGAGTTTTAAACTCTAAACTGAGCTTTTCCATGCAATCAGCATTAGGGTTTTAAACCCTAAACTGAATTTTCCTTTTAGTCAGCATTAGGGTTTTAAACCCTAAACTGAACTTTTTCCTTTCAGCCAGCATTAGAGTTTTAAACTCTAAACTGAGCTTTTCCATGCAATCAGCATTAGGGTTTTAAACCCTAAACTGAATTTTCCTTTTAGTCAGCATTAGGGTTTTAAACCCTAAACTGAACTTTTTCCTTTCAGCCAGCATTAGAGTTTTAAACTCTAAACTGAGCTTTTCCATGCAATCAACATTAGGGTTTTAAACCCTAAACTGAATTTTCCTTTTAGTCAGCATTAGGGTTTTAAACCCTAAACTGAACTTTTTCCTTTCAGCCAGCATTAGAGTTTTAAACTATAAATTGAGCTTTTCCATGCAATCAGCATTAGGGTTTTAAACCCTAAACTGAATTTTCCTTTTAGTCAGCATTAGGGTTTTAAACCCTAAACTGAACTTTTTCCTTTCAGCCAGCACTAGAGTTTTAAACTCTAAACTGAGCTTTTCCATGCAATCAGCATTAGGGTTTTAAACCCTAAACTGAATTTTCCTTTTAGTCAGCATTAGGGTTTTAAACCCTAAACTGAACTTTTTCCTTTCAGCCAGCATTAGAGTTTTAAACTCTAAACTGAGCTTTTCCATGCAATCAGCATTAGGGTTTTAAACCCTAAACTGAATTTTCCTTTTAGTCAGCATTAGGGTTTTAAACCCTAAACTGAACTTTTTCCTTTCAGCCAGCATTAGAGTTTTAAACTCTAAACTGAGCTTTTCCATGCAATCAGCATTAGGGTTTAAACCCTAAACTGAATTTTTCCATGCAATCAGCATTAGGGTTTTAAACCCTAAACTGAATTCTTCCTTTGTTCGGCATTAGGGTTTTCAAACCCCAAAC
The DNA here is from genome assembly GCF_000715075.1 of Nicotiana tabacum. Lineage (NCBI taxonomy): Eukaryota > Viridiplantae > Streptophyta > Magnoliopsida > Solanales > Solanaceae > Nicotiana > Nicotiana tabacum. Next base: position 77,918,462 of record NC_134089.1, on the reverse strand, counting down.
CGAACCTCTCCCCAGCTAGCCGGTGTTAGGGCTCCAGCCCTGAACTGAACATGTATATCCTCTTTCATCAATTTTATGAACTTCCTGGTGAATAATTAACGAAATTTTCCTAGTGAAACTGGGGCAGAAATCTCGTTCGTTTGTTTGTTTTCTCCCGCAGGTCTGACCTCGAGCCACGTGGATCGAAATGACCCACGAGATAAATCCCAGTTCGGAATCAAAGAAGAAAAAAGACAAAAAAAAAGATATCCCGAGATATCAGAGTAAAGGGAAAGCAAATCGACTCCAACATTTGACTAAGGTCCTGAACTCTGCCAGTCACATTTTATTCGGTATCCCGGAGATTAAACAAGTCGCCGCAACTCGCAAGCATCAAGATTCAGATCAGAGTCTACAAGCAGAATCAGCTAAGACCCAAGATCAAGTCGTAAAAGAATCATAGATAGGAATCTTGTAACTAGCAGTTGACATACACATAAGTAGTTAGCTCAGTTTTCCAATTTCCATTTGGTTGTAATAAAGCGGTCAGTAACGTAGTAGTGGCAACAGCAGCAGCAGTAGCAACAAGCATTGCAATCCCATGGTAGTCCCAGCTACCAAAACCTCCCGAACTACATTGACCTGATTCCTGTTTAGCCCAGGATATGTAGGAAATCTTTGAAGCAAGATTCGGTCAGATCTTTCAAAAATGCTTCGTACGGAGTGGTCCATAGGCAAAAATCGCTCATACACGCTCACTTTATCTTTGCACGAAAACTCTTCGTGTTTCCGAACAAAGAGGGGCAACTGTGAGCACGTGATTTTTGTTTTACGCGACAATCACTCCAAAAGAAACAAAATGATAGCAATTGGTTTTTACTGTACATTTGCTGGATTTTTACGTGGCATTTTTTGTTAGTTATTTGTTGATTTTGCCCATGGTTGTTTTATTCAAAAAATAAATATAAAAAAAATATATATGTGTATATGTCGTGTGAACCGCAATCTGTTTATTAAAAGAAAAATAAAATATGTGCGTCCTTCATTGTATTTTGTCATTAAGTGTTTAGTATAATTAAATGTTAATTGTGTGATAATTGTTGTCCAATGTTTACATGGTATTATTTAGCAAATTATTTTAAGGAATTAAAAAGAAAAAAAAGAAAAGAAGGAGTTTCGGACTTGGGCCAGTCCGGTTTTTAAAACAAAACAAGCCCAAACAAACTCAGCCCAAACCCCATGTAAACCCGGTCCAGACCAGCTGGCCTCAGGGGGCCTTCCAAACGACACCGTTTTACTGCAGCCTGATCTGGGCCGTTGATCTCAAATTGATCAACGGCCAAGATCACATTCCCCGTAACCCACCAACAAACCCGACCCGTCTCACCCGGACCGACCCCAAACCTTTATCCTTGAAACGACGTCGTCCCTGGTTAGCCAAAGGATCCTGGCCCTTCATCTCATCTCATCCAACGGCCAGGATCCATTTGCTCACTAACTATATAAACTCCTAACACTACCCTGCCCCCCCTATCCAAACCCCAGCCTTCGTCGTCCTTACCGCAACCCCCAAACCCTAGAGCCGCCCTAGTATCCCCCACCATGAAAACCGGCGGCATGAACGCCGGTGACCTTCCCCTTAACACCATAGAACCCCCTTGACGTCCTGAACCCAAATCTACCAACCACATACCTCGAATCCAATCCCGCCTTCTCGAATCTTCATTTGAAGATTCGAGTCGGAACCTAATCTACACCGATCTGCCTTGAAATCATACCAGACACTCCTCAGGCCCCCCCTCGTGACCAAACCATACTTGGTTTGGTCCGAATCTAACCAGGGAAACACGAATCCCAAATCTAAGTTTTTGAGCTCTAGTTTTCCCTGTGCATGTTCCGTGCTTTGTTCAAACCGAAGAAATTAAGGCCCAATGGACCTTAATCGAGGTGTTTCTCATCCGAGAAACACTTCGTTTAAAAGTCCATTCAACCTTAAAGAAGGTCCGTCCAAACGCCAGTGGATTTTTCTGATTTGTTTTAAGGTGAGTTAATTTTCTTTTCTTTATTTCAGTTCGTATGTCTGTGTGTTGTTAAAGGCCTGTCCGCATGGCCAAACTTTTGTTTTGTGTTTTTGAACTGCTATTGTCCACCTTGGCCGGACCTCTGTATTCAGTCAATTTCTTTCTTCATAATGCGTGTGTATAAATGTATATTCAATTGAATCCGTAACTGGTCATCCATTTAGTTCTTAGGACCTTTCTGTTTGACATTGCAAAATGAACCCCTTATGTGATACTGTTAAATGTCTGATTTTTGGCTACGATTGTATGTGTTAATGCTGATATAGTCGAGTCGACATGTGTCGTCAATTGGTTTCAACTGTCCAAACAATAACAAATCGAGTTGCTTCTGTTGAACATTTGCCTGAATCAATTAAGAACCAAGTCCTGTTAATTATAGTCGTTAATATGATTTCAGAAAACCTAAGGCTTGGTCTGTAACTAAAATCTGAATTGATGGCATGTGCACTTGTGCACAGCATGTGCATTGTGCACAGCCTGGTCCCTGTACAAAGGGCTTTTGATTTAGAAATGGTTTGACAGCATATGCTGTCAGATATATTCTACTGCCCATGCTTGCTTTTAGTTAATAAAATAGGAAAGGGAAGCCTGTCAGGGAATATTGATGGGGTTAATACTTAATTAACTAAGTGGAACTGAAAAGGGACAGCACATAGGAGGGGTATTTGATTAATCCAACAGGCTGATAAAGGGCTGAGGTTTAGGCTTATAAAATACAGACAGAATTAGAGACAAGGGGGAGATAGAAATACATACACACACACACAAAAGGATAGACATTGAACCTTAAGAGCTGAATAGGAAAAACACAAACAGAGATAGAGAGAGGTTAAGGGATATAAGCTATACAACCAACAATCAGAAACCTTCTTCCTCCTTTTGTTATTGGGTTTTCAGTTGTTTCAATTTGTTCAAGCCAATTCTGATCCTTTGAAATCTCAGTTGTGTCTATTAGTTGAGTGCTTTCATTGGTCTACTACTATCTGGAGTTCTGATCCTACTCCACTGGGTGTTGCTGTTATTTGGCTATCGCTTTCTATTGGCTATATTTGCATCTCTGCACTCGAGCTGGGTTCTTGCTGTATTGCTTTGTCTGCTGCTATTTCTGCCCTGCTGCTACTGATAGTGTTGTGATTGCTGCTTCATTTTGTTGTCATTATATTCTGCTGACTCCCACTTTCCTTCAATTGTCAAATATTTCCAGGTACACAACCTCTGAAACTTTGTATTGTTGAAAGTTTGAAGTTGAAATAAAGAAAGGAACAGTTGTTCATGTTATAACATTGGTGTTAAAAATAGGTTGAATGTTAGTGGGATTGTATTTTACTGCAAACTGCAAACACTTTGTATAAAACTAGCATACATTCTGCTGAGATGGACTGTTAGATAGCGCTGTTCAATAGCAATAACAATATGATAGACAGCATGTTTGATTTGGGATACGTTCAGTTCAGTATAATACTGTTTGGTTTAGTTACAACTGTATAACATACAGTCAGGGCAAACACTTGTATGTATTTCTGCCTAGACCACTGAATCGACAAATCTGTGGTATTAGGTCTAGGATAGATGTATCCCAAACAAACTCTCATGCAGTCATATTAAAAGTCTGGCTATCGATGCCAGTTTCGCTTGTCAGTTTATTTGTTCCAATGCCGGTTTGATATCAGGTTTCGGTACAGATTCTTCGTTTCGAAATGATGTAATGATTGTTGAGGAAAACTAATAATCATTTTTGAGTTCAATTAGTAGTAATTTTTCCTAATAAAACAGCCGATTTCTTTATCAATCTCAAATAGGTTAGAGTGTTAAGAATAGAACTTGGAGGTCGTTAAAACATAACTCAATATATGTTGTTAGTTTGTTTGCAATCTCACTTAGCGAATTAATAAACATATTCACTTGTTGAAGACGAAGAATGCCGTAGCTTTCACCTCATGAACAATCAATCAGGTAATCAAACAAGTTTAGGTTCGGCAAACATAATAAGGATTCAGTCCGTATTTGTCTAAACCAGCAAAATTCGGCATCATCCTTCCCTTTAAAGATAAATGTAGTAAAAATGTAGTCCTTGTAGGGTACCCTTCTAAAATAATGAGACGAGCCTCGCCGAATCAAAAGGCAAATTGCGGGGCCCTCAATAATTGGTCATAATAAATACTTAGAATTTGGGACGGGCTGTTTAGTGAATTCCACTCCCCTCCCCGAAGACAATAACGCGTTAGATTCTTTAGGCGCGACTTAATCAAATTACATTCCTAAATTCGGGTGCGCATTTATGTGACCCAATTTCAAATCTCAATGGAGTCGAAATGTGTTAACAATTACGGGTGCATTGATTGTGACGTGGTTCGAGATACATTTTCACGACGTTGCAATTCTATAAAAATAAATGATAATAATAAAAGCGGTTAAAACTTAATAAAAGCACATAAGTCACAACATGTATTTAAATCAGATATTTAGCCGTTATAACAATTTAAGCGACCGTGCTAGAACCACGGGATTCGAGGGTGCTTAACACCTTCCCTCGGGTCAACAGAATTCCTTACTTAGAATTTCTGGTTCGCAGACTTCATTTGGAAAAGTCGAAAATTTCCTCGATTTGGGATTCAAGATAAACCGGTGACTTGGGACACCAAAAGCCAAACCTTTCCCAAGTGGCGACTCTGAATTAAATAAATAATCCCATTTCGAATATTGTCACTTAAATTGGAAAAACTCCACCCGCGCATCTAACCCTTCGGGGCCGGGCGCGCAAAAAGGAGGTATGACAGCTCTGGCGACTCTGCTGGGGAATTGTAGACCCAGAACCACTGGTTCAGGGTTCAAGAATTCGAGCTTAGAATAATTGTTATATTTGGCTTTATTATCTGATTTTTATTACATGTTTTTTGCGTAACATGCTAAATGTTGTCTTTTACCGCTTTGATATTATCTGAACTGTATATAAACTGTGCCGAAACCTTTCTCTTCTTATTTCCGGGGAGAAGCTCGCTGGTCGGGACTCCCTATTCTGTTAATGTCAATACCTAAAATAAGAAAGAGGACGGACAAGTTACAAAGCCGGACGATCTCGCGGGTCCCCGGTACGTAGCCCCCTCCTCGACTCGAGTTGTCCGCTCGGGTGCACAGTCTAGAACAAATACCCAGGTTACGAACCTAGAATAACTTGACTTCATGTCGGATCCCTAATAGGAACGCTTATCTGCATCATGTTGCATTTGACTTAGGGGACTCAACACAGGGGTTGGGTCCGTCTAGGACAGGCAGCCTGAAACGAAAAAGACCCCCTGGTGCATCCTATTTGTGTTGTGCATTTATTTGCTTCGGTTCCGCATGTCGACCGGTTCCTAAAAAGGGGAAAATAGCAGCGTAGGGGAGATAATTACTTATTTTTGGAGAATAAAACCAATGTCCAAGTAGTGTCAAAACCTCGCCGGAATTTTTTCTAAAAAAAACTGTCTTTTATTGAGAGTTATTAAAAAAAATAAAAATAAAAAAAAATAAAAAACCAAAAAAAAAAAAGAAAAAGTGTTTATTTTAAAAGTAAAAAAAAATCGAAAATCCATAATTCAAAAAAGTGTGTTGTTTCTTTTGTAGTACCCCTTTTATAAATTCAGACTAATGATCCAAATATTGCATAAAAAAAATAAAAATAAAAATATTCTTTCTTGAGCCTTTATCTTTTTTCAAAATAATAATACTTATTCTTGATTTCTAGGTTTTCTCTATTCATGATATGCCCGAACTACGCCGGTTTGATTCTCACCGGATGTGAGATACGTAGGCAACCCTCGTCGGGTTCAACCCCCATTTTGCTAAAATAGCCAAAATCAAAAAAAAAAATATGTTTCAAATTTTTAAAGAGTCATAAATAAGTCAGGTGATGCTGTTTTGACATGAATAGCCGAATGTTCCCGAAAGGGACGCCGGAAGGCTGACTTTGCATAAATAGCCACTTTTGGGTTTTGCTTAGCATTTTTAGACCCACACAGCCTTAAAATCTTCGTCCTGAAGTGCTTAAAGGCCGTGTTCAAAGCTTGGTCCCCTCTGTAAAATATTTTGAGTCAGTCATTTTTGTTAAAATCACCTTAATAAATGTGCAGGATGAGCACGATGCAAAATGAACATTTTTCAATAATGACCAAAATCCCTATCAAGTTACGGCTATGGTGGAATGATCTAGGTGTTGAAGGGCAAAATGAGGTTAAGAAAAATCTGAAAGGTCTTGTGGGTCTGTTGGAAATCCAGTCTCGGGGAGATATCATAAGAGCTTTGGTTACCTATTGGGACCCGGCGCACAATGTTTTCCATTTCTCTGATTTTGAGCTCACCCCAACTTTGGAAGAAATGGCCGGATACATCGGGAATACTGAACTTCCGTTGAGGGAAAAATACTTGGTCGCCCCAAGAGTCGTCACGGTACATCGGTTCTTGGATTCATTGAAAATACCTAGAACAGTCCACAACCCGGATCTAGCAGCCGGATTCTGTACTCCATGCTTCATATATGATAGATACGGTCACGAGGGGGGATTCAATAATCCAATCAACAAACTGTGCAGCAAAGGAGTTCGTCAGAAGTGGGACGAGCACAGACGGGTGGCGTTCATGATAACGTTTCTGGGTCTTCTGGTATTTCCCAGGAAAGATGGAAACATTGATTTGAAGATATCTGGGGTCGTCAGCACTTTACTCACGCAAAGTGACAGTACTCTCGCGCCTATGGTGGTATCCGACATCTTTCGAGCTCTCACAGCTTGTAAAGCTGGGGGAAATTTCTTCGAAGGTTGTAACTTGCTCCTGCAGATATGGATGACCGAGCACCTTTGCCATCATTCCGAGATTTTGAGCCATGGTTCCCCGGAAAAGACCCGCATAGAAGAATCTTACGCGAGAGCCAAAGAGATCAGTTTGCCCGAAGGAGTCCTGGCTTGGACCTCGTTCTTTCAAGCTCTTACTGCCAGCCAAATACAATGGAAGTTGGGATGGTTGCCCGTTGATGAGGTCTTATATATGTCAGCGGCTAAAACTCATTTCTTGCTGATGGGGCTTAAGAGCATTCAACCTTACGCACCCTGCCGAGTTTTAAGACAGTTCGGAAGATGCCAGACAGTACCTCATGAGGAAGATCTAAGCACTCAAGCAATTGAGATAAGTCCTAACGGACAGTTCCCAGAAGCAAAGATTCGCCAAATCTGGAATGAGGGTCAATATTTGAAATCAGATACTTGCGTGCGGGATCAAGCCAAAGGAGAAACGGCGCCAGGTTACCTTGCATGGTATAGAAGGGAACTCGAGCATGAAAGGCCAGCTAAGAGACCCCACATCCGGAATTTTACCAAATCATCACAAAAGCAGTGGGATTGGTTAGCAAAAGAAAGAGGCTATTGCACCGAAATCAGCAGGTTAAAGCAACAAGTGGAAAACTTGAAATATGAACACAACGTGCAAGTTGCTACCGATCTGGGAGAGCGGAACAGGTTGATTCAAGAAAATGAAATGCTCAGAGCCCAGATCAAACAGATAAGGTTGGATGCAGATAGACAACCAAGGCGTCGATCGGACGAGCAGCTGATAAAAGGGCTAAAAGGTGAAATCAGGGAATGGCGAGATGGTTTGGAGAAATCTGAAAACATCATAGCAGAGCTCAAAGCACAGTGGGATACAAGAACGGATAAGCATCGCAGGTACCTGAATCGATTGGAAAGCGACCATGAGAAGACTGTTGCTAAGATAAAGAGAGAGATGGCTGCACTTGAGATCAAAGCAGCTAATCAGGCCAAGGATTTCCAAATTGAGAGCAGATACTGGTATGACTCAATAGCCCAGATGAAGTTGGAAGTACGACGACTGAAGCATCAGCATGTACAAGATGCTCAAAGGTGTTCAAGACGAGCAGTGATCAGATAAGGCACCTACTCATAGAGAAGAAGCAAACCAGAGATAGGATCAAGGCCATTGCCCATGCCATCACCAGACGATGTCTACGATGTGAGAACATGTCCAGCACTACCGTCCTCTCGGCAGTAATGGGTTATGTCAAGCAGACTATGTACGAGCTGGAACAACTTGAGAGGGATCTCGCGCCTAGGACCGCAGCGAGGCCGAACGATGCCCCGCGAAAACCAATTTTTAAAACCATAATGCATTCATAGGTCAAATCTGTATTTTCAGCATCTTCTGCTCGTTTTTTTTTATCAAGGTGATTTTCAGTCTATTTTGAGTCTAGGTTCATTTTCCAAGTTTGCTTTTCCTTTTGCAGAATGTAGCTTGTAATAGAACATTTCAACAATGAAGAGGTTGTTTCTTTCACGTCCATTTGTGTTTTTCGAACTACGTAATGATCTGATTCACGTAGGCATCGTGATACGTAGGAAATCCTCATCGGATCCGGTCGCATTACTTTTACTACAAAAATAAAAAAAATATATATATAATAAATAAAATAAAAGGGAAAACAAAAGAGAAAAGAAAAAAAAGGGAAAACTAATAAGAGAAAAAATGCCGGAATGACGCATGCTCTTGTAGCAAACATATAGTAATCCACTTAACTGTATAGGTGCATCATGCCCAACGTGAGATTAACTATCTATTATTTGCTGCAGAATTAACCGTGCGTTTGTCATTGAGCATTTTTTCCAGGGTTTTTGAAAAGACGGTTGGTTTGGTGAAAGTCTGGCCTCGCACTCATACTTCACGAGGTCAAGGAGAGGTGTTCAACTACCTATTGTTAGGACCAGAAGCAGTACTCACACTTACTTCACCAGGTCAAAAGGAAGTGTGGAAATGTCTTCGGAAATTCCATTGCAAACAGTCCCCGTCTCTGAGGAGAGCTCAATCTCAGCCGTCCTCACGCCTGAATCCGCAACTGCGGAAGAAAATAGAATCCTACGGCTCCGCATGTTGGAAATGCTGGATGACTGGAACAATGGGAAAGAGCCGCCAAGTGTCGTCCCCGGATTCCCTGAATTATTTTCCAGGTCAGGTGGGACTTCTAATGTCCCCATAAATTACCCCGCTACCCCATTCGGGTACCCAGCCACCTCCGCCTTCTCCGCAGGATCACCTTCTGAGCCTCATCCCCGAATGTCGGCCACTGATGCAAGCATGAACATCTTTACTGCATCGTCTTGCCCAGCTACGGCACAGCCTGCCACATACAAGCCAAGCTTTGACTCATCCTCTTTTACATTCCAAGCACCATCGTTCTCAATGGAACCAACCAGGTTCGCTACCAACAATAATCCTCTACCGCCTCAGTGCGAACTCGCACCGGGATAGGATCAGAACCCCAGGATTGTGGAACAAAATGAGATTGCTAAGAGAATGAGAAGCCTTGAACAAAGTTTGAAGAATATGCAAGGGTTGAGCGGACAAAAGAGCGTCTCTTACGCCGACCTGTGCATGTTCCCTCACGTGCACCTGCCAACGGGTTTCAAGACCCCCAAATTCGAGAAATACGATGGGCACGGTGACCCCATTGCACATCTTAAGAAATACTGCAACCAATTGTGGGGAGCCGGCGGAAAAGAAGAACTGCTCATGGCATATTTTGGGGAAAGCTTAGTAGGGATAGCTTCAGAATGGTATATGGATCAGGAAATGTCCCGATGGCATATATGGGATGATCTCGCCAGAGATTTTGTAAAGCAATTCCAGTATAACATCGACATTGCGCCAGACCGAAACTCTCTGTCGAATTTGAAGAAGAAGCCTTCGGAAAGCTTTAGAGAGTACGCTATTAAGTGGCGTGAACAGGCGTCGAGGGTGAAGCCCCCCATGGATGAAGTGGAAATGGTCACTACCTTTCTCCAGGCTCAAGAATCTGACTATTTCCAAAACATGATGTCGGCCATGGGTAAGCCATTCGTAGAAGCGATCAAGATAGGAGAGATGGTAGAGAATGGGTTGAAAACGGGAAGGATTTTGAGTCAAGCAGCCATAAGGGCAACCTCTCAGGCCGTCCAAAGCGGATCGGGAGGAACGACAAGGGGGAAGAAGAAGGAAGAAACGGCTATGGCAGCCTCTGAAGCAAGGGAGTATCGTCATCCCAGGCCCCATTTTCCGGAAAGGGCCCCACAACACTACTACCCCCACTCAAATGTGGCATATGCTCATCAACCTTATATGGTCATGAATGCCCAACCTTATAACCATCCACCACAACAAGCCAACCGAGGCCTAGCTCCACCTCCCAGAAATCAACCTCCTTACCGCAACCACTATAACCCACAACCCCCGCAGAATAACTACCGCCCCCAGGAGCCACCTTGACGGCGGACTTTCACGCCCATCGGTGAACAATACTCTACATTGTTCCCTAAGCTAGTCCAGTTGGGTTTCTTGCAACCAATTCCCCAAACGAGGCAAAACCCGACATCTCCTTCTTACAAAGCCGGAGTCAGATGCGCCTATCATTCAGGGGCCGAGGGACATGATACAAACGACTGCTGGTCATTGAAAAGAGTGGTCGAAAATTTGATAGAGCAGGGGAAAATAGTGTTAAGGGACGAAGAGATCCCGAATGTGACTAACAATCCATTGCCCGCTCACAATAATGGGCCGCTGATCGGCATGATTTGTGAAGACAAAGAGTTCGATCCTGCCTTGAAAGCCATAATTGCCATTGTCGACACGGGGAGGAGGCCTGAAATAGACCAGAAATCAGAAAGGGGGGAGGAGGTCAAGGCTGCGGAAAGCAAGCCTGAAAAGAAGGTGGAGAAGAAAGTGGTACCGGCAAAGGGTGGAGTTCTTTACATACCGCGAGGTCAAGCCAAGAAGACGCAGAACTTCGGGATCAAAAAGACAAAACCTATGTATGTGCCAAAAGGGGCCTATGTGGTCCGGGGGACGATTCAACCACCTCGGCTGAATGAGCCAGTGGTTATCGGACGCGTGCCACAAAAGCCAATGACCAACCCGTCCACAGTGCCGTGGAATTATCAAAAGACTTTGGTAACATACAAAGGTAAGGAGGTCATGGAAGAACTTCCAGAAAATACTTTCGTTGGAGGGTACTCAAATACCCAAGAACTGAACAACGCCACACAAAGGCGCTTCCCTCCAAAGGAGCCCGTGAGTGTTGAAGAAGCGGAAGTGTTCTTCCAACAAATGAAGATGCCGGATTACGAAGTGATAGATCAGTTGCGCAAGCACCCTGAGCAGGTGTCCATGCTATCATTATTGACAAGGTCGGCCGAGCATCAAAAGATCTTACTGAAGACCCTGAATGAGGCATATGTGCCGGTTGAAACCTCGGTGGAGCAATTAGAGCGGATGACAGAAAGATTCTTCGCTGTCAACCAAATCTCCTTCAGCAAGAACGATCTACCCCCGGAAGGAGAAGCACACAACAAGGCATTACATTTAAAAGTCAAATGTGAGGACTACTATGTCAAGCGGGTAATGCTGGATGGGGGATCAGGTGTTGACATTTGCCCGCTCTCCACGCTGCAAAGAATGGAAATTGAGACCGGAAGAATCCGACCCAACAACATCTGTGTAAGAGCTTTCGATGGTATCAAGAGAGACACCATGGGAGAAATAGACCTGCTGCTGGTCATAGGACCAGTTGAATTTCGAGTCACTTTCCAAGTGATCGACATGGACACATCTTACAATTTCCTCCTTGGCAGGCCTTGGATCCATGCGGAAGGAGCCGCGCCTTCTACTCTTCACCAGATGGTGAAGTTCGAGTATGAAGACCAAGAGATCGTGGTCCATGGAGAAGACGAACACGCCATTTATCGGGACCCATCTATCCCGTATCTTGAACCAAGAGAAGGGAGCGAGCATACGGTCTATCAATCTTTCGAGGTGGTATTGGCAGAGCAGCACGAAGAGGGAGTACCTTGCCCCCAGCCTTTCTTGTCTAACGCTTCGGTTATGGTAGCCAAAGAGATGATCCGACACAGATTTAGGCCAGGGAAGGGGCTTGGATGAACCCTTCAGGGAATGACGGAACCCATTACTTTACCAGTCATCAAGAAACCTTTTGGACTAGGTTTCAAACCTACTCCAGCAGACGAATAATGGGCAAAGAAAAGGAGAAATGAGGGCTGGAAGTTGCCTCAACCACTGCCGGATATACATGCGACTTTTGTCAGGCCAAGGTACACTGAAGAAGAAGAAGATGAGTTCTTCACAGTTGAGGAAATCGAGGAAATATGTGGGGCAATGAGGGAAATGCTCTACGAGGTCCACATGGTTCTACCAGGCGAAGGCACGAGCACTGCTGAGATGATGTACATGGGGCCAAACGCCAAGCTCCAAAACTGGGAGATCACGCCATTCCCAACTAGACGGAAGTCCGGGTAGACCTGTCCTGCCACCTTTCCTGTATCACAAGTTATCTCCGGGACATAACTTGAACGTTTTCTTCTTTTCAATTGTTGTTCCGAATTCCTAGTTGTAAACGTTGTTGTCTTCCAATTTTCCAAAGAAAATAAAAAAAAATCATCATTGCTTTCCTATTCTTTCTTTTGTTCTGATTTTATTACTTTTCCTCTTATCTTCCTTTTCAGTCCTAATAATGCGGCTTTAAATATGACATGCTTGCGGACTTCACGCCCAGATCACAATGAGCTATTTAACTGCGAATTAATGAACCCAGAACCAGAATATGATGCGGAAGAGGCTTTTAAGGAGATAAACCGAGAGTTGGAATATTTCGAGAATAAACCTAAGCCAAATCTGAATGACACTGAACCGGTAAATTTAGGAACCCCGGAAGAAATCCGGGAGACCAAGATAAGCATTCACACGGACAAGAAAACGAGAGAGGCGATAATTCAACTTCTTTTCGAATTCAAAGACGTGTTTGCTTGGTCATATGATGACATGCCGGGACTAGGTGTCGATCTAGTGGTTCACAAATTGCCGATTCATCCTGATTGTCCTCCGGTTCAACAAAAGCAACGAAAGTTCAAAACCGAGGTCAGTGACAAAATTAAAGAGGAGATCACCAAGCAACTGAAAACAGGAGTGATCCGGGTAGTCCAATATACAACATGGTTGGCGAATGTGGTTCCAGTACCGAAAAAGGACGGGAAAACTCGGGTATGTGTAGATTACCGAGATCTGAACAGAGCAAGTCCCAAAGATAATTTCCCGCTGCCCAACATCCACATCCTCGTTGATAATTGCGCCAAACACGAGATACAATCCTTCGTAGATTGTTACGCTGGATATCATCAGGTGCTGATGGATGAAGAGGACGCCGAGAAAACCGCTTTCACCACGCCTTGGGGCACCTACTGTTATCGGGTCATGCCATTTGGTCTAAAGAATGCTGGGGCTACTTACATGAGGGCCATGACCGCCATTTTCCATGACATGATGCATCAGGAAATAGAGGTGTACGTGGACGATGTAATAGTCAAGTCCAGGACACAGGATAATCACATCCAAGACTTGAGGAAATTCTTCGAGAGGCTAAGGAAGTATGACTTGAAGCTAAATCCAGCCAAATGCGCTTTCGGAGTTCCGTCAGGTAAACTTTTGGGTTTCATCGTAAGCAGGAGAGGTATCGAGCTAGATCCGACTAAGATAAAATCTATCAAAGATCTCCCTCCCCCAAGAACGAAGAAAGACGTGATGAGTCTTTTGGGCAGGCTGAACTACATCAGTCGGTTTATTGCCCAGCTGACAAGCACGTGTGAGCCCATATTCAAGTTGTTAAGAAAAGATGCGGCGATTAAGTGGACAACGGAGTGTCAAGAAGCCTTTGATAAAGTCAAAGAGTACCTTTCGAATCCCCCAGTCTTGGTCCCTCCCGAACCAGGGAGGCCACTTTTCTTGTATCTGACAGTCTTGGAGAACTCTTTTGGTTGCGTCCTCGGGCAACACGATGTGACCGGGAAAAGGGAGCAGGCGATCTACTACCTGAGCAAGAAATTCACCAGCTACGAGGCCAAATACACTCTGTTGGAGAAGACATGCTGCGCTCTCACATGGGTTGCTCAAAAGCTGAGGCATTATCTCCAAGCCCACACTACATTCCTCATAAGCAGGTTGGATCCCTTGAAATATATATTTCAGAAACCAATGCCTACTGGGAGACTGGCTAAATGGCAAATCTTGCTTACGGAATTCGACATAGTTTATGTCACTAGCACGGCAATGAAAGCCCAGGCGGTAGCAGATCATTTGGCCGAAAACCCGGTCGATGAGGAATACCAGCCATTGGATACCTACTTTCCAGATGAAGAGGTAAACACCGTAGAAGTGATCTCAGAGGAATCTCATGTTTGGAAGATGTTCTTTGACGGAGCCGTGAACGCCAAGGGTATAGGGATTGGGGCAATTTTGATCTCACCTGCCGGTCAGCATTATCCCGCCACAGCTAGACTTCGTTTCTTCTGCACAAATAATACAGCTGAATATGAAGCCTGCATTATGGGCATACATATGGCAATCGATCAGGATGTCAAAGACTTACTGATTATGGGAGATTCTGACCTGATCATCCGGCAAGTTCAAGGCGAATGGGAAACTCGGGATGTCAAACTTATCCCATACCGACAACATGTGGAGGACCTCAGCAAGCGCTTTACCTCAATAGAATTCAGGTATATTCCGAGGTGTCGCAATGAACTGGCAGATGCACTTGCTACTCTGGCTTCTATGCTACCCTACCCGGGCGACGCCCACGTTGATCCTTTGGAAATCCAAATCAAGGAAAGACACGGTTACTGCAGTGTAATCGAGGCGGGATCAAATACGCAGCCTTGGTACCATGACATCAAGAAATTCCTGAAGACACAAGAATACCCCGAGCATGCAACTGGAGATCAAAAGAGGACCATTAGGCGACATGCAAGTGGTTTCTTTTTGAGCAGTGAATTGTTATATAAGAGGACTCCGGACCTCAATCTCTTAAGATGTGTCGATATCGAGGAAGCGAGAAAGATCATGCACGAAGTACACGCAAGTGTGTGTGGACCTCACATGAACGGGTATGTCTTGACAAAGAAAATCCTTCGAGCAGGTTATTACTGGATGACCATGGAAAAGGATTGCTTTAGTTTCGTTCGGAAGTGTCATCAGTGTCAGGTGCACGGTAATTTGATTCATGTACCTCCCACGGAACTGCATCCCATGTCCGCACCTTGGCCATTTGTCGCTTGGGGCATGGACGTCATTGGACCAATTGAACCAAAGGCTTCGAATGGACACAGGTTTATACTGGTTGCCATCGATTACTTCACAAAATGGGTAGAGGCTGTCACTCTCAAGTCGGTCACCAAGAAAGCTGTAGTGGATTTTGTACACTCAAATCTTATCTGTCGCTTCGGTATTCCTGCGACTATCATTACAGATAATGCAGCAAACTTGAACAGTCACTTGATAGGAGATGTGTGCGAGCAATTCAAGATAACACACAGGAATTCCACTCCTTATCGGCCAAAAGCCAATGGTGCTGTGGAAGCTGCAAATAAAAACATCAAGAAGATTTTGAGGAAAACAATACAAAGTTCCCGACAGTGGCATGAGCGGTTACCTTTTGCATTATTGGGGTACCGCACTACGGTACGCACATCGGTGGGAGCGACTCCTTATCTTTTGGTTTATGGGACCGAGGCCGTAATACCGGCAGAGGTAGAGATTCCTTCACTTCGAATCATTGTCGAAGCAGAAATCGAGGACAGCGAGTGGGTTAAGACTCAACTGGAGCAATTGACGTTGATTGATGAAAAGCGGATGGCTGCAGTTTGTCACGGATAGTTATACCAACGAAGGATGGCCCGTGCTTACAACAAGAAAGTCCGACCTCGGAATTTCGAAGTAGGACAATTGGTACTGAGGCGTATTCTGCCGCATCATGAAGAAGCAAAAGGAAAGTTTGCCCCAAATTGGAAAGGCCCATACATCGTAAGGAAAATATTGCCAAGAGGAGCATTGTATTTAGGTGATATCGAAGGAAATGACCCTGACACAGCGGTGAATGCAGATGCAGTCAAGAGGTACTACGTCTAGATCATACTCCAAGTGGTCCTGACACGTTGAAAATGGCGAAGGTGTTTATTCCCCACTGCTCCCCAAACACTACCCAATTCTCTCTACCAACTTTTGAGCCGCTTACAAACAAAAAAAAAACAAAAAAAAAACAAAACAAAACATTGATTGAGGCCTGAACTACGTTTGACTTGATTCCGAAAGGATACGTAGGCAGCCTCTCCCTGAGGTTCAGTCACACCAACAACAAAATCCCATCCACCCTGAAATTGAAAACCGGGGCATGTCGGACACTTGAGAAGTTTAGTATCAGCTACCTCTCTTTACCAAGTGCAAGCCTTCAAATCAATTACCAAAGATAGTGGGAAACCAATAAGCATCACAAATGGAAACCGGCACACCCTGAATTGAGAGAAATAAAATGAGAGAGTCTCGGCGGTGAAAACCTTCGGGCACCACGAGGCGACGGGAGTAGAGAAACCAAAATGAGAGAGCTTGTTTAGTAAAAACTCACAAAGAGTGCTATCAAGTGATGACAGGAAGAGAAATGAGAGAGGTCAGCCAGTGAAAACCCGCAAAGGGCGCTGTTGGCCGAAAAGGAATGACGCCACCCCAAGAAGGTCTCGGCAAAGTTCCACCGGTTTTGGAATCACAGATCTGTTCTGGTTCAGGAAAACGCAAGTTCATGGAAGGTCGGACGTCCAGTCCAAAGAGCATGTCATGTCGTTTAAAGCCAGCGTTATCTTCCTCAGATAAGTCTTTCTCGTCCCGAAAAGGGTATTCCTTTTCTGATTTGTTTTCCCCTGCTTTGTTTCTTTTCGAATCCCTTTTGCATTTTAACCCCGAGTTCAGGACACACCGGAAAGAGTAGGTGGCATGGTTTGTTTGCACGGAATCCCGTCTCATGAAGGAAAGCACCTCATCTCATTGATATGATTACCCAAGCATGATGAATTATGACGTTTGATGGTGTTCCGGAGTAAAGGAAAAAGAGAGAAATCTTGAAATCTTCCCCAGCAAGTCCACCTTCGGACAAATCCCCACAGAGTCTCCCCCTGTACAAATCCCAACAGAGTCTTGTACAATCTCCCACAAAATCTCCTCAATATAAAAAAAAAAATATGGAATCTCCCCAGCACATCCCAGCGAGTACTTTTGTAAACATTCCCCAACAAGCTTACCCCAACAAATCCTAGAAATCCCACTTTGAAATAAATACCCAGCATGCCCATTGTACAAAAATCCACACAAAGAATCCACTTTGTAAATATTCCCCACAGAGCTTCCCTTTTGTACAAATCCCCACAAAATACCTCCAATAAAATCCCCGTTGAGAACCTCCAAGCAAAACGGGACACAAAAAAAAAGAAAAAAAAGAGCCTTACGAGGCAAATCATCACAGAATCTGGAAATACAAGCCTGAGCGGTCTAAAGGGTTTCGGCATATGAATCAAATCAATGGCGGGACTTCACAACAGAAATGAAGACGCAACAAAGCAACCGGGAACGATCAAGGTCACCGAACCGACCGTCATTTTCGAACTAACAATTGTTCTTTAAGTCGAAACAGGTATTAATCCAAGACAACCGTGCAAGAAGCAGGTGTCGCCCAAAGAAGAAGGTACGCGGGTACAAGAAACATTTTGGCAATAAGGAATTCACTCAAAAGGTAAGTTCCCGCAAAACTCCCTCTTATTTTTCTATTAAAACAAGAAAACTCAGAAAGATGATCGTATAGCATTCTAGAGCTCTATCCCCAGCCAATCAGCATTAGGGTTTTAAACCCTAAACTGAATTTTCCTTTTAGTCAGCATTAGGGTTTTAAACCCTAAACTGAACTTTTTCCTTTCAGCCAGCATTAGAGTTTTAAACTCTAAACTGAGCTTTTCCATGCAATCAGCATTAGGGTTTTAAACCCTAAACTGGATTTTCCTTTTAGTCAGCATTAGGGTTTTAAACCCTAAACTGAACTTTTTCCTTTCAGCCAACATTAGAGTTTTAAACTCTAAACTGAGCTTTTCCATGCAATCAGCATTAGGGTTTTAAACCCTAAACTAAATTTTCCTTTTAGTCAGCATTAGGGTTTTAAACCCTAAACTGAACTTTTTCCTTTCAGCCAGCATTAGAGTTTTAAACTCTAAACTGAGCTTTTCCATGCAATCAGCATTAGGGTTTTAAACCCTAAACTGAATTTTCCTTTTAGTCAGCATTAGGGTTTTAAACCCTAAACTGAATTTTCCTTTCAGCCAGCATTAGAGTTTTAAACTCTAAACTGAGCTTTTCCATGCAATCAGCATTAGGGTTTTAAACCCTAAACTGAATTTTCCTTTCAAATCAGCATTAGGGTTTTAAACCCTAAACTGAATTTTCCTTTTAGTCAGCATTAGGGTTTTAAACCCTAAACTGAACTTTTTCCTTTCAGCCAGCATTAGAGTTTTAAACTCTAAACTGAGCTTTTCCATGCAATCAGCATTAGGGTTTTAAACCCTAAACTGAATTTTCCTTTTTAGTCAGCATTAGGGTTTTAAACCCTAAACTGAACTTTTTCCTTTCAGCCAGCATTAGAGTTTTAAACTCTAAACTGAGCTTTTCCATGCAATCAGTATTAGGGTTTTAAACCCTAAACTGAATTTTCCTTTTAGTCAGCATTAGGGTTTTAAACCCTAAACTGAACTTTTTCCTTTCAGCCGGCATTAGAGTTTTAAACTCTAAACTGAGCTTTTCCATGAAATCAGCATTAGGGTTTTAAACCCTAAACTGAATTTTCCTTCTAGTCAGCATTAGGGTTTTTAAACCCTAAACTAAACCTTTTCCTTTCAGCCAGTATTAGAGTTTTAAACTCTAAACTGAGCTTTTCCATGAAATCAGCATTAGGGTTTTAAACCCTAAACTGAATTTTCCTTTTAGTCAGCATTAGGGTTTTAAACCCTAAACTGAACTTTTTCCTTTCAGCCAGTATTAGAGTTTTAAACTCTAAACTGAGCTTTTCCATGCAATCAGCATTAGGGTTTTAAACCCTAAACTGAATTTTCCTTTTAGTCAGCATTAGGGTTTTAAACCCTAAACTGAACTTTTTCCTTTCAGACAGCATTAGAGTTTTAAACTCTAAACTGAGCTTTTCCATGCAATCAGCATTAGGGTTTTAAACCCTAAACTGAATTTTCCTTTTAGTCAGCATTAGGGTTTTAAACCCTAAACTGAACTTTTTCCTTTCAGCCAGCATTAGAGTTTTAAACTCTAAACTGAGCTTTTCCATGCAATCAGCATTAGGGTTTTAAACCCTAAACTGAATTTTCCTTTTAGTCAGCATTAGGGTTTTAAACCCTAAACTGAACTTTTTCCTTTCAGCCAGCATTAGAGTTTTAAACTCTAAACTGAGCTTTTCCATGCAATCAGCATTAGGGTTTTAAACCCTAAACTGAATTTTCCTTTTAGTTAGCATTAGGGTTTTAAACCCTAAACTGAACTTTTTTCTTTCAGCCAGCATTAGAGTTTTAAACTCTAAACTGAGCTTTTCCATGCAATCAGCATTAGGGTTTTAAACCCTAAACTGAATTTTCCTTTTAGTCAGCATTAGGGTTTTAAACCCTAAACTGAACTTTTTCCTTTCAGCCAGCATTAGAGTTTTAAACTCTAAACTGAGCTTTTCCATGCAATCAGTATTAGGGTTTTAAACCCTAAACTGAATTTTCCTTTTAGTCAGCATTAGGGTTTTAAACCCTAAACTGAACTTTTTCCTTTCAGCCAGCATTAGAGTTTTAAACTCTAAACTGAGCTTTTCCATGCAATCAGCATTAGGGTTTTAAACCCTAAACTGAATTTTCCTTTTAGTCAGCATTAGGGTTTTAAACCCTAAACTGAACTTTTTCCTTTCAGCCAGCATTAGAGTTTTAAACTCTAAACTGAGCTTTTCCATGCAATCAGCATTAGGGTTGAACCCTAAACTGAACTTTTTCTTCCAGCCAGCATTAGGGTTTTAAACCCTAAACTGAGCTTTTCCATGCAATCAGCATTAGGGTTTTAAACCCTAAACTGAATTCTTCCTTTGTTCGGCATTAGGGTTTTCAAACCCTAAACCGAACCTCTCCCCAGCTAGCCGGTGTTAGGGCTCCAGCCCTGAACTGAACATGTATATCCTCTTTCATCAATTTTATGAACTTCCTGGTGAATAATTAACGAAATTTTCCTAGTGAAACTGGGGCAGAAATCTCGTTCGTTTGTTTGTTTTCTCCCGCAGGTCTGACCTCGAGCCACGTGGATCGAAATGACCCACGAGATAAATCCCAGTTCGGAATCAAAGAAGAAAAAAGACAAAAAAAAGATATCCCGAGATATCAGAGTAAAGGGAAAGCAAATCGACTCCAACATTTGACTAAGGTCCTGAACTCTGCCAGTCACATTTTATTCGGTATCCCGGAGATTAAACAAGTCGCCGCAACTCGCAAGCATCAAGATTCAGATCAGAGTCTACAAGCAGAATCAGCTAAGACCCAAGATCAAGTCGTAAAAAAATCATAGATAGGAATCTTGTAACTAGCAGTTGACATACACATAAGTAGTTAGCTCAGTTTTCCAATTTCCATTTGGTTGTAATAAAGCGGTCAGTAACGTAGCAGTGGCAACAGCAGCAGCAGTAGCAGCAAGCATTGCAATCCCATGGTAGTCCCAGCTACCAAAACCTCCCGAACTACATTGACCTGATTCCTGTTTAGCCCAGGATATGTAGGAAATCTTTGAAGCAAGATTCGGTCAGATCTTTCAAAAATGCTTCGTACGGAGTGGTCCATAGGCAAAAATCGCTCATACACGCTCACTTTATCTTTGCACGAAAACTCTTCGTGTTTCCGAACAAAGAGGGGCAACTGTGAGCACGTGATTTTTGTTTTACGCGACAATCACTCCAAAAGAAACAAAATGATAGCAATTGGTTTTTACTGTACATTTGCTGGATTTTTACGTGGCATTTTTTGTTAGTTATTTGTTGATTTTGCCCATGGTTGTTTTATTCAAAAAATAAAAATAAAAAAATATATATGTCTATATGTCGTGTGAACCGCAATCTGTTTATTAAAAGAAAAATAAAATATGTGCGTCCTTCATTGTATTTTGTCATTAAGTGTTTAGTATAATTAAATGTTAATTGTGTGATAATTGTTGTCCAATGTTTACATGGTATTATTTAGCAAATTATTTTAAGGAATTAAAAAGAAAAAAAAAGAAAAGAAGGAGTTTCGGACTTGGGCCAGTCCGGTTTTTAAAACAAAAAAAGCCCAAACAAACTCAGCCCAAACCCCATGTAAACCCGGTCCAGACCAGCTGGCCTCAGAGGGCCTTCCAAACGACACCGTTTTACTGCAGCCTGATCTGGGCCGTTGATCTCAAATTGATCAACGGCACCAACAAACCCGACCCGTCTCACCCGGACCGACCCCAAACCTTTATCCTTGAAACGACGTCGTCCCTTGTTAGCCAAAGGATCCTGGCCCTTCATCTCATCTCATCCAACGGCCAGGATCCATTTGCTCACTAACTATATAAACTCCTAACACTACCCTGCCCCCCTATCCAAACCCCAGCCTTCGTCGTCCTTACCGCAACCCCCAAACCCTAGAGCCGCCCTAGTATCCCCCACCATGAAAACCGGCGGCATGAACGCCGGTGACCTTCCCCTTAACACCATAGAACCCCCTTGACGTCCTGAACCCAAATCTACCAACCACATACCTCGAATCCTATCCCGCCTTCTCTAATCTTCATTTGAAGATTCGAGTCGGAACCTAATCTACACCGATCTGCCTTGAAATCATACCAGACACTCCCCAGGCCCCCCTCGTGACCAAACCATACTTGGTTTGGTCCGAATCTAACCAGGGAAACACGAATCCCAAATCTAAGTTTTTGAGCTCTAGTTTTCCCTGTGCATGTTCCGTGCTTTGTTCAAACCGAAGAAATTAAGGCCCAATGGACCTTAATCGAGGTGTTTCTCATCCGAGAAACACTTCGTTTAAAAGTCCATTCAACCTTAAAGAAGGTCCGTCCAAACGCCAGTGGATTTTTCTGATTTGTTTTAAGGTGAGTTAATTTTCTTTTCTTTATTTCAGTTCGTATGTCTGTGTGTTGTTAAAGGCCTGTCCGCATGGCCAAACTTTTGTTTTGTGTTTTTGAACTGCTATTGTCCACCTTGGCCGGACCTCTGTATTCAGTCAATTTCTTTCTTCATAATGCGTGTGTATAAATGTATGTTCAATTGAATCCGTAACTGGTCATCCATTTAGTTCTTAGGACCTTTCTGTTTGACATTGCAAAATGAACCCCTTATGTGATACTGTTAAATGTCTGATTTTTGGCTACGATTGTATGTGTTAATGCTGATATAGTCGAGTCGACATGTGTCGTCAATTGGTTTCAACTGTCCAAACAATAACAAATCGAGTTGCTTCTGTTGAACATTTGCCTGAATCAATTAAGAACCAAGTCCTGTTAATTATAGTCGTTAATATGATTTCAGAAAACCTAAGGCTTGGTCTGTAACTAAAATCTGAATTGATGGCATGTGCACTTGTGCACAGCATGTGCATTGTGCACAGCCTGGTCCCTGTACAAAGGGCTTTTGATTTAGAAATGGTTTGACAGCATATGTTGTCAGATATATTCTACTGCCCATGCTTGCTTTTAGTTAATAAAATAGGAAAGGGAAGCCTGCCAGGGAATATTGATGGGGTTAATACTTAATTAACTAAGTGGAACTGAAAAGGGACAGCACATGGGAGGGGTATTTGATTAATCCAACAGGCTGATAAAGGGCTGAGGTTTAGGCTTATAAAATACAGACAGAATTAGAGACAAGGGGGAGATAGAAATACACACACACACACACAAAAGGATAGACATTGAACCTTAAGAGCTGAATAGGAAAAACACAAACAGAGATAGAGAGAGGTTAAGGGATATAAGCTATACAACCAACAATCAGAAACCTTCTTCCTCCTTTTGTTATTGGGTTTTCAGTTGTTTCAATTTGTTCAAGCCAATTCTGATCCTTTGAAATATTAGTTGTGTCTATTAGTTGAGTGCTTTCATTGGTCTACTACTATCTGGAGTTCTGATCCTACTCCACTGGGTGTTGCTGTTATTTGGCTATCGCTTTCTATTGGCTATATTTGCATCTCTGCACTCGAGCTGGGTTCTTGCTGTATTGCTTTGTCTGCTGCTATTTCTGCCCTGCTGCTACTGATAGTGCTGTGATTGCTGCTGCATTTTGTTGTCATTATATTCTGCTGACTCCCACTTTCCTTCAATTGTCAAATATTTCCAGGTACACAACCTCTGAAACTTTGTATTGTTGAAAGTTTGAAGTTGAAATAAAGAAAAGAACAGCTGTTCATGTTATAACATTGGTGTTAAAAATAGGTCGAATGTTAGTGGGATTGTATTTTACTGCAAACTGCAAACACTTTGTATAAAACTAGCATACATTCTACTGAGATGGACTATTAGATAGCGCTGTTCAATAGCAATAACAATATGATAGATAGCATGTTTGATTTGGGATACGTTCAGTTCAGTATAATACTGTTTGGTTTAGTTACGACTGTATAACATAGAGTCAGGGCAAACACTTGTATGTATTTCTGCCTAGACCACTGAATCGACAAATCTGTGGTATTAGGTCTAGGATAGATGTATCCTAAACAAACTCTCATGCAGTCATATTAAAAGTCTGGCTATGGATGCCAGTTTCGCTTGTCAGTTTATTTGTTCCAATGCCGGTTTGATATCAGGTTTCGGTACAGATTCTTCGTTTCGAAATGATGTAATGATTGTTGAGGAAAACTAATAATCATTTTTGAGTTCAATTAGTAGTAATTTTTCCTAATAAAACAGCCGATTTCTTTATCAATCTCAAATAGGTTAGAGTGTTAAGAATAGAACTTGGAGGTCGTTAAAACATAACTCAATATATGTTGTTAGTTTGTTTGCAATCTCACTTAGCGAATTAATAAGCATATTCACTTGTTGAAGACGAAGAATGCCGTAGCTTTCACCTCATGAACAATCAATCAGGTAATCAAACAAGTTTAGGTTCGGCAAACATAATAAGGATTCAGTCCGTATTTGTCTAAACCAGCAAAATTCGGCATCATCCTTCCCTTTAAAGATAAATGTAGTAAAAATGTAGTCCTTGTAGGGTACCCTTCTAAAATAATGAGACGAGCCTCGCCGAATCAAAAGGCAAATTGCGGGGCCCTCAATAATTGGTCATAATAAATACTTAGAATTTGGGACGGGCTGTTTAGTGAATTCCACTCCCCTCCCCGAAGACAATAACGCGTTAGATTCTTTAGGTGCGACTTAATCAAATTACATTCCTAAATTCGGGTGCGCATTTATGTGACCCAATTTCAAATCTCAATGGAGTCGAAATGTGTTAACAATTACGGGTGCATTGATTGTGACGTGGTTCGAGATACATTTTCACGACGTTGCAATTCTATAAAAATAAATGATAATAATAAAAGCGGTTAAAACTTAATAAAAGCACATAAGTCACAACATGTATTTAAATCAGATATTTAGCCGTTATAACAATTTAAGCGACCGTGCTAGAACCACGGGATTCGAGGGTGCTTAACACCTTCCCTCGGGTCAACAGAATTCCTTACTTAGAATTTCTGGTTCGCAGACATCATTTGGAAAAGTCGAAAATTTCCTCGATTTGGGATTCAAGATAAACCGGTGACTTGGGACACCAAAAGCCAAACCTTTCCCAAGTGGCGACTCTGAATTAAATAAATAATCTCATTTCGAATATTGTCACTTAAATTGGAAAAACTCCACCCGCACATCTAACCCTTCGGGGCCGGGCGCGCAAAAAGGAGGTGTGACATTAGTCAGTTGGATTGGTTGTATTTAGAGGCTCTAGAGTTACGACACCAGATGTTTGGGTTGTGTTGGTCTATTTTCTGTAATGTTTTCTGCATATTTTAGTGATTATGTTTTCCTTATGAAAATTAAGACTTAATTAAATGCTAGAAAAATGTTTTTATTAAAAGGAATTTATTGTGGTTACTTGTTTGTTTGGATTGCCTAGTAATGCGAGAGGTGCCATCAGGACAGGGGTATTTGGGGTCGTGACAAGTTGGTATCAGAGCCTAGGTTATATAGGTCTCGTGAGTCATGAGCCAGTTTAGTAGAGTCTCGCGGATCGATATGGAGACGTCTGTATTTATCCTCGGGAGGCTGCAGAACCTTTAGGAAAAACTTCTCATTCTTGAATTCCTATCGTGTGAATCTGTTGACTCTGGTACTAAACTTTTGTTGTTCTATTCTCTCACGGATGGTGAGGACACGTGCTACTGATCTGGATGGACGACCGCCAGTACCACCAGTTGGGGCCACTAGAGGCTGAGGACGCGGTCGAGGCCGTGGTAGAGGTAGGTGTGTAGCTCGTACAACAGCTAGGGCAGCACCTGTAGATCTACCATTCACCCCAGTTCAGGATCAGGTCCTAGTTGTGGAAGCTCCAGCAGCTCAGGCACCGGCCGTGGTTATTGTGATTCCAGGCCTTCAGGAGGATCTAGCTCAGATTCTATCAGTGTGCACTGGTTTGGCTCACACGGTATCAGTTACTACGGCCGCAACTACTTCTCAGGCCAGGGGAGGCACTCAGACTCCCGTTGCTCGCAAACCTAAGCAGGTTCTGCAGGGACTTTAGACACCGGGGGCACCTCCGGCCCAGCAGGTTGCACCAACTCAGGAGTATGTGGTACCAGTTATGCTTGATGACAAGCAGCATCGATTGGAGAGATTTGGCAAACTTCAGCCTCTGACTTTCAATGGTACTGAAGGTGAGTATGCCTAGGGTTTCTTGGTTAAGTGTCAGAGGATTCTTCGCGCAACGGGTATTCTGGAGCCCAGTGGTGTAGCATTTACTACTTTTCATTTTTTTGGAGCTGCCTTTACTTTGTGGGAGGCATATGAGAGGCGTAGTCGTGTTGGTGCAGCACCCCTTATCTGGCAGCAGTTCTCCTTTGTCTTTCTGGAGAAGTATGTGCATTGTCTTGCAAAAAGGAGCTGCGCAAGCAGTTCGAGCAGTTGCATCAGGGAGATATGACTGTGACACAGTATGAGATGCGGTTCTCTGATTTAGCTCGTCATATGGTCTGGTTAGTTCCCACAGATCGAGAGAGAATTAGGATGTTCGTTGATGGCCTCATATATCAGCTTCGGATTCTCATAACTAAGGAGAGGGTGTTAGGTGCTACCTTTGAGGAGGTTGTTGACATCACCCACAAGATTGAGTCAGTTCGTCTCCAGGAGTAAGAGGAGAGGGAGGCCAAGAGGCCTCAGGGATCTACTAGTTTTGATAGTGCTCCTTCGAGGGGTCAGTTTCAGCACGGCAGAGGCCATCCATTCAGGCAGACTTAGTCAGCTCGCCCAGGTTACTGTGAGGCATCATCGGGTCATGGTTCTCACAGTTCTCATCAGGGCCATTCATTATTCAGTGCCCTTCTAGCCTAGAGTTTGTACCATGCTCCATCAGTTCAGGGTTCTTCCATGTCAGGTCCTTCTATTGGTCATTCTGGTGCTAAGGGTTCCCTTCAGTCCCCGTCTCCAGCACCAGGGAGTTGTTATGAGTGTGGAGAGTTTGGGCATATGAGTAGGCATTGTCCTCATCTCCTTGATGGTCTGTCTGAGTAGAGGGTCAACCTTCGACTTTAGCTCCAGTTACTTCACCACCCGCTCAGGCAGCTAGGGGTGGAGGTTAGTTAGCTAGGGGTTTCCCTAGAGGGGGAGGTCGATCAGGTTGTGGTCATTCCCGTTTCTATGCACTTCCAGCCAGGCCAGATTCTATTACATCAGATGTTGTGATTATAGGTATTGTCTCAGTCTGCCATAGAGATGCCTCTGTATTATTTGATCCTGGTTCCACTTTTTCATATGTGTCATCATTCATTGCTCGTTATTTGGATACACCCCGTGAGTTTCTTATTTCATCTATTCATATATCTACTCTGGTGGGTGATACTATTATTGTAGACCGTGTGTACCGGTCGTGTGTGGTGACTATTGGAGGTTTGAAGACCCGAGTGGATCTTTTGTTGTTATGTATGATGGATTACGATGTTATATTGGGCATGGATTGGCTATCTCTGTGTTGTGCTATTTTGGACTGTCATGCTAAGACAGTGACATTGACTATGCCAGGTGTTCCACGGATTGAGTGGTGAGGTTCGACTGACATTGTCACCAGTAGGGTGATTTCGTTCTTGAAGGCCCAGCGTATGGTTGGGAAGGGTTGTCTTTCGTACTTAGCATTTGTGAGGGATGTCGGTGCAGAGACTCCCAGTATTGATTCTATTCCTATGGTGAGGGATTTTCCCGATGTATTTCCTATAGACCTGCTGGGTATGCCACCGAACAGGGATATTGATTTTGGTAATGATTTGGTGACGGGCACTCAGCCTATTTCTATTCCTCCGTATCATATGGCACCAGCCGAGTTGAAGGAGTTAAAGGAACAACTTCAGGAACTCCTTAATAAGGGGTTTATTCGGCCTAGTGTGTCGCCTTAGGGTGCGCCTGTCCTATTTGTGAGGAAGAAGGATGGCACGATAAGGATGTGCATTGATTACAGGCAGTTGAACAAGGTTACAATTAAGAACAAGTATCCCCTGCCTCACATTGATAATTTGTTTAACTAGCTTCAGGAGCGAGAGTGTTCTCCAAGATTGATCTTCGTTCAGGTTATCACCAGATGAAGATCAGGGACTCGGATATTCTTAAGATAGCTTTTCAGAACCTGATATAGTCATTATGAGTTCCTGGTGATGTCTTTTGGGCTGACCAATGCCCCAGCAACATTTATGCACTTGATGAACATCGTGTTCCAGCTGTATCTCGACTCATTTGTCATAGTTTTCATTGATGATATTCTTGTGTATTCACGTAGTTAGGAGGAGCACGCGGAGCATTTGAGAGTTGTGTTGAAAAGATTGATGGAGGAGACGCTTTATGCAAAGTTCTCAAAGTATGAGTTTTGTCTCAGTTTAGTGGCATTCTTGGGGTACGTGGTGTCCAGCGCGGGTATTCAGGTTGATCCAAAGAATATAGAGGCAGTTCAGAGTTGGCCCAGTCCATCCTCAACCATAAATATTCGCAGCATTCATGGGTTGGCAGGTTATTACCGCCGGTTTGTTTAGGGATTTTCATCTATTGCATCACTCTTGACCAAGTTGACTCATAAGGGTGCTTTATTTAGGTGGTCGGATGAGTGAGAGGAGAGCTTTCAGAAGCTCAAGACTGCCTTGACCACAACTCCAGTGTTGGTGTTTCCATCAGCTTCAGGTTCCTATACCGTGTATTGTGATGCTTCGACAGTTGGTATTGGTTGTGTATTCATGCAGGAGGGTAGAGTTATTGCTTATGCTTCGCGTCAGTTGAAGCCCCATGAGAAGAACTACCCTGTTCATGATTTGGAGTTGGCTGCCATTGTTCACACATTGAAGATTTGGAGGCATTATTTGTATGATGTGTCTTGTGAGGTGTTTACTGATCATCGTAGCCTCCAACACTTGTTTAAACATAAGGATCTCAATTTGAGGCAGCGGAGATGGTTGGAGCTGTGAAAGGATTATGATATTACTATCTTGTACCATCCGGGGAAGGCCAATGTGGTGGCTGATGCTTTAAGCCGGAAGGAGGTGAGTATGGGGAGGTTGGCATATATCCCAGTTGGGGAGAGACCTCTTGCAGTTGATGTTCAGGCCTTGGCCAATCGGTTTGTGAGGTTAGATATTTCGGAGCCCAGTCGGGTATTGGCTTGTGTAATTTCTCGGTGTTCCTTATTTGATTGCATCAGAGAGCGCCAGTATGATGATCCTCATTTGCCTGTCCTTAAGGACAAAATTTAGCATGATTATGTCAGAGATATGACTATTGGTGACAACGGGGTATTGAGGATGCAGGGCCGGATATATGTGCCCAATGTGGATGGGCTCCGGGAGTTGATTCTAGAGGAGGCCCATAGCTCGCGGTATTCATTCATCCGGGTGCTGCGAAGATGTATTAGGATCTGAGACAGCATTATTGATAGAGGAGAATAAATAAAGACATTATGGGATTTGTGGCTCGGTGTCTCAATTGTCAGCAGGTGAAATATGAGCATCAGAGACCGGGTGGCTTGCTTCAACAGATGGATATTCCAGAGTGGAAGTGGGAGCGGATCACCATGGACTTTGTAGTTTGGCTCCCACGGACTTTGAAGAAGTTCAATGCTATTTGAGTGATTGTGGATCGGCTAACCAAGTTTGCACACTTCATTCATGTGTGTACTACCTATTCTTCGGAGCAGTTGGTAGAGATCTATATCTGGGAGATCGTTCGTTTGCATGGTGTCCCATTTTCTATCATTTTAGATTGAGGCACTCAGTTTAGTTCATAGTTTTTGAGGTCTGTGCAGCAAGAGTTGGGTACTCAGGTTGAGTTGAGCACAACTTTTCATCCTTAGACAGACGGGCAGTTTGAGCGCACTATTTAGATATTGGAGGACATGTTGTGCGCTTGTGTCATTGATTTTGGAGGGTCATGGGATCTGTTCCCACCGCTCGCAGAGTTTGCTTATAACAACAGTTACCGGTTGAGTATTCAGATAGCTCCATATGAGGCTTTGTATGAGAGGTGGTGAAGATCTCCGGTCAGTTGGTTCGAGTCGGGTGAGGCTAGGCTATTGGGTACAGACTTGGTGCATGATGATTTAGACAAGGTGAAGGTGATTCAGGAGAGGCTTTATGCAGCTCAGGCGAGGCAAAAGATTGATGCTAACAGGAAGGTTCGGGATGTGTCCTACATGGTTGGGGAAAAGGTTTCTATTGAAGGTTTTACCCATGAAGAGTGTTATGAGATTTGGAAAGAAAGATAAATTGAGTCCTCGGTTCATTGGACCTTTTGAGGTGCTTCGGAGGATTGGGGAGGTGGCTACGAGCTTGCGTTGCCACCCAGCTTATCGAGTGTGCAGCCGGTATTTCATGTTTCTATGCTCCGAAAGTATATTGGCGATCCATCTCATGTTTTGGACTTTGGCACTGGTCAGTTAGATGAGGATTTGACTTATGATGTGGAGTCAGTGGCTATTTTGGAGCATCAAGTTCGAAAGTTGAGATCGAAGGATATAGCTTCAGTGAAACTGTAGTGGAGAGGTTGGCCCATGGAGAAGGCTACCTACGAGGCCGAGCGGGATATGCGGTGCAGATATCTTCACCTATTTGAGGTTTCAGGTATGTTTCTTGACTCGTTCGAGGACGTACATTTGTTTAAAAGGGGGAGGATGTAATGACCCGGCCGGTTGTTTCATGAGTTACCGCTTAGTTTTCCCCATTTCTACTTCTTATTGTTTGTTCAACTGTATTATATGTTAGCGAGTTGATTGGTTCGGGTTCGGAGAGGTTTTGGTAAGGGTTGAGACACTTAGTCTCTTTTGAGTAAGCTTAAGTTGGAAATATTCAACCGTATGTTGACTTATGTGAAAAAGGGCTCAGATGTTTTCGGATATCTTTGAGAGGTGATTTGGGACTTAGGAACGAGACCAGAATGTGTTTTGGAGGTCCGAAGTAGGTTTAGGCTTGAATTGGTGAAATTGGAATTTTGGCGTTTTCCGGTTTATAAGTAAGATTTTGGCATATGGGTCAAATTGTATTTTGGGAGTTGTAGTAGGTCCGTTGTGTTATTTGGGATGTGTGTGCAAAATTTCAGGTCATTCGGACATGGTTTGATAGACTTTTCGATCGAAAGCGGAATTTGGAAGTTTTTGGAAGTTTTGGCTTGAATCCGATGTGATTTTGGTGTTTTGATGTTGTTTTGAGCATCCCGAAGGTTGGAACAAGTTTGAATGAAGTTATGGGACATGTTGGCAGGTTTGGTAGAGGTCCCGAGGGCCTCGGGTGAGTTTCGAGTGGTTGAACGGATTATTTCTAGTTGGAAAAGATTGCAAACAATCTGCTGTTAGTGTTGCAGACAATTGTGCTTCACGTTCGTGAGTGGACCCTCGCGTTTGCGAAGGTTCGAGTGGATGAGGCATTGCGTTCACGAGGGGTAGTTGCGTTCGCTAAGAGCAATTCTGGTCAATGGTATTTTGTGCCTTGCGAACACGAGGCTTTGACCGCGTTCGCGAAGAAGGATTTCAAATCGCTGGGCAGAATGTTTAATAGGCCATTTTCGTGATTTTTGGCTTAAGTTCACCATTTTTGACTCGGTTTTGGAGCTTTTGAAAGAGATTGAAGAGGGAATCAAAGAGAACTTATTGGAGGTAAGAATTATGGACTTAATACCCGATCGTATTGTGATTTCTACCTATTTAAACATAAAATTTGGGGGATTTGAAGCCTAAATTGGGGAGTTAGGGCTTGGAAACTTGAGACCTTAATTTAGGGATTTCAGGGGCCATTTGTAGTCAGATTTTGGTAGTCTTGGTATGTATGAACTCGTGGGAGGATAAGGATTCCATTGATGTGATTTTTATCAAATTTTAAGATGTGGTCCTGGGGGTCGGGTTGGACAAATTTCTGGATTTTTGGTATAATTTGATTATTTTCGCATGGGCTTCATTCACTTAGCATATTTTAATGTTATGATTCTGATTTTGGGTAGATTCTGCGCGAGTTGAGGCCGAGGTGAGAGGCAAAGGCATCACGAAGTAGTAATTCATCCGGTTTGAGGTAAGTAACCATTGTAAATCTGGAACTGAGGGTACAAACCCCGGTACATTGCATTGTTTTGATAAATGACGTGACGTACATGCTAGGTGACGAGCGTGTGGGCATGCACCGACAGGGATTGTGACTTGGTCCATCCCATAGCAATTATTAAGCCGCGTATTTGACTTGAAATCTTATGATATCATGTATATTAGAGATTGATACTATATTATGGGTTGTATGCCATGTTTGGGGCCTCATGCCGACCTGTTGAGACCCTTAGGGGCACTTTACTGTTTTCCTTACTCTATTTGTTTGAAAGCATATCCTCAGTCATGTTTTACCTGTTTATTGTTTAAACCTGGTTTTTATCACTCAAATTCTTAAAATGTGAAAACTATTTGGGCTGAGTTTCCATGATTTCCACTGTTATGCCCAGGTGGCTGTGAGGTTAATGACTGAGAGAGGTTGAGGACTTAATGGTAAGGATTATACATAGATTATGGATCGAGCTGGATGCCGCAATAATACTATATGTATATATTGTGGATTGGGTTGCACGCGGCAGCGATTCTTATATGGATCAGGCTGCACGCCGCAGCGATATAAATATAGGATCGGGCTGCGCCGCATCGATATGCACTTGGGATGTAGGAGCCCCTCCGGAGGCTGTACACCCCCAGTGAGTGTAGTCGACTATAAACTATGGATCGGGTTGCACGCCGTATTGGTTATTATGATTATTACTATTATGAGATGTTATGGAGCCTGAATGCTGAGTGTGAGTACTATGTGATGAAAGCTGAGTCACGAGTGACCGAGAGGCTTGCCCGAGAGGCTATATTTATGAGTGATACCTTGCCTGAGGGGCCCGTTTATGATATTTTTACTGATTTCACTCTTCTTTTATAATGAGCCTCTGTTGAAAATTGCTAAGTAAGTGATTTCAAAGTATTTCAATTGAAACTTAAGCTCTAAGAAGAAACTAGCTTTTAAACTGTTGAGTTTGACTTGATATTCTGTTGTATACTCTTTTATATGATTTTTAATTGCTCGTCTCTGCTCTCAGACCTTGTTTACTTTAGTTACTTACTGAGTTGGCATACTCACGTTACTACTTGCACCTTGTGTGCAAATCCAGGTGTCCCGAGCGGTAGAGTGAGGGTCCCCAACATTTTCCAGAGCTTATCGGAGAGTGCAAGGTAGTTGCACGATGTCCGCAACCCTGCTTTCCTCCTTCCTATCCTTGTTTGCTACATTTTAGGGCTTATTTTGTATTAGTCAGTAGGACTGGTGTATTTACAAGCTCTAGACTTGCGGCACCAGATGTTTGGGCTGTGTTGGTCTATTTTTTGTAATGTTTTCCGCATATTTCAGTGATTTATGTATTCCTTATGAAAATTGAGACTTAATTAAATGTTAGAAAAATATTTTTATTAAAAGAAATTGACTGTGGTTACTTGTTGGGTTGGCTTGCCTAGTATTGTGATAGGCGCCATCACAACCGGGGTATTTGGGGTCGTGACAAACGTTAAATGAAACAACAACAATATTTAATAACATCTAACAATTTGAAATAGAAATCTCTTTAAAATTTATAACCCTAAAACTGGTAGTACAAGTCATAAGCTCTATAGAGTTTGCTAGAAAACCTCTAAAATACAATTGTTTCGAATTTAAACTTACCCATTTGATCGGCCATGCGATCAAAATAAAATTGATCACATTTCAACCATATTTTTTTGACTCGCTCAAATTAACTCATTTGACCCAAAACAAAATTGATCATAGTTCAACCCTAATTTTTACTTCCGAAACACATTACTCAAACAATTGAAGTAAAATGAGTCAAGGGTACAGTGTGTCCTTTGGGTCGAGAAAGAATTATCACTGCGGCATGGCTACAAGTCAATTTACAGCTACAACTCCCTTGAATGCTAGTCGGCATTTCTCAAAAATTTCCAAAATTGAGGTAAGAAGAATTTCACAGATTCACCTCTTTTTAATTTTAGGGATTTAATTTTACAATTAAATTATTTTGCAACCTCTAGGTTATGACTGATGCAATGTTATATTTGATCAAGTTATTAGTACTAGACACATTGTCTACTACGAAACCAAGTAGATAGTTTATTACTAGACACATTGTCTATTACGTAACGAAGTACCTAGTTTATTATTAGACACATTGTCTATTACAAAACCAACATAGTTTCATTACATACGGGCAGAGGCGAATCTGTAGAATTCCACCAGTGAGTGATTAAGGACTTACAAAAATTAAAACATGTGAGTTAACACCGTAAACCTGCTTGAAAACCTCCTGCCATTTCTTCCAATCAACAAGTTTTTGGGACACTTCTCCTTCTTGTCAAACCATTCACAGAATAGTGTCTTATCTTCCTCTAAAACTGGTGAATACATTTACCTTTGGTTTCTTCTTTTTGTTCTATTTCAGCTTCCTCATATTGCTTGCAAAAATTGGAGCATTCCTCAATCTACTTTGCAATCTTATAACTCTGTACAAGGTGATTCAACTACTTTAGAAGGTCTCTCATTCTAATTATGCATCTCTTTAAGGATATTCAACACCTTATCCAACTTCTCATTCACAACCTTCAACTCTTCGTGCCGGTCTGTATCACTTGGTTTAGCATTGCACAACCTACATGGTCTTCCTCTAACAATATCAGAAAAACCACCAACTAGTGGTGAAACAGGAATATTCTCACCCAAAGGGTCATCATCAATTATGTCAGCTTCATCATTAGTCTCTAAGCTCGCTGCACCAGGTGCTTTTTTAATTGGAGTCACCCATTCCAAATCAACCGCTAACTAGTCAATTATAGGATCCACTACCTCATCATTATATTGTACCAAATTCTTCATGTAGTCCATATCCATCTCACGTAAGGTAGGAATAAGTTAAGGGTACACCTCCTGAAATATAACATAGATAAAAGTCATTAGATAAGCAATACAAAATAATAAATACGAGGTCTATGATAATCTCCTACTTTGATTGATTCTAAACTATTGGGGGAGTGTTATTGCACTCTCTATCTTACCATACAGGGTTCATCAACTCTCTGCTTAAAGGGATCTCAATGAGGGTCAGATGTCACTTTTTGTTGTGTCATCTCAACATCCTTGCCAGCAGCATCGGTACGACCTTTGATTTTCGGCACGATGACCAAATAACGAAATTGCTTCGTACGCCCATGCCTATATTTTTTCATGAACCAAAAAGTATTAATTTCTATTTGCAGTAAATAAAATAATAGTACTCATCTGCAAAGAAATTTGAGAAGGTTGTTTTAATACTTACCATGAATGCCCATGGGAAGCCGTACAGGGCATAACTAGCCGATTTGGACTTTTTAGCAGAGATATTATTTTCCTTCCTCTTGCTCACATATGATTTGTACATTAGCAACATGTCTTTCTTCAAGTACTCAATTGTAAGCTCAAAACAATCCTTGGCCCATGGATATTTCATGAAAAAACCAGATTGTTAGCCATACGAATCCACTTCTTATCAACACGCGCTATGTTATCCCTTGCAAGCGACATTGAATGGATAAACCACACTAATGCAATATTAAACCACTTGAATGTGTAAAACCTCTTGGACTTCAGGCATTTCAAAAGTAGCTCTGCATCCAACCCTTTTATGTTAGACTGACAAACTTTGTTGCTGAATGCTTGGCCATCATCCATCACTTTGTTCATAGCTTCTTTACTTGGTTTGGCACCACAATTCAATGCAGTCATCATAGCAAATTCCTTAAAATCCTAGGTGAATAAGCTTGTCTTGAACTAAAAACCATAACTCACGCTTCTTCATGCAATAAATTCGGCAAAGCAGCAGGGTATGGACAACCTGTCCATTGAACTGTGTCCAGTGCTCTGAAAGTTTTGCAAACGAACCAAAACAACCACTATTAAACTTTTCCATCAATTTGATTATTCTAAGTTTATGCTTGAACCCGGGGAATACATTGATCCTAGACCTCACATATATCTTGGCCGGCAAACGTCTATACTTGCTTAGAAAAGTCCTGAATTTGTATTTGGATGTGTTGATCGCTCTTAAAAACACACGAATTGACATAGCATTCTGGTCACCTTCAACTGCTATATTTGTTTCACTTTTCAGTCCATCTTCAAGTTTTTCATCCTCTTCTTCATTATCATCATCTTCTTCAATCTTCTTCTTCTTCTTCTTCTTCTTCTACTTCTGCTACATCTTCTTCATCATCTTTATCAACCTCCTAAGCAGTATCATCACCATTTACATCATCCTCCATACCTAAAGCTTCATCATCACTGTCCTTTTCTTCTTCAACAATTGTTTTTTCAGAAACATGTTCTTCCATTTGAGTTTGTGATGCATTTATGTCAGAGTCTTCTTCCTCCTTATCATCAACACCCTCTAATGCTAACCTCCTTGAAACATATTTTTTACTAACATGTATGTCCCTGTCAACTAATCTAGACTTTGATCTTGTTCTTTTTTTATTAATAGATTTGGATGGCTCTTTGTTCTTTTTTCTCCTATCACGCTTAGAAATATCAACATTTCATTTACTAGGGAAGGTTTTAGAAGTATCTATTTTTTATTTTCTAGTAGCAGTTTTTGAAGGCTCATCAATTGCTTTACTTGGCGATGCTTCTTTTTCTACATTTTTCTTCCATGTTTGAAGGCTTTGAGGTCTGTGAAGGCTTTGTCAAAGGAATATGCTTCTTAGTAGTTGATTTCCTCCTCATGTTTCCTACATCAAAATATGCAATGTCACATTTAATAAATTTAAACTTATGATAAGAATAAGAAAAATAAGCCCCAATTCTAGCAAACATTTATGACTAGAACAATCAACCATAATTTTATCAATAAATATTAAGTCGCCAATTATGATGAAATTCTAATATACAGAGCACAATGGTAGTCCAAGAAGCAAATATGACCACCCACGCCATATAAGATATGGTTTTTCACAACCCAATCGATCTTGAATATGAGCATGAACGAATCACTCTACAAAATCCGAAATAAAAAATATAAGAAACGAAAATAGAAAAATTTAGGATTTACCAAAATTGATGCGTTTTGGGCTTTAATACAGTGCTTGATGGGTCTATAGAGACAATTACACCTAGAATCACCGCTTGATTGTTGTCCCGTCCCGCCGAAAATCACCTTGGTCGATGGTTTGAGTGAAAGAGAGTAGAGAGAGAAATTAAGCGGAAAAAATGAGAGAGGAACCAAGTTTTTCAAACTTTACACATGATCCACAAGTTTCTAAAATGTTAAAAGGGCCCCACCTACCCTAACCCACTCATTTAACTATTTTCCAGCACAAAAGAAATTGAGAAACAAAATGGGAGGTCAGTTAACCAATTCAACTGTTGAGGAGGTCTTCTTGACAATGCCTCTCAAGTTTTAGGGTATTCACTCAATTTTTTTTAATATAATGGATAAATAAAAGAGCACGGAGAAAGTAGTTGATTGCTAATTTAGCAGCTTGTGATTTGCTACTACTAATACAAAGTTTCAGTCGTTCTTTACTGAAATGCTGCTTCATGGTGCGAAAATTAATAGTTTCGGTGAATTAATTTTATTCAGACATTTTTACCTTTTAAAAAAACTAAGTTATATTTTTTTTTTTTCGAATATTCTTATTTTCAATCAGACAAAAAGTTTTAATGATTAATAGAGACGTCAATATGGGCTTACCTCGTTGGGCCAGCCCAACCCATTCCGTGATTTAACAGGGTTGGACTAGAATTTTTGAAGCCCATTTAAAAATAAGGCTTTTAAGCCCGGTCCGAGTAAGCCTATGACCCGTAAGGCTTGACTGAGGCTGGGCTAGGCCGGCCCGTAGGCCTAATAAAATATTTATTTAAAATATATAAAAAATAAAAAGTATATTTCCTTTAGATATGGAAAGTCATAATTGGATCTTTACTTAGAGGAACCAAAACTTGATCTTGAGAAGTTTCAAGAGATGGATGTTGTCATGTATTGGAAGGACCATTCTAGAAAATATCTCAATCTTTTAGTGATAGGCGCGTGATATACTTAGTATTCCTATTACCATTGTTGCATCCCAATCTTACAAAGTACTGAAGTTGCATTTATTATGAAAATGTCCAAATACTTGTTACTACACGAATTTGGCTGCACAGCTTTTCCAAAACTCAAACAGGTAATATTTTTTTATGTGAATTTGAATATTATTAGTTTATAAAATTTAATTATTCTTAATTAAATGCCGACATTTTAAGGGTTTTAATCGTTATTGGTGGACTTTACTGAGCAGGTAATTTATATTATATTGAAAGTATGTAGTCGGTTATATCAATATCCTTTTCAGGTTTACCTAGAATCCTCAGGACATTACGTTCTTTATTTCGTTGATCCTGCTGAGGTTACCGAAAATGGTCAAAATATTTGTAAATTTCTTGTCGTTATTATATGGGAAAAAACATAAATGTGCAATATTTTTTAAAAAAAATTACAAAATGTTAGCAGGATTATTTAATTAACACTCCTGACAACTATATTTTTGCATTCCATAATAGAATCCTCCATAAAAGGAGTCTAGCCGGAAAGAATTTCAACTTTTTTGCTATTAAAAAAACTTCCATAACGTTGACATTTCCTCTGTTCCTCTTTCATTTAATCGATAAATAAATTGGATGTGTTTAATGTTTGGCTATAAATATATATTTTTATTGCATTGTTTATCTTATATTTTGGCGTTTAATGTTAATATGTATGGAGTTTAAGCTTAACGATGAGTGAAGGTTGTACAAAAAGATGCTGAAAATACAAGAAAAGAGCACGTAAAGGCGAAACAAGAAGAAGCCTAGAACCACGCGCCAGACTAGGCGATGCCTAGCTCTCGCGCCCAGCCTGGCCTTGCAAGGTTCCAGGCATGCTCCAGACTTGGCCCCATGTTACGACCCGGATTTTTCACCCTCGGGAGTCTTGATGGCGCCTACTAATGTGAGATAGTGAAGCCAATCCTCTAAACAAATTACCTCATTATCCAATTATTTCCTTTTAGCAAACATAAAGAGATGACATAAAGACAGCGGAAATTTAAATTTAAGCGGAAGAAAATAATAAAATAGCTGAAATCCGTATCTATTACAACTACTTAAAACTTAATTGCCCAAAACCTGGTGTCACAATATCAAAGACGGTCTAAGATTTACTACATACAAAGTCTGAAGAAAATTATCAATACATTGTTTCTGAATTTAAGGAAAATGAAACAGGGAATAAGGGATAGAGGGAGACGCCAGGGCCTGCAGACGCCTGCAGGACTATCTTAGATCTCCGCGTGGACTGAAGGTAGCCTCCAAACTACGGTCCAAGAGCTGCTCCGGGATCTGCACATAGTGCAGAATGTAGTATCAACACAACCGAACCCATGTGCTGGTAAGTGTCTAGCCTAACCTCGGTGAGGTAGTGACGAGGCTATAACTAGACTACCAAATAAACCTGTGCAGTTATATAATATAGACCAGAAAGTAAAGAAGAAATAGACAAATAAAGATGGGAGGGGGAAAAACATGCTTCGGGGAATAACAGGTAAAACAGAATATCAAGAGAATTATAAAGGAACCAAAATTCTAGCTACTAACAAGGATAAGGCAATCAAAGACAGATTTCACTTTTATTTCACATCTTGTTGCAGGCGTGCAACCCGATCCCATTTCCTATATCTCGTGGCAGGCGTGCCACCCACTCCCATTTCATTTATTTTGTGGCAAAGGTGTCACCCGCTCCCATTTCATTTATTTTGTGGCAGAGGTGCCACCCGCTCCCATTTCATTTATCTTTTTGCAGGCGTGTCACCCGCTCCCATTTCATCCATCCTGTGGCTGGCGTGCCACCCGCTCCCATTTCATATATCTTGTGGTAGGTGTGCCACCCGCTCCCATTCCAATTATCTTGTGGCTGGTGTGCCACCCGCTCCCATTTCAATTATCTTATGGCAGGCATTCCACCCGCTCCCATTTCATATATTTCTGTGGCGGCGTACCACCGATCCCAGTTACAAACCAACAATAATCATAAAGAATCCTGGCAAGGGAACAAGAGCAATATAACAACTTCCTGGCAAAGAAACAATGATATTTCAACAATATCCCGACAAGGGAACAATAATATCAAACAAACATCCCGACAAGGGAACAATACTATCAAAACAAACATCCCAGTAAGGGAACATTAATATCAAGAAAATATCCCGGCAAGGGAACAATGATGATAATAACACATGAAGCGCAATAAACCACAACGGAGTCATAACAATTATAATACAAGACTCACGGGCATGCTTGACAACGATGTATAGATACTCGCCACCATGCCTATACATCGTAATCCCCAATTAACATGTAACAAATAAGACACGACTCCTAATCCCTCAAACTAAAGTTAGACCAAACACTTACCTCGATGCCATGAACACAATTCATGTTTCAATTATAGCTTTACCCCTTGATTCCACCACCAATTCACTCGAATCTAGCCACAAGTTACTTAATTACATCAATAAACACTAAATGAATCAACCGCAATGCATGAAAATGAGTTTTCCAAAGTTTTACCCAAAAAGTCAAAAATCGCCCCCCGGGACCACATGGTCAAAACTCGAGGTTCGAACCAAAACCCGATTACCCTTTCCCCCACGAACCCAAATATATAATTTATTTTGAAATTAGACCTCAAATCGAGATCCAAATCCCCAATTTTTGAAAAACCTAGGTTCTACTCAAAACACCCAATTTTTCCCATGAAAATCATTAATTTTAAGTTGAAATCATGTTAAAGGATATTGATGATTGAAGAAAACTAGTTAAAAATGACTTACAACTGATTTGGAGAAAAAGAATCCTTTGAAAAATAGCCTTAGTGTGTTTATGTTTTGAGAGGATATGAAAAATGAGTTAAAATTCATCTAAGCATAAAAGTTGCAGGTATCAGATGTGGGAATTGCGAACAGGGGTTTGTAATCTTCTAGCTTAGGAATTGCGAAATAGGGCTCGCATTTGCGAACCCTTCAGGAAATTTGGGCTTTCGCATTTGCGATCAGAAATGTCGTGTTTGCGATTTCAAGCATACATCCCATTTGCGAAGGAACCCTCGCATTTGCGAGGTCGGAATTGTAAGGAACATCTCGCATTTCCGAGGAAGGGAAGGTCTGGGCTGGTTCGTATTTGCGACCAAGCCATCGCATTTGCGAGCCAGGCTTCGCAAATGCAAAGCCTGCAAGCCTGATCATACCAGCAAAAATCCTTCAATTTTCTAAGTTCAAAATGCACCCCGTGGCCTATCCAAAACTCAGAATTCTGTGCATAACTGCTTAATTATTTCGCCGACAGTTGAATTCTATTTACTATTTATGCAATGCTTGAAAAAGTCATGTTTAGATCAGAATGGAATTAGAGAGAGCTTGTTTTGGAATTCGTGGCTCAGGGAAGGATTGCGCGGTTAGGATTGGAACATACCTAACAGTCTTGCTTAGTTTAATGTCGTATTTAATTCGTTCATACTAAATTTAATACCATAGGAATTGTTACACCCCATATTTTCGTACGTTAAAGTACGCCATAAGTAAATTGATGGAAGCTCGAAAAGGAGATGTTACAACCCGCATTTTCGTATGTTAAAGTTTCATCGTAAGTTAATCGATGTAAGTTCGAGAATGAGATTATTTTGAGATTATAAGCATTATGCTATTTCAAATAAAGGATGAGTAAATTCGTGAAGATGGTAGGGTAAGCAAATCAAAAAATAATAATTTTCATC
Source organism: Nicotiana tabacum (assembly GCF_000715075.1). Taxonomy (NCBI): domain Eukaryota; kingdom Viridiplantae; phylum Streptophyta; class Magnoliopsida; order Solanales; family Solanaceae; genus Nicotiana; species Nicotiana tabacum. The sequence continues at coordinate 77,876,919 of NC_134089.1, read as the reverse complement.
AAAATTTTGCATGTTGGGATAAAATACGGCCTGAGCTAAAATACCCCATATTTATGGATTAGTTCCATACAAGGTACCACATAACTATGATAGTAAAGTGTATAAGGTGTGTTAAAAGTGGATAGTGTTTTAAGTAATTTGAGATAATTCTTAATTAGGTAGGGTATTGGTTAATGGGAGATTAACAAGTTATTAAGAAATTGGTGGAAAATTTATTAAAATCTTTTGGATAAGTCTTTGAAACCCAACGTGGCAGCAAGATTTAGGCAATTAAGTGACTCTGAACTCTCATTACAAGGTGGCATTTTAATAGAGTTTTTGTGGCTAAGTCACCACATAAGAGGGGCCCACACCCACAAAAATTTCAAAGCTTCTCTAAATCATTCAAGAAATGTTGATGTCTCTACAAAGTAAGGAAACGAGACTTCTCAAATTCAAAGAGAGACATCACTTGAATTTGAATGGCAACGTGAGTTACTTCAAAAATTCATACGAGATTGTATCTTAGCAAAGTTGGATTTTTCGATTCTAAGAGAGCACAGTACAATCTTTCTCAAGAATATCATATGGATTCTTCCCTACTTCGATCTGCCATTATGTGATTTGTCGCAATTGACATGTGTTGGAGGGATTGTCAAGAGAATCAACTCAGGTATTTTAAGGTTATCCCTTCTTTCTTTTGGCATGATCTACATGACAAAAACAAAATGAGAAAATGCACAATATCCATAAATGACACTATTCATAGAAGTACTAGAGATGCTTATGTTCTTGATTCCCCATGTTTCATATTATTCTATCATCTATTCATGGGTCTCAGAAAATACGTAAGTTGATAAAATTTATTCCATGATATTAACCATGTAACGACTCGACCGGTCATTTTAAGCTCTAGCACATCGTTTAGCAGTTTGAGCCTATGAGCAACTTCACTTCAGGTATTATGACTTGTATGCAATGTCAAAGTTGAATTACGAATAGTTTTGAGTTGATTTGGAAAGAGAATTCTAATTTCGGAAGCTTTAAGTTGAAATAATTGACTAATATTGGATTTTTGAGTAAACGACCTCGTAATTTGGATTCAAAGGCTCTAGTAGGTTTGTATGATGATTTCGGACTTGGGCATATGTCCGGATCTGGTTTTAGAAAATACAGGAATGTTTCGGCACCTATTGTGGAAGTTAGCATTTTTGGAAGAATTCCATATTGATGTTTTAGACTTCAATACCATACAAGAGCGGGGGTGATTTGTCTGGTACCCAATTTTCACTTAACTTGATTATAGAAGGACCTGGTTCTTCTATGTGTTCCAACTACTACTATTGTAGAATAATAAGTAAAGAAAATAAAGAACACAAAGATTTTACGTGGAAAACACCTGGCTCAAAAGTTGAGAAAAAACCACGACCTACCTTCCAATAGGATTTTCCCAAACTCTCCATTAAAATCACTGAGCTAATAACTGCATTTACAAAAACTCTTTTGTAAACCTAGGATTAACTCTAATCCCGCTGTGACACAAAGCCTCAACTGTTGCGACAACTTCAAGTTAACTCTAACTTTAAAACTCTAAGTACCTAATACATTTGCTTCTAAATAAGCTGAAAGGTACAATGTAAAATTACCTACTACAATTGAATTATAATAAAAGATAGACACTTGGAACTGGTTCTTCTATCTAGTTCAAGTAGCTTCAGGATTGCACGCTTGAATCACACATAAATTGCTTGCAAAATTGCCTGGCTATTTTGCTCTCAATTCATGTTTAACTTCTGCTTATGTGCATTACCTGTAAAAGAGAACAACACTGATATTTAAGGGGTTAGTAATTAGAGATTGACTAGGATACAGATGGTACTCTTCCATGGTGGAAGAGTTCTAGTTGATCTCATACTCTAACTTTATCCTTTCCTAAACTGTGTTCTCCTTATCGAATATGCAACGTTTTTGATTATGATCAGGAGATATTACTTCTGATAAGATAGATTTATCTCCTTCACGTGCATCTCACATGTTTGGGTTGATCACGGCTGTGCTACACAAGATGAACCTGGTCCATGTCTGAGTTCTTTTGTCAGTCTTCAAAACTTCACATTTACTTGGGCTAACAAATTCCCCCTTTTTGATGATGACAAACTCTATGCTTTTCACTAACTTAGGCCTTATAAGAACTCAACTTATTCATCAATACAAGGTTTAGAAAAATTCACTTATCATCAAGGACCAGGTTAATTAGGTTATAAACATCACATATTCAGAATATGTAAAGCACAATATCTCTCCCCCTTTTGGCATCATTGAAAAGTTTCATAAACAAAGTGTGAGACCCAGATTTTAATAAGTACTCATTGCCACTGGGGTAACTGCAAGTGCAATCATGGACTAATCATCAGTAATCAGGCAAACTTTTTTAAACTATCAAGGAAATAGTAACAATCAACAAGAGAAAAAACAGTAGATATCATTGATAGGAGATATGTTGCTACCACAATCCACAAACAGAAAGCAAAAATATTCAAAACATGAGCAAAAAGAAAGAGAAATCCCTAATCTGGGTCACTGATGGTACTAGACAGGTTCAGGAGATAATGGCTAGAATTCCTAAGGCTTGGGGGGAGATAGAGGGTTGGTTTTGGGCTTGGAGAAGATTCAACATATTGTGAAGACTCCCATAATTCTTCTCCTTTTCCTTGGTAAGCTCAGTTCTAAGAGCACCCCTCTCAGTTTCAACCTCTGCTAAGCAAGCTTTTAGCCTAGCTATCTCAACGTACTTGGCCTCACTTTCCTGAACTAAAGCCCTGACTTTACTATTGATAGGTGTCTTCTTGGATGAATCACATTCATTTGGAATGGCATTAACTAGATAGTCACAAGCAATCAGAGTATTAATTTAAAAGAAGTCCTTGATTGTGGCCATTTCCCATTTCTTTAGAGGCACCTTGCATCGATCCAAAACAGTAGTCAGAATAAATTCATAGGGGGTGGCATGTGCCTTGGAGCTATTGATAACCCTGTCCAGTAGCTTGATTATGAATGCAGGCCAGGTGATTTGCCTTCGACCTTCAAGGCACTCCATTAGAACTAAGTCCATATAGTTAGAAATATGCCTTCTTTCCTGCCTGGGCATTAGGCACTTGTTGACAAACTCAAAGAGGACTTTGTGTTGTGGCATTATTTCACTCTTGTGCACAAACTTGGCCTCATTCACTTCTTCAACATCACATAATCTCCTAGTGATTTCAAGGGTAGGATAAAGAGAATCCAGACTTGGCCATCTTTGTCTGGTGTAGTCATCATATCCCTCAGCAGGGATGTCAAGAATCTCTCCCAGCTTTTCTAATTCAAATGTCACTTTAACTCCTTTTACTTGGCTGGTGACTCTACCATCTCTGACCTCAGCATTTTCCATGAATTAAGTGATCTCATTCTTGGCTAGCCTTCCATCCAACTAAAGGACCATGTCTTTCCAGCCCCGAACAGCTAGGACATCAACCAAATGAACCATTCCTGATTCCACTAAGTCTTTCAGCAATCTTCCCTTCAAAAATGTTCTTTTGCCAAACTTGGCTAGCTAGTCTTGTTCATCATCAGACTCACTTTATTCTTCACCACTCCATTCCTTATCTTCAGAAAATCTAACTTGTTTATTTTTCAGTGCAGACCTTGTCCTCTTGGCCAATGAAGGTTCAGCAGCCTTAGACACAGATTAAGACTTCTTGGAAGAAGTCTTGGTCTTTTTAGGCTTGGGGGTATGAATTTCCATTGTTTTATGGTCCTCTAGATGGACCTGTTCCATCTCCTCAACATCAACAGCTTCAGAGGACTCTGCAACCTTACATTTTCCTCTATCCATCCTCTTCTTCTTACTTTCAGCGAAAGCCTTTTGTAGTTCACTCTCACTTTGTTTCACCCTACTTCTTATGGCTCTTCCCTTTGGCAAGGGAATTTCAGCAATTTTTATGGAGGAAGCCTTTCGTTTCTTGTAAGGTTTTGCAGCACTGGGGGCTTTTGGTATTGGAGTTCTCCTTTTCTTTGGATTATAACCGGCACCTACTTTCTTTAGAAGGTCTGATAGGGTATCCTCAATAGATGAACTAGGTTCATCTGCTTGTGAACTTAGATTAACCAACTCTTCAGTAGCTTCCCCTGACCCACGTCCCCCTAACTTCTTGCTACTTTCTCCCACAGATACATGTTCGACCCTACAAATAGCTGGTACCATCACTTTAGAAGTGTGTGAAGAACCAGCCACTCCTTTCCCTATTCCCCTCACATCATCATATACACCCTCACTCTCTTTTTCTTTTTTATTTTCTTTTTACCTTATTTACTTCCATGTTCAGTCAATTCCACATTCCTGACAAACCCAACCAAAACAAACCTATTTTCTAAATTTTCAGTCAAAACATAACTTACCTAAGAAGGGGAGTTTTGAGCCTTCTTAGAGTCAGAAGACCCAGTTCCTTCCCCTTCACTAGCTGATTTGAACGAATCGTCTGAGTTCTCAAAATCTTGGACGTGGCTTGACTTCAATTTCTCATTCAATTTCTTTGAAAGAGCACCAGTTGTTGATACCCAATTTTTCCCTAATGTTTTATAAAAATACGTATATACTTCCAAAATAGTGCATATATATCATCACTTGGTTTTAAGAGATATACAAGCATTTTCACAATTTTCTATAATATAAAAGAGTTTTAAAGCAATTTATTCCTATATTTTACTATATAAATATTCGTTAATTGCGTCATAAATTTTTTTCTTTATCATTTAATTTCATCATTTACTCCCATATTAGGTTTAAAATACTTTAACATATTTATCATAAATACATTTGCATTTTTAAAGGCTAGAATTGTACATTTGCAATAATAGCCCGTATATATTTATAATTGCCATATTCATGCAAAAAATAATTTTTATATTTTTATAGTTTTAAATAATTGTTGTTAACCCTTTTGTATGCACAAATAATATTTCTACTATTTTATTTGTCATTTTACAAATTATTTTATTAATTAAAAATGGGTATTTAAAATCTGGACCCATTTTTATCTAATTTCAGACCTAAAGCTACCCAAACCAATCCAATACTAGCCCAATTTTTAACCCTTTAAACCAGCCCAGAAATCCCATGCCCAATACCCATCTGCCCCAACCCAATACTCGGCCAAATCTTGGTCGTTGATCGTTTTGATCAACGGTCTAGGTTTTTCCCTTCCTAAATTAAACCTAATGACCCCCCCCAAAACCCTCTCATTTCCCTCACCTTTTGTCGTCACCTAATCCTCTCATCTCTCAAATGCTGTCAAGTTTAAACCCTAATCGGACCTCGCCGTCACTCATCTATGGCCACCCATGGTGGTTTCTCACCACCCCCAGGCCTCTAATGGTTTCCCTTGTACTTGTATCACCATCTCCAGGGTTCTCAAGGGACCAAGGTTAGTCTACTTGCATCTATGGCTCTTTCTCGCCTGTCTCAGGCTACTCCGGTTTGATTCCGAGTAAGATCTTCCTATATCGCCTTAGATCTATAGGTTTCTAAGTTTGCTTCTTCACCTCTGTGTTGTTCTTCTCGATAACCCTAAATTCTTCCTTCTGAACATCCTAGATCTGTACATATTTGAGATGTTTGGACTTATTTCATATGATTTTTAGCAAAAACCTTCTGATTTTTACAAGGACCTTCTGATTTTCAAATGGTATTCCATTTTCCTAAACTAGGGTTTCCCGAAAATTTCTTTTCTAAAAATGTTTGATAGTTTTGAGTGCTTGATCTTCTGCTTCGTATGTGTCTTGACTGATTTCGTATGGTTTGCTCTAACCTTAACTCGTTTATACTAAAAGCCAAATTTTTGACATTTTTGTTTGGTTTCTGAGTTACTTATGTGTTGACTTTTCCCTTCGTTAAGTTCTTGTGATTTCTCTTTAGCCTAATTCGATATCTCTTGATTTTTATCCTAATGTGCCTTAACTATGATTTTTGGCTTGTCTTTTCCACTGATTATATGTGTCTATATTCATTTTTTTGCCTATTCATGGTAAATATATATTTTCCCCCTTAAATTAGTGTTAATTTGGATTCTCGATTTATCAATCTATTTCCTGACTATTACTTTCTTGCCTTATTTGAAATTGTCTGTGATACTTGCTGACTCTTTGCATGATTCATTTCCTTAATTAAACCCTTGACTCTCTATTTTGAAGTTCTTTGTTTAATTTGAACTCCTTTCCTTAATAAGATCTCTGATTCTTACTTCTTTACTTGGTCTGATTGAACCTGTTGCTTTACTTAGTCCCTGTCATTACCGTTGGTTGATTTTTCCTTAATTAAGGAATAAAACTATGCTAAATCTCTGTGTAATTGATTTTAAAATTCCTCAATTACTGATTGTTGATTGCTTTACCATATTTTCTTAACTCTTGATTACTATATAAACTCCCACTTATTTTACCTTCTGGACACGAACAATAGTTCCAAAATTACAACTTTTACACTCTAAAAAGGGCTCTCTCTGCTCTCCTTTCTACTTGTGATCTATGTTGTTCTAGCCGGCTGCAAGCCAAGGCTGGAAATTGCACAATACCTTTCTTATATCTTGTGTTTTTCATTCTTTAACTAGGTATGCTTCTGATTAATTTCAAGAATCAAAACCTATGTGTTTACTTACTGCTTTAGCCCATATGGCTTGAGTCCATTCTTGCCTCTGTTTACTGCTTACTCAGCATGCCTAATACTATCTATTCAAACCTGTGATTAACATGTTTTCACTTTACTTGCTTGTTTGCTATCTTCTTTAACATGTCTACATATGTAACTAGCCTGTTTGACTGGCTATTGTTTATCTAGCATGCCTAAACTCTGCTTTTATGTAATTAGCATGCCTGCACTTGTTAATATTTGCCTAGCATGCTCATCTAAGTCTTTGCTTGTTCTGCCTCACTCCTGCTAAGTTAGTTGCTCTCCCTAGAATGGCTCCAACATGTTTCTGCTGTGATCTTTGCTGCATGACCTGCATTCTACCTACTAGTTCTATAGAACCCCCTCAAAACTCTATGTATTCTGTTGTTTGTGTGCTCCATTAAGGTGTACTCTCTATGTTCCCAATCCCTCTTCCTTTGTGTGAAGGCTGCTTGCTAAAGTACTCCCTAAAACTATTTGTTCTATGACTTATGTTCTGATTGCAAAATTATTTCTTTACACTTTCCTCAAACTATTTTATCATTAATGGTTTTTCGGAAATTCTTTTCAATCCTAAGACCTTTCTTTTAAACTCTTTCAAACCCTTATGCACTTTTATTTACTCCTAGAATACTAGGTCCTGCCCCTCTGGTATGTGTACTACATAGAGACCCTGAAGATCGTTTTAAACTCTGGCATATCAGGGCTGACACTTCCACACTATACAATATTTAGTTGTTATTTGAGAAAGGTCTAGGTGTAAGCACTGCCTAGGATCCTTGAGGTCCTTAGGGAACTCTGACACACCTAGACATGAAATTGGCTATGGAACTATTGGGCATTTGAGACTACTGAAGGTTTGGAAATCATTTTGGACCTACTTCAGGCTCCATATAGCTTAATTTTTGTTCTGTTTATGTAATTCATTCAATACTTGGTCTATAATAATTAATTGTAAACAAACAGTGAGGTGATTAGTGAAAAAGAGAGGGTAGTTGTATATTGTGCGTAAAATTGGGTAGATACCATACTTATAGGGTCTATGTTGATTCAAATGTGTTTGTTAGATAACATGCCTATAGGATCTTCTTTGGTTTAAATAAGTTCTGTTTGCTTTACTTCCACACAATTAGAAGCCATGCCTATAGGATCTAAATCAACTTTTAATAATTAGAAGCCATGCCTATAGGATCTAAATCAACTTTTAATAATTAGGTACCATGCATATAGGATTTAAAATCTGCTTTAGTAGAAATCATGCCTATAGGGGTTTCACTTTGGTCAAATGAATTCTACTTCTTCACATTATGTTTAATTAGAAATCATGCCTATAGGACTTAAAACCAGTTTGGTTAGAAAATCAGTTTAATTCATATTTATTTTGAATCGATTTAGTTAATTAATTTGTCCGCTACTTTAATAAGTTTCCAATGCCGCCTCAATTAATATTACTAGAGAACATGCCTATAGGATCTAAACTGCCTTTTAAAAACAAAAAAAAATGTTTGCTGTTTCGTTGCGTTCTTAATCAATAATAGATATCATGCTCCTAGGATATCACTATTACGCACCTAGGCAAGCCTATAGGACGATTAAGAGTCCTGCAAATGTAAAAATGTGTTCTATTATCTATGACTACTCAAAATCAACAGGTTTAAAAGAATGAGTAGGCAAGTATGATTCAGTTCTTTGACACTTTGGTCCAAATTCAGTACTGCATATTCTTTACTCGCTTAGATGTCATGCTCTAAGTTTTTCTCTTAAATACCTGAGACTATTGTTTGAGAAGTGCACTTACTTGTTCTGTTTGCGGAGGTAAATGTGAGCCCTCAATTGTTCCCTATTTAAATGCAGTCCTAACTGTTTTGATTGACGCCTAGATTTTTCTCCTTTAAGTACTTTAGGATGGTCTAGAACTACCTAAATTAGAGGTCCTAAATACCTCCAGGGCCACAAGGAAGGGACGGGTAGTGCACGCGTAGGATTCTTTTAAGGTTGCTAGAACGCTTTAGGCTATTACCAAGGGGAGGGAATAGGGTAGTAAGACTATGATGACTATGAGCTAATGTCACGTGTAGCCCCTCATTGAGGAGTGATTACCGGGCATTGTGTGGGTATGATCCTGTAGGCTAACCAACCTAGGACCCCTCTTTCCCAACTCCCGTTGTTTAAATAAATTTACTTTTCTTTATGAATGTGCAACTTGTTCAAGCCTTTTCCCTTGTGTCATTACCTGAATCATACATGTGCTTAGAATGTCAAAACATGCCTTTACTTGCAAGTACGTGTTAAAACTATTTATTTGTTAAAATGACTAATTCACATAGTTTATGTTCGGCCGTGCTCCACCGTTGTAGACCGCGAGGGGTGCCTAACACCTTCCCCTCAAGATTATTTTGAGCCCTTACCCTAAATCTCTGGCAATGCAAACTAGTCCATGAGTTAATTGCTCAAGGTGCCCTAACGCACCATAATCCCTTAGGTGGCGACTCTTTAAATACCCAATTCCTAAAAGGAAACGAGTTATTTCCCCCATGAATGTCGAAACCCGGACTTCCCCATCAAAAAGGAAAAAAGGGGGCGCGACAACATGGTGACTCTGCTGGGGAGATTTTTAGGCTCTTACCATAACGAACTTATCTTTTATGAATTAGTCCAAGCATGCTCTATCCCACGTACCCTTCCCCTTATTTGAATTTAACTGTCTATTTTCAAGCATTTATGATTCTTTTATTCCTGAAACTGACTTGTCTCTTTGTTTTCTTTTCTGTAATTGTCTTTCAATTATTTAAATACCACATTAATCATTTTCTTACGTACAAATACTTGACAACATGCTATTTATTGCTGCATAAATCATGTTCAACATCATATTCCATTCGTGCGTGATTAATCCTATAGCAACACTTGATGAGTGTTTGCGATCTTCCTATATATCACCCTTTAAATTCGAAAAGGCGTATTTGCGGTAAAACTAGTCGATCAGCGATGCGTTCTACGGTTTTGTGCCTTTCCCCCTGAAGTTGTCTGCTTGAGGGTCCCAATCTAGACCTCTATAGCAGCCTTACTATGATAAATTGTACATGCATCATGGTCAAACCTAGCCGGGTTAATATGTTGTCCGCATAATAACCCTTTAAGAAAAGTCTTGTCCAAAAGTCCATCGGGTTTTCCATAATCCCAACGGACGTAACCATGATTATATGCATTAATTTGGAGAAATAAGTGTCAATATACTAATCATTACTGTATAAATAGACGACCCTGGAGGGGGAAAGGGCCTAACTCTCTTTGTTTTACAAAAAAAGAGGCACGAGGTCCCCAAATTCGGTATGGTTAGCACACCCTCACTTTTGCTAGATTGGTGGAGGGATCTTCCTTCATGTGACCAAATCCATGTGAAACAAGTCGTAGGAAACTTGTCTTCTATGATAGATCTTCAGCTCAACAAAATGCTGATCGAGGCTGCAACTATGTTTTGGGATAAGGAAAGGGCTGTGTTACATTTTGGGAACATAGAAATGACACCCCTTCTAGAAGAGATAAGAGGATTTACCGGGTTACCTTGGGATAGTCCTAATCTGTTGGCACCTGAAAATTGCACTACTAGGGGATTTTTGAAAATGGTGGGGCTGAAGAAGAATGGCAACTTGAAATGCCTAACGGACTCCTACATACCTTTTGAGTTCCTTTATGAAAGATACAGTCACAACAATTCCCACTGTATTTTTGATGATGAGTTCTCAATCCCTTCTTTAGGTTGGATTTATCAAAAGGTCTTCGTGTTTATTATGTGTTTCTTGGGCATGCTGGTATTCCCAATCCAAGGGGACAGGATCCATACTTGGTTAGCCATGGTGACCAAAACTCTGATGGATGGGATTGAGGGGGAGACATACACTATCATCCATATGATCATTGCAGACATATACCGGGCTTTGGAGCGATGTCAAAAGGGGTTCAGGTTCTTCGAGGGTTGGAACTTGCTACTACAAGTCTGGTTGTTGGAACATCTCCAAATGGGACAATACCATCAAGAATTTTCGCAAAGGCTGTGGAATGATCACATAGCCTTCCATTATCCCAAAAGAATGAACTACATTTCAGATATTTTTGCTCAGCCAAAGGACGCTATGGGATGGGTACAGCTTTTCAAAAATTTGACTGAGGGTCAAGTCCAGTGGATGTTCGAGTGGTTCCCTACCGATGAATTCATCATTAGATCCAGGTATTTTCTGCACTTGGTGTTGATCGGGTTGAGGGGCATATACCCTTACGCTCCTCTCAGGGTTATGAGACAAGATGGAAGGAGACAAATCATACCACGGGTCACCAAAATATGTCAATTTAGAGCCAATTTCCAAGGTGATTCCATCCCGTATAATAATGAAGAGCAACACATGTGGACCTTAAAGATTATTGTGGAGAAAGATACTATTGAGCCCGACCAATATCATGCGGGTCACTCATACATTTACCCTTTGTGGTTGGAGGACAATATAACTAGGGTCGTTGAGCCAAGGGATAGGCCAGAAAACAGGGTCATAGATGAGATTGCTGAAGCTGAGATGAAGTACAACAAGCTACGGAAAAGAATTCAAGAGTCTAAAGCCGAACATATGGCACTGCACAAGGATGATATGGAGATGATTAACGAGTGGAAAGAAAAAGTTGTTAAATCCCGCGAGAGACCGGAATACCTGGATTATAGTTTAATGGAGTTGGAAGGAAAGATGAGAAAAAGGGTCACTGACTGCCAGAATGCTGAAGGAAACGAAGGAGGGTATCTTGCAAGGGCATTCCTGCTGCTAAACCTGCGTGAGTTGGGAGAGTTGATCAACAAGAGCATTCATCCTGGAGAGGGTCCTTCTGGGACCAAGTAGATTAAATTTATTTTCTTTCCTTTCAAATGTAATATGGCCAAGAGCCATTAGTGAAATTATCTTATTTAGTTTTGTTTTGGTTCGTTTACTTTTACTTTAATGAAATGGGGCAATTATTGGAACTAAATTTCTCAAACTTTAGTTGTCACTATACCTACCTTGGTCACAACGAGGCTCCCAAATTAGGACACGAATCACATTCTCGCAATATGTGTTTAAGTATTGCAAACATTTTAGAATCCTTACTGACTTGTTTACCATTTTGTTTTTCTTCATTTCTTATTCCCACCCCCTAAGGTTAGTTCGCTCATAATGGCATCATCAACATATCACACTAGATCTAGAGGACCTCCACCTCCTCCTCCTCAAAGTAATACAAAAGGCAAAGGAAAAGCAAAAAAGGACGATTTAAGTAGTATTCAAAAGGAGAATGCTGAGAACGCAGAAGCTTCAGATGGTCGGAGTCCCCCGACACCAAATGACCTAATCTTGAGATTGGAACAAAAGATATTAGAACTATAGGGAAAACTTGAGTAGGTCCGCAACTCGGCAAACCTGTCACTCACCCTGAATGTCCTTGACATCAACCAACAAAACACAAAGAACCCCGTACCTCCCCAAAATATACCAAACCAACATCCGCAAAACCCTCTTGTATCGCATCAATACACAACCCCACCCCGAAATCTCAATCCCCTACTAATACCAACTCCTCCACAACACCACAATCAACCAATTCATTACCCACCAACCGCTATTTATCATACTCCCCAGAATACCCCACAACCCATTCCTGACCCTAAAAACTCTACCAATGGACACCATTACACCCAAGCACCTAGAACTAACGAGAACAACCCCATATACATGGAAAACGTGCCTTACTCTATCCAACCAATCTCCTATACCCTAGAATCTTTCGAGAAGGATCTGCTCATTAAAATCATGGCTGAAGAACTCAAGAAGCTGACAAGTCGAGTTTAGGGTGTCGAAGGCGGCAAGGGAATAAAAGGCTTGAACTATGAAGACCTATGCATAAATCCATATGTAGAACTGCCGGAGGGATACAAACCTCCCAAGTTCGAGATGTTTGATGGTACAGGTGATCCCAGGGTTCATCTAAGGACCTACTATGATAAGCCTTTCGGGGTTGGGAAAGACGAAAAGATCCGGATGAAACTCTTTATGAGGAGTCTTAGTGGAGATGCTTTGTCCTGGTACATCAGCCAAGATCCCAAGAAATGGTCCAATTGGGTTGGTATGGCATCATATTTCATGGACCAGTTCAGGTTCAATACAGAGAATGCACCAGATGTTCTCTACATCTAGAATCTTAAGAAGAAACCCACCAAAACTTTCCGCGAGTACGCTACTCGTTGGAGGTCGGAAGTGGCCAAGGTCAGGTCATCTTTGGACGAGGAACGTATGAATAAGTTCTCCGTTAGAGCACAAGATCTACAATATTATGAAATATTGATGGTTATTGAAAACCATAAATTCCCTAATATCATCAAGCTTGGGGAAAGAATTGAGGAAGGCATCAGAAGCAGGATGGTAACGAATTTTGAGGCATTACAAGCCATAAATAAGGCATTACAATCAGGTGACATATCAAAGAAGAGAGATGTTGGGGTAGTAATGGTGGCTCAAGGCCCAAAATCTCCACTTATATATCAAACACCTCCACCCACATATCAAACACCTCCACCCACATATCGACTTTTATCCCCCAGATATTCCCAAACAGCCATTGCCTATCAAACCTATAATTCCCAACCATCTCATTTCCATTCGCCGTCAACTAGCCAAAACTTTCCAAGACCACGAACCAATTTTGACCGTAAGCTACCCATACAGTACACTACTATTGATAAACCCATCGACCAGCTGTATGAAAGGTTGAAAGTTGTTGGTTATGTCACCGCTATTTATGCTGTGGAATTAGAGAACCCATACCAATGGGTTAACCCAAGCAAAACATGTGCATACCATTCCGGTATTAAAGGGCACAACATTTATGAATGTCAAACGTTGAAAGATAAGATCTAGATGCTGATTGACAACAAGGTCATACAGGCAAAGGAAGCTACACCCAATGTCCGCAACAACCCCTCCCTGATTATAGGGGTGGCGGGATACATGTGATAGAAATGAATGAAGAGTGGGATCCTGAGGGGTTAATCAGGATTGTTTAGGAAGGTGATGACTTTAAACTTGCGGTCACACTCACTCCCATTGTAGTACAGACTCAGGCACCGATTGAAGTTGAAATAAATGCATCAGTTCCCATTTGAGATAGAGGTAGCTCCGCCTGCGGCCACCCCTGTTCCATTTGAAGTGGAAGTGGCCACATATTTCACAGTAACAGTATCAACAACACCTCCTTTTGACTCAAAAGCAATACCCTAGGATTATGTTGCCGAGGCTAGGAAAAAAGGGAAGGCAAAAATGGAGGAATCCAATGTTGCGCAAGGAATGGCCAGGACCGGGAGAATCTATACACCTGAACACTAAGGAGGACCAAGTAAGGATGCTGCTACCAAGTAGCCTGTCATCGAAACAAGACCAGATGACCTTTAGAGGAAAGTGCAAGCAAGGGAATATTCTATCATCGATCATTTGAACAAACCCCCGCTTAGATATCCGTACTGTCACTATTGCAAAATTCAGAGGCACATAAGAATACTTTGATGAAGGCGTTGAGTGAAGCCTACGTGCCCAACAATATCACCTACAGAGATATGGCCAATAAGGTAGGGTAGGTGCTGGAAAGTCATAAGATAATCTTCCACGAAGATGAGTTGCCACTTGAAGGGTTGAATCACAACAGAGCATTGCATATCACAACGAAATTTGAAGACAAATTCATTGCCAAGGTCTTGGTTGATGGAGGTTCTAGCCTCAATATTTGTCCGTTGGATACTCTGAAAAGACTGGGCAAAGGTTTCCATGAAATACGGGCAGGGAGCATGAATGTGAAAGCTTTCGACATGTCCCAAAGGGTCACGATTGGAGAAATTAATCTTTGTCTACAAATGGGGCCAACTTGGTTCGATGTCGAGTTTTAAGTGCTCGACATACCGGCCTCATACAATCTTCTGTTGGGCCGATCATGGATCCATGCCGCTAGGGCTGTGGCATCCACACTACATCAAACCGTGAAATTAGAATGGAACCATCAGGAGGTGATCATTCACAGAGATGGGAGTAACCCTATTTACACTAGTCAAACCATCCCAGTTATTGGAAACAGAATAAGGTTGAGAGGGGAAACCTACCATCATATCGAACATGTCAATGCCGTCGAAAAAGACAAATGGTGAAGCAGCAAAATAGAAAGCATACTGGCATGGTATGGGTATGAACCAGATAAGGGGCTTGGGAAGAATCTCCAGGGTATTACTAAGCCGATACAACTGAAGCGTCACGGTACTAACTTTGGGCTTGGATATCAGTATACATGGCAAGAGTATAATGATTGGTCGCCTCCATAGTGTGGACCTTATTACACTCTCCAACAACCAGAGCCACATCTGGATCAAGCTTTTCACCAAGCCGACATAATATGGGGAACTGTAGAAGAGGAAGCATTAGCTGGGCTGAGGAATCTGTTCTTGGAGGATGAGGACATGGACTGCAGTGCAATAATTGAGGAGGAGGAGGAAGAAGGCCTCACTATTCAGATTATAGAGAAGGGAGTTGTTCTTAGGAACTGGATCGCCACACCATTCCGGGCCCGCCGAGTCCTTGGGTAGCTTGGCAGAATTTCATTCCTATAGCCATTCTAGGCATTTAAGATTTTTTATAATTTGTTTTTAAGATTCACTTCTTTCAAAATAAATGCTCGATTCATCGAGCTGTACCTATTTGGATATTTTAAGTATTAATCAAATGCATTGCTCTTTATTATTTATTGTTATCTTTCATATTTTTCTTTCTACAACGTTATTGTTACTTTTCTTGATGAACCGGTGACAGTGACATGTAACGAGGCAACGCAACATGAGAATAGTGATTCAGATGAAGAAGATGAGATACTTGAGGAAGTTGTGAGGGAAGTTAATAATTTTGAGAATAAGTCTAAGTCTAACCTGGACGAGACCGAGGTAGTAAATTTGGGGGATGCCGAGACCATCAAGGAGACTCGCATCAGCATTCATTTATCACTGACAGAGAAAGAGGAGTACACATGTTTTCTAAAGGAATATGAGGACATTTCTGCATGGTCATATGATGACATGACTGGTTTGAGCATGTCCATAGTGGCTCACAAGTTCCCTATTAACCCCATGTGTCCGCCGGTGAAGCAGAAACTCAGAAAATTCAAACTAGATATGAGCCTGAAAATCAAGGAGAAAGTTACTAAGCAAATCAAAGCCAAAGTTCCCAGGGTTGTTAAGTACCCAACCTGGTTAGCTAATATTGTGCCACTACCGAAGAAAGATGGGAAAGCCAGAGTATGTATTGACTATTAGGATTTAAATAGAGCAAGTTCCAAGGATGATTTCCCACTGCCAAACATACACACTCTGATCGATAATTGCGCCAAGCATAAACTCCAATCTTTTGTAGATTGCTTTGCGGGTTATCACCAAATCTGGATGGACGAAGAAGACGCAGAGAAAACAGCCTTTATTACACCATGGGGGTATACTGCTATAATATGATACCATTTGATCTAAAGAATGCTGGGGATACCTACATAAGGACCATGACAACCATCTTCCAAGATATGATACACAAAGAAATAGAGGTGTATGTAGACGACGTCATTATCAAATCCAAGAGGGTCACATATTACATAGCAGATTTGAGAAAGTTCTTTGACAGGTTAAGGAGGTATAATCTGAAGCTGAATTCCGCAAAGTGTGTATTCGGGGTTCCCACAGTAAAGTTATTGGGATTCATCGCCAGCCGTCGAGGGATCGAGTTAGATCCGTCTCAAGTAAAGGCTATTCAGGAGTTATCGCCACCTAGGAGCAAGAAGGACGTGATGAGTTTCCTAAGACGTCTCAACTATGTCAGTCATTTTATAGCACAATCCACAGTCATATGTGAACCCATCTTCAGATGCTGAGGAAAGATGCCGAAATAAGCTGGACCGAGTATTGTCAGAAAGCTTTTGACAGAATCAAGGAGTACCTGTCCACACCACTAGTTCTGGTCCCGTTGAACTAGGACGACCTTTGCTACTTTATCTATCTGTGTTGGATGGAGACTTCGAATGTGTTCTGGGACAACATGACGAGACAGGAAGAAAGGAGCAAGCCATATATTACTTGAGTAAGAAGTTCACGCCTTACGAAGCACGTTACTCTCTGCTAGAGCCCACTTGCTGTACTTTGACCTGGACAACCCAGAAGTTGAGACATTACTTCTGTGCCTATACTACATACCTCATATCCAGGCTGGACCCTTTGAAGTACTTATTTCAGAAACCCATGCCACTGGAAAGTTAGCCAAATGGTAGATATTGTTAAGTGAGTTCGATATCGTTTACGTAACTCAAAAGGCGGTCAAAGGGCAAGCATTGGAAGATCATCTTGCTGAAAACCTGGTAGAAGGAGAATACGAGCCCTTGAAAACATATTTTCCTGATAAAGAAGTTTCATTCGTAGGAGAGGACATTACCGAAGCATAAGGATGGTTGGAGGATATTCTTTGATAGAGCTGCAAATTTCAAAAGAGTAGCAATTGGAGCAGTTTTGGTATCAGAAATGGGTCAACACTATCCGGTGTCTACTAAACTCAGATTTCCCTGCACCAACAACATGGCAGAATATGAGGCCTACATGCTAGGACTCAACATGGAAGTCGACATGAATATTCAGGACTCTCTGCTTGTGCACCAAGTAGAAGGAGAATGGGCCACCAAGAATTCCAAGATATTACTATATCTGCACAACGTGTAGGAATTGAGAAAGAGACGAAGATAGAGTTCCGACATGTGCCCAGAATTCGGAATGAGTTTGTCGATGCATTGGACACTTTGTCATCCACGATACAACATCCAGATAAGAACTTCATTGATCCCATCCCGGTGAGGATTCATAATCAGCCAGCATATTGTGCCTATGTTGAAGAAGAAACAGATGGAAAACCTTGGTTCCATGAAATCAAGGAGTATTTGTCAAAATGAGAATATCCGGAGCATGCAAGCCACACGCATAAACTCATACTCCGGAGATTGTCCAATCACTTTTTCCACAGCGGAGGAAATTTATACACGAGAAATCCTAATTTGGGACTACTAAGATGTATCGACGCAAAAGAGGCTTCTAAGCTACTTGAGGAAATACATGATGGGACTTCCAGCCCATATATGAATGGTTTTGTCTTAGCCAAGAAGATACTCAGGGTAGGTTACTTTTGGATGACAATGGAGATAGACTGCGCCCAGTATGTCCGCAAATGCTACCACTACCAAGTGCACACCGATATGATAAAAGTGCCACCAAATGAGCTCAATGCAACGAGCTCACCTTGCCATTCGCCGCCTGAGGAATGGATGTCATTGGTTCGATTGAGCCCACTGCTTCAAATGGGCATAGGTTTATTCTAGTAGCCATTGATTACTTCACGAAATGGGTAGAGGCTATATCTTACAAAGCTGTAACCAAAAAAGTCATCACAGACTTTGTCAAAGATCGTATATTTGCCGATTCGCAGTTCCCAAGTCTATTGTCATTGATAATGCTGCCAATCTCAATAGTGATATGATGAAAGCCATGTGTGAAACTTTCAAAATCAAGCACAAGAATTCCACAGCCTATAGATCCCAGAGGAACGGAGCCGTAGAAGCCGCCAACAAAAACATCAAGAAAATAGTAAGGTATATGGTAGAAAACCATAAACAATGGCACAAAAAGCTTCCTTTTGCTCTGTTGGGATACCGCACTATAGTGCGCACATCAACTAGAGAAACTCCCTACATGCTGGTTTATGGTACCAAGGCTGTCATCACAGCTGAGGTAGAGATTCCTTCTTTAGGAATCATACAGGAAGCTGAACTCAGCGATGCAGAATAGATAAGGAGCCGCTATGAGCAATTGGCCCTCATACATGGAAAAAGAATGAACACAGTATGTCACGGTCAGCTTTACTAGAATAGAATGTATAGAGCTTTCACCAAAAGGGTTAGACCAAGGCAATTTGCACCGGGATAGTTAGTGCTGAAGAAGATCTTCCCACACGAAGATGAAGACAAAAGGAAATTTTCTCCCAATTGGCAAGGTCCTTACATGGTTCACAAGGTGCTGACAAGAGGAGCATTCATACTTGCAGAAATGGACGGAGAAATTTAGCAAAAACCAATCAATTTAGACGCAGGCAAAAGATACTATGCTTAGACTATTTACATTTCTTCATCTGATGTAATTGAACTACGCTTGACCTGATTCCCGTTTAAGAGGGGATACATAGGCATCCTTATGGGTTCGGTCATATCATAAAAAAATTCCATTTCCCCCAAAATTAGAAACTGGGGCAGAATTTTGAGGAGGACCCTCAAAATTACGGAGCAAGTCCAGCCAACGCCAACATATGTCAGAAGGTCAGAAATCGGTTAAGAAACTGGGGCAGAAATTTGAGAAGGATTCTCAAAATTCCGAGGAAGGATCAACAATGCTCGTTACCCGCGAACGACTGAAGGATCATCTAACAAACTGTGGTTGAATTTTGAGGAGGACCCTCAAAATTCTAACATGAGGAAGCAACAATGTCTCTGAAATATGTTACAGTCACTAGTTCATCTAAAAATACTTGATATTTCACTAAGTTTTCTAAAATAACTCTATTTTTATCAATAATTGTATTTTTTTGAAAACTTTATTTTGGTAATAGCCAGGTGTTACCCAGGGAAACTCGAAAGGCCCTTTAGAACGGACAAAGCAAGGCAATAGACAGAAGCACAAACCAACCTCCCTCTCACAAAACTCACAATTGTTTTTGAAAGCAGGAACATTTGACGTAGCGATAAGCATTTGCAAACATGTAAACACAAAGCAAAATCACTATCAAACAGGTGATCAGACACCAAATATATCTCCAGCTAAGAAACATACTACTCTTATTTTCTACTTTCTCTTTGCATGGGACTAAGCCATGTCCCGTATATTTGCATGAGGCTAATCCTTGCCTCCCTATTTGCATGAGGCTAATACATGCCTCCATACTTGCATGACGCTAATCCCTGCCTCCATATTTGCATGATGCTAATCCCTGCCTCCATATCTGCATGAGGCTAATCCCTGCCTCCAAATTTGCATGAGGCTAATCCCTGCCTCCCTGTCTACATGAGGCTAATCCTTGCCTCTATATCTTCATGAGGCTAATCCCTGCCTCCATATCTGCATGAGGCTAATCCCTGCCTCTCTACCTGCATGAGGCTAATCCTTGCCTCCATATTTGCACGAGGCTAATCCCTGCCTCCATATATGCATGAGGCTAATCCCTTCCTCCATATCTGCATTAGGCTAATCCGTGCCTCCATATTTGCACGAGGCTAATCCCTGCCTCCATATTTGCATGAGGCTTATCTTTGCCTCCATATTTGCATGAGGCTAATCCTTGCCTCCATATCTGTATGAGGCTAATCTCTTCCTCCATATTTGCATGAGGCTAATCCCCTCCTTCCTATCTGTATGAGGCTAATACCAGCCTCCACATTTGCATGATGCTAATCCCTGCCTCTCTGTTTGCATGAGGCTAATCCCTGCCTCCATATTTGCATGAGGCTAATCCTTGCCTCCATACCTGCATGAGGCTAATCCTTGCCCCCATACCTGCATGAGGCTAATCCTTGCCTCCATACCTGCATGAGGCTAATCCTTGCCAAGAAACCTACATGAGGCTAATCCTTACCTCCATATTTTCATAATCCTTGCCTCCATATTTGCATGAGGCTAATCCCTGCCTCCATATTTGCATGAGGCTAATCCTTGCCTCCATACCTGCATGAGGCTAATCCTTGCCCCCATACCTGCATGAGGCTAATCCTTGCCTCCATACCTGCATGAGGCTAATCCTTGCCAAGAAACCTACATGAGGCTAATCCTTGCCTCCACACCTACATGAGGCTAATCCCTACCTCCACATTTGCATGGGACCAAGCACTGTCCCTCCTTACATAAACATTGCTCTATTCTAGTACTATCTGTTTGCTTTTCAATTGGGCTAAGCTCTACCTTTTATTTCACAAGACTAAGCCTTGTCTTGGTAACACCATATTACTGCATCTCATGGGCTAACATATCACCAATCTATCCAAGGGCATTATAGTCTAAAAGGCATCATCCTCATAGCCAGAAGACACCATGCCATGGCTTGAGGATCCCTCAAATTTACATATCATTATTCAAAGGCGTCATGGTTCATAGGCACTATCTTCATGGCCCGAGAACATCATTTCATGGCCTGCGAATCCCTCACTGAAAAACTCATGGGCCAGGACATCATGGTCTGAGGACATCATCCTTGTTCCGTCCGAAGACAACTTTCATGTTCCAAAGAGAATCTGCATCATATTTAAATTATTGCACAAATACATATCTGTAACATCTCTTTCTCTGTGGGTGACCAGTAAGCAACCGCTATTCTAGCAGGAGCGACCTCACTCCATTTCATTCAGATTACCTCAAACCTAACCATTTACCATAACCGATCTTGCATCTCGTGTCAGTTCTTGCAATTACTTCATCGGTATATTCCGCCCATGAATCCAGAACTACACGTGGCCTGACTTCTATAAAACCAGGGATATGTAGGTAGCTTAAAGATCAGAGTCCGGCCTCTGTCTTTCAAAACATCCCATTGGCCATCATTTCTTTACCCGAAAACTCTTTTCATCCTTCCCGGGTAAAGAGGGGCAGCTGTTGATATCCAATTTTTCCCTCATATTTTTTAAATATACATATATACTTTCAAAATAGTACATATGCATTATCACTCGGTTTTAAGACATATACAAGCATTTTTTATAATTTTCTATAATTTAAAAGAGTTTTAAAGCAATTTATTCCTATATTTTACTATATAAATATTCGTTAATTGTGTCGCAAATTTTTTCTTTATCATTTATTTTCATCGTTTACACCCAGATTATGTTTTAAATACTTTAACATATTTATCATAAATACATTTGCATTTTTAAAGGCTAGAATTGCACATTTGCAATAATAGCCCACATATACTTATAATTGCCATATTCATGGAAAAAATAAATTTTATATTTTTACAGTGTTAAATAATTGTTGTTAACCATTTTTTATGCACAAATATTATTTTTACTATTTTATTTGTCATTTTACAAATTATTTTATTAATTAAAAATGGGTATTTAAAATCTGGCCCCATTTTTATTTAATTTCGGACCTAAAGCTACCCAAACCAACCCATTAATAGCCCCATTTGTAACCCCTTAAACCAGCCCAGAAACCCCTAGCCCAATAACCATCTGCCCCAACCCAATATCCGGCCAAATCCTAGCCGTTGATTGTTTTAATCAACAGTCCAGGTTTTCCCCTTCCTAAATTAAACCTAGTGACCCCCCCAAAACCCTCTCATTTTCCTCACCTCCCGACATCACCTAATCCTCTCATCTCTCAAATGCTCTCAAGTCTAAACCCTAATCGGACCTCGTCGTCACTCATTTGTGGCCACCCATGGTGGTTTCTCACCAACTCCAAGCCTCTAATGGTTTCCCTTATACTGATATCACCATCTCCAAGGTCCTCAAGGGACCAGGGTTAATCTACTTGCATCTATGGTCCTTTCTCGCCTGTCTCAGGCTACTCCGGTTTGATTCCGAGTAAGATCTTCCTATATCGCCTTAGATCTATGGGTTTCTAAGTTTGCTTCTTCACCTCTGTGTTGTTCTTCTCGAAAACCCTAAATTCTTCCTTCTGAACTTCCTAGATCTATACAGACCTGAGATGTTTGGACCTATTTCATATGACTTTTTTACAAAACACCTTCTGATTTTTACAAGGACCTTCAGATTTTCGAATGGTTTTCCATTTTCCTAAACTAGGGTTTCCCAAAAATTTCTTGTCTAAAAATGTTTGACAGTTTTGAGTGTTTGATCTTCTGCTTCTTATGTGTCTTGACTAATTTCATAAGGTTTGCTATAACCTTAACTCGTTTATACTAAAAGCTTAATTTTCAATATTCTTGTTTGGTTTCTGAGTTACTTGTGTGCTGACTTTGTCCTTGCTTTAGTTCTTGTGATTTCTCTTTAGACTAATTCGATATCTCATGATTTTTATCCTAATGTGCCTTTACTAAGGTTTTTGGCTCGACTTTTCCACTGATTATATGTGTCTCTATTTATTTTTTTGCCTATTCATGGTAAACTTATATTTCCACCCTTAAATCAGTGTTAATTTGCATTCTCGATTTATCAATCTGTTTCCTGACTATTCCTTTCTTGCCTTATTTGAAATTGTTTGCGATACTTGCCGACTCTTTGCATGATTCCTTTTCCTTAATTAAACCCTTGACTCTGTATTTTGAAGTTCTTTGTTTAATTTGATCTCCTTTCCTTAATAAGATTTCTGATTCTGAATTCAAGCCATATGGGTTAAAGCAGTAAGTAAACACATAGGTTTTGATTCTTAAAATTAATCAGAAGCATACATAGTTAATGATCGAAAAACACAATATGTGAGAAAGTTATTGTGCAATTTCCCGTCTTGGCTTGCAGCTAGCTAGAACAACAAAGATCACAAGTAGCAAGGACAATAGAGAGAGCCTTTTTTAGAGTGTAAAAGTGGTAGTTTTGGAACTATTGTTCGTGTCTAGAAGTTAAAATAAGAGGGAATTTATATAGTAATCAAGAGTTAAACAAATAAGGTAAAGCAATCAACAATCAGTAATCAAAGAATTTCATAATCAATTATACGGAGATTCAACATAGTTTTCCCCCATAATTAAGGAAAACTTAACCAATGGTAATGACTGGGACTAAATAAAGCAACAGGATCAGTCAGACCAAGTAAAGAGCCTTGCCTCTGTTTATTGCTTACTCAGCATGCTTAATACTGCCTATTCAAACCTGTGATTAGCATATTTTCACTTTACTTGCTTGTTTGGTATTCTGTTTAACATGTCTACATATGTAACTAGCCTGTTTGACTAACTATTTTTTATCTAGCATGCCTAAACTCTACTTTTATGTAATTAGCATGCCTCCACTTGTCAATATTTGTCTAGCATTCTTATCTAAGTCTTTGCATGTTCTACCTCACTCTTGCTAAGTTAGTTGCTCTCCCTAGAATGTCTCCAACATGTTTCTGGTGTGATCTTTGCTGCATGACCTACATTCTACCTACTAGTTCTATAGACCCCCCTCAAAACTCTATGTTTTCTGTTGTTTGTGTGCTCTATTAAGGTGTACTCTCTATGTTCTCAATGCCTCTTCCCTTGTGTGAAGGGTGCTTGCCAAAGTACACCCTAAAACTGTTTGTTCTATGAATTATGTTCTGATTGCAAAATTGATTCTTTACACTTTCCTCAAACAGTTTTATCTCTAATGGTTTTTCATAAATTCTATTCAATCCTAAGACCTTTCTTTTAAACTCTTTCAAACCATTATGCATTTTCACTTACTCCTAGAATACTAGGTCTTGTCCTTATGGTATTTGTACTGCTTAGAGACCCTTGAGATCTCTTTGAAGTTTTGGCATATCAGGGTTGGCACTTCCACACTGCACAATATTCAGTTGTTATTTGAGAAAGGTCTAGGTGTAAGCATTGTCCAGGATCCTTGAGGTCCTTAGGAAACTCTGACACACCTAGACATGAACTTTGTTATGGAACTATGGGCATTTGGGACTACTGGAGCCTTTGAAATCATTTTGGGCCTACTTTAGGCTCCCTATAACTTTATTTCTGTTCTGTTTATGTAGTTCATTCAATTCTTGGTCTGTAATAATTAATTGTAAACAAACAGTGGGGTGATTAGTGAAAAAGGGAGGGTAGTTGTATATTGTGGGTAAAATTGGGTAGATACCATGCATATAGGGTCCATGTTATTTCAAATGTGTTTGTTAGATAATATGACTATAGGATTTGCTTTGGTTAAAATGAGTTCTGTTTGCTTTACTTCCACACAATTAGAAGCCATGCCTATAGGATCTAAATCGGCTTTTAATAATTAGAAGCCATGCCTATATGATCTAAATCAGCTTTTAATAATTAGGTACCATGCATATAGGAGTTAAAATCAGCTTTAATAGAAATCATGCATATATGGGTTTCACTTTGGTCAAATGAATTCTGCTTGTTTCACATTATGTTTGATTAGAAATCATGCCTATAAGACATAAAACCAGTTTGGTTAGAAAATCAGTTTAATTCATGTTTATTCTGAATCGGTTTAGTTAATTAATTTGTCCGCTCCTTTATTAGGTTTCCAACGCTGCCTCAATTAATATTACTAGAGAACAGGCCTATAGGATCTAAACTGCCGTCAAAAACAAAAAAAAACTATTTGGTATTTCATTGCATTCTTAATCAATAATAGATATCATGCTCCTAGGATATCACTATTACGCGCTTACGCAAGCCTATAGGACGATTAAAAGTCCTAGAAATGTAAACCCGTGTTCTATTATTTGTGACTGTCAGTAGGCAAGTATGATTCAGTTCTTTGACACTTTGGTCCAAATTTAGTACTGCATATTCTCTGCTCGCCTAGATGTCATGCTCTAAGTTTTTCTATTAAATACCTGAAACTATTGTTTGAGACGTGCACTTACTTGTTCTGTTTGCGGAGGTAAATGTGGGCCTTTAATTGTTCCCTCTTTAAATGAAGTCCTAACTGTTTTGATTGACGCTTAGATTTTTCTCCTTTAGGTACTTTAGGATGGTCTAGAGCTACCTAAATTAGAGGTCCTAAATACCTCCAGGGCCACAAGGAAGGGACAGGTAGTGCACGCGTAGGATTATTTAAAGGTTGCTAGAACGCTTTAGGCTATTACCAAGGGGAGGGAATAGGGTAGTAAGGCTATGATGACTTTGAGCTAATGTCACGTGTAGCCCCTCATTGAGGAGTGATTACCGGGCATTGTGTGGGTATGATCCTGTAGGCTAACCAACCTAGGACCCCTCTTTCCCAACTCCCGTTGTTTAAATAAATTTACTTTTCTTTATAAATGTGCAACTTGTTCAAGCCTTTTCCCTTATGTCATTACCTGAATCATACATGTTCTTAGAATGTCAAAACATGCATTTAATTGCAAGTACGTGTAAAAATTGTTTATTTGTTAAAATGACTAATTAACATAGTTTAAGTTCGGCCGGGACCCACCATTGTGGACCGCGAGGGGTGCCTAACACATTCCTCTCAAGGTTATTTTGAGCCCTTACCCTAAATCTCTGGTAATACAAACTAGTCCATGAGTTAATTGCTCAAGGTGCCCGAACAAACCATAATTTGTTAGGTGGCGACTCTTCGAATACCCAATTCCCAAAAGGAAACGAGTCATTTCCCCTATGAATGTCGAAACCCGAACTTCCCCATCAAAAAGGGAAAAAAGGGGCTGCGACACCAGTTGCCACCATTTTCCGAGCAAGCATTTTTACTCGCCTTCTCCTAGGTTGAGTGGTTGTGCTGGGTGGAGGTGGTGTGGAGGAACTAGAAGGGGAGGGTGATGGAGAAATGCCTAGATTATCTTGAGGGTTCGACATTGTAACTGACTTCTTGAGAGAATTTGTGAGTTACATTTTATGAAGAGAGAACAATTGTGAGTGAAAAGGATTTTTGACGATTCTGAATAGTGAGGGTGGCGGACGGTAATGATGGGTATTTAAAGAAGGAGACCTATTTAATGACTAACGGTAGCTTTTAGCAGACAATTAAAGGTCTAATCAACCTGAAATTGAAAGTTGAATGAACGGTTAAGCTTCCCAAGATTTTAGGCATTTTATGTGGTGAGAATTCTAGTAGAGACAGAACTGGTTCAAAAAATAAATAGGTAGGATTTTCTTATGTGTTTGAACATAGATAGTATTCTGCTCATGATTTAAATATTTATATTTCTAATTATGCAGAGTATAGAAAACATACCTCATTTATTCATATGACCAATACTGATGAACCAGGTTCTTCATTTAGAATTTTCTTGATCATGCCTCAAATTACCACATTAGAGAAACTTTTGTTAGAGATCAGTGAGTCATATCAATACATGTCACAGGAGTATTGTATTTACAGTATGAAACTGAGTAAAAATTAATCTAGGTATTTACACAAGTTCTAGATTTCCTAGCCAATTTTTTTTTTCATTTTTTTCATTGTGCATTCTAAGTTGGTCCCATTAGGTGATCTTAATCATCCCTAATTCTAACCTATTCCTTTCAAAGCTTTCTCTACTCAGTGCTTTAGTAAAGATGTCAGCAATTTATTTATCAGTAGCACAGAATTCTATGGTGATCAATCATTTCTCATAGTTGTCCCTTAAGAAGTGATGTCTAACATCTATGTGCTTAGTCCTCTTATGATGAACTGGTTTCTTTGTCATACTTATAGCGCTAGGGTTATCTCAAAAGATAGAGATGCAACCAACTTCAATGCCAAAATCTATCAGCTGTTGTTTGATCTACAACAGTTGAGCACAACAAGAGGCAGCAACAACATATTCAACATCAACAATGGATAAGGCCACTGAATTCTGCTTTTTAGTGGCCCGTGATACCAAACATGAACCAAGAAAATGAGCCATACCTGAGGTGCTTTTCCTATCCACAAGGAAACCTGTATAGTCAGCATCAACATATCCTACTAGATTAAAGTTACTACCTTTAGGGTACCAAAGGCAAAGATCAGTAGTGCCTTTCAAATATCTCAGTATCCTCTTGATAGCAGTCAAGTAAGATTCCTTTGGATTATCCTAAAAGCGAGCACAAAGCCCTACACTGAAAACTATGTCAGGTCTACTGACAGTAAGATACAAAAGTGAACCAATCATACCCCTATACAACTTTTGATCAACAGATGAACCAGGTTCATCTATGTCTAATTTAGTAGCTATTGCAATGGGTGTATCTATTTCTTTTGATTCATCCATTTTAAACTTCTTAATCAACTCTTTTGCATATTTCTGCTGATAGATCATGGTTCCATTTGGGTTTTGATTGATTTGTAAGCCTAAGAAAAAGTTAAAATCACACATCATACTCATTTCAAGCTCACTCCTCATTAATTTGGCAAAGTCCTTACTCATTTTGTCAGTGGTTGCCCCAAAAATTATGTCATCAACATATATTTGTACTACAAGAAGATCCTTACCTTCTTCCTTCAGGAATAGAGTACTGTCAATTTTACCTCTCTTGTAGCAATTTTCAAGCAGGAATTTGGACAGTTGTTCATACCATGCTCTAGGAGCCTTCTTGAGTCCATAGAGAGCCTTGTCTAATTTGTACATATGTTCCAGACACTCCTTGCTCTCAAACCCTGGAGGTTGTTTGAAAAACACTTCTTCTTTTAGGTAGCCATTTAGGAAGGAACTTTTGACATACATCTGATGAATAGTAAATTTCATGTGTGCTGCAAAGGCTATGAGGAGTCTATTTACCTCCAGTCTTGCAATTGGAGCAAAGGTCTCATCATTATATATGCCCTCCTTTTGGCTATAACCTTGGACCACCAGCCTTACCTTTTTCCTTGTAACTGTTCCATCTTCATCAAGCCTGTTTCTGAAGACCTATTTAGTGCCAATTACTGATCTGTCCTTGGATCTTGGAACTTGATGCCCAACTTGACTTCTCTCAAACTGATTGAGTTTATCTTGCATTGCATTTACCCAATCTGCATCCCGCAAAGCCTCAACAACATTTTTAGGTTCAATAAGAGATAATAAAGCATCAAACGCACATAGATTCTTTAATTGTGTTCTAGTTTTAACTCTAGATGTTGGATTAGTAATTATGTTCTCAATGGGATGAGAACTTTGATACTTCTAAGGTTTCACAACCAACTCTTGTTTGATGTTTCTCCCATGTTCTGTTGTTGAGGAACATGCTCATAGATAGGTTCCATTAGGGGATTGGTTTCTGTCTTCTTTGTTCTGTTCCCCTTATCAAGTTGCCTGGGATAGAAGAACCTTTTCCATCACTTGTTCCTTCTTTTGGTGCATCTTCAGTTTGAGTTGTGACTTCACTCAATTCTTTTACCAACCTAATAGATTCATCTTCATGTTCCTGTCTCTCAGAAAGAATATTTGTTTCATCAAAAATTACATGTACACTTTCTTCTACACACAAAGGTTTTTTGTTGTACACTTTATAAGCTTTGATATGTGTAGAATATCCCAAAATATTCCCTCATCACTTCTGGGATCAAACTTACCTAGGGAGTCCTTTCTATTATTGTGCATAAAGCACTTGCATCCAAATTCCCTATTATGAGATATATTTGGTTTTCTCCCTTTAAGTAACTCATAGGGAGTCTTCTCTAGAAGAGGTCTAGTCATGCATCTATTAATGATGTAGCATGCAATATTTACAGCCACTGTCCAGAAGCTATGGGGCAGTTTACTAGAAAGAAGCATAGTCCTAGCCATATCTTCAAGAGTCATATTCTTTCTTTCAACTACTCCATTTTATTGAGGAGTCCTAGGGGCAGATAAATTATAATCTATACCATGCTCATCACAAAATTCAGCAAACTTGGCATTTTCAAATTCGGTTCCATGATCAGACCTAATTGATGTAAGTTGATTACCTAGTTATTTATGAGTTTTTCTAACAAAGGCAGTAACACATGTCAAATGCTTTATCCTTAGATGTTAAAAACAATACCCAAGTAAATATAGAGTAATCATTAACAAGTGCCATCTGATATTTCTTACCACCTCTGCTTAATGTTCTCATTGGACCACAAAGATCCATATGAACCAGTTCTATCGTCCTGGTTGTGCTTACCATTTTCTTCTTTTTAAAAGATGGTCTTACTTGCTTTCCCCTTGCACAAGCCTCACAAACATTTTTTTCCTTGAACTTGATGTTAGGCAACCCTATCACCAGGCCCTTGGAGACTAATTTGTTGAGTTGATTCAGACTTGCATGACCAAGTCTTTTGTGCCGCATAAGGGGATAATTGTCCAACACACTTAAGCACGTGAGTTCATTTTATGAAAAAGTGGACAAATCTACAATGTAAATATTGTTAACTCTTTTTTCCCTGCAAAAAAATCTTGTCAGTGGTATGATTAATCACAAAACATTTGGTAGAGGTGAATGTTATCAGGTTACCTCTGTCACACAATTGTGATACACTAATTAGGCTATATTTCAAGCCATCTATCAGGTAGACACTTTCAATGGAATATGAGTCTGCCTTACCTACCTTTCCAACCCCAATGATCTCACCTTTCTTCCCATTTCCAAAGGAGAGATTACTTCCTTTTAGATCCTCAAGTGAAAGAAACTGATTCTTACTTCCAGTCATATGCTTTGAGTAGCCACTATTTTTGTACTATATTTGGCTACTTTCCTTCATTTGGACGTGCAAAACAAAATCAGGGGTTAGTCTTAGGAACCCAAACTAGTTTAGGTCTCTGTCTATAGGTAAAGGGGTGAATTAAATTCCTTTTGGCCCACCCATGCAGCCTATTTTTCTCTTTAACAAAGGTTTTGTTCATTTGACTGGCCATTTCTTTTGCATTATATTTACTTTTGCAATGACCAGTCTTGCCACAGTGTGTGCATATTTTTTTTTCAGGAAGTGTGATGTATTTGCTTTTAGGATTCCACTTAGGTGGTAGGGTACCATAGCCAAGTCCTCTCTTGTTTCTACCCTGGTGCTCTTGTAGCTAGGATAGTGCATCAAAGGACTTATTGCATTTGCAGGTTCTATCTAGTTCATACTTTACCTCACCTAGATCATCTTTTAGGACTCTTATCTTCTCATCTTTCTTATACAACTCATCCTTCATTTTTCCTAGATTTTCTTCTAAGGTGAGATGTGTGTGATCAACTTTCTTCTTACCTGTTCCTAATTTTAGTTATGAATTTTCAGACCTAAGTTCTAAGACACTGGTGTCAAGTTCAAGAACCTAGTTCTTCAACTCAGCATTTTTACTATCACTTTCACTAGCCCTAAATTCCAGATTTTTGCACTTGGCTTTTAGGATCACATATTCCCTAGACAGTTGTTCCTTCTCATTGTTTATGACCACAGACTCATCAATGAAGTCTAGCAATAATTCAGATAGCCTTTCTTTAGACAAAAAATTAATCTTGTCTTTGAGATGAATAACACTTACCTCTTGTTCATCGTTTGTTTCTCCAATGGCCATAAGTGCTTGTTAATCTCCAACTTCATCTTTTGAATCCTCATCTGAGGTTTCTCCCCAAGCAGCAACCATAGCCTTTGTTGATCCTTTGTTCTTTTTGGGTTGAACCTGTTCCTTCTTCATGTTTCTTCGTTCAGCCCTTTCCTTCTTCCATTCATTTTCCCATTGGGAACAATTTTTGATCATGTGGTCAGTCTTACCACACTTGTAGCAGCCCTCATTGGTCTATTTTTCAGGATCCCTTGGTTTGTTGAAGGTTGTACCTCTTGAAGAACCCTTTCCTCTCATTAGGTACTTCTTGAAATCCCTTGTGATCATAGCCATTTCATCATTCTTTAAGTCTACACCTTCAGCTATTCTGAGAGCCGGGCTTCTTTCCTTCTTGGGTGCATCCATCTTTATGGTTTGCCTTCTCAGTTCATAGGCAGTGAGATTTCCAATCAGCTCATCCAACTTGAGGGTAGCAAGTTCTTTGATTCCTAAACAATCGTGATTTTGCTTTCCCAAGTTACTGGCAAGACCCTTGTCAAGATTTTCTCAACCTTGTCTTCTTCAAGGATAATTCTTTCAAGAGTCTTAAGTTCATTTGTTAGTACTGTGAACATTGTGTACATCTCTTGGATGGTTTCTCCTTCCTTCATGGTGAAATTCTCATTTTGAGAATATAACAGTGTTCCTCTTGATCTCTTTACTTGAGGAGTTCTTTTACAGGCTACTTGTAGGGTGTCCCATATCTCCTTAGCAGTGGTACAACTATGAATCCTGTTGTACTCATCTGGACCTAATCTACACACAAGTCATTTATTGTCCTTGGCATTCTTTTCCCATTTCTTCAAATCTTCAGCAGTACAATCAACTCTTGTCTTTGGCACATCCACTCCTTCAACATTCTTCTTTGTAGTAGCCAGGGGACCATCAGTAACTATGTCCCAGAGATCATAGTCTTCTCCTATTATGTGGTCTCTCATCCTGTTCTTCCACTAGGAATAGTACTGGCCATTAAATAGTAGAGGCCAAGCAGTAGATTGGCCTTCCCAGGTTCAAGGTGGTGCACTCATCTTGATCTGTTCCTAAGGTGTTAGCCTCTTCAAGGATAACGCGCTCTGATACCAATTGATATTTTAGACTTCAATACTACACAAGAGGGGGTGATTTGTGTGGTACCCAATTTTCGCTTAACTTGATTATAGAAGGACCTAGTTCTTCTATGTATTCTAACTACTACTGTTGCGGAATAATAAGTATAGAAAATAATGAACACAAAGATTTTACGTGGAAAACATCTGGCTCAAAAGGTGAAAAAAACGACGACCTACCTTCCAGTAGGATTTTCCCAAATTCTCTACTAAAATCACTGAGCTAAAAACTGCATTTACAAAAACTCTTTTGTAAACCTAGGATTAACTCTAATCCCGTTGTGGCACACAACCTCAACTGTTGAGACAACTTCAAGTTAACTCTAATTTGAAAACTCTAAGTACCTAATATAATTTTTTCTAAATAAGCTAAAAGGTACAATGTAAAATTACCCACTGCAATTGAACTAGAATAAAAGATAGACACTTGGAACTAGTTCTTCTATCTGGTTCAAGTAGCTTCAGGATTGCACACTTGAATCACAGATAAATTGCTTGCAAAATTGCATTTCTATTTTGCTCTCAATTCACGATTAACTTCTACTTATGTGCATTACCTGTAAAAGAGAACAACACTGATTAGGAATGGCAATGGGGCGGGTGCGGGGCGAGGCAGTTTTAAACCTATACGGGTGCAGTGCGGGTTGAAGCTTATGCGAGTTCGGGGAGGGGCGGGTTGCGGGTCCATTTCCTTTATCCAATCTTGGTCCTTTACGCCTTTAGGCCTTTTCGCTAACACTGGAAGTTAATTTCATTGTTTAATCACAATCTTCAAATACATATTGAACCATATTCTTTAGGAAAATCATATCGTTGCTTTTTCTGTTTTTTTTTCGTCGTAACACATTTACCAGATTATGTGTTTGATTCTAGATTTCTAGTAATATTTTTTAATTAGGAGTAATAACATTCTTGAAAGTTCAGCACATTATAAATTATGTTAATCATTTGTTACTATTAGTTCATAGTTTATCAAAGCTAAATGTAATAATTTATTGAAATCATAATCTTATTTCAATATTATAATACCTTATTTATAACTACAACTGCCTGTTTATCTATTTGGGATGTTGTATATTTTTTCCATCCGGATGTGCTAATATTTTGTAGATCATGAAGTTTAGTTGTCAAATTGTAAAAGTTTTACCTTATCGATTAATCAATAAGTGAAATTTTATAAATATCATAAAAAATTTAGTCCTAAACTATTCTATAAATAGAATAACTTTTGGTGCAACATGTTAAGTGAAAAATAGATAAGTGGGTCATCGAAACAAGTTATTAATCATTAGAAATGAAAAAGGATAAATAGGAAAAAAAATTATGCGGGGAGGGAAGGGGCGGGTCTATACAGGGCAGGGCGGAGCGGGTTGAAAACAAAAAAAATTCACTATGCAGACCGGGGCGGGGCAGGTTGAGTCATTGTGGGTTTAAGTTGAACATGCCCCGCAACCGCCCCGCCCTGCCCCATTGCCATCCCTAACACTGATATTTAAGGGGTTAGTAATTAGAGATTGACTAGGATACAGATGCTACTCTTCCATGGTGGAAGAGTTCTAGTTAATCTCATACTCTAACTCTATCCTCTTCCTAAATTGTGTTCTCTTTATGTAAGGAGTTTTTCTCCTTGTCCAATATGCAACCTTTTCGATCATGATTAGGAGATATTACTTCTAATAAGTTAGATTTATCTCCTTCACGTGCATCTCACATGTTTGGGTTCATTACGACTGTGCTTCACAAGATGAACCTGGTCCATGTCTGAGTTCTTTTGTCAATCTTCAAAACTTCACATTTACTTGGGCCAACACATATGTTTGGGTTGAAATGCATTGCAGTGTTATCAATGTATGTTTGGGATTCAGAGTCTAGGAATAGTTCTGTATGGTGATTTTGGTTTTGGGATCGCGATCGAAGTGAATTCGGAGGTCCGTGGATCATTTGGCTAAAGATAGAAATTTGAAGATTTTTAGGAGCTTGACTGGAATTGGACTTTTTGATACTGTAACGACCCGGCCGGTTGTTTCATGAGTTACCGTTCCATTTTCCCCATTACTGATTCTTATTTCCTTGTTCAGCTGTATTTTGTATTACCTTGTTGGTTGGCTCGGGTTCGGTTAGGTTTTGGTAAGGTTTGAGACACTTAGTCTCTTTTGAGGAAGCTTAAGTTGGAAAAGTCAACTAGATGTTGACTTATGTGTTAAAGGGATCAGATGGTTTTGATGGTTTGGATAGCTTCGGGAGGTGATTATGAAATTGGGAGCATGATCGGAATGTGTTTTGGAGGATCAAAGTAAATTTAGGCTTGAATTGGAGAAAATGAAATTTTGGCGTTTTTTGGTTGATAGGTATGATTTTGATATATGGGTTGGAATGGAAATCCGGGAGTTGCAATAGTTCTGTTGTTTCATTTGGGATATGTGCGCAAAATTTCAGATCATTCGGACGTGGTTTGGTAGACGTTTTTATCAAAAGAGTAATTTAGAAGATATTGGAATTTTTTGGCTTGAATCCGATGCGAATTTGGTGTTTTGATGTTGGTTTGAGCATTTGGAAGATTGGAACAAGTTTGAATGGTGTTATGGGATATGTTGTCATGCTTGGTTGAGGCCCCGCGGCCTCAAGTGACTTTCGGCATGTCAATCGGTCCATTTCATGATGTGAAAAATTACAAAAAATTGATGTTGAGTGTTGCAGACATTTGGTCTTCGCGTTCGCGAGGGAGGTCTCGCATTCGTGAAGGGCTGGTCCATTGAGCATCGCATTAGCGAGAATGGGAGTTGTGTTCGCGAAGGTTGAGCAGTGGAGACATCGCGTTCGCGAGGTAGTGGTCGGGTTCGCGAAAGAGGGAAATGTGGTCAACGTTAGTTTGTGCTTTGCGAACGTGAGCTTTGACTGCATTCACGAAGAAGGGTTTGGATGCCTGGATGGAATGTTTAAATTGCCATTGTGCGTGATTTTGGGGCTAGCTTCCACCATTTTTGAGCGATTTTGGATATTTTTGAAGAGGATTGAGGAGGGATTCAAGGGGAAACACTTGGAGGTAAGATTTATGGACTTAATACTCGATTCTAATGTGAATTCTACCTAACTACTCATGGAATTTAAGCCTAATATTGAAGAACTAGGGCTTGTGATTGGAGACCTAGAATTTGGGATTTGATGGGTCATTTGTGGTTAGATTTTGATGCTTTTGATATGAATGAACTCGGGGAGTGATAAGGATTCTATTGATGTAATTGTTATCGGAATCCGAGACGTGGGCCCGGGGGTCAGGTTTGGCCAAATTTGGGATTTGTGTTGTAACTTGATTTCTTTCAAGTGGGTTTTGTTCCCTTAGCATTTTTTGATAGTTTTGCACTGATTTTGGTTAGATTTGGAGAATCCGGGGGCCGATTCAAGAGGCAAAGGCATCGCAGGCTAGAGTTTGGACCGAATAGAGGTGAGTAATAATTGTAAATGTTGTCATGAGGGTATGAAACCCCGGATTACACATAGTTGTGCTATATTGAGGTGACACACATGCTAGATGATGAGCGTGGGGTCTTGCACCGTTGGAGATTGTGACTTAGTCCATCCCGAATGACTATTTTACCCCGTATTTGATTGAAAACTATTTGCTATCATCATTTTTAGGCTGAATACCATATGTGGGCCTCGTTCCAACTATTTAGACCCTTAGGGCATTTTTAGTGCTATTTCCTCACTATTTTGACTTTACACTTGTACTCAGTCATGTTATATTCTACTATTTTCATAACTCAGCCATGTTTACTCTGTTTTAACACATTAAATTATATTTTAAATTATAATTTTGGCCGAGCATCATGTTTTACTATTGCCTGAGTGGCTTTTGAGATTCTGACTAAGTAAGGTCGAGGGCCTGTGTTGTTAGGATACACTGATTTATTAGTATGAGGCCGAGGGCCTGAGTTGTACGCCACAGGGTGGCTTGATATGAGGCCGAGAGCATATTGATTATGCCACGAGATAGCTTGATATTGCGCTTGGGCTGTAAGGGGCCCTCCCAGAGTCTTCACACCCCAAGTGAGCGCGGGTACCCATTGTGATATGAGATATAGCCCGAGGAGCTAGTGTTGTTCCATGATATTTCTTGAGGGGCGGATTCTATGACATTGTGCCCGAGGGGCGGATTTTATGTTTTTATCTGTTCTAGCTGCTTTTCACTTAATTGTTTAACTGTTAAAAAGGTGTTTTAAAGAAGATTCTTCTTAACTAAGTGTTTTTACATGTTTTCACTGTTTCATTGCTTTTACTGGTTTTATACTACTTCTTTATAGCATGTTGATGTGCTTTTACGTGATTTTTTATCGCTCAGACTTCATTTATTATTATTACTCATTGAGTTGGAGTACTCATTTTACTCCCTACACCCCGTGTGCAGATTCAGGCGCTTCAGGCCCTGCTTGCGAGGGTTGAGAGCTTCCAACAGATTTCGGATTTCACTAGGTAGCTACACGGTGTTCACAGCTCAGTGCCTCTCCCTCTTATCATTATTTCTTTCCCTTGTCCTAGTTATGTAATAGTTTGTGTATATTTTTCAGACTTGTAGTTTTTATGATAGATGCTCATGACTGGTGACACCCTGATGTCGGGCTATGTCTATTCCGCAAATTGTGATATTTATCTTACTTTGGGTTTATTATCATATTAAAGACTTAAGTTTTATTATTCTAACTATTTAAAATGAATTGGTTATATGTCGGCTGGCCTTGCTTCACGAGAAGCGCCATCACAACCAGGTCCGGGTTTAGGGTCGTGACAAGTTAATATCAAAGCCTAGGTTACATAGGTCTCACAAGACATGAGCAGGTTTAGTAGAGTCTCACAGATCGATACGATGATGTCTGTATTTATCCTCGAAAGGCTACATAACCTTTAGGAAAAACTTCATATTCTTGAAATTCTTGTCATGCGAATCTATTGATCCGTGTACTAAACTTCTGTTATTCTATTCTCTCACAGACGGTGTGGACACACGCTACCGGTCAAGATGGACGACCACGAGTACCACCAGTTGTGGCCACTAGAGGCCGACGACGCGGTCATGGTCATAGTAGGGGCAGTGGTGTGGCCCGCACAACAGCTAGTACAGCACCAGCAGATCCACCAGCCGCCCCAGTTTAAGATCAGGTCCTAGTTTTGACGCTCCAGCAGCACTAGCTCAGGCACCAGCTGTGCCCATTGTGATTCCGGGTCTTCAAAAGGCCTTGGCTCAGATTCTATCAGTATGCACTGGCCTAACTCAGGCGGTCTCAGTTACTACAGCCGCAGCTACTTCTCAGAATGGGGGAGACACTCAGACTCCTGCCGCTCGCATACCTGAGTAGGTCGTGCAGGGACTTCAATCACCGGGGACGTATCCAGCCCAGCCGGTTGCAGTTGCTCAGGACAATGTAGCTCATACCATGCTAGAGGACGAGCACCGTATGTTGGAGAGGTTTGGTAGACTTCAGCCTCCGACTTTCAGTGGTGTAGAGGGAGAGGATGCCCAATGTGAGCACGTGATTTTTGCCTCACACAAATTACTCCAAAAGAATTCCCAAAATTAGGTATTTTCTTTAATTATTTATTATTTTAAGGAATTATTGCGTGATTTTTTTGATTGTTTGCATATATTTGTGGGCATGTTCAATTTTATTAATGCATTAAAAATACAAAAATATAGCATTGGCATTTAAGATTTGATTTTATATTTTTTGGAATTAATTAATAATTAGGAGTTTTACAAAAATGAAAATTCAAAAAAAAATAATAATAACATATTATTGTAATTTTAGTCAAATTGTGTGATTTTCTTTTAATTTGGCATTTAATTATTTGTGATAATTATTAGTTAGAATTGATTAGTATTTTTAAGTTAATTTGGTGTTTTATAATTAATTAGGATTTTAGTTTTAATTGTTGAAAAGAAAATTGAAAAGGAAAAGAGAATAAGAAGAGGAAAATCTGGTTGGGCCAATTTAGCCAGGCCCAAAACCAAAACTCAGCCAAACCCATTGAGAATAAGAAGAGAAAAATCTGGTTGGGCCAATTTAGCCAGGCCCAAAACCGAAACTCAGCCAAACCCATTGAGAATAAGAAGAGGAAAATCTGGTTGGGCCAATTTACTAATTGAGAAGCTTCTAGTAGTGGTAGGGTAGTATTTGCATTATCAAATTAACTAAAAGCACCAATTGAGTGGATGATTAAAGAAATGAAAAGTTGAATTGATAGTGGAAAATGCACTAATTGAATGCCCATTTAAGGGAGCTGAAAATCAAATTAGAGAGAAAAAAAGGGGGGCGGGGAGAGCGGTATACACTCGATATACACTCTGGATACACTGGATATACAGGGGCAGAGAGCTAAGAAAACTTGGAAGAGATTCTGTGAGAGGGAGAACATTTAATGAGGGTAGAAGGCTAGGAAATTCGGAGAGAAAAAAAAAACAAGGTGGC
The DNA here is from genome assembly GCF_000715075.1 of Nicotiana tabacum. NCBI lineage: Eukaryota > Viridiplantae > Streptophyta > Magnoliopsida > Solanales > Solanaceae > Nicotiana > Nicotiana tabacum. The sequence goes on along the minus strand of NC_134089.1, from coordinate 77,838,462 downwards.
GGAGAGAGCGGTATACACTCGATATACACTCTGGATACACTGGATATACAAGGGCAGAGAGCTAAAAAACTTGGAAGGGATTCTAAGAGAGATATAGGAAGAGAGATACACAGAAATAGATACAGAAATAAAAAATCAAAAACGATTACAGAATTTCAGAAAAATACACTATTTCATTGAGTCATTTGGTATTTTCTGAAGTTTTCTTCTAGTATGGAAGCAATTCCTGGTTAGCTGATAATTATAAGGGTTTAAGTCGAGTTGGGTTTGAGGTCTGCTGATTCACTAAGATTGAAATTAGGGTCTGACTATCGTATCACATCCCTTGGTTTCAAAATTAGTCTGCTGGCTCATTTTCTGGTGTTGAATACTACTGTTGTTGTTGGTTACTACCGATACCTCATTTTTCTGCTTCTTTCTTTCATTTCCAGGTGCACACTAGAACTCAAATTGATGTAGCTTTAAGATGAACATGAAATAAAAGTACTCAGACATTTGTTTATTGGATGATGCATGTTTGGATGACTATACATCTGTAGTTAAGTAGATATTAATGATATGTAACTGTGTAGTGTAGTCTAATTGGATTTATATTCACATGAAACTCGAACTGCATAATTTGTACCTAATTGGACTGTTTGGGACTGTTAATTTGTGGTTATCCAATTGTAGCCTTAGTATAGCTTAGAACTTGCTTTAGTTTAACGGTTTTGTTTTAAAAATAAAAAAAATAAGAAATAGTTTGGGTGTTGCAATTGATTTTGAGATCAGCGTATGATATCCACATTAATTTTAATTTCAAGCTGAAGAGACGTCTCAAACAACTTTGTATTGCAGTAGCTAAGATCAGTAGATTTGTTACTCATATCAACATCTGTGTTTCATTAAGTAGTTTAGTTTAGCTTGTATGATGATTAGATGTGAATAAAGTGTGAAGTTAGGCTATTAACCTATTCGTGTTAGTGTAAGTAAAATCTCGTAATTAAGTTGCTTAGCCTGCTCATCTGAGGTTTATATTCATGACTATTTTTGTTAAAATTCAATTCACGTTTCCCAGTTTGTTTTGCCTTTAGTAATATCCAGAAGTTCACTAGTAGGTAAATAGATAAGAAAAATCTGAATTTTAGAATATAAATCCAATCCAGTCGGTTTAGACGTCTAGTTGTTTTGAATTTTATTGAGATGAGCATATGAGTATGTCAAGTGTTGATTTGAATAAATGTGAAATAGCTCCATCATTTGCAAGTTAATAAGCCTGAATGTCAAGGGTGGGCCTGAATGAAGTCTGTCCGAAGCCCAACTTGAGTTTTGAGTGTGTCTTATTCTTACTGGGCTGAGCTTGAAGCCCAAGGGAATTACTGAAATTTTGAATAAAAGTCAAGGACGTAAGTATATTAGTTCTTGAACAATACTAATTAATTAGGGCCTTTTCTGTTATTATTAGAGACAAACTAAGTAGAAAATTGTAGTTTGCTTTAGGTTGGCCTTTAAATAATAAATGAGGCGAGCCCTGCTAAACAAAAATGCATAAATTGTGGGGTCCTCTTAAATGTCTATAATAAAATACTTAGAATTCGAGATGGGCCGTTTAGTGAATTTCACAGTCCTCCCCAAAGATAATAACGCATTAGTCACTTTAGGTGCGTTTTTAATAATTTACCTTCTTAAACTCGGGTGTGCATTTCATGTGACCCAAATCAAATCCCAAAAACGTTAAATAAAATGTGTTCAGGATTGCGGGTGCATTTCATGTGACGCAATCCAAAGACACGTTTTAAACGACGTTCAATTTTCTCCAAAAATAATTGAATAAAAGCGGTTGAAAGCTAAAATTGGCACATAGGTTCAACATGTATTAAAATCAGATAAATAAGCTGAATATGACAGTTGAGAGACCGTGCTAGAACCACGAAATCCGGGAATGCCTAACACCTTCTTCCGGGTTAACAGAATTCCTTACTCAGATTTCTGGTTCGCGGACTGTAAAACAGAGTCATATTTTCCTCGATTCAGGATTCAATCGGTGACTTGGGACACCATAAATCTCCCAAGTGGCGACTCTGAATTTTTTAAAATAAATCCCGTTTCAATTGTCCTTTAATTAGAAAAACTCCCTTTACATATACCTTTTTCCGGGATGTAGGTGAAAAAGGAGGTGTGACAGCTCTAGCGACTCTGCTGGGGACGAGAACCCAGAATATCTGGTTCAGGGTTCAAGAATTCAAGCTTAGAATAATTGTTATAGTTGGCTTTATCCATTATATGATTTTGTTACATAATTTGGACCTAATGCGCTAATTGATTGCTTTTACCGCTTTGATATTCCGTGAATTGTGTATAAACTTTTGCGAAATCCTTCTCCTCTCTAAGTCTTCTAAATCATGAAGAAGTGTGAACTTTGTGTGACTTCTTTTCTGTTAGAGTCATATTCCAAATTTAGAATGAGGTTCGGACAAGCTGCAAAGCTGGTGAAGCTTCTGTATTCCCGGTACGCTGCCCCCATCGGCTCGAGCTGTCTGCTCGGGTAAGCCAAGTCTAGAACAATAAACCCAGGTTTAAACATAGTATAACAACGCCTCATGCCGGATCCCTAGTAGGAACGTTTGATTGCATCATGCGCATTTTGACTTTGGAGACTCAACACAGGGGTCGGGTCTGTCTAGGACAGGTGCACCCGAAACAAAAAGACCATCCTGATGCATCCTACTTGCTATTTGTGCATTTATTTGCTTCGGACCTGCATGCTGACCGGCTTGAATATCGGGGAAAGTTGAGGAAAGAGAAATAGCAGTATGAGGGATAAAGAGAGTTAATCGCCTGATCTAAAAAAAAATGTACAAATAGTGCCTAGACTCTGCCGAATTTTTGAGAAAATGAAAAAAGGGAGGCTTGTTTTTCAAAAAAAAAAGTTTTGTTTTAGCTGCCCGAACTACGCGAACCTAATTCTCGTCTCTCGGGGCGGGATACGTAGGCAACCCACATAGGGTCCGGTCTTCCTAGTAAATCTTAGGTTCTTGGCTTTGCGGGGTCTTAGCCAAATTTTGCACTTCTAGCCACCTTTTGGCCAAATAAGCCATTTTGCAAAAATAGCCTCAATCATGTCTTGCATGTGTCTAGTAGGGAGTGTTATTGTCTCACATAGTGTTGGTTTAAAGTTTTCTCATACAGGTGTGGATTTATTTAACGGAGTTTGAGCATAACAGACACCCCGTGACCATCCAGTCAGGATCGCTCAATCAGGAGTTGCTTAAGGAGATTTGTTTTATTTTTATCTTTTGAGTCTGTTCTTCATTCTATGTCTGTCTTTTACTTTCTAGTTTTGTACAATAATGTCAAGTCTTTTGTTATTGTATTTTCTTCTTTATATTTGAAAAACATGTGTTGTAACTCAAAAATCCAGAAAAAAAGAGATATTGCATTTTATATTTCCGTTATAAGTTTTCTTTAGATTACTAATTCTAGAAATGGAAAAAAGAAAAAAATATTTGAGGTTGTTTTTCCTTTAGGCAATCAATATCTAGGACTTAAAATGAATTATTTTTATGTTTCCTTTAAGTATATTAGGACCAAAATTCCAAAACAAAAAGAGAATTTTCTTTTAGTACTTCTTTAAAAGCTTTATTTAAGGTGTTAATTAAAAATCTAAAAAGATTTTCTTTTGAGAAGTTTCTTTGGGAAATTAGTGAAAAATGAAAAAAAAATCTTTTTATTTTCTTTAGGATATTGTACATAGAAGAGAAAAAAAGACAACATACTTTACCTTTGATTTATTTTCGGAGTTTCTCTTTTAGGCAATCAAAATTGAAATCAAAAAATTTTTTTTTGCTTGTTTCGAAACCTTGTGTCAAGATATCAAATGAAAATTCAAAATATTTTTCTGTGGTTTATTCTTTAGATTTTCTTCGTAAAAAAAAGAATAAAAAAAAATATTTTTCTCTTCTACGATTTTCCCTTAATAATTCCCATAGAGTATTTGTTTCCAAAAGAGAGAAAAAATATGTGTTCGTTGAGCTTTAGTTTGGAATAGGTTATAGAATATTCAGTTTAGAAAATTCAAATTCTTTTAGTTCTTTTTCTCATCAGAGTAGTCATTAAGGTAAAAAAAAATGTCAGTTTGTTTACTTTATTCCCGATCTTCCAGAACTACGCAAAGATCTGATTCATGCGGCGTCATGATACGTACGCAACCTACATAGGGTTCGATCGAATCATTTTATTTTTTTTAAAAAAGAAAAAAAAGGAAAAAAGGGGGAAAAAAAGGAAAAATCATCGAATTTCGTCATCATTTTCCGGTCATAACTCCGGCATCCGGTGGTGGAACTAACCAAACTTGGTGTAAAAAGATACATAATTTCCTTACGAATAATACCCAATTGGTTTCAACTTCAGATCTATAGTCAATTTTAGTAGATCTTAATTTCATTTTTACGAGTTACTGTAGCAGACATTGTTCTTCATTCAATTTCAGCGATTCAGCTAATTCCAACACTACCTTTCAGCACAACAGCTTGTTTTGATAACGTGAAAGTGTTCTCTTCTCTTCTAAGATTGGTTTGAATTCTAAGCTTCATTTTAAATCAAAATTACTGTTTTTACAGTTTGGACTGTGAAATTGGATTCACAGCCATAAGCAGTAAGTAACGTGAATCTAATTCGAATTACAGTAGCATCGTTTTCTTGCAAAGCTGCTGCACCTTTGTCATGTAATTAAAGTGCTAAAGAATTACAACTATTATGGACACACAGGCAGGTGTCCAGCCACATTTGGTGGTTGCGCTGCCTACACAACCTCCTCCAAACATTGCACAAACATCAGGGAACACAAATAACAACAAACAGCCGATGGATTACTCCAAAATTCTGAATCCTTGCACTTTAAATGCTGCAATGCAGGAGCAACAGGAAGCTGAGCCAATTCCCATTCGTCTACCTACAATATTGAATGGAGAGCATGTTATTCAGTTCATAGAAGCAGAAGTAGAAAGGATGGATATCATTGAAGGATTACAATATGCAATAGTTGGTAAATGTTCTTATGGCAGCCCAGAAATTCAACAACTGCGTAAGTTAATACCAATTCAATGCGGAATTAAAGGTGAATGTAACATTGGATTTCTAAGGGATAGACATATTTTGATTAGAATGACGTTAAGGCAGGACTATCTTCATTTCTCATCAAAAACTGATTACATAAAGGACAGAGATGGCTATCAATATCTGCTTAGGCCATTGATTTATGACTCAAAGTTTAGAGCAGATGAAGAAACACCCAAGGCAATGGCTTGGATTTCATTCCCAGGTCTATTGCCAGCCTTTTTTGTGAAGGAATGTCTATTTTCTCTAGCTACAGCAATAGGTAAACCTATGCACCTAGACATGGCAACAATTAATAAAACTAGACCTAGTTGTGCTAGGGTGAAGGTACTAGTTGATCTACTTGCAGATTTGCCTAAAAAGGTGAGGATGGGCATATTCAATGAAGCTAAAGGAACAACAAGAACTGAATGGGTGAGAATTCAATATGACATGCTGCCTAAATATTGCAGACATTGTAAACTTCAAGGGCATGATCAATTTGTATGCTGGAGGATACACCCTGAACTATATGTGGAGAAGGAGAATGCTAACCAAGTAGATACAGCTAAGAAGCAGGACATAGGGAACTCACAGCCTATAATGATTTTATCTAGTGGAAAGGTCGTGGGTAATGTGAATGTTACATCAAAAGAGCAATGGAAGGAAGTGAAGAACAATAGACTTAGAAATGTAGTAAATCAAAATACTAGTCTCAATAATAATGGAATGGAGATGGCACCAGCTAAGCAGCTTGAAAACAATCAGAACAAGGAGGGTACAAGTACTGTAGATAGACAAGCAAGAGCACAAAGCAACAGTGGTAAGGAATTGGTGGCAGTAGACAATGAAAATAATGATCATGTTCAAGTAGCTAACAAGTTTGCAATATTACAAGAGATGGATGAAGAGGAAGAACCTGTTAATCAATTGGCAATGATGGCAGCTAATGCAACAACAAACAGTCCAACAGTTCATAACCAAGCATCTACAAAGCAAAAATCAAAACATATGGTCAATAATGAGGGAAAGCTAAATCCAGCAGCACAATTTTTTCATCTTAACTCATCAGGGATTGGTTCGACTAATGGTCTAGTCAATGGAAAGGAGGCATCAAAAGTAAAAAAAGATATTGCACAATGGGTAGAAAGAAGTTTCAAGGATAAAACAGGAGATGGAATAGTGAAGATCAATACATCATGCCAGGAAATCCCATCACAAGATACATTAGTGAACAAAGAACTTAATAAAACTCCAAATTCTCAAGCAGAAGGGTCAAAATCGTCTACATTTAAAGAAAGAGTGCAAGGCTGTGGAGGCAGGCTATGGGATGCACAAAGGGAATTCGATTCATAGGAGAAAGAAGTACCACTAGGAGCACAAGCCGATGAGGAACCAAATGAGAATGACAAAGAAAAATATGAGCAAAGTGTAAATGGAGAGCCCCATGCCAATGTCAACAATACAACTGGCAATTTTTTAATAAAGGGAGGATCAGAAAATGTTGAGCACAACAAAAATTATCAGATAGCAGAAGTCATTGAAATTAGAAACTATGAAGGAAGAGGCCTAGAGGTAAATGATCCTGGAGGAACAAAAGATGATAAACTTCAGAAATCACAAGAAGAACCACAAGGACACAACACAACAGAGAAGGAGAAACAACCAAAACAAAAAACAAAAAACAAAAATAGTAAATGTTACTGTTACATTGGAGAAAAACCAGTTGCAGCTGTTAAAAAGAGGAGAAGAGAAGAACTTGGTCCCTAAAAAGAATGCATTTGGAGCTATATCAGGAGGGAAGGAAGACAATGACGAAGGAGAAGAACCTGGTAGATCAGGATACGACATGGATCAAGAATCAACTACCCAACACCTTATGAATGCTGCAACGCAAGGTGACTTATCACCTACGCAAGTGGAAAAGGCAAAATCAGCAACAAAAGGTAAGAAGAAGAAACAAAAAGATACTTTTGCAGCCCCAAAAGCTGGGGTGCGCACAAGGAGAACGCTAACTAAATCCAACAATCAGTGATGAATGCTCTCATTTGGAATATAAGGTCAGTCAATATACAACAGGACTTTGAAAGGTTGACAAAAATACACAGGCAAAATCACTATGAATTTGTAGGATTAATGGAGCCAAAGCAACAAGCAAAAAAACTGGAAAGGTACAGAAACAAGATAGGACTTGCACAGGCAATTTCAAATGTTTCCAACAAGATCTGGGCTTTCATAGATGAGGTATTTGAGGTGAGTGTTATGTACAATATGGTGCAACAATTAACACTACGATTGTTTCATACTGAATCGCATGTGGAGTTTGTCCTAACATTGATATACGCTAAATGTGATGCAATTGAGAGGATAGAATTATGGGATTCATTATATGCAATGGCGAGAGATATGGATGCACCATGGCTTGTAGGAGGTGATTTCAATGTAATATGGGACGAAGAAGAGAAGTTTGGTGGGTTACCTGTGTCATTGAATGAAATTGATGATTTTCGACACTGCGTCAACACTTGCAATCTCTTCGACCTTGGATTTAAAGGCAGCATATTTACATGGTGGAATGGGAGAGCAGAGGAAGACTATATATTCAAAAGGCTAGACAGATGCTTGGCCAATGTTGAGTTCCAACAAACATTTCCAGGAATAGAGGTGCAACATTTGTCAAAGACTGGTTCTGATCATAGTCCAATGTATCTGTAGTGTGATATTGAGACTCCACCAATAAAAAAGCCTTTTAAGTTCTTGAATTTTTGGGTAGAACATGCGATTTTTAAAGATGTGGTGAAAGAGAATTGGATAACTGGTTTCAGTGCAAATCCTTATATTCTTTTTAATCACAAGTTAAAAAAAATTAAAGAAGGCCCTTTCATTGTGGAGTAAGGCTACATTTTGAGATATTTTTCAAAAGATAGAAAGCATGGAGGAGGTAGTGATGGTTCATGAAGCAGAATTTGAAGCAAATCCTACAGGGATGAATAGGGAGAGGCTACAAAAGGTTCAGGCAGAATTGATCAAATGTCTTGCACTAGAGGAGAAATATTGGCAACAAAAGGCAGGCATGACTTGGTTCAAGGAAGAGGATAGGAACACTAAGTTCTTCCACGCACAAGAGAGAGGTAGGAGGAAGAGACTTCAGCTTAACAGAATTCAAAATAGTGGAGGAACCTGGATTGAAGAAGAACAAGAAATTGCAGAAGAGGCTATCAACTTCTACGAGGAACAGTTCACAGAAGTAGCTACTCCTTCATCATTTGATATCGTAGAGAATGTTCCTAATCTGATTAACACTGAGCAGAATGTAGAATTGATTAAGCAGCCAACAAAATAGGAGGTTAAAGTGGCAGTACTCGGGCTTAATGGTGATAGTGCTGGGGCCCCAGATGGTATGACATGCAAATTCTATCATTCTTGTTGGGACATAATAGGGGATGACCTGTACGGCATGGTGAGGGATTTTTTCAATGGTCATGAGCTACCCAAGTGTGTAACACACACCAACCTAGTTCTGCTACCAAAGAAAAAAGAAGTTACCACTTTTTCTGATTTAAGATCAATAAGCCTCAGTAACTTTTCAAATAAGGTTATATCGAGGGTGGTACATGAAAGGCTAGTGAAATTTCTCCCAAGTCTGATATCAGAGGAACAGTCAGGTTTTGTTAAGGGCAGGAATATAGTAGAAAACATCCTTCTAACTCAGGAGATAGTGACTGACATTAGGCTTAGAACTAAGGCTGGACCTAATGTCATCCTGAAGCTAGATATGACCAAAGCTTATGATAGATTATCTTGGCTATTCCTAACAAGGTACTGAGAAAGATGGGATTCACAGAAAGGTTGATAGGTATTGTCTTTGGATTAGTTTCAAACAATTGGTATTCTATTATAATCAATGGTCAAGCTCTTGGGTTCTTTAAGTCCTCAAGGGGAGTAAAACAAGGTGATCCTGTATCTCCAACTTTGTTTATCTTGGCAGTAGAAGCTTTATCTAGGGATCTCAATACACTACATACTAACCTGTATTTTTGTGGATTTAGGATGCCAAAGTGGAGTCCAAAGATCAATCATTTGGCGTATGCAGATGACATGATTATTTTCTCATCCTCAGATGAAACATCTCTGATGCTGATTATGCAAGTGCTGAATACATATGAAGTTGCATCTGGGCAGCTTGTTAACAAGACCAAATCAGCTGTGTACCTGCATCATTTAATAGACATGGAAGTGGTCAACAAGGTGGAAAGGATCACAGGCATTCATAGGAATGATTTTCCTATCATATATCTAGGCTGTCCTATATTTTATGCAAGGAGAAAACTGGAATACTATCAGCCCCTAATTACTAAGGTAATGGAAAAACTGCAATCATGGCAGGGTAAGTTATTATCAGTAGGGGGCAGGGCAGTTCTCATATCCCATGTACTACAAAGCATGCCTATGCATCTATTATCAGCTGTAAACCCTCCAAATTATGTGATAAATAGGTTGCACAAATTGTTTGCTCAGTTTTTCTGGAGAAACTCTGTAGGAGGAACTAATAGGCATTGGGCTTCATGGAATACCTTATGCATGCCAGTTGAGGAAGGAGGAATAGGTTTCAGGTCACTGCATGATGTAGCAAAGGCATTATTCAGCAAGTTGTGGTGGAATTTCAGAACAAAACCAAACCTATGGAGCTCTTTCGTATGTCAGAAATACTGTAAAAATTGAATTCTATAATTGTTCCATGGAAAAGGGGGTCTCACATTTGGAGAAAAATGTTGGAATGCAGAGATCTGATTGAACATCAAATCTTTTGGCAAACAAAAAGGGGATCCTCACTATTTTGGTTTGAAAACTGGACAGGTCTTGGGGCACTATATTTTTTAGTTCCTCAGGACTTTGGCATTGATGAAACTGTACATAATGTACATGATGTTACCTTAGATGGTGAGTGGGATGTGGACAGGCTATTTGAAATGCTTCCTGAAGACTTAGTAGTACACATTCTGGAGAAAATCAAACCACATTCACCTCAGCAGGTTCTTGACATGCCTTGTTGGATGCTGGAAACAAGAGGATATTTCAGTGTTAAGTCAACATAGGATTATACGAGAAGAAGAGACGAACCAAGAATAGCTTATAGGATGATTTGGGTAAAGGGAATGCCTTTTAAAATAGCATTTTTCATGTGGAAAGTGTGGAAAGCAAAGCTACCTTTAGATGATTTTTTGAAAAGGGTAGGCTACTGCATGTCATCAAAATATTGGTGTTGTGTACAGCCTAACGAGGAATCTCTTCAGCACTTGTTTTTTAGATCAGAAACTGCAAGGACAACTTGGAAGTATTTTCTATCGAGGGCAAGAATAGCTGTGGAGGGATTAACATTGCACCAAGCAATCACAAAATGTTGGACTGCAAATGTGTGCTTAAGGCTCAAACCAGTAATGCAAGCACTCCCCTCATGTGTAGTCTGGGAACTCTGGAAAAGAAGAAATAGTATGAAGTATGGTGATGCTGTGACAACTAGCAGGGTGATTTATCAAGTTTCATCAAATCTCCAGGCATTGGTGAAAGTGATAAAGCCTGGGATGGACATGGTACCTCACAAATGGCAAGATCTATTAGCTATGATGGAAAATTTCACTCCTAAACTTTAGGTTACCAAAGTCATGTGGTAATTTCCAAGGGCAGGATGGCTAAAAGTTAATACGGATGGTGCATCGAGGGGAAATCCAGGCAGGAGCTCAATAGGTTTTTGTATAAGAAATAAAAATGGTGACATAGTCAAGTCAGTAGGGAAGGAGATTGAGGAGACAACAAACATAGTAGCTGAAGTGAAGGCCATGGTAGAAGCACTGAGGTTTTGCAGATTTCATCAATACTCTCATGTATGGCTTCAAACTGACTCAATGTTATTAAAAAAGATAATGGATGGGATCTGGAAACCACCATGGATCATATCTGAGAAGGTAGGGGAAATGATGCAACTAATGAATGGGGGCAATTACACAGTTACTCATATTCACAGGGAGGGCAACAAGCTGGCAGATCACTTGGCTAATTATGCTTTAGATCATGGAGAAATAGAATGCCAACAATTCTGGCATCTAGATGCACAGGGAAGGAGGTTAGCTGCAATGTCCAAGTCTAAGGGTGAAGGTGGACAGGAGATAAGAAGCAAAGAGAAAAGGAAGAGCAGGAGCCATGTCAACTTAATCGAGCAATATATTCAAATCCTAAGGGAGGAGGATATAATGGTTGGTATTTCTAACTATCTTTTCTATCGTGCAGGTGCCACTACGAGTATATTATCCTATGCTTTCAGAAAGCCAAGAATTAAAACGCATATATGGGCCATGATTTGGGAATGTCTTGTTTTCCATCAAGACAAAAGGAACGACAAAGGCAGGTATGCCTGGAGTTTTAATTTAATACAAATGCATGGGATCGAGGAGTCATCGTTAGAAGCAAAATTCGAGCTTTTTTGTAAGCACACGTCCAACAACTTGAGAAAATATGAAGGCATGCGCAAGGCATGCGCATTGGGATAACAAAACTGGATGTAATCAGAGACATGGAATACACGCATGCTTCTAGAAATACTATATGAATGAATGCTTCAAGATGTTTGGGTCCTGGAGATTACTCAGTCGACGAGCTACAACAGTTGGGAGAACAGTTTAAATTCCAACAGGGATGCACGCCTGTTTTCAAAAATGGAAATGCACGCTGGCATACACATGGGAAAGAAGGCATGCGCATGGGGATTTGACAACAAAAAAATGGGACTTGCAATTGCTTGTTGGCAGTGTAACGAAAGTTGGACAATGAATTGGAATATGGTCAAGCATGATTTCTCACGCTTCTGGAGGGGCACGCATGGCATATGCATGGATGCATAAAGTCGTGCGCTAGTACATTGGGATGGCAACACTATCGAGAAAGCAAGGACAACAACTGGAGTAAGAATCGAAAGGAGAAATTTACGATGGTTGTTCATTCACGCTACCTACAAGCACTAAGATATGGGGATAGAGGAATAATGGCATGCCTGGTAAACAAAGGCTTGGCAATGTAACTCTTAACAAGACTAATGCTTAAAAAGAGTCATCGATGCAAATGAAAAGCTTAGAAGCGTGGCTGCAATTTACAAGAACAAAGCTGGAAAGTGTAGGCATGCACGCATGGATTAGTAACTTTGGGTGTTGTGCGAGCACACCTAATTCGAGCTGCTGGCAGTGTGTATTCATGTTTATGCACAACACTTTTCTCCAGGATACAATTCACGCTTGTAGTTTATTACAATGCATGATGCATCATAGGAAAATTCAGTACTGGGCTTCGTCTGTATTTTTAATATAGTGCACGCAGCATCGTGGGCTTCAAAGCTTTATTTTTCTTTATTCCAAGCATGTCATTTTGAACCATATGCACGCATGATGCATAGTACTACAGACATCCTCAAATTAACAAGAGATATGGAGAGTACTCGGTCAAGGAGCTACAAGAGAGGGGACATACAAGAAGCAGGAGCAAAAGGATGTCTGGACAGTAACAAGGGAGTTTGCACCAACATTCTTTTGGAAATGCAATGGAAAAGTTTGCAGCACATGGAAAGGACATCAAGACATTAGAATGATGCTGGTTATTTTTGGGAAATACAAACTCAAGTATCAAAAGGAACAAAAGCATGTGAAGCATGGGTTCAAATACCAAAAAATGAAGTTGATAATGCAGAAAAGCAAATTGTAGGCATGTGCATTACTTTGGGTGCAAATGCCAAGGACCTTGGCCCCCTCAAAAGTGTGGGAATCTCAAGGGGACATCACATGATCAGGTGCTACAGTACCGGCTTGCTACAGTAACCGTATGCTACAGTGACATATGCTACAGTGCCATATGCTACAGTGCCTTATGCTACAGTACCGAGCTACCAAATTTGTGGAGTCAACGTGAAGTTGCTGAAAAGGGGCTATTTACGCAAATCAAATTTAACTCTAGAACTGGGACGTTTTGGACTGGAGATACAACATCGACATGGACTCACTTGGGTTGTTTTGACAACTACAAAGTTTTTGTAGGCATAATGTGATATCAATTTGAGTATTATGCTCAATTTTGATAGTACGTTACATTAGAGTGCAAAGTCTATTTCCTTTCATTGAAGGAAGACAATAACAGTTTCCTAATTATTGTATTTTCTTTTCTATTTTTAATAAAAAACTGGCCCTAGGCGCTTGCCTAGTGGATTGAAAAAAAAAGGTGAAATTATGGGACGTGAGAAATGAGAGGAAAGAAAAGAGTGATAATTAGAAAAAAAAAAGAGGAAGGAAAATGATCAAGCAAGTGCTAGAAAAGCAAAGAAAAGGGAGGTTGAAATGAACAAATTGGGATGATGCCAAGTGACCTTATAACCCTCGAAGTCATTCTAGAACCGTTAATTGTGGCTAGGTGCATTGCACGCAATGTGATATTTTTGTTGTTAAATGCTCTAACGCTAACGTGATGGCCTCATTTTGTTATATTCATAGCAGAAGGGTGGTTGGTTTGTGGTTTTTAAAGTGGTAACTCTTCTCTACAACACAAAGTCAAAAGGCAATGACAGACAACAACAGAACTGAGTTGGTTGATACCGGTGCCCGAAAGCAGTTGGTTGAACAGGACAATGGGTTGGTTGAAGAGGTAGAGATGTTAATACAACACATGGCAGACATGTATCAGGCTTGGATGACTGGGAAGGCACCACCCCCGCCACCACCTAGCTTCCTAGATGCTGCCCTTACCCAAACTCCGGACACAATGCCAAATGATCCTCCATACTCTCTAGATCTACCCGGTTATCACAACTTTCCCAACCACCCTAGCGGCTCCATCACTCGTCCTCCAACTATCTTTTCCCAAAAGTGCCCTCCTGTCATATCCATTATTCCCAACAATGAATATCCACTCAAAGCTCATGACCAAAACTACCCTGTAGAGGTTGCCTACAAGGGTCCTGACTCATACAAGAAGAGCCCTCGGGATAAGCTTCATGTTGAAAATGAAAGGTTTACAGGAAGAGAAGGGAAAGAAGGGATACCCAGGAGGCTGAAAGGCATAGAAAAATCCTTGAAGAACAAACAAGGAAGGGAAAACCAGGGTAGCATGGCTTACAAAGAAATGTCTGTGTCCCCTGACGTTCGACTGCCCGCGGGGTTCAAAGTGTCAAAATTTAACTTGTATGATGGGTGTGGATATCCGGTAGCCCACCTGAGGGTCTATTGCAGGGAAATGAGAAGCGTTGGAGAGAAAGATGTCCTGTTGAGGGCATATTTCAGTAAGAGCCTAACTGGGGCAGCTTTGGACTGGCATATTCGTCAAGAATTTGGTAAGTGGCTACATTGGAAGACATGGCTCAAGATTTTTCAATACTTTCAGTATAGATCAGGCGTTACCCCAGACCGCTCCTCCCTATCTAAAATGGAAAAGAAGCCGGAGGAAAGCTTTAGAGAGTTTGGGCTCAGATGGAGGGAACAGGCTTCTCGAGTCAATACCCCGATTGGTGAAGAAGAAATGGTTGAGCTTTTCCTACGAGCCCAAGGGCCCACCTACTTCAGTCATTTGATCCCGGCCTTGGGAAAGCCTTTCAAAGATGTGTTAAAAATGGGGGAGCTAGTAGAAGAGGGAATCAAGTCAGGCAAAATCATGAGTTGTTCGAAAGACATTCAGAACATCCCAGTAGCTTGGGTGGAAGAAAGCCTATCCACCCCCACGAGCCTATCGAAAACCCCCTGGATTAGGTTTCCGGCCCAATCAAGCATTTAAGAATGAGAGGTTGCTGAAAAAAGAAAAGCCTTTCACCCCATTGGGAGTGTCATACGCCAGTTTGTTCCAAAAGTTGAAGCAATTGGACATGTTGAACCCGATCCAGATAAAAATGCCGAACCCCCTGTCAAAGAAGTTTGATTTTTCTCAAAGGTGTGCATATTGCTCAGATGCCCCGGGGCATGACATAGAGAAGTGTTGGAATCTAAAGAATTCGATTCAGAAGCTTATTGATGCAGGCGACATTGTCGTGCAAAATCCAGATGCAAGAGACACCAGCCAAAGTCCATCGTCTGTGCATAATGAGACGCATATGGTGGGTATGATTTATTTTGAAAAGGAATGTGAGAATTCTTCTGGGAGCCTCGGAGGCTCACATGCTACTAAGCTTTCAGCACTGTCAGAGGTTGATCTTAAGAACGAGCCGGCGGAAGGAACCCAAAAGCAATTTGTTAAGAATAATATGATGAAGACGTGTGAAGTTCCTAGTATTGTTGATGCAAAAGTCAGTGGCTAAGATGTTGAGTTTGAGGATTGGAAAGATGCTCTTTTCTTGGTGAGCCAGGGAGAAGCTTTGGTGGCTTAGTTTGTTGTCATTTCTGTTGTCCGGGTTATTTCAGGGTTGTAATCCAGATATTGTCTTGTGACTCAAACCCTTCTATCCTTTTATTTTGTCTAGTTCCTTTAGTCGTAATATCTCATTTAGTGCTGTCTAGGTTTGTTCCAGGGTAGTATCCTAGTTTGTTTTACTTGTTTTGTTATTTGAACCGTTTCACCGTTTGTCTAATGCAATGTCCTGTCTTTTGTTATTTCCAGTCGTTTTCTTTGTTTAGTTCTTTTCTATCCTTTTATTTTGTCTTTTGTCTAATGCTGGTTCTAGTGACATGACATGCATGCAAAATTCTAGGCCTGGTCTTAAAGTCAGTTTAGTTATGAAGCAATGGAACAATTTTGAAGATGATAGGGACATTTGAGGGAAATAAGTAAAGGCATTTTGAGATCACTTCCAGCCCGAATTGTGTGAAACTGGGGCAGGTAGAACGTAAAGAAAACCCTACTAAAATGCATCATGCCGCATCGGGTTGAAGCTAAAGGCAAGTTTGCCCAAATTGACAGGAGTCGTTCGTGGTAATGAGGGTAAGAGTGTTGTCCAATAGTGCTTTTATATTTAACAGATGTAGAAGGCGAATATGTAGATATGGTTATCAAGTCTGGTACAATCAAAAGATGTTACGATTGTTTTCCTTGGTTTATTTAATTGTGTTATTTGTACTTGGCATGTTTTGAAGATTGGAATGACGAAGGCATTTTGTTTTGCTATCTAAACACCTTATCCTTCGTTACCCCTTTGAGCCTCATTTATTTTCTTTCATACCCCTCTTTCGGAATCAGTAGCAAAGATCAGAAACACAAGCGTGAAAGATAAGTAAAGAAAAAGCAGAAAATAATAAAACGAAAAGGGAGAGAAGAAAAATAAAAATTGAACAAAAAAAAAAGAAGGGAAAAGAAGAAAAAGAAAAAAAAAGAGGAAAAAGAAGAAGAAAAAAACAACAAAACAACAAAAAAAAAGAAAAAGGAAAAAAGAAAAGAAAAGAAAAGAAAAGAGAAAAGAAAAATCACAACAACAAAGCAATTTCTATGACATGAACTACGTTCTACCTGATTCATTTTAAGGATACGTAGGCAGCCTCACGGTTCGGTCTCATCAAAATAAAAATTCAAAAGTCCCCAAGCAAAGAAGCTGGGGCAGAAGTGGTGGTTGTGGTAGGAAATCTGATTCCGAAAGTTGTAATTTTGAACCCATTCAAATTGTTTTGAGCCTTTGATATCCTTTCTTCCTAACTCCATCCAAAGCCCACATTACGGTCCAATGAAAGACCTTCCGACCAGTTTTCGAGAGATGCCAAGTCAAGCGAGTAGAGGTGAATCATATCAGGGGCAGCACTCTTGTCCAAGCATATAAATAAAATGAGAGTCTTAGAGGTGAAAACCTTCATGGGCAACCTAAGGCGACGGGAGCTGAGAGAAATAAAAATGAGAGAGTCTTATTGGTGAAAACCCTCGCGGGCATCGTAAGGCGACAGTAAGTTGACAGAAAGAACAAAATGAGAGAGGCTTGATGGTGAAAAACCTTCGGGCATTACAAGTCGAATAAGGACTGTGAATCGAATTGGATAATCAGAGCATTGAAGCCCAGTTTCACGGTTTAGGGGTATAACAGGAGTTGAACATTAGACTTGCTCAATAGAATAGGCCACAGGTTCATGTCATGGTCATTAGAGTTGGTATCCACATCTAATAGGTTTCTACTTTGTAATTTTCTTGTTAAGAATCATCTCTTTCCTTTGTCCTTTACTTTGTTCCTCTTGTCTTATTTACTTCCTCTTCCTGAGTCTGTTGGGTCAAAATAAGTGAGAAATGACTTCAAAATTTGCCACCGGCTGTCCAATTGCACAAAACGGGGTCTGGCTAACATATCAAAATGTCATAAGTCAGAAAAGAACAACAAGCGCATGGAGCTGGTAATAATCAACATGCTTTGGGATCCTTATGAAATACAAAGGTTTGGTACATATCAATTCATGGACAATGCAACAGATGGAGAGTGTTAGGTGAATAGATTAAGGGTATTTTCTGTGAAAAGATTCACAAAAAGTGGTTAACTAGTGGCAAGCGAGGCCTTCCATGCAGAAATAAAAGTTATCATGGCAAGCGAGGGAGCAATAGACTTCAAAGCCAAGGCCAGTGGTTTAAGTCAAGGAAGAACAACATACACACTAAGTTGGTAACAATCAGTATGCGTTGGGATCCATGTGAAATACAAGGGACAAAAAAGGTGGTAAACCAGTGACAAGCAAGTTCTTCCATGCAGAAATCAAAACTATCATGGCAAGTGATGGAGCAATAGACCTCAAAACCAAGGCTAGTGATTTAGATCAGGAAAGAACAATGTGTACATTGAATTTGGTAATAATCAATATACCATGGGGATCATGTGAAACCCAAAGGTTTGGTAGATGCCGATTCATGAGCAATGCAATAGATAAAAGGTATTGGGTCTGAACGGATCAGATGTATTTTCTGTGATAAGGGTGACAGAGAAAGTGGCCAGTCAATAAACAGGCAAAGTCTTTCAAGTTGAAACCAAAGTTATCATGGGAAGTGAAGGAGCAATCGCCTTCAAAGTCAATGCCACAAAGCAACCACCGTATTGATAAACTCACAAGTTTTCTTTGTTTGAAACAGGGATAAATATTGTGTCCAAATCAAAGCTTAGAATATTGAATTTTTTTCAAATGTCATGCACAAATTTTGTCAGCACAAAGGCGGTTTGAGAAGGGAAAAGGAAAATTTGTTCGATCTGTAGGAACCCTCCACGAGGAAAAGCGTGGTTCACAGACAAGGAATTTTGTTCGTCATGCAGAGATCCTCAAGAAAGAAAGCATGGCTCAGGTAAGTTCATTCTCGGCTCTTCAGGACCCTCCTGGATAATGGGATTTAGTTTTAAGTGTTCAGGACCCCCCTGGACAATGGGATTTAGTTCTAAGACCTTCATAGAAAATAAGATTTAGCGTAAGTTTTACCTTTAGGAAATATGATTTAGCTTTGAAGTTGTCACTCTTAAGGTGAGATTTAATTTGAAATTTTCAGGACCCTCCTGGAAAATGGGACTTAGTTTAAAATTCAAAACAATCATGAGTAGTAACATCTAGCATAAATGTACCCCAAAAGAATATAAGTTGGTTTCAATTTTTTTTTTCTGTAGATAGAATTCAGCTAGGAGTTGTCAGGACCATCCTAGAAAACCGGACCTAGTTTGAAAAAACGAAACAATCATAAATAGAAAAATCTAGCATAAATGTACCCCAAAGGAATATAAGTTGGTTTCAAAGATTGCATGTTTAAGATAGGATTCAATTAGGAGTTTTCAGGACCCTCCTAAATAATGGGACCTAGCTTTATGATTTCCATTAGATAACAAGAGTTAGCATAAGTTCTGTTGTAGGGTAATATAGTTTAGCCATAAAATTGTCACTCTTAAGATAAGACTTGATTTTTGATTGTCAGGACCCTCCTGGATAATGGGACGTAGTTTAAAACTGGCTTGGATAATAAGATTTAGCATAAACATATCTTCAGTAGATATAATTCAGCTTTAAAATTGTCGTTTAATTAAGAGTTGTCAGGACCCTCCTGGATAATGGGGAATAGTTTAAGACTGGCCCTTTTAGATAACAAGATTTAGCGGAAGTAACACCTTTAGAAGATACAACTTAGATTTAAAATTGTCGTTTAGTTAAGAGTTGTCAGGACCCTCCTAGATAATGGGGAGTAGTTTAAGACCCTCTTAGATAACAATATTTAGCGGAAGTTATACCTTTAAAAGATATAGCTTAGATTTAAAATTGTCGTTTAGTTAAGAGTTGTCAGGACCCTCCTGGAAAATGGGACTTAGTTTAAAATTCAAAATAATCATGAGTAGCGGAATTTGGCATGAGTGCACCCTAGAAGATTATAAGTGGAACTTTGAAGTTTGTATGTTTGAGATACACTTGGGACATTACCCCATGAGAACAAAGATTCTGACTTCTCTTCTTTCCTAGATTAATGATTATGATTTTCTGTTCCCTCAACATTTTCCCCAAGCAGAAACGCCATTTTTTCCGCCTTTTCCAAATTTAGTCGGAAATTTTCAGGACCCTCATGGATAATGGGATAGCTTTAAGACCCTCTTAAATAACAAGATCTAGCAGAAGTCAGACCTTTAGAAGATATAACTTAGATTTAAAATTGTCGTTTAGGTAAGAACTGTCAGGACCCCCTTGGATAATGGGACCTAGCTTTCGAATTCTTAGTAATATTTGGTAATATGATTCAGTTTAACACTCACATATGTGCCCAACCTCCAAACGGGAGCAAAAAGTTTTCTTTGTTTTATCTGATTCATTGAAGTCAGGAGCCCGCCTGGAGAGCAGGGAATACTTTCAAGCGCAGCAATCAGGATCCCACCTAGAGAGCAGGTAATACACTCAAGTTCAGCAGTCAGGAGCCCCTGAAGAGCAGCGAATACATTTCAAGTTAGCAGTCAGGAGCCCGCCTGGAGAGCAGGGAATACATTCAAGTTCAGCAGTCAGGAGCCCGCCTGGAGAACAAGGGAGTACAATTCAAGTTTTAATTTTCAAGTTCTTATTGATATTTGGTAATGTGATTCGTTTTACACTTACATATGTTCCCAGATACCCAAACTGGGGCAGAAAAATTTCCTTTATTTTCGTCTATTTTGGTTGAATTCAGGAGCCCGCCTGAAGAGCAGGGAATACATTTCAAGTTAGCAGTCAGGAGCCCACCTAGAGAGCAAAGAATACATTTCAAGTCTAGCAATCAGGTACCCGCTTGGAGAACAAGGAGAAGCAGTTCAAGTTTAGCAGTCAGGAGCCCGCCTAGAGAGCAAGGAATACATTTCTGTCTTATACATTTTTCAAGTTTTGAAGTTGGGAGCCCGCCCATATAACAGAGGAATACATTGAAGTTTGAAGTCAGTAAAGCGGAGGGTTACAACAAAAATCCCCAGCAGAAATCAGAAGGAAGACCACAAGTCGAGCCAGAAGTAAAGAAACAGCGGAGGAAGCACAAATCGACAAGGCAACATCAGTCACAAGATCAAGTTTGGAAATAAATCTTTGTAAAGCATAGATTATAGCTTAGTCTAGCTTCTTCATTTTTGTCATGGTGTAATAAGGAGGTCAGTAGGTAGTATCAGCAGCAGCAACAGTAACAGCAAAACCGCAGCTTCATGGTAGTCCCAGCTACCAAACTTCCCGAACTACATTGACCTGATTTCTTTATAGCCAAGGATATGTAGGAAGCCTTTGAAGCAGAGGTTCGGTCAAATCTTTCAAAAATGCTTCCCACGGAGTGTTCAAACAGACAAAAATCGCTCATGTCCGCTCACTTTATCTTTGCACGAAAACTCTTCGTGTTTCCGGACAAAGAGGGGCAGCTGTGAGCACGTGATTTTTGGCTCACACAAATTACTCCAAAAAAATTCCCAAAATTAGGTCTTTTCTTTAATTATTTGTTATTTTAAGAAATTATTGCGTGATTTTTTTTATTGGTTGCATATATTTGTGGACATGTTCAATTTTATTAATGCATTAAAAATACAAAAATATAGCATTGGCATTTAAGATTTGATTTTACATTTTTTTGGAATTAATTAATAATTAGGAGTTTTACAAAAATGAAAATTAAAAAAAAAAATAATAACATATTTTTGTAATTTTAGTCAAATTGTGTGATTTTCTTTTAATTTGGCGTTTAATTATTTGTGATAATTATTAGTTAGAATTAATTAGTATTTTTAAGTTAATTTGGTGTTTTATAATTAATTAGAATTTTAGTTTTAATTGTTGAAAAGAAAATTGAAAAGGAAAAGAGAATAAGAAGAGGAAAATCTGGTTGGGCCAATTTAGCCAGGCCCAAAACCAAAACTCAGCCAAACCCATTGAGAATAAGAAGAGAAAAATCTGGTCGGGCCAATTTAGCCAGGCCCAAAACCGAAACTCAGCCAAACCCATTGAGAATAAGAAGAGGAAAATCTGGTTGGGCCAATTTACTAATTGTGAAGCTTCTAATAGTGGTAGGGTAGTATTTGCATTATCAAATTAACTAAAAGTACCAATTGAGTGGATGATTAAAGAAATGAAAAGTTGAATTGATAGTGGAAAATGCACTAATTGAATGCCCATTTAAGGGAGCTGAAAATCAGATAAGAGAGAGAAAAAAAAGGGGGGGCGGAGAGAGCGGTATACACTCGATATACACTCTGGATATACTGGATATATAGGGGCAGAGAGCTAAGAAAACTTGGAAGAGATTATGAGAGAGGGAGAACATTCAAAGATGGTAGAAGGCTAGAAATTCGGAGAGGAAAAAAACAAGGGGGCGGAGAGAGCGGTATACACTTGATATGCACTCTAGATACACTGGATATACAAGGGCAGAGAGCTAAAAAACTTGGAAGGGATTCTAAGATAGATATAGGAAGAGAGATACACAGAAATAGATACAGAAATAAAAAATCAAAAACGATTACAGAATTTCAGAAAAATACACTATTTCATTGAGTCATTTGGTATTTTCTGAAGTTTTCTTCTAGTATGGAAGCAATTTCTGGTTAGCTGATAATTATGGGTTTAAGTCGAGTCGGGTTTGAGGTCTGCTGATTCACTAAGATTAAAATTAGGGTCTGACTATCGTATCACATCCCTTTGTTTCAAAATTAGTCTGCTGGTTCATTTTCTGGTGTTGAATACTACTGCTGCTGTTGGTTACTACCGATACCTCATTTTTCTGCTTCTTTCTTTCATTTCCAGGTGAACACTTGAACTCAAATTGATGTAGCTTTAAGATAAACATGAAATGAAAGTACTCAGACATTTGTTTACTGGATGATGCATGTTTGGACGACTATACATATGTAGTTAAGTAGATATTAATGATATGTAACTGTGCAGTGTAGTCTAATTGGATTTATATTCACATGAAACTCGAACTGCATAATTTGTACCTAATTGGACTGTTTGGGACAGTTAATTTGTGGTTATCCAGTTGTAGCCTGAGTATAGCTTAGAACTTGCTTTAGTTTAACGGTTTTGTTTTAAAAAATAAAAAAAATCAGAAATAGTTTGGGTGTTGCAATTGATTTTGAGATCAGCGTATGATATCCACATTAATTTTAATTTCAAGCTGAAGAGACGTCTCAAACAACTTTGTATTGCAGTAGCTAAGATCAGTAGATTTGTTACTCATATCAACATCTGTGTTTCATTAAGTAGTTTAGTTTAGCTGTATGATGATTAGATGTGAATAAAGTGTGAAGTTAGGCTATTAACCTGTTCGTGTTAGTGTAAGTAAAATCTCGTAATTAAGTTGCTTAGCCTGCTCATCTGAGGTTTATATTCATGACTATTTTTGTTAAAATTCAATTCACGTTTCCCAGTTTGTTTTGCCTTTAGTAATATCCAGAAGTTCACTAGTAGGTAAATAGATAAGAAAAATCTGAATTTTAGAATATAAATCCAATCCAGTCGATTTAGAGGTCTAGCTGTTTTGAATTTTATTGAGATGAGCATATGCGTATGTCAAGTGTTGATTTGAATAAATGTGAAATAGCTCCATCATTTGCAAGTTAATAAGCCTGAATGTCAAGGGTGGGCCTGAATGAAGTCTGTCCGAAGCCCAACTTGAGTTTTGATTGTGTCTTATTCTTACTGGGCTGAGCTTGAAGCCCAAGGAAATTACTGAAATTTTGAATAAAAGTCAAGGACGTAAGTATATTAGTTCTTGAACAATACTAATTAATTAGGGCCTTTTCTGTTATTATTAGAGACAAATTAAGTAGAAAATTGTAGTTTGCTTTAGGTTGGCCTTTAAATAATAAATGAGGCGAGCCCTGCTAAACAAAAATGCATAAATTGAGGGGTCCTCTTAAATGTCTATAATAAAATACATAGAATTCGAGATGGACCGTTTAGCGAATTTCATAGTCCTCCCCAAAGATAATAACGCATTAGTCACTTTAGGTGCGTTTTTAATAATTTACCTTCTTAAACTCGGGTGTGCATTTCATGTGACCCAAATCAAATCCCAAAAACGTTAAATAAAATGTGTTCAGGATTGCGGGTGCATTTCATGTGACGCAATCCAAAGACACGTTTTAAACGACGTTCAATTTTCTCCAAAAATAATTGAATAAAAGCGGTTGAAAGCTAAAATTGGCACATAGGTTCAACATATTTAAAATCAGATAAATAAGCTGAATATGACAGTTGAGTGACCGTGCTAGAACCACGGAATCCGGGAATGCCTAACACCTTCTTCCGGGTTAACAGAATTCCTTACTCAGATTTCTAGTTCGCGGACTGTTAAACAGAGTCATATTTTCCTCGATTCAGTATTCAATCGGTGACTTGGGACACCATAAATCTCCCAAGTGGCGACTCTGAATTTCTTAAAATAAATCCCGTTTCAATTGTCCTTTAATTAGAAAAACTCCCTTTACATATACCCTTTTCCGGGATGTAGGTGAAAAAGGAGGTGTGACAGCTCTAGCGACTCTGCTGGGGACGAGAACCCAGAATATCTGGTTCAGGGTTCAAGAATTCAAGCTTAGAATAATTGTTATAGTTGGATTTATCCATTATATGATTTTGTTACATAATTTGGACCTAATGTGCTAATTGATTGCTTTTACCGCTTTGATATTCCGTGAATTGTGTATAAACTGTTGCGAAATCCTTCTTCTCTCTAAGTCTTCTAAATCATGAAGAAGTGTGCACTTCGTGTGACTTCTTTTCTGTTAGAGCCATATTCCAAATTTAGAATGAGGTTCGGACAAGCTGTAAAGCTGGTGAAGCTTCTGTATTCCTGGTACGCTGCCCCCCTCGGCTCGAGCTGTCTGCTCGGGTAAGCCAAGTCTAGAACAATAAACCCATGTTTAAACCTAGTATAACAATGACTCATGCCGGATCCCTAGTAGGAACGTTTGATTGCATCATGCGCATTTTGACTTTAGAGACTCAACACAGGGGTCGGGTCTGTCTAGGACAGGTGCACCCGAAACAAAAAGACCATCCTGATGCATCCTACTTGCTATTTGTGTATTTATTTGCTTCGGACCTGCATGCTGACTGGCTTATGAATATCGGGGAAAGTTGAGGAAAGAGAAATAGCAGTATGAGGGATAAAGAGAGTTAATCGCCTGATCTAAAAAAAATGTACAAATAGTGCCTAAACTCTGCCGAATTTTTGAGAAAATGAAAAAAAGGGAGGCTTGTTTTTCAAAAAAAATGTTTTGTTTTAGCTGCCCGAACTACGCGAACCTAATTCTCGTCTCTCGGGGCGGGATACGTAGGCAACCCACATAGGGTCCGGTCTTCCTAGTAAATCTTAGGTTCTTGGCTTTGCGGGGTCTTAGCCAAATTTTGCACTTCTAGCCACCTTTTGGCCAAATAAGCCATTTTGCAAAAATAGCCTCAATCATGTATTGCATGTGTCCAGTAGGGAGTGTTATTGTCTCACATAGTGTTGGTTTAAAGTTTTCTCATACAGGTGTGGATTTATTTAACGGAGTTTGAGCATGACAGACACCCCGTGACCATCCAGTCAGGATCGCTCAATCAGGAGTTGCTTAAGGAGATTTGTTTTATTTTTATATTTTGAGTCCGTTCTTCATTTTATGTCTGTCTTTTACTTTCTAGTTTTGTACAATAATGTCAAGTCTTTTGTTATTGTATTTTCTTCTTTATATTTGAAAAACATGTGTTGTAACTCAAAAATCCAGAAAAAAAGAGATATTGCATTTTATATTTCCGTTATAAGTTTTCTTTAGATTACTAATTCTAGAAATGGAAAAAAGAAAAAAATTTGAGGTTGTTTTTCCTTTAGGCAATCAATATCTAGGACTTAAAATGAATTGTTTTTATGTTTCCTTTAAGTATATTAGGACCAAAATTCCAAAACAAAAAGAGAATTTTCTTTTAGTACTTCTTCAAAAGCTTTATTTAAGGTGTTAATTAAAAATCTAAAAAGATTTTCTTTTGAGAAGTTTCTTTGGGAAATTAGTGAAAAATGAAAAAAACAATTCTTTTTATTTTCTTTAGGATATTGTACATAAAAGAGAAAAAAAAGACAACATACTTTACCTTTGATTTATTTTCGGAGTTTCTCTTTTAGGAAATCAAAATTGAAATCAAAAATATTTTTTCTTGTTTGTTTCGAAATCATGCGTCAAGATATCAAATGAAAATTCAAAATATTTTTCTGTGGTTTATTCTTTAGATTTTCTTCGTAAAACAAAATCATAAAAAAAATATTTTTCTCTTCTACGATTTTCCCTTAATAATTTCCATAGAGTATTTGTTTCCAAAAGAGAGAAAAAATATGTGTTCGTTCAGCTTTAGTTTGGAATAGGTTATAGAACATTCAGTTTAGAAAATTCAAATTCTTTTAGTTCTTTTTCTCATCAGAGTAGTCATTAAGGTAAAAAAAATGTCAGTTTGTTTACTTTATTCCCGATCTTCCAGAACTACGCAAAGATCTGATTCATGCGGCGTCATGATACGTAAACAACCTACATAGGGTTTGATAGAATCATTTTACTTTTTTTTTAAAAGTTAAAAAAAGGAAAAAAAGGGGGAAAAAGGAAAAATTATCGATAAAACTCTGCCTTCTCTCTAGGAAGATAAAGAATAGTAATTTCGTCATCATTTTCCGGTCATAACTCCGGCATCCGGTGGTGGAACTAACCAAACTTGGTGAAAAAAGATACATAATTTCCTTACGAATAATACCCAATTGGTTTCAACTTCAGATCTATAGTCAATTTTAGTAGATCTTAATTTCATTTTCACTAGTTACTGTAGCAGACAGTGTTCTTCATTCAATTTCAACGATTCAGCTAATTCCAACATTACCTTTCAGCACAACAGCTTGTTTTGATAACATGAAAGTATTCTCTTCTCTTCTAAGATTGGTTTGAATTCTAAGCTTCATTTTAAATCGAAATTACTGTTTTTACAGTTTGGACTGTGAAATTGGATTCACAGCAATAAGCAGTAAGTAATGTGAAGCTAATTCGAATTACAGTAGCATCGTTTTCTTGCAAAGCTGCTGCACCTTTGTCATGTAATTAAAGTGCTAAAGAATTACAACTGTTATGGACACACAGGCAGGTGGCCAGCCACATTTGGTGGTTGCGCTGCCTACACAACCTCCTCCAAACATTGCACAAACATCAGGGAACACAAATAACAACAAACAGCCGATGGATTACTCCAAAATTCCGAAACCTTGCACTTTAAATGCTGCAATGCAGGAGCAACAAGAAGTTGAGCCAATTCCCATTCGTCTACCTACAATATTGAATGGAGAGCATGTTATTCAGTTCATAGAAGCAGAAGTAGAAAGGATGGATATCATTGAAGGATTACAATATGCAATAGTTGGTAAATGTTCTTATGGCAGCCCAGAAATTCAACAACTGCGTAAGATAATACCAATTCAATGCGGAATTAAAGGTGAATGTAACATTGGATTTCTAAGGGATAGACATATTTTGATTAGAATGACGTTAAGGCATGACTATCTTCATTTCTCATCAAAAACTCATTACATAAAGGACAGAGATGGCTATCAATATCAGCTTAGGCCATTGATTTATGACTCAAAGTTTAGAGCAAATGAAGAAACACCCAAGACAATGGCGTGGATTTCATTCCCAGGTCTATTGCCAACCTTTTTTGTGAAGGAATGTCTATTTTCTCTAGCTACAGCAGTAGGTAAACCTATGCATCTAGACATGGCAACAATTAATAAAACTAGACCTAGTTGTGCTAGGGTGAAGGTACTAGTTGATCTACTTGCAGATTTGCCTAAAAAGGTGAGGATGGACATATTCAATGAAGCTAAAGGAACAACAAGAACTGAATGGGTGAGAATTCAATATGACATGCTGCCTAAATATTGCAGACATTGTAAACTTCAAGGGCATGATCAATTTGAATGCTGGAGGATACACCCTGAACTATATGTGGAGAAGGAGAATGCTAACCAAGCAGATACAGCTAAGAAGCAGGACATAAGGAACTCACAGCCTATAATGATTTTATCTAGTGGAAAGGTCGTGGGTAATGTGAATGTTACAGCAAAAGAGCAATGGAAGGAAGTGAAGGACAATAGACTTAGAAATGTAGTAAATCAAAATACTAGTCTCAATAATAATGGAATGGAGATGGCACCAGCTAAGCAGCTTGAAAACAATCAGAACAAGGAGGGTACAAGTACTGTAGATAGACAAGCAAGAGCACAAAGCAACAGTGGTAAGGAATTGGTGGCAGTAGACAATGAAAATAATGATCATGTTCAAGTAGCTAACAAGTTTGCAATATTACAAGAGATGGATGAAGAGGAAGAACCTGTTAATCAATTGGCAATGATGGCAGCTAATGCAACAACAAACAGTCCAACAGTTCATAACCAAGCATCTACAAAGCAAAAATCAAAACATATGGTCAATAATGAGGGAAAGCTAAATCCAGCAGCACAATTTTTTCATCTTAACTCATCAGGGATTGGTTCGACTAATGGTCTAGTCAATGGAAAGGAGGCATCAAAAGCAAACAAAGATATTGCACAATGGGTAGAAATAAGTTTCAAGGATAAAACAGGAGATGGAATAGTGAAGATCAATACATCATGCCAGGAAATCCCATCACAAGATACATTAGTGAACAAAGAACTTAATAAAACTCCAAATTCTCAAGCAGAAGGGTCAAAATCGTCTACATTTAAAGAAAGAGTGCAAGGCTGTGGAGGCAGGCTATGGGATGCACAAAGGGAATTCGATTCAGAGGAGAAAGAAGTACCACTAGGAGCACAAGCTGATGAGGAACCAAATGAGAAGGACAAAGAAAAAGATGAGCAAAGTGTAAATGGAGAGCCCCATGCCAATGACAACAATACAACTGGTAATTTTTTAATAAAGGGAGGATCAGAAAATGTTGAGCACAACAAAAATTATCAGATAGCAGAAGTCATTGAAATTAGAAACTATGAAGGAAGAGGCCTAGAGGTAAATGATCCCGGAGGAACAGAAGATGATAAACTTCAGAAATCACAAGAAGACCCACAAGGACACAACACAACAGATAAGGAGAAATAGCCAAAACAAAAAACAAAAAACAAAAATAGTAAATGTTACTGTTACATTGGAGAAAAACCAATTGCAGCTGTTAAAAAGAGGAGAAGAGAAGACCTTGGTCCCTAAAAAGAATGCATTTGGAGCTACATCAGGAGGGAAGGAAGACAATGAAGAAGGAGAATAACCTGGTAGATCAGGATACCACATGGATCAAGAATCAACTACCCAACACCTTATGAATGCTGCAAGGCAAGGTGACTTATCACCGACGCAAGTGGAAAAGGCAAAATCAGCAGCAAAATGTAAGAAGAAGCAACAAAAAGATACTTTTGCAGCCCCAAAAGCTGGGGTGCGCACAAGGAGAATGCTAACTAAATCCAACAATCAGTGATGAATGCTCTCATTTGGAATATAAGGTCAGTCAACATACAACAGGACTTTGAAAGGTTGACAAAAATGCACAGGCAAAATCACTATGAATTTGTAGGATTAATGGAGCCAAAGGAACAAGCAAAAAAACTGGAAAGGTACAGAAACAAGATAGGACTTGCACAGGCAATTTCAAATGTTTCCAACAAGATCTGGGCTTTCATAGATGAGGTGTTTGAGGTGACTGTTATGTACAATATGGTGCAACAATTAACACTATGATTGTTTCATACAGAATCACATGTGGAGTTTGTCCTAACATTGATATACGCTAAATGTGATGCAATTGAGAGGATAGAATTATGAGATTTATTATATGCAATGGCGAGAGATATGGATGCACCATGGCTTGTAGGAGGTTATTTCAATGTAATATGGGACGAAGAAGAGAAGTTTGGTGGGTTACTTGTGTCATTGAATGAAATTGATGATTTTCGACACTGCGTCAACACTTGCAATCTCTTCGACCTTGGATTTAAAGGCAGCATATTTACATGGTGGAATGGGAGAGCAGAGGAAGACTGTATATTCAAAAGGCTAGACAGATGCTTGGCCAATGTTGAGTTCCAACAAACATTTCCAGGAATAGAGGTGCAACATTTGTCAAAGACTGGTTCTGATCATAGTCCAATGTATCTGAAGTGTGATATTGAGACTCCACCAATAAAAAAGCCTTTTAAGTTCTTGAATTTTTGGGTGGAACATGCGACTTTTAAAGATGTGGTGAAAGAGAATTGGACAACTGATTTCAGTGCAAATCCTTATATTCTTTTTAATCACAAGTCAAAAAAAATTAAAGAAGGCCCTTTCATTGTGGAGTAAGGCTACATTTGGAGATATTTTCCAAAATATAGAAAGCATGGAGGAGGTAGTGATGGTTCATGAAGCAGAATTTGAAGCAAATCCTACAGGGATGAATAGGGAAAGGCTACAAAAGGTTCAGGCAGAATTGATCAAATGTCTTGCACTAGAGGAGAAATATTGGCAACTAAAGGCAGGCATGACTTGGTTCAAGGAAGGGGATAGGAACACTAAGTTCTTCCACACACAAGTGAGAGGTAGGAGGAAGAGACTTCAGCTTAACAGAATTCAAAATAGTGGAGGAACCTGGATTGAAGAAGAACAAGAAATTGCAGAAGAGGCTATCAAATTCTACGAGGAACAGTTCACAGAAGCAGCTACTCCTTCATCATTTGATATCGTAGAGCATGTTCCTAATCTGATTAACACTGAGCAGAATGTAGAATTGATTAAGCAGCCAACAAAATAGGAGGTTAAAATGGCAGTACTCGGACTTAATGGTGATAGTGCTGGGGGGCCAGATGGTATGACATGCAAATTCTATCATTCTTGTTGGGACATAATAGGGGATGACTTGTACGACATGGTGAGGGATTTTTTCAATGGTCATGAGCTACCCAAGTGTGTAACACACACCAACCTAGTTCTGCTACCAAAGAAAAAAGAAGTTACCACTTTTTCTGATTTAAGATCAATAAGCCTCAGTAACTTTTCAAATAAGGTTATATCGAGGGTGGTACATGAAAGGCTAGTGAAATTTCTCCCAAGTCTGATATCGGAGGAACAGTCAGGTTTTGTTAAGGGCAGGAATATAGTAGAAAACATCCTTCTAACTCAGGAGATAGTGACTGACATTAGGCTTAGAACTAAGGCTGGACCTAATGTCATCCTGAAGCTAGATATGACCAAAACTTATGATAGATTATCTTGGCTATTCCTAACCAAGGTACTGAGAAAGATGGGATTCACAGAAAGGTTGATAGGGATTGTCTTTGGATTAGTTTCAAACAATTGGTATTCTATTCTAATCAATGGTCAAGCTCTTGGGTTCTTTAAGTCCTCAAGGGGAGTAAAACAAGGTGATACTGTATCTCCAACTTTGTTTATCTTGGCAGCAGAAGCATTATCTAGGGATCTCAATGCACTACATACTAACCTGTATTTTTGTGGATTTGGAATGCCAAAGTGGAGTCCAAAGATCAATCATTTGGCGTATGCAGATGACATGATTATTTTCTCATCCTCAGATGAAACATCTCTAATGCTGATTATGCAAGTGCTGAATACATATGAAGTTGCATCTGTGCAGCTTGTTAACAACACCAAATCAGCTGTGTACCTGCATCATTTAATAGACATGGAAGTGGTCAACAAGGTGGAAAGGATCACAGGCATTCATAGGAATGATTTTCCTATCATATATCTAGGCTGTCCTATATTTTATGTAAGGAGAAAGCTGGAATACTATCAGCCCCTAATTACTAAGGTAATGGACAAACTGCAATCATGGTAGGGTAAGTTATTATCAGTAGGGGGCAGGGCAGTTCTCATATCCCATGTACTACAAAGCATGCCTATGCATCTATTATCAGCTGTAAACCCTCCAAATTATGTGATAAATAGGTTGCACAAATTGTTTGCTCAGTTTTTCTGGAGAAACTCTGTAGGAGGAACTAGTAGGCATTGGGCTTCATGGAATACCTTATGCATGCCAGTTGAGGAAGGAGAAATAGGTTTCAGGTCACTGCATGATGTAGCAAAGGCATTATTCAGCAAGTTGTGGTGGAATTTTTAAACAAAACCAAGCCTATGGAGCTCTTTCGTATGTCAAAAATACTGTAAAAAATTGAATTCTGTAATTGTTCCATGGAAAAGGGGGTCTCACATTTGGAGAAAAATGTTGGAATGCAGAGATCTGATTGAACATCAAATCTTTTGGCAAACAAAAAGGGGATCCTCACTATTTTGGTTTGAAAACTGGACAGGTCTTGGGGCACTATATTTTTTAGTTCCTCAGGACTTTGGCATTGATGAAACTGTACATAATGTACATGATGTTACCTTAGATGGTGAGTGGGATGTGGACAGGCTATTTGAAATGCTTACTGAAGACTTAGCAGTACATATTCTGGAGAAAATCAAACCACCTTCACCGTAGCAGGTTCTTGACATGCCTTGTTGGATGCTGGAAACAAGAGGATATTTTAGTGTTAAGTTAACATAGGATTATACGAGAAGAAGAGACGAACCAAGAATAGCTTATAGGATGATTTGGGTAAAGGGACTGCCTTTTAAAATAGCATTTTTCATGTGGAAAGTGTGGAAAGAAAAGCTACCTTTAGATGATTTCTTGAAAAGGGTAGGCTACTGCATGTCATCAAAATATTGGTGTTGTGTACAGCCTGACGAGAATCTCTTCAGCACTTGTTTTTTAGATCAGAAACTGCAAGGACAACTTGGAAGTATTTTCTATCGAGGGCAAGAATAGCTGTGGAGGGATTAATATTGCACCAAGCAATCACAAAATGTTGGACTGCAAATGTGTGCTTAAGGCTCAAACCAGTAATGCAAGCACTCCCCTCATGTGTAGTCTGGGAACTCTGGAAAAGAAGAAATAGTATGAAGTATGGTGATGCTGTGACAACTAGCAGGGTGATTTATCAAGTTTCATCAAATCTCCAGGCATTGGTGAAAGTGAGAAAGCCTGGGATGGACATGGTACCTCACAAATGGCAAGATATATTAGCTATGATGGAAAATTTCACTCCTAAACTTAAGGTTACCAAAGTCATGTGGGAATTTCCAAGGGCAGGATGGCTAAAAGTTAATACGGATGGTGCATCGAGGGGAAATCCAGGCAGGAGCTCAATAGGTTTTTGTATAAGAAATGAAAATGGTGACATAGTCAAGTCAGTAGGGAAGGAGATTGAGGAGACAACAAACACAGTAGCTGAAGCGAAGGCCATGGTAGAAGCACTAAGGTTCTGCAGATTTCATCAATACTCTCATGTATGGCTTCAAACTGACTCAATGTTATTAAAAAGATAATGGATGGGATCTGGAAACCACCATGGATCATATCTGAGAAGGTAGGGGAAATGATGCAACTAATGAATGGGGGCAATTACACAGTTACTCATATTCACAGGGAGGGCAACAAGCTGGCAGATCACTTGGCTAATTATGCTTTAGATCATGGAGAAATAGAATGCCAACAATTCTGGCATCTAGATGCACAGGGAAGGAGGTTAGCTGCAATGTCCAAGTCTAAGGGTGAAGGTGGACAGGAGATAAGAAGCAAAGAGAAAAGGAAGAGCAGGAGCCATGTCAACTTAATCGAGCAATATATTCAAATCCTAAGGGAGGAGGATATAATGGTTGGTATTTCTAACTATCTTTTCTATCGTGCAGGTGCCACTACGAGTATATTATCCTATGCTTTCAGAAAGCCAAGAATTAAAACGCATATATGGGCCATGATTTGGGAATGTCTTGTTTT
Organism: Nicotiana tabacum; assembly: GCF_000715075.1. Taxonomy (NCBI): domain Eukaryota; kingdom Viridiplantae; phylum Streptophyta; class Magnoliopsida; order Solanales; family Solanaceae; genus Nicotiana; species Nicotiana tabacum. The sequence goes on along the minus strand of NC_134089.1, from coordinate 77,805,160 downwards.
CCATCAAGACAAAAGGAACGACAAAGGCAGGTATGCCTGGAGTTTTAATTTAATACAAATGCATGGGATCGAGGAGTCATCGTTAGAAGCAAAATTCGAGCTTTTTTGTAAGCACACGTCCAACAACTTGAGAAAATATGAAGGCATGCGCAAGGCATGCGCATTGGGATAACAAAACTGGATGTAATCAGAGACATGGAATACACGCATGCTTCTAGAAATACTATATGAATGAATGCTTCAAGATGTTTGGGTTCTGGAGATTACTCAGTCGACGAGCTACAACAGTTGGGAGAACAGTTTAAATTCCAACAGGGATGCACGCCTGTTTTCAAAAAAGGAAATGCACGCTGGCATACACATGGGAAAGAAGGCATGCGCATGGGGATTCGACAACAAAAAAATGGGACATGCAATTGCTCGTTGGCAGTGTAACGAAAGTTGGACAATGAATTGGAATATGGTCAAGCATGATTTCTTACGCTTCTGGAGGGGAACGCATGGCATATGCATGGATGCAGAAAGTCGTGTGCTAGTACATTGGGATGGCAACGCTGTCGAGAAAGCAAGGACAATAACTGGAGTAAGAATCGAAAGGAGCAATTTACGATGGATGTTCATTCACGCTACCTACAAACACTAAGATATGGGGACAGAGGAATCATGGCATGCCTGGTAAACAAAGGCTTGGCAATGTAACGCTTAACAAGACTAATGCTTAAAAAGAGTCATCGATGCAAATGAAAAGCTTAGAAGCATGGCTACAATTTACAAGAACAAAGCTGGAAAGTGTAGGCATGCACGCATGGATTAGTAACTTTGGGTGTTGTGCGAGCACACCTAATTCGAGCTGCTGGCAGTGTGTATGCATGTTTATGCAGAACACTTTTCTCCAGGATACAACACACGCTAGTAGTTTATTACAATGCACGATGCATCATAGGAAAATTCAGTACTGGGCTTCGTTTGTATTTTTAATACAGTGCACGCAGCATCATGGGCTTCAAAGCTTTATTTTTCTTTATTCCAAGCGTGTCATTTGGAACCATATGCACGCATGATGCATAGTACTACATACATCCTCAAATTAACGAGAGATATGGAGAGTACTTGGTCAAGGAGCTACAAGAGAGGGGACATACAAGAAGCAGGTGCAAAAGGATGTCTGGACAGTAACAAGGGAGTTTGCACCAGCATTCTTTTGGAAATGCAATGGAAAAGTTTGCAGCACATGGAAAGGACATCAAGACATTAGCATGATGCTGGTTATTTTTTGGAAATACAAACTCATGTATCAAAAGGAGCAAAAGCATGTGAATCATGGGTTCAAATACCAAAAAATGAAGTTGATAATGCAGACAAGCACATTGTAGGCATGTGCATTACTTTGGGTGCAAATGCCAAGGACCTTGGCCCCCTCAATAGTGTGGGAATCTCTAGGGGACATCACATGATCAGGTGCTACAGTACTAGCTTGCTACAGTAACCGTATGCTACATTGACATATGCTACAGTGCCATATGCTACACTACCGAATGCTACAGTGCCTTATGCTACAGTACCGAGCTACCAAATTTGTGGAGTCGACGTGAAGTTGCTGAAAATGGGCTATTTACGCAAATCAAATTTAACTCTAGAACTGAGACGCTTTGGACTGGAGATACAACATCGACATGGACTCACTTGGGCTGTTTTGACAACTACAAAGTTTTAGTAGGCATAATGTGATATCAATTTGAGTATTATGCTCAATTTTGATAGTACGTTACATTAGAGTGCAAAGTCTATTTCCTTTCATTGAAGGAAGACAATAACAATTTCCTAATAATTGTATTTTCTTTTCTATTTTTAATAAAAAACTAGCCCTAGGCGCTTGCCTAGCGGATTGAAAAAAAAGGTGAAATTATGGGACGTGAGAAATAAGAGGAAAGAAAAGAGTGATAATTAGAAAAAAAAGAGGAAGGAAAATGATCAAGCAAGTGCTAGAAAAGCAAAGAAAAGGGAGGTTGAAATGAACAAATTGGGATGATGCCAAGTGACCTTATAACCCTCGAAGTCATTCTAGAACCGTTAATTATGGCTAGGTGCATTGCACGCAATGTGATATTTTTGTTGTTAAATGCTCTAACGCTAACGTGATGGCCTCATTTTGTTATATTCATAGCAGAAGGGTGGTTGGTTTGTGGTTTTTAAAGTGGTAACTCTTCTCTACAATACAAAGTCAAAAGGCAATGACAGACAACAACAGAACTGAGTTGGTTGATACCGGTGCCCGAAAGCAGTTGGTTGAACAGGACAATGGGTTGGTTGAAGAGGTAGAGATGTTAAGACAACACATGGCGGACATGTATCAGGCTTGGATGACTGGGAAGGCACCACCCCCGCCACCACCTAGCTTCCTAGATGCTGCCCTTACCCAAACTCCGGACACAATGCCAGATGATCCTCCATACTCTCTAGATCTACCCGCTTATCACAACTTTCCCAACCACCCTAGCGGCTCCATCACTCGTCCTCCAACTATCTTTTCCCAAAAGTGCCCTCCTGTCATATCTACTATTCCCAACAATGAATATCCACTCAAAGCTCATGACCAAAACTACCCTGTAGAGGTTGCCTACAAGGGTCCTGACTCATACAAGAAGAGCCCTAGGGATAAGCTTCATGTTGAAAATGAAAGGTTTACAGGAAGAGAAGGGAAAGAAGGGATACCCAGGAGGCTGAAAGGCATAGAAAAATCCTTGAAGAACAAACAAGGAAGGGAAAACCAGGGTAGCATGGCTTACAAAGAACTGTCTGTGTCCCCTGACGTTCGCCTGCCCGCGGGGTTCAAAGTGTCAAAATTTAACTTGTATGATGGGTGTGGAGATCTGGTAGCGCACCTGAGGGTCTATTGAAGGGAAATGAGAAGCGTTGGAGAGAAAGATGTCCTGTTGAGGGCATATTTCAGTAAGAGCCTAACTGGGGCAGCTTTGGACTGGCATATTCGTCAAGATTTTGGTAAGTGGCTACATTGGAAGACATGGCTCAAGATTTTGTTCGATACTTTCAGTACAGATCAGGCGTTACCCCAGACCGCTCCTCCCTATCTAAAATGGAAAAGAAGCCAGAGGAAAGCTTTAGAGAGTTTGGGCTCAGATGGAGGGAATAGGCTTCTCGAGTCAATACCCTGATTGGTGAAGAAGAAATGGTTGAGCTTTTCCTACGAGCCCAAGGGCCCACCTACTTCAGTCATTTGATCCCGGCCTTGGGAAAGCCTTTCAAAGATGTGTTAAAAATGGGGGAGCTAGTAGAAGAGGGAATCAAGTCAGGCAAAATCATGAGTTGTTCGAAAGACATTCAGAACATCCCAGTAAGCTTGGGTGGAAGAAAGAGAAACAGAAAAGATGATCCGATGGGCTTTCCCGGTCAACACTTCCAGCCTCGACATCGTCCGCATGGATATCCTGATGCACCTGGTGATCATCCCCAATGCCACTTCTCTCCACAGAACTCCCAAAGTCGTACATCACTCTCCCAGTACCCCGCTCCACAAAATGCCTATCCACCCCCACGAGCCTATCGAAAACCCCCTGGATCAGGTTTCCGGCCTAATCAAGCATTTAAGAATGAGAGGTTTCTGAAAAAAGAAAAGCCTTTCACCCCATTGGGAGTGTCATATGCCAGTTTGTTCCAAAAGTTGAAGCAATTGGACATGTTGAACCCGATCCAAATAAAAATGCCGAACCCCCTGTCAAAGAAGTTTGATTTTTCTCAAAGGTGTGCATATTGCTCAGATGCCCCGGGGCATGACATAGAGAAGTGTTGGAATCTAAAGAATGCGATTCAGAAGCTTATTGATGTAGGAGACATTGTCGTGCAAAATCCAGATGTAAGAGACACCAGCCAAAGTCCATCGCATGTGCATAATGAGACGCATATGGTGGGTATGATTTATTTTGAAAAGGAATGTGAGAATTCTTCTGGGAGCCTCGGAGGCTCACATGCTACTAATCTTTCAGCACTGTTAGAGGTTGATCTTAAGAATGAGCCGGCGGAAGGAACCCAAAAGCAATTTTTTAAGAATAATGTGATGAAGACGTGTGAAGTTCCTAGTATTGTTGATGCAGAAGTCAGTGTCTAAGATGTTGAGTTTGAGGATTGGAAAGATGCTCTTTTCTTGGTGAGCCAGGGAGGAGCTTTGGTGGCTTAGTTTGTTGTCATTTCTGTTGTCCGGGTTATTTCAGGGTTGTAATCCGGATATTGTCTTGTGACTCAAACCCTTCTATCCTTTTATTTTGTCTAGTTCCTTTAGTCGTAATATCTCATTTAGTGCTGTCTAGGTTTGTTCCAGGGTTGTATCCTAGTTTGTTTTACTTGTTTTGTTATTCGAACCGTTTCACCGTTTGTCTAATGCAATGTCCTGTCTTTTGTTATTTCCAGTCGTTTTCTTTGTTTAGTTCTTTTCTATCCTTTCATTTTGTCTTTTGTCTAATGCTGGTTCTAGTGACATGACATGCATGCAAAATTCTAGGCCTGGTCTTAAAGTCAGTTTAGTTATGAAGCAATGGAACAATTTTTAAGATGATAGGGACATTTGAGGGAAATAAGTAAAGGCATTTTGAGATCACTTCCAGCCCGAATTGTGTGAAACTGGGGCAGGTAGAACGTAAAGAAAACCCTACTAAAATGCATCATGCCGTATCGGGTTGAAGCTAAAGGCAAATTTGCCCAAATTGACAGGAGTCGTTCGTGGTAATGAGGGTGAGAGTGTTGTCCAATAGTGCTTTTATATTTAACAGATGTAGAAGGCGAATATGTAGATATGGTTATCAAGTCTGGTACAATCAAAAGATGTTACGATTGTTTTCCTTGGTTTATTTAATTGTGTTATTTGTACTTGGCATGTTTTGAAGATTGGAATGACGAAGGCATTTTGTTTTGCTATCTAAACACCTTATCCTTCATTACCCCTTTGAGCCTCATTTATTTTCTTTCATACCCCTCTTTCGGAAACAGTAACAAAGATCAGAAACACAAGCGTGAAAGATAAGTAAAGAAAAGGGAGAAAAGAATAGAACGAAAAGGGAGAGAAGAAAAATGAAAATTGAACAAAAAAAAAAGAAGAGAAAAGAAGAAAAAGAAAAAAAAAGAGGAAAAAGAAGAAAGAAAAAAACAACAAAACAACAAAAAAAAAAGAAAAGGAAGAAAGAAAAGAAAAGAAAAGAAAAGAGAAAAGAAAAATCACAACAACAAAGCAATTCCTATGACATGAACTACATTCTACCTGATTCCTTTTAAGGATACGTAGGCAGCCTCACGGTTCAGTCTCATCAAAATAAAAATCCAAAAGTCCCCAAGCAAAGAAACTGGGGCAGAAGTGGTGGTTGTGGTAGGAAATCTGATTCCGAAAGTTGTAATTTTGAACCCATTCAAATTGTTTTGAGCCTTTGATATCCTTTCTTCCTAACCCCATCCAAAGCCCACATTACGGTCCAATGAAAGACCTTCCGACCAGTTTTCGAGAGATGCCAAGTCAAGCGAGTAGATGTGAATCATATCAGGGGCAGCACTCTGGTCCAAGCATATAAATAAAATGAGAGTCTTAGAGGTGAAAACCTTCATGGGCAGCCTAAGGCGACGGGAGCTGAGAGAAATAAAAATGAGAGAGTCTTATTGGTGAAAACCCTCGCGGGCATCGTAAGGCGACAGTAAGTTGAGAGAAAGAACAAAATGAGAGAGGCTTGATGGTGAAAACCCTTCGGGCATTACAAGTCGAATAAGGACTGTGAATCGAATTGGATAATCAGAGCATTGAAGCCCAGTTTCACGGTTTAGGGGTATACCAGGAGTTGAACATTAGACTTGCTCAATAGAATAGGCCACAGGTGCATGTCATGGTCATTAGAGTTGGTATCCACATCTAATAGGTTTCTACTTTGTAATTTTCTTGTTAAGAATCATCTCTTTCCTTTGTCCTTTACTCTGTTCCTCTTGTCTTATTTACTTCCTCTTCCTGAGTCTGTTGGGTCAAAATAAGTGAGAAATGACTTCAAAATTTGCCACCGGCTATCCAATTGCACAAAACGGGGTCTGGCTAACACATCGAAATGTCATAAGTCAGAAAAGAACAACAAGCGCATGGAGCTGGTAATAATCAACATGCTTTGGGATCCTTATGAAATACAAAGGTTTGGTACATATCAATTCATGGACAATGCAACAGATGAAGGGTGTTAGGTGAATAGATTAAGGGTATTTTCTGTGAAAAGATTCACAAAAAGTGGTTAACTAGTGGCAAGCGAGGCCTTCCATGCAGAAATCAAAGTTATCATGGCAAGCGAGGGAGCAATAGACTTCAAAGCCAAGGCCAGTGGTTTAAGTCAAGGAAGAACAACATACAGACTGAGTTGGTAACAATCAGCATGCGTTGGGATCTATGTGAAATACAAGGGACAAAAAAGGTGGTAAACCAGTGACAAGCAAGATCTTCCATGCAGAAATCAAAGCTATCATGGCAAGTGATGGAGCAATAGACCTCAAAACCAAGGCTAGTGATTTAAATCAGGAAAGAACAATGTGTACATTGAAGTTGGTAATAATCAATATACCATGGGGATCATGTGAAACCCAAAGGTTTGGTAGATGCCGATTCATGAGCAATGCAACAGATAAAAGGTATTGGGTCTGAACGGATCAGAGGTATTTTCTGTGATAAGGGTGACAGAGAAAGTGGTCAGTCAATAAAGTGGCAAGGTCTTTCAAGTTGAAACCAAAGTTATCATGGGAAGTGAAGGAGCAATTGCCTTCAAAGTCAATGCCACAAAGCAACCACCATATTGATAAACTCACAAGTTTTCTTTGTTTGAAACAGGGATAAATATTTTGTCCAAATCAAAGCTTAGAAGATTGAACTTTTTTCAAATGTCATGCACAAATTTTGTCAGCACAAAGGCGGTTTGAGAAGGGAAAAGGAAAATTTGTTCGATATGTAGGAACCCTCCATGAGGAAAAGCATGGTTCACAGGCAAGGAATTTTGTTCGTCATGCAGAGATCCTCCAGAAAGAAAGCATGGCTCAGGTAAGTTCATTCTCGGCTCTTCAGGACCCTCCTGGATAATGGGATTTAGTTTTAAGTGTTCAGGACCCTCCTCGACAATGGGATTTAGTTCTAAGACCTTCATAGAAAATAATATTTAGCGTAAGTCTTACCTTTAGGAAATATGATTTAGCTTTGAAGTTGTCACTCTTAAGGTGAGATTTAATTTGAAATTTTCAGGACCCTCTTGGAAAATGGGACTTAGTTTAAAATTCAAAACAATCATGAGTAGTAACATCTAGCATAAATGTACCCCAAAAGAATATAAGTTGGTTTCAAATTTTTTTTTTTCTGTAGATAGAATTCAGCTAGGAGTTGTCAGGACCCTCCTAGAAAATCGGACCTAGTTTAAAAAAATGAAACAATCATAAATAGAAAAATCTAGCATAAATGTACCCCAAAGGAATATAAGTTGGTTTCAAAGATTGCATGTTTAAGATAGGATTCAATTAGGAGTTTTCAGGACCCTCCTAAATAATGGGACCTAGCTTTAAGATTTCCATTAGATAACAAGAGTTAGCATAAGTTCTGTTGTAGGGTAATATAGTTTAGCCGTAAAATTGTCACTCTTAAGATAAGACTTGATTTTTGATTGTCAGGACCCTCCTGGATAATGGGACGTAGTTTAAAACTGGCTTGGATAACAAGATTTAGCATAAGACATATCTTCAGTAGATATAATTCAACTTTAAAATTGTCATTTAATTAAGAGTTGTCAGGACCCTCCTGGATAATGGGGAATAGTTTAAGACTGGCCCTTTTAGATAACAAGATTTAGCGGAAGTAACACCTTTAGAAGATACAACTTAGATTTAAAATTGTCGTTTAGTTAAGAGTTGTCAGGACCCTTCTAGATAATGGGGAGTAGTTTAAGACCCTCTTAGATAACAATATTTAGCGGAAGTTATACCTTTAAAAGATATAGCTTAGATTTAAAATTGTCGTTTAGTTAAGAGTTGTCAGGACCCTCCTGGAAAATGGGACTTAGTTTAAAATTCAAAATAATCATGAGTAGCGGAATTTGGCATGAGTGCACCCTAGAAGATTATAAGTGGAACTTTGAAGTTTGTATGGTTGAGATACACTTGGGACATTACCCCATGAGAACAAAGATTCTGACTTCTCTTCTTTCCTAGATTAATGATTATGCTTTTTTGTTCCCTCAACATTTTCCCCAAGTAGAAATGCCATTTTTTCCGCCTTTTCCAAATTTAGTCGGAAATTTTCAGGACTCTCCTGGATAATGGGATAGCATTAAGACCCTCTTAAATAACAAGATTTAGCAGAAGTCAGACCTTTAGAAGATATAACTTAGATTTAAAATTGTCGTTTAGGTAAGAACTGTCAGGACCCCCTTGGATAATGGGACCTAGCTTTCGAATTCTTAGTAATATTTGGTAATATGATTCAGTTTAACACTCACATATGTGCCCAACCTCCAAACGGGAGCAAAAAGTTTTCTTTGTTTTATCTGATTCATTGAAGTCAGGAGCCCGCCTGGAGAGCAGGGAATACTTTCAAGCGCAGCAATCAGGAGCCCACCTGGAGAGTAGGTAATACATTCAAGTTCAGCAGTCAGGAGCCCGCCTGAAGAGCAGGGAATACATTTCAAGTTAGCAGTCAGGAGCCCGCCTGGAGAGCAGGGAATACATTCAAGTTCAGCAGTCAGGAGCCCGCCTGGAGAACAAGGGAGTACAATTCAAGTTTTAGTTTTCAATTTCTTATTGATATTTGGTAATGTGATTCATTTTACACTTACATATGTTCCCAGATACCCAAACTGGGGCAGAAAAATTTCCTTTATTTCCGTCTATTTTGGTTGAATTCAGGAGCCCGCCTGAAGAGCAGGGAATACATTTCAAGTTAGCAGTCAGGATCCCACCTAGAGAGCAAGGAATACATTTCAAGTCTAGCAATCAGGTACCCGCTTGGAGAACAAGGAGAAGAAGTTCAAGTTTAGCAGTCAGGAGCCCGCCTAGAGAGCAAGGAATACATTTCTGTCTTTACATTTTTCAAGTTTTAAAGTTGGGAGCCCGCCCATATAACAGAGGAATACATTGAAGTTTGAAGTCAGTAAAGCGGAGGGTAACAACAAAAATCCCCAGCAGAAATCAGAAGGAAGACCACAAGTCGAGCCATAAGTAAAGAAACAGCGGAGGAAGCACAAATCGACAAGGCAACATCAGTCACAAGATTAAGTTTGGAAATAAATCTTTGTAAAGAATAGATTATAGCTTAGTCTAGCTTCTTCATTTTTGTCACGGGGGAATAAGGAGGTCAGTAGGCAGTATCAGCAGCAGTAACAGCAAAACCGCAGCTTCATGGTAGTCCCAGCTACCAAACTTCCCGAACTACATTGACCTGATTCCTTTATAGCCAAGGATATGTAGGAAGCCTTTGAAGCAGAGGTTCGGTCAAATCTTTCAAAAAATGCTTCCCACGGAGTGTTCAAACAGGCAAAAATCGCTCGTGTCCGCTTACTTTATCTTTGCACGAAAACTCTTCGTGTTTCCGGACAAAGAGGGGCAGCTGTGAGCACGTGATTTTTGCCTCACACAAATTACTCCAAAAGAATTCCCAAAATTAGGTCTTTTCTTTAATTATTTGTTATTTTAAGGAATTATTGCGTGATTTTGTTTTATTGTTTGCATATATTTGTGGGCATGTTCAATTTTATTAATGCATTAAAAATTCAAAAATATAGCATTGGCATTTAAGACTTGATTTTACATTTTTGGAATTAATTAATAATTAGAAGTTTTACAAAAATGAAAATTCAAAAAAAAATAATAATAACATATTTTTGTAATTTTAGTCAAATTGTGTGATTTTCTTTTAATTTGGCATTTAATTATTTGTGATAATTATTAGTTAGAATTAATTAGTATTTTTAAGTTAATTTGGTGTTTTATAATTAATTAGGATTTTAGTTTTAATTGTTGAAAAGAAAATTGAAAAGGAAAAGAGAATAAGAAGAGGAAAATCTGGTTGGGCAAATTTAGCCAGGCCCAAAACCAAAACTCAGCCAAACCCACTGAGAATAAGAAGAGAAAAATCTGGTCGGGCCAATTTAGCCAGGCCCAAAACCGATCAGCCAAACCCATTGAGAATAAGAAGAGGAAAATCTGGTTGGGCCAATTTACTAATTGAGAAGCTTCTAATAGTGGTAGGTAGTATTTGCATTATCAAATTAACTAAAAGCACCAATTGAGTGGATGATTAAAGAAATGAAAAGTTGAATTGATAGTGGAAAATGCACTAATTGAATGCTCATTTATGGGAGCTGAAAATCAAATTAGAGAGAAAAAAAAGGGGGGCGGAGAGAGCGGTATACACTCGATATACACTCTGGATATACTGGATATACAGAGGCAGAGAGCTAAGAAAACTTGGAAGAGATTATGAGAGAGGGAGAACATTCAAAGATGGTAGAAGCTAGGAAATTCAGAGAGGAAAAAAAAAACAAGGGGGCGGAGAGAGAGGTATACACTTGATATACACTATGAATACACTGGATATACAAGGGCAGAGAGCTAAAACACTTGGAAGGGATTCTAAGAGAGATATAGGAAGAGAGATACACAGAAATAGATACAGAAATAAAAAATCAAAAACGATTACAGAATTTCAGAAAAATACACTATTTCATTGAGTCATTTGGTATTTTCTGAAGTTTTCTTCTAGTATGGAAGCAATTCCTGGTTAGCAGATAATTATAAGGGTTTAAGTCGAGTCGGGTTTGAGGTCTGCTGATTCACTAAGATTGAAATTAGGGTCTGACTATCGTATCACATCCCTTGGTTTCAAAATTAGTCTGCTGGTTCATTTTCTGGTGTTGAATACTACTGCTGCTGTTGGTTACTACCGATACCTCATTTTTCTGCTTCCTTCTTTCATTTCCAGGTGCACACTTGAACTCAAATTGATGTAGCTTTAAGATGAACATGAAATGAAAGTACTCAAACATTTGTTTACTGGATGATGCATGTTTGTACGACTATACATTTGTAGTTAAGTAGATATTAATGATATGTAACTGTGTAGTGTAGTCTAATTGGATTTATATTTACATGAAACTCGAACTGCATAATTTGTACCTAATTGGACTGTTTGGGACTATTAATTTGTGGTTATCTAGTTGTAGCCTTAGTATAGCTTAGAACTTGCTTTAGTTTAACGGTTTTGTTTTAAAAAATAAAAAAATCAGAAATAGTTTGGGTGTTGCAATTGATTTTGAGATCAGCGTATGATATCCACATTAATTTTAATTTCAAGCTGAAGAGACGTCTCAAACAACTTTGTATAGCAGTAGCTAAGATCAGTGGATTAGTTACTCATATCAACATCTGTGTTTCATTAAGTAGTTTAGTTTAGCTGTATGATGATTAGATGTGAATAAAGTGTGAAGTTAGGCTATTAACCTGTTCGTGTTAGTGTAAGTAAAATCTCGTAATTAAGTTGCTTAGCCTGCTCATCTGAGGTTTATATTCATGACTATTTTTGTTAAAATTCAATTCACGTTTCCCAGTTTGTTTTGCCTTTAGTAATATCCAGAAGTTCACTAGTAGGTAAATAGATAAGAAAAATCTGAATTTTAGAATATAAATCCAATCCAGTCGGTTTAGACGTCTAGCTGTTTTGAATTTTATTGAGATGAGCATATGAGCATGTCAAGTGTTGATTTGAATAAATGTGAAATAACTCCATCATTTGCAAGTTAATAAGCCTGAATGTCAAGGGTGGGCCTGAATGAAGTCTGTCCGAAGCCCAACTTGAGTTTTGACTGTGTCTTATTCTTACTAGGCTGAGCTTGAAGCCCAAGGGAATTACTGAAATTTTGAATAAAAGTCAAGAACCTAAGTATATTAGTTCTTGAACAATACTTATTAATTACGGCTTTTTCTGTTATTATTAGAGACAAACTAAGTAGAAAATTGTAGTTTGCTTTAGGTTGGCCTTTAAATAATAAATGAGGCGAGCCCTGCTAAACAAAAATGCATAAATTGCGGTGTCCTCTTAAATGTCTATAATAAAATACTTAGAATTCGAGATGGGCCGTTTAGCGAATTTCACAGTCCTCCCCAAAGATAATAACGCATTAGTCACTTTAGGTGCATTTTTAATAATTTACCTTCTTAAACTCGGGTGTGCATTTCATGTGACCCAAATCAAATCCCAAAAACGTTAAATAAAATTTGTTCAGGATTGCGGGTGCATTTCATGTGACGCAATCCAAAGATATGTTTTAAACGACATTCAATTTTCTCCAAAAATAATTGAATAAAAGCGGTTGAAAACTAAAATTGGCACATAGGTTCAACATGTATTAAAATCAGATAAATAAGCTGAATATGACAGTTGAGCGACCGTGCTAGAACCACGGAATTCGGGAATGCCTAACACCTTCTCCCAGGTTAACAGAATTCCTTACTCGGATTTCTGGTTCGCGGACTGTTAAACAGAGTCATATTTTCCTCGATTCAGGATTCTATCGGCGACTTGGGACACCATAAATCTCCCAAGTGGAGACTCTGAATTTCTTAAAATAAATCTCGTTTCGATTGTCCTTTAATTAGAAAAACTCCCTTTATATATACCTTTTTCTGGGGTGTAGGTGAAAAAGGAGGTGTGACACCCAGGGTTTCTTGGATAAGTGTTAGAGGATGCTTCATATATCGGCTATTCTAGAGACTAGCGGGGTCGCTTTCATTACTTATCAGTTTTTTGGAGCTGCCTTTACTTGGTGGGAGACTTTTGAAAGGCGTAGGCCTGTTGGTGCAGCACCCCTTACCTGGCAGTAGTTCTCCGTTCTCCATTTGGAGAAGTATGTGCCACAGTCTCATAGAGAGGAGCTGTGTAGGCTGTTCAAGTGGTTGCGTCAAGGAGAGATGACTTTGACGTAGTATTAGATGAGGTTCTCTGAGTTAGCTTGCCATGCGATTAGGTTGGTTCCGACAGAAAGAGAGAGGATTAGGAGGTTTTTTGATGGCCTTACTTATCAGCTTCGTATTCTTATGACTAGGGAGAGGGTGACTGGTGCGACTTTTGAGGAGGTTGTAGACATTGCTCGTGAGATTGAGTTAGTTCGTTGCCAGGAGCTAGAGGAGAGGGAGGCCAAGAGGCCTCAAGGATCTGGTAGTTATGGTGGTGCTCCTTCGAGAGGTTAGTTTCAGCACGGTAGAGGCCGTCCATTTAGGCATGCTCAGCCAGCTCACCTAGGTTATCGTGTGGCATCATCGGGTCATGATTCTCACAGTTCTCACTAGGTCAGTCATCACTTAGTGCCCTTCCAACTCAGAGTTTGTCTCGTGCTCCATCAGTTTAGGGCTCTCCAATGCTAGGTGCATCTGCTAGTCATTCCGGTGCTAGGGATTCCCTTTAGTCCCCGTCTCCATCACCTGGGAGTTGCTATGAGTGTGGAGAAATGGGTCATATGTGGAGGTAGTTTCCTCGTCATCTTGCGAGTTCATCTCAACAGAGGAGTCAGCCATCAGCTTCAATGCCGGTTACTTCACCACCACCCGCCCAGCCAGCTAGGGGTGGAGGTCAGCCAGCTAGGGGTCTCCCTAGAGGGGGAGGTCGATCAGGTGGCGGTCAGGACAGTTTCTATGCACTTCTAGCTAGACTCGATGCTATTGCTTCTGATACTATTATTATAGGTATTGTCTCAGTCTACCACAAAGATGCTTCTGTATTATTTGATTCTAGTTCCACCTTTTCTTATGTGTCATCATACTTTGCTTGTTATTTGGATACGCCCCATGACTCTCTTGTTCCACCTGTTTATGTATCTACTCCGATGGGCAATACTGTTGTTGTAAACCATGTGTACCGGTCATGTGTGGTGACTATTGGAGGTCTGGATACCAGAGTGGATCTTTTATTATTCTGTATGGTGGATTTCAATGTCATATTGGGCATGGATTGGCTATCTCCGTGTTGTATTATTCTGGAATGTCATGCTAATACAGTCACATTGGCTATATCGGGTGTGCCACATATTGAGTGGCGAGGTTCGACTGATTATGCTCCCAATAGGGTAATCTCATTCTTGAAGGCCTAGAGTATGGTTGGGAAGGGTTGTCTTTCGTATCTAGCCTTGTGAGGGATGTCAGTGCAAAGACTCCTAGTATTGATTTTGTTCCGGTTGTGAGGGAGTTTCCCGATGTTTTTCCTGCATACCTGTCGGGCATGCCACTGGACATGGATATTGATTTTGGTATTGACTTGGTATCGGGTACTCAATCCATTTCTATTCCGTCATATCGTATGGTGTCAGAGGAGTTGAAAGAGTTAAAGGAGCTGCTTCAGGAACTCCTTGATAAGGGGTTCATTTGGCCTAGTGTGTCGCCTTGGGGTGCGCCAGTTAAATTTGCAAAGAAGAAGGATGGGACTATGAGGATGTGCATTGATTATAGGCAGTTGAACAAAGTAACAATTAAGAACAAGTATCTTTTACCTTGCATTAATGATTTATTCGACCAGCTTCAGGGGGCGAGAGTGTTCTCCAAGATTGATCTCTGTTCAAGTTATCACCAGTTGAAGATCGGGGACTCGTATTCTTAAATTGACTTTAAGGACCCGATATGGTCATTATGAGTTCTTGGTGATGTCTTTTGGGTTGTCCAATGCCTCAGCTATGTTCACGTATTCGATGAACAACATGTTCTGACCTTATCTCGACTCGTTTTTCATAGTCTTCATTGATGATATTCTGGTGTATTCGCGTAGTCAGGAGGAGCATGCATAACATTTGAGAGTTGTGTTGCAGAGATTGAGGGAGGAGAAGCTTTATGCGAAATTCTCCAAGTGTGAGTTTTGGCTTAGTTCAGTGGCTTTCTTAGGCCACGTGGTGTCCAGTGAGGGTATTCAGGTTGATCTGAAGAAGATAGATGCGATTCATAGTTGGCCCAGACCATCCTCATCCATAGAGATTCGCAGCTTTCTTGGTTTGGCGGGTTATTGCCACCGATTTGTTTAGGGATTCTCATCTATCGTATCACCCTTGACCAACTTGACTCGGAGGGGTGCTTCATTTGTATGGTCAGATGAGTGTGAGGAGATCTTTTAGAAGCTCAAGACAACCTTGACCACAGCTCCAGTGTTAGTTTTGTGATGAGCTTCAGGTTCATATACCGTGTATTGTGATGTTTTGAGAGTTGGTATTGGGTATATGTTGATGCAGGAGGGTAGAGTTATTGCTTATGCTTCTCGTCAGTTGAAGCCCCATGAGAAGAACTACCCCGTTCATGATTTAGAGTTGGCTACCATTGTTTACACGTTGATGATTTGGAGGCAATACTTGTATGGTGTGTCTTGTAAGGTGTTTATTGATCATCGTAGCCTCCAACACTTATTCAAGTAGAAGGATCTCAATTTGAGGCAACAGAGATGGTTGGAGTTGCTAAAGGATTATGATATTACTATACTGTACCATCCGGGGAAGGCCAATGTGGTGGCCGATGCTTTGAGCTTAAAGGTAGTGAGTTTGTGGAGTTTGGCATATATTATAGTTTTGGAGAGACCTCTTGCAGTTGATGTTCAGGCATCGGCCAATCGGTTCGGGAGGTTAGATATTTCAGAGCCCAATCGGGTATTGGCTTGTATGATTTCTCGGTCTTTCTTATATGATCGCATCACAGAGCGCCAGTATGATGATCCTCATTTGCTTGTCCTTAAGGATAGAGTTTAGCACGATGATGCCAGAGATGTGACTATTGGTGATGATAGGGTGTTGAGGATGCAAGGCCGGATATGTGTGCCCAATGTAGATGGGCTTCGGGAGTTGATTTTAAAGGAGGCCCATAGCTCACGGTATTCCATTTATCCGGGTGCCGCGAAGATGTATCAGGATCTAAGACGACATTATTGGTGGAGGAGAATTAAGAAGGACAGTGTGGAATTCGTAGCTCAGTATCTCAATTGTCAACAAGTGAAATATAAGCATCAGAGACCCGGTGGCTTGCTTCAGCAGATGGATATTCCAGAGTGGAAGTGGGAGCGGATCATCATGGACTTTGTAGTTGGGCTCCCACGAACTTTGAAGAAGTTCGATGTTATTTGGGTGATTGTGAATTGGCTGACCAAGTCCGCACACTTCATTCCTGTGTGTACTACCTATTCTTCAGAGCGGTTGGCAGAGATCTATATTCGGGAAGTTGTTTGCTTGCATGGCCAGTTTCCATCATTTCAGATAGGGGCAATCAGTGTACTTCATAGTTTTGGAGGTCTGTGCAGCGAGAGTTAGGTACTCAAGTTGAGTTGAGCATGACTTTTCACCCTCAGACGGACGGGCAGTCCAAACACACTATTCAGATATTGGAGGACATGTTGCATACTTGTGTTATTGATTTCGGAGGGTCATGGGATCAATTTCTACCACTTGCTGAGTTTGCTTATAACAACAACTACCAGTCAAGTATTCAGATGGCTCCATATAAGGCTTTCTATTGGAGGTGGTATAGATCTCCAGTTGGTTGGTTTGAGCTGGGTGATGCTAGGCTATTAGGGACATAATTGGTGCATGACGCTTTAGAAAAGGTGAAGGTAATTCAGGAGAGGCTTCGTACAGCGCAGTCGAGACACAAAGGTTATGCTGATAGGAAGGTTCAGGATGTGTCCTACATGGTTGGTGAGAAGGTTCTGTTGAAGGTTTTGCCCATGAAGGGTGTTATGAGGTTTGGGAAGAAGGGTAAATTGAGTCCTCGGTTCATCGGACCTTTTGAGGTGCTTCGGAGGATCGGGGAGGTGGCATAAGAGCTTACTTTACCACCTAGCTTGTCGCGTATACTTCCGGTATTTCATGTTTTTATGCTACAGAAGTACATTGGGGATCTGTCTCATGTTTTGGATTTTAGCACGGTTCAGTTAGATGATGATTATACTTATGATGTGGAACCAGTAGCTATTTTGGGGCGTCAGGTTCGAAAGTTGAGATCAAAGGATATAGCTTCAGTGAAAGTGCGATAGAGAGGTCAGATCATGGAGGAGGCTACCTAGGAGACCGAGTGGGAGATGCAGATAAGATATCCTCACCTATTTGAGACTTTAGGTACGATTCTTGACTCGTTCGAGGACGAATGTTTGTTTAAGAGGGGGAGGATGTAACGATCCAGCCGGTCGTTTCATGAATTACCACTCTATTTCCCCTATTTTTGATTCTTCTTGCCTTGTTTAGCTATATTTTTGTGTTACCAGGTTGGTTGGCTCGGGTTCGGTGAGGTTTTGGTAAGGTTTGAGACCCTTAGTCTCTTTTGAGGAAGCTTAATATGGAAAAGTCATCTAGATGTTGACTTATGTGTTAAAGGGCTCGGATATGAATTTCAATAGTTCGGATAGTTTCGGGAGGTGATTTGGGACTTAGGAGCGTGATTAAAATGTGTTTTAGAGGTCTGAAGTAGATTTAGGCTTGAATTGACGAAATTGGAATTTTGGTGTTTTCCAGTTGATAGGTGAGATTTTGATATAAGGGTCAAAATGGAATTACGGAAGTTGCAGTAGTTCCGTTGTGTCATTTAGGATGTGTGTGCAAAATTTCAGGTCATTCGAATGTGGTTTGGTATACGTTTTGATCAAAAGCGTAATTTAGAAGATTTTGGAATTCTTAGGCTTGAATCTGATACAAATTTGGTGTTTTGATGTTATTTTGAACGTTCCAAAGATTGGTACAAGTTTGAATGATGGTAGGGGATATGTTGGCATGTTTGGTTGAGGTCCCGGGGCCTCAGGTGAGTTTCGGCTGGTCAATCGGACCATTTCATGTTGTGAAAAATTGTAGAAAACTATTGTTCAGTGTTGCAGACATTTGGCCTTCACGTTCACGAGTGGGTCCTCGCGTCCGCGAAGGGTTAGCAGGTGAGGATGGAGTTTTGGCCTTCGCGTTCGCGAGGGAGGTCCCGCGTTCGCAAAGGGCTGGGCCATTTAGCATAGCGTTCGCGAGAATGGGAGCCGCGTTCGCGAAAGTTGAGTTGTGGAGTCATCGCGTTCGCAAGGTAGTGGTCGCGTTCGCGAAAGAGGGAAATGTGGTCAACGTCAGTTTGTGCTTCACGAACGCGAGGCTTTGACCGCGTTCGCGAAGAAGGGTTTGGTTGCCTGGGCAGAATGTTTAAATAGCCATTGTCCGTGATTTTGGGGCTAACTTCCACCATTTTTGAGCGATTTTGGAGCTTTTTAAGAGGATCAAAGAGGGATTCAAAGGGAAACACTTGGAGGTAAGATTTATGGACTTAATACTAGATTCTAGTGTTAATTCTACCTAATTAATCATGGAATGTAAGCCTAATATTGAAGAACTAGGGCTTGTAATTGGAGACCTAGAATTTGGGATTTAAGGGGTCGTTTGTGGTTGGAATTAGATTCTTTTGATATGAATGAACTTGGGGAGTGATAAGGAGTCTATTGATGTAATTTTTATCGGAATCCGAGACGTGGGCCCGGGGGTCGGGTTTGGCCAATTTCGGGATTTATGTTGTAATTTGATTTCTTTCGATTGGGCTTTGTTCCCTTAGCATATTGTGATGGTTTTGCACTGATTTTTGTTAGATTTAGAGCATCCGAGGGCCGATTCGAGAGGCAAAGGCATCACATGCTAGAGTTTGGATCGGATAGAGGTGAGTAATGATTGTAAATGTTTTCCTGAGGGTATGAAACCCCGGATTACACATCGTTGTGCTATATTAAGGTGACACACATGCTAGATGACGAGCGTGGGCCCGTGCACCATTAGGATTGTGACATAGTCCATCCCGAATAATTGTTTTACCGCGTATTAGATTGAAAGCTATTTGCTATCATCATGTTTTAGGCTGAATGCCATATTTGAGCCTCATGCCAACTACTTAGACCCTTAGGTGATTTTTACTGCTATTTTCTCACTATTTTGACTTTACACTTGTACTTAGTCATGCTATATTCTAATGCTTTCATAATTCAGCCATGTTTACTCTGTTTTAACACATTAAATGACATTTTAAATGATAATTTGGGCTGAGCATCATGTTTTACTGTTTCTCGAGTGGCTTATGAGATTCAGACTGAGTAAGGTCGAGGGTCTGCGTTGTGAGGATACACTGATTTATGATTATGAGGCCTAGGGCCTGAGTTCTACACCACAAGGTGGCTTGATATGAGGCTGAGAGCCAATTGATTATTCCACGAGATGGCTTGATATTGCGCTTGGGCCATAAGGAGCCCCTCCTGGAGTCTGCACACCCCCAGTGAGCTCGGGTACCCATTGTGATATGAGATATAGCCCAAGGGGCTGGTGTTGTTCCATGATATTGCCCGAGGGGCGGATTCTGTGACATTGTACCCGAGGGGCGGATGTTATGTGTTTATCTGTTCTAGCTGCTTTTCACTTAATTGATTAACTGTTAAAAAGGTGTTTTAAGGAAGTTTCTTCTAAACTAAGTGTTTTTACATGTTTTCACTGTTTCATTGCTTTTATTGGTTTTATACTACTTCTCTATATCATGTTGATGTGCTTTTACGTGATTTCTTATCACTCAGTCTTCATTTATAATTACTACTCACTGAGATGGAGTATTAACTTTACTCCCTGCACCCCGTGTGCAGATTCAGGCACTTCAGGTCCTGCTTGCAAGGGTTGAGAGCTTTGCAGCAGATTTCAGAGTTCACTAGGTAGCTGCACGGCGTTCGCAGCCTAGTGTCTCTCCCTCTTATCATTATTTCTTTCCCTTATCCTAGTTATTTAATAGTTTGTGTAGACTTTTTCAGACTTGTAGTATTATGATAGATGCTAATGACTAGTGACACCCCGATGTCGGGCTATGTCTATTCCACAAATTATCTTATTTACCTTACTTTGGGATTATTATTATGTTAAAGACTTAATTTGTATTATTCTAACTGCTTAAAATGAATTGGGTGTGTGTCAGCTGGCCTTGTCTTCATGAGAGGCGACATCACAACTGGGTCCGAGTTTAGGGTCATGACAGATATCAGGGTCCGAATCCGATTCTGGAAGTTGGAGTAGGTCCGTAATGTCAAATATGGCTTGTGCACAAAATGTGACGTCAATCAGATGAATTTATAAGTTTCAGCATCGAATGAAGAAGTTTGAAGGTCTAAATTTCATTAAGTTTGAATCGACATGTGATTTAGAATTTTGATGTTGTTTAATTTGATTTCACACCTCGAGCAGGTTCGTGTTATGATATGGGACTGGTTTGTGTGATTGGATGGGGTCCCGGTGGCCTTGAGTGTGTTTTGTGGTGGTTTCAGACCAATTTCGGGTATTTTGTGTAAGCACGTGATTTTTGCCTAATATGAGAATTACTCCCAAAAAATTCAAAAATAAAGTGATTTTTCTTTGGTGTGCAATTTTGTGATATTTTGAATAATTATTTGTATTTGTATGTGCATGTTTATTTGCTAGATTTATAAAAAATACAAAAATATGTCACATTTTGCATGTAGGATTTAATTCTACAATTGTTAGTAATTAAATTTGTTTTACAAAAATTAAAAATTACAAAAATAGGCATCGTTTGCATTTTTAGCATTTAATGTCCAAATATACAATTTTATTCTTAATTATTACTTAATTGTTATTGGGAGTTAATTTGCGCTTTTATAACTTAATTTAGTTCTTAATAATAAGTTAAGTATTTTTATAATTTAGTTTTAGAGAAATAAAAGAAGAAAAGAGAACAAAAATACAAAAGAAAATCGGATTGGGCCACTTCTTCAATTGTAAGCCAAAGGCCCAAATAATTGCCCAATCTTCTCCATGACCCAGTCCACTTCAGACCGGGTCGACCCGGTCCGCCCCACTAACCCATTTACCCAACACCCATCCTTCATTTTTTCATCCAACACAAAACAAAACACAAACCAAAACCCTAAAAAACCTAAAAACACATTCGCCTCCCCCCTCCATCTTCTTCTTCCCAAAAACTCAAGAACCACTCCATCCATGGCTACCCTTAGCTTCACCATCCAAACGCTTCATTTTCTCCGAGTTGCATCGTGAATGACCTCTGCGTCGACTACCTTCCTGCTGCCTGCGTCCAGTCACGACGAGCAACCATGGCTGCTCCGAACGGATGTCGTTGCTCCAGCTTCGGCATGGACATGGCTACCATGGCATCGCGTCAATGACGAGCAGCTATCCGTCGACCTCCCCGTCGGCTTTGTCGCACTGCTTTTGTTTCCTTCCAAGATCCAGCCCTTCGTCGTTTGCTTCACGACCATGGCATCCAAACTCAGTCGACAACCCCGTCGCCATCTTCTCCACGCAGCTGCGTCGACTGCTCGCGCTGCTGCGTCGACTGCTGCTGCCTCATCGATCAACCATGGCCAGTCTCCAGCTCCTCCGTTTCGCCGCTGCAACTCAGTCCCGCCATGGACCCAGTATGAGTTGATGCTGATGCTCCGCCATGGACTTCAGTTACGTAGAAGCTGATGCTCCATTTCGATGAAGGAGAAGGCTACTGGTGGCCCAGCTGCCTTCGTCCTCTTCACTTATGCCTCGCGCACATGGACGAGCTTTGGTCGATGTCGTCGATCACTGTTCGAGTTCGTCGTTGAGTCCGGACAGATTTATGCCCATTCGAGGTTTGTCGAAACAGTCCAATTCATCGTTGTTCATCACCGGTTAGTAGTTTTTGAATTTTATTTTTGTCCGTGTTTTGTTTTGATATTTTCGAATCTAAAATCAGCAAATGTTTGGTGTTCATGTAAAATCGGTAGATATTTGATTTTTGGTTTTGTTCATGTTCATGTGTTTTTGTTAAATTAATTTTTCAGATTTCAAATGAAAGATTAATTAGTTATTTTTCATGTTATTTCATGTTTGTATTATTGTTTATGTGAATATTTGTTAGTTTGATGTTTGTTAGATTCAAATTGAAATTTAATTAACTATTTCTTCAATTTGTTTCATGTGTTTATGTATTGTTAGAAATTGTTAATATTGTTAAGTTCAAGCTTAAGTTCATAATTGTTTATTCGTCGATCTTGTTATTTGCTAAAAAAAATTTAGTTGTGTTAAAGGAAATATATTGATTTAATCGTTTTAATCCGTCATGTTTGTTGTGTTAAAATAGATTCATTCATGTTCATACTTTGTTTGGATGATCTTGAATCCGAATTTTGTATAATTTGATTTCTTGTTTATCATCTATGATTATTTCTTGAATTTGTCTCATAATCTTGTTTAAGTTTAATATAGGAATTGTGTGTTGTAATGTCGTTAGAGTATTTGATTTTAAGTTCAATATTATTGAATTTAGAAATCTAAATATACTTGTTTGTTGTTGTTGTTGAATCCGAAAATAGGATTGTTTGTTGCTAAAATATTGTTCAATCAAATTTTAGTTGTTCTTGGTTGTTCAATTTGTGTTCATGTGATTTGTTGTTGAAATGTTGTTGAAATCATGTTCATGTGATTTGTTGTTGAAATGTTGAAGAAATCATGTTCATGAAAGTTGTTGTTTGAGCATTGTTAGAAATTAATCATATTGTCTATATTTTGGTTAAGTTTGATTAATTGATGTGTTATAGCTGATGGGTAGTTTGGTAATTTGCAGTATGTTCAGGGGTAGTTTGGTAATTTCAGTAAGGTCGGAGGGGTAGTTTAGGAATTGTATATTTTGTAATTTTTTATTTGAAGCATGGGGGACAAAATAAAATGGGGTGGGTTGTGATATAGTTATTTAATATAAAGGGGGGACAAGACAAATTTCAGTGTGGGGGAATCTTGTATTTGTTTATGTGAAGCATCGGGGACAAAATGTAATGGGGTAGGTTGTGATATAGTTATTTAATATAAAGGGGGGACAAGACAAAATTTAGTGGGGAGGAATCTTGTATTTATTTATGTTAGGCATGGGGGACAAAAAATAATGGGGTGGTGTGATATATTTGTTTAATGTAATGGGGATAAGTGGGAAGATAATGGGTTTGGTAGAGAAAATGGATTGATTTTTAATTGATTAAAGGGTTGGGATATAGGAAGTCTTGAACACAGGAGAGAGGAGATAATACAGATAGAGAAAAAAGAGAGGAACGAATCTGGAACAAAAAGAAAATAAGAGAGAAAAAAAAAGAAGGCTGAACATTTAAGAGAGAGAAAAATTCCGAAAAATATTCAAAACTTCAAATAAAAAAAAACAAAAAAAAAAATATTCTGCTTTCTTTCATTGTTTAAAATCAGCATTAATTGTTGTTGTTTCATAAAAGTTGGAAGCATTTGTTTTGGGATTACTACTCCACCGGTCTGTTACTGGGTTACTGTTGCTGAGCTATTGCTGCTGTGTTATACTGTTATTACTGCTGCTGATTCTCATCTTCATTTTCTTTTGCTTCCAATATCAGGTACACAACTGAAAAGCTGGTTATTGTAATCCAAAATATGAAGCATGAATACGAAAAAATGAAGAGTTGAAATTCTGAATTATATTCAATTATATTCTGAATTTTGTTTGTATAAATTATTTAGCTTGCAAAAAATCAGAATCATGTAGATATTTAATACATATAGTGGAACATTCGACGATAGCTTAACAAATGAACTATCTACATCTATTGCCTAAAAATAAATAAATGGTGTAGTAATTCCGTCGAGTCAAAAATCAAACGAATAGGCCATCTAGTAGGAAGTTGGTAGAAATATTGTTTAGTTAAATAATATTGGTTAATTTCAGCATGTAAATGGTCTAGGATTAAAATTAGAATTGCTATGTTTTTTTTTAATTTGACAAACTGAGAACATGCCTAGTATAATGTAACTAGGTAATAACATGTAAATAAATTAAGATATTTCTCCTTTATTTTGTAGAGACAAAATTCAATAAAAATGTAGGCATTTTAGGACTGTCCTTTTAAAAATAAAATGAGATGAGCCTCGCCCAATAAAATGCACTAATTGCGGGGCCCTCAATAATTGTTTAATTGAGTATTTAGAATTCGGGATGGACTGTTTAGTGAATTTCACAGTCTTACCCATAAATAATAATACGCTAATCGCTTTAGGCACGATTTTAATAATAATACATTCTTAAACACGGGTGCGCATTTATGCGACACAAATCCAAATCCCAAAACATTGAATAAAAATACGTTCCGGATCGCGGGTGCATTTTATGTGACGCAATCCAAAGACATGCTTTTAAACAATGTTCACATTCTTGTAAAAATAATTAAAAAATAATAAAAGCGGTAAAAAGATAAAATTTGCACATAAGTTCATATTTTGTATAAAATCAGATAATCAAGCCGAATATAACAGTTGAGCGACCGTGCTAGAACCACGGAATTCGGGAATGCCTAATACCTTCTCCCGGGTTAACAGAATTCCTTATCCGGATTTCTGGTTCGCAGACTGTAATACAGAGTCATTCTTTTCCTCGATTCGGGATTAAATTGGTGACTTGGGACACCCTAAATCTCCCAAGTGGCGACTCTGAAATAAAATAATAAATCCCGTTTCGATTGTCCTTTAATTGGAAAAACTCCCTTGCACCCCTCGCGGGGGCGGAAAAAGGAGGCGTGACAGCTCTGGCGACTCTGCTGGGGATTTAAACCCAGAACCACTGGTTCAGGGTTAGAAATTTGAGCATAGATAAATTGTTATATTGGGCTTTATCTGATTTTTACATATTTGAGCCTAATGTGCTAAATGCTGCTTTTACCGCTTTGATATTATTTGACTGTATATATAACCTGTGCCGAACCCTTCTCTCTTCACCTCCGGGGATGTGCTTACTGGTTGAGACTCCCTATTCTGTTAGTGTCATACCTTGAAATAAGAAAGAGGCTCGGATAAGTTACTAAGCCGGATGGCCTTTTGGTTCCCGGAAAGTTGCTCCCTCCTCGACTCGAGTTGTCCGCTCGGGTACACTGTCTAGAACACCGACCCAGGTTTTGAACATAGAATAACGTGACTTCATGCCGGATCCCTAGTAGGAATGCTTATTTGCATCACGTTGCATTTGACTTAGGAGACTTAACACAGGTGTTGGGTCCGTCTAGGACTAGCAACCTGATATGAAAAGACCATCCTGATGCATCCTACTTGCTATGTACATATATTTGTTTCGAACCTGCATGTTGACCGGTTTCTGAATCTCGGGAATGTTGAAAAAAAAAAGAGAAAAGAGAAAACAAAAAGAGAAATAACAGTTAAGGCGTTAATTGATTATTTTAGAAAATGAAAAAAAATAGGAAAAAAAAAGTCTTTTATTTTTGGAAAGTCGTTTGTTGAAAAAGAAAATGAAAAAGAGTCTTTATTTTAGTTTGGAAAAATAGGTTGTTTTATTTTTGTTGAAAATGAAAAAAAAGAGTCGTTATTTTGTCTTGTTTTCAAAAATAGAAAAGGAAAATGGTTTGTCTTGCAATGAAAAATGAAAATAAAAAAGAGACTTGTTTTAAAATGGTTCGGTTAATTTGCCCGAACTACGCGGGTTTGATTCTCACCGGATGTGAGATACGTAGGCAACCCTCATCGGGTCCAACCCCCTTATTTTGCTAAAATAGCCAAAAACAAATAAATAAGCAAAAAAAAACATGTCAAGATTTTTAATTTTGTCATAAATAAGTCGGGTGATGTCCAACTTCCCCTTTTACAAAAAAATAAAAATAGCAAAAATATATATGTCAAACTTCTAAGAAGTCGGGTGACGCTGTTTTATCACGACATAGCCGAATGTTCCCGAAGGGGACGCTGGAAGGATGACTTTGCATAAACAGCCACTTTTGGGTCATATTTAAGATTTGGTCTAGTTGACCCACACAGCCTTAAAAATCTTCGTCCCCGAGACATTGAAAGGCCGTGTTTGCAATATTGAGTTTTCTAATTTGAAAAACGATAAAAAGAGTCATAAATAAGTCAGGTGATGTTGTTATGTCATAAATAGCCGAATGTTCCCGAAAGGAACGCCGGAAGGCTTACTTTGCATAAACAGTCACTTTTGGGTCATGTTTAGGATTTTTGGTCTAGTTGACCCACACAGCCCTATAAATCTTCGTCTCCGAGGCGCTGAAGGGCCGTGTTTGTAACACCAGGTTTTTATTATAATTTTAAAAGAAAAAAATAAAGAGTCGGCGGTCAGGTGAATACCGTTTGAATTTTGTCATAATAAGCCGAGCCAGCTTCGGCCGCGTCTTAAACCGTTCTTGTCGAAATAGCCTTAGAGTATCTTTCAGTTGTCGAAAGGTTATTTTCGTAAAAGAATGGACAAGTTGGTAAAGTGTCATAAAATAATCCTCTCCGGCCTCAAAATTCATGTGAGAATTGGAAGGGGCCACATTAGCAAAAATAGTCGTTAGGTTGCATTTGACAAATGGGGAAAGGAAGCTGGCCGTTTGTTTTTGAGTTTGTAAATCTTTTGATTAGAATATGCGGGTTGTTTGATTTTCAAGTTTGTAGGTCATCTTTAAACCTTTGAAACCCAGTTTGTTTTAAATATGAAAATTAAAAAAAAATGTTGAGTATTGTTTATCTTTATTGGTCCGAACTACGCAAGGTCTGATTCATGCGGGGTCATGATACGTAGGCAATCTCCATAAGATTCGACCACAACAAAAAAAAAAAGCAAAAAAAAAAAGAATGAAAAAGAAAAAGAAAAAAATGAAAAAAATGATGGAAAAATCGGAAAAAAAAAGAAAAAAGATGTTGTTAATAATGAGGACCTTTAAAGTCCATTTTAACCTGTTTTGTTTTGAATCACAAAGAAAGAAGGTGGTTGGTTTGTGGTAAGCCAGAAATACAAGGCCCAGAAGCATACTTTGCGGGGATCAGGCCTGATAACAGAAGCACTCAAATCATATTGGGACTTGTTGACTAAAGTTGATGATATTAAAGTTGACAATGGTCTGGGCAATACTGATGCGAAGCTCAGTGGCTGAGATGCCAGTTTTGATAAAATGGGAGGACGCTCCGTTCCTTGGTTAGCAGGAGAGAAGTTTTTGGTGGCTTATTTTGTTGTCATTTCTGTTGTCCGGATTATTCTTAGGGTTGTAATCAGAATATTGTCTTGTGTCAAAACTTCTTATCTTTCCAGTTTGTCATATCAGTTTGTTTAAGTTTTGTCAAGGCTGTGTTAGGATTTTATTATGGTTGTTTTGTTTGTTTTATTATTCAAACCATTTCGCCGGTAGTCTAATACAAAAGCCGGTCTTTTATTGTTTCCAGTCATCTTTTTGTTTAGTCCTTTTATCATTTTTGTTCAGCGCCGATTCTCGTGACATGACATGCGCACACAGTTTGGGCCTAATCTTAAAAGTTAATCATAAAACCCTCGAAAGGTGATCAAAGCATTTAAAGGAAATAAGAACGGTTTGAGATTATTTGAAGCCCGAGTCATGTGGAACTGGGGCAAGTAAAACATAAAGAAAACCGTTAAATGCAAGATTCGCCAAATTGGCATGAGGGTCGTTCATGAGAGTGAGAGTGTCGCCCAGCAGTGCTTTAGAAATGACAAATGAAAAAGCAAGTGTTTAACATAATTGTCAAGTCCAGCACCATCGGGAGAAGCTACAAATCTATGTTCAATTGTGTTGTTTGCACTTGGCATGTTTTGAAGACTGGAATGACGAAGACATTTTGTTCTGCTATCTAAACACTTTATCCTTCGTTACCCCTTTTGAGACTTATTTACTTCCTTCATACCCCTCATTCAGAATCAATAACAATGACTAGGAAATACGAGCCTGGAAGGTAAAGAAAAAAAAAACTCAACAAAAAAAAAAGACGAAAAAAGAAGAAGAGGAAAAATGCTAACAAAAAAAAGTCAAATGAAAAAAGAGGAATTGGGAACTACGTTTGACCTGATTCCTCAAAGAGGATACGTAGGCGCTTCACGGCTCGGTCATAGGGTGCATAATGGCCACAATGGTCATAGTGTACATGGTGTAATAAAAATAATAAAAAATAAGTAAATAACCCCCAAGCAAGAAACTGGGTCAAGGGTTGCGCTTGTGGTAAGAAAAATTGGTTCCGAAGGTTGTAATTTTAAAACCCCAAATTTATTTTGTTTTTGAGCCTTTAATACCCTTTTTTTCTAGCCTGTCCAAAAACCCACATTACGGTCCAAAGAAAGACCTTCTGACCAGTCTGCAAAAGATGCCAAGTCAGACAAATGAGAGTCTTACCGGCGAACATAACATTCTGTTCCACTGCAGAAAGGACTCTAATCTCCAGCAGAGAGAGTCATACCGGCAACACTCCAAATCCCCAGCTGGAAAGTGGTACAAATGAGAGAGTCTTATCGGTGAAAATCTTCGCGGACACCATAAGGCGATGAAAGCTGAGAGAAAAACCAAAATGAGAGAGACTTGATAGTGAAAAACCTTTGGGCATTACAAGTCGAAAAAGATTGAGAATCAGATGGGGAATTGCCAATTGAAGGTCTTGAAAGACGATTAACGACGGAGGATAGGCCACATATGCATGTCATGACCATTAGAGTCGGTGTCTGCGTTTGATAGGTTTTTATTTATAGTTTCTTTTGTTACAGAGTCATCTTTTTCATTTGTCTTTTATTCTGTTCCCTTTTATCTTTTCCTTTCACAGAAAATTCCCCAGTAGAGTCTGTTTTGTTAGAACCAGCGGGAAATGATTTCAAAATAGGCCATCATCTATCCAATCATGCAAGATGAGATCTGACTAGTACATCCAAATGGTATAGTCAGCAAGGAACAAGCGCGAGGCCAGTGTCAAAAAAAAATATCCCCAGCAAAAGGGAATTGACAAAAGGATTGACGAGTGTCAAGAGGGATATCCTTGCCAAAACCAAGGTTATAAACCTCAAGGCCAAGGCCCATGAACAAAGCAATTAAAGTAGTGAGCATGATTTGGGGAAATTCATACTAGACTAAAAGGTCGGGGAAATGCCAGTTTCCGAACTATGCCACAAAAGAAGAGGGATATCCTCAGCAGAAAGGGATTATCCCAGCAAATAATATCATCCCCAACAAGTTATGGAACACACATCAAGGAAGGAGAAAGGGAAAACCATCCCAGTAGGAGTATCACAACCAACCACCATGTTTTAAAACTAACAAATTTTGTTTGATTTGAAACAGGTAAAGGAAATGGCATTGATGCCAGAAATGCATGCCACAAGGGATATCATCAAACTGGGGCAGAAAATTTTCCTTCCATTTAGAAAATTTTCTGGAAGTCAGGTACCCATTTGGGGAAAATTAAAGATAACAAGGGAAGTGATCTTTGAACCAGTGTTGCCCCCAACGTAATAAGTTTCAATGGTGGAAGTTGTTCCCCAGCAGACAGAACAAAGGGATGAAGCTTGTGCTCAGAAAAGCAAAAGGCCAGTATCATTCCCAACAGCCTTTCGAAGAGTGAAGCACTAGTTCTGAAAGAATCAGAATCCCCCAGCAGTGTTATCCTCGACAGCGTTATCCCCAGCTGATAACATTCTATCCCCCCAACAGGTAAGTAAATAATTCCCCAACAGTGTTATCCCCAGCAGTTTCGAGGAGTCCAACACAAGTTTGGTGAAAATCGGTATCCTCAGCGGTTCCTTTCGGGGAAAGGCAAAACGAGTCTCAAGGGAGTTAATCTTCGAAGGAAGAAGCTATGCATAAAACAAAAACACCAAAAAAAAAAAATAAAAATAAAAAAAAAGAAAAAAAAGAAAAAAAAAGGGAAGCAGTTTGGAGAGGAATAAAACATCCTACTTAAAAGGAAGTAATTTTGGAAGGAGTAAGATAACATATTTACTCAGCAGATTTATCCTCAGCAGTGTTATCCTTAGCAGGGTTACTCAGCAGTTCGCAGTGTTATCCCCAGTGGCTCATCGAGATGTAGAAGCATCCTCGACAGAGTTTTGGGCAACCCATAGTGGGTAAGGAAGAAAAGGAAAAGTCATCTCCATCAAAATAATCCCCAGCAGTTTCGAGGGAAGACAACACAGGTAAGTAAATAATTCAGGAAGAAGGAAATGGTTCACGCATAGGAAACGCACTTCCTAAGTGAATATTTCATTAATAGGAGAGGCATTTCCTCCTAAGTTTGTTTTACCCCTAGGAGATGCATTTCCTCCTAAGTTTGTTTTTCCCATAGGAGAGACATTTCCTCCTAAGTTTAGTTTCACCCATAGGAGAGGCATTTCCTCCTAAGTTTAGTTTTTACCCATAGGAGAGGCATTTCCTCCTAAGTTTAGTTTTTTACCCATAGGAGAGGCATTTCCTCCTAAGTTTAGTTCACCCATAGGAGAAGCATTTCCTCCTAAGTTTAGTTTCATTCATAGGAGATGCATTTCCTCCTAAAGTTTAGTTTCACCTATAGGAGATGCATTTCTTCCTAAGTTTGTTTCACCCATAGGAGATGCATTTCCTCCTAAGTTTGTTTTAGTTTCACCCATAGGAGATGCATTTCCTCCTAAGTTGTTGTTGAACCAATAGGAGAGGCATTTCCTCCTAAGTTTAGTTTCACCCATAGGAGATGCATTTCCTCCTAAGTTTGTTTTTACCCATAGGAGAGGCATTTCCTCCTAAGTTGTTGTTGAAAGCAGGAGTCCGCCTGGAAAATAGAGACATTCAATTTCAAATTTAGCAATCAGGAGTCCGCCTGGAGAATAGAGACATTCAATTTTAAATTTAGCAATCAGGAGTCCGCCTGGAGAACAGAGACATACTTTTCAAGTTTGATGTCAGGAGTCCGCCTGAAGAACAGAGACATATAGTTTAAATTTTAAAAGGCATGAGTCCGCCTGGAAAATAGAGACATTCAATTTCAAATTTAGCAATCAGGAGTCCGCCTGGAGAATAGAGACATTCAATTTTAAATTTAGCAATCAAGAGTCCGCTTGGAGAACAGAGACATACTTTTAAAGTTTGACGTCAGGAGTCCACCTGAAGAACAGAGACATACAGTTTAAATTTCAAAAGTCAGGAGTCTGCCTGGAGAATAGAGACATTCAATTTTAAATTTAGCAATCAGGAGTCCGCCTGGAGAACAGAGACATACTTTTCAAGTCTGATGTCAGGAGTCCGCCTGAAGAATGGAGACACACAGTTCAAGTATTGGTTGAAGTCAGGAGCCCCCCTGAATAACAGAATGGCGATTTATTGGTTGAAGTCAGGAGCCCGCCTGAAGAGAGGAATGACGTTTATTTTAAAATTGTTTATTTCATGTCAGGCGCCCACCTACATAACGAGTGGAATACTTTTCAGTCTTTAAATTTCATGTCAGGCGCCCACCTACATAACGTGTGGAAAAAATTTCAGTCTTTTTATTCCAAGTGTTAAAGTTGGGTGCCCGCCCATAGAACAGAGGCATACATTTCAGTCTTTTCATTTCAAGTGTTGAAGTTGGGATCCCGCCCATAGAACAAAGGCATACATTTCAGTCTTTTTATTCCAAGTGTTGAAGTTGGGAGCCCGCCCATAGATAAGAGGCATACATTTCAGTCTTTTCATTTGAAGTGTTGAAGTTGGGAGCCCGCCCATAGAACAGAGGCATACATTTCAGTCTTTACATTTCAAGCGTTGAAGTTGGGAGCCCGCCCAGATAACAGAGGCATACATTTCAGTTTTTCATTTCAAGTATTGAAGTTGGGAGCCCGCCCATACAACAGAGGCATACATTTCAGGATCAAGTCAGAGGACAATAAAACAGAGGGTTACAATAGGAATCCCTAGCAGGAAACAACAAAATTCCCCCGCACCGGGAAATATAAGGTTGCAACAAGAGGTCACAGTACAAACTCAAGTACATGTGTCAAAAGAAGAAAAGCACCGGAAGAAATGCAAGCAGACAAGGAAGCAAGGAAACAAAAACAAATTGTACTCTAGCCTAGCTTCTTGTTTTCTTTTAAGCATGGTGTAACAAGGAGATCGGTAAGCAGTGGTAATAGCATGCAACAACAGTAACATTGCAGTCCCACGGTAGTCCCAGCTACCAAAACTTCCCGAACTACATTGACCTGATTCCTGTTTAGCCCAGGATATGTAGGAAACCTTTGAAGCAAAGGTTCAGTCAAATCTTTTTCAAAAAAAAATGCTTCACACGGAGTACTCGGATGGGCAAAAAATTGCTCGCTTTATCTTTGCACGAAAACCCTTCGTGTCTTCGGGCAAAGAGGGGCAGCTGTAAGCACGTGATTTTTGCCCAATATGAGAATTACTCCCAAAAAATTCAAAAATAAAATGATTTTTCTTTGGTATGCAATTTTGTGATATTTTGTGATATTTTGAATAATTATTTGTATTTGTCTGTGCATGTTTATTTGCTAAATTAATAAAAAATATAAAAAGATGTCGCATTTTGCATGTAGGATTTAATTCTACAGTTGTTAGTAATTAAATTTGTTTTACAAAAATTAAAAATTACAAAAATAGGCATCGTTTGCATTTTTAGCATTTAATGTCCAAATATACAATTTTATGCTTAATTATTACTTAATTGTGCATTAATTATTATTGGGAGTTAATTTGCGCTTTTATAACTTAATTTAGTTCTTAATAATAAGTTAAGTATTTTTATAATTTAGTTTTAGAGAAATAAAAGAAGAAAAGAGAACAAAAATACAAAAGAAAATCGGATTGGGCCACTTCTTCAATTGTAAGCCAAAGGCCCAAATAATTGCCCAATCTTCTCCATGACCCAGTCCACTTCAGACCGGGTCGACCCGGTCCGCCCAACTAACCCATTTACCCAACACCCATCCTTCATTTTTTCATCCAACACAGAACAAAACACAAACCAAAACCCTAAAAAACCTAAAAACAAATCCGCCTCCCCCCCTCCATCTTCTTCTTCCCAAAAACTCAAGAACCACTCCATCCATGGCTGCCCTTAACTTCACCATCCAAATGCTTCATTTTCTCCGAGTTGCATCGTGAACGACCTCTGCGTGGACTACCTTCCTGCTGCCCGCGTCCAGTTACGACGAGCAACCATGGCTGCTCCGAACGGATGTCGTTGCTCCAGCTTCGGCATGGACATGGCTACCATGCCATCGCCTCAATGACGAGCAACTATCCTTCGACCTCCCCGTCGGCTTTGTCGCGCTGCTTTTGTTTCCTTCCAAGATCCAGCCCTTTGTCTTTTGCTTCACGACCATGGCGTCCAAACTCAGTCGACAACCCCGTCGCCATCTTCTCCACGCTGCTGCGTCGACTGCTCGCGCTGCTGCGTCGACTGCTGCTGCCTCATCGAACAACCATGGCCAGTCTCCAGCTCCTCCGTTTCGCCGCTGCAACTCAGTCCCGCCATGGACCCAGCAGGAGTTGATGCTGATGCTCCGCCATGGACTTCAGTTACGCAGAAGCTGATGCTCTGTTTCGATGAAGGAGAAGGCTACTGGTGGCCCAGCTGCCTTCGTCCTCTTCACTTCTGCCTCGCGCACATGGACGAGCTTTGGTCGATGTCGTCGATCACTATTCGAGTTCGTCGTTGAGTTCGTCGTTGAGTCCGGACAGATTTATGCCCATTCGAGGTTTGTCGAAACAGTCCAATTCGTCGTTGTTCATCTCCGGTTAGTAGTTTTTGAATTTTATTTTTGTCCGTGTTTTGTTTTGATATTTTCTAATCTAAAATCGACAAATGTTTGGTGTTCATGTAAAATCGGTAGATATTTGATTTTTGGTTTTGTTTATGTTCATGTGTTTTTGTTAAATTAATTTTTCAGATTTCAAATGAAAGATTAATTAATTGTTTTTCATGTTATTTCATGTTTGTATTATTGTTTATGTGAATATTTGTTAGTTTGATGTTTGTTAGATTCAAATTGAAATTTAATTAACTATTTCTTCAATTTGTTTCATGTGTTTATGTATTGTTAGAAATTGTTAATATTGTTAAGTTCAAGCTTAAGTTCATAATTGTTTATTCGTCGATCTTGTTATTTGTCTAAAAAAATTTAGTTGTGTTAAAGGAAATATATTGATTTAATCGTTTTAATCTGTCATGTTTGTTGTGTTAAAATAGATTCATTCATGTTCATACTTTGTTTGGATGATCTTGAATCCGAATTTTGTATAATTTGATTTCTTGTTTATCATCTATGATTATTTCTTGAATTTGTCTCATAATCTTGTTTAAGTTTAATATAGGAATTGTTTGTTGTAATGTTGTTAGAGTATTTGATTTTAAGTTCAATATTATTGAACTTAGAAATCTAAATATACTTGTTTGTTGTTGTTGTTGAATCCGAAAATAGGATTGTTTGTTGCTAAAATATTGTTCAATCAAATTTTAGTTGTTTTTGGTTGTTCAATTTGTGTTCATGTGATTTGTTGTTGAAATGTTGTTGAAATCATGTTCATGTGATTTGTTGTTGAAATGTTGAAGAAATCATGTTCATGAAATTTGTTGTTTGAACATTGTTAGAAATTAATCATATTGTCTATATTTTGGTTAAGTTTGATTAATTGATGTGTTATAGCTGATGGGTAGTTTGGTAATTTGCAGTACGTTCAGGGGTAGTTTGGTAATTTCAGTAAGGTCGGAGGGGTAGTTTAGGAATTGTACATTTTGTAATTTTTTATGTGAAGCATGGGGGACAAAATGAAATGGGGTGGGTTGTGATATAGTTATTTAATATAAAGGGGGGACAAGACAAATTGTAGTGTTGTATTTGTTTATATGAAGCATGGGGGACAAAATGTAATGGGGTGAGTTGTGATATAGTTGTTTAATATAAAGGGGGGACAAGACAAAATTTAGTGGAGAGGAATCTTGTATTTATTTATGTTAGGCATGGGGGACAAAAAAATAATGGGGTGGTGTGATATATTTATTTAATGTAATGGGGATAAGTGGGAAGATAATGGGTTTGATAGAGAAAATGGATTGATTTTTAATTGATTAAAGGGTTGGGATATAGGAAGTCTTAAACACAGGAGAGAGGAGAGAATACAGATAGAGAAAAAAGAGAGGAACGAATCTCGAACAAAAAGAAAATAAGAGAGAAAAAAAAGAAGGCTGAACATTTAAGAGAGACAAAAATTCCGAAAAATATTCAAAACTTCAAATAAAAAAAAAACAAAAAAAAAAAATATTCTGCTTTCTTTCATTTTTTAAAATCAGCATTAATTGTTGTTGTTTCATAAAAGTTGGAAGCATTTGTTTTGGGATTACTACTCCACCGGTCTGTTACTGGGTTACTGTTGCTGGGCTATTCCTGCTGTGTTATACTGTTATTACTGCTGCTGATTCTCATCTTCATTTTCTTTTGCTTCCAATATCAGGTACACAACTGAAAAGCTGGTTATTGTAATCCGAAATATGAAGCATGAATACGAAAAAATGAAGAGTTGAAATTCTGAATTATATTCAATTATATTCTGAATTTTGTTTGTATAAATTATTTAGCTTGCAAAAAATCAGAATCATGTAGATATTTAATACATATAGTGGAACATTCGACGATAGCTTAACAAATGAACTATCTACATCTATTGCCTAAAAATAAATAAATGGTGTAGTAATTCCGTCGAGTCAAAAATCAAACGAATAGGCCATCTAGTAGGAAGTTGGTAGAAATATTGTTTAGTTAAATAATATTGGTTAATTTCGGCATGTAAATGGTCTATGATTAAAATTAGAATTGCTATGTTTTTTTTTAATTTGACAAACTGAGAACATGCCTAGTATAATGTAACTAGGTAATAACATGTAAATAAATTAAGATATTTCTCCTTTATTTTGTAGAGACAAATTTCAATAAAAAATGTAGGAATTTTAGGACTGTCCTTTTAAAAATAAAATGAGATGAACCTCGCCCAATAAAATGAACTAATTGCGGGGCCCTCAATAATTGTTTAATTGAGTATTTAGAATTCGGGATGGACTGTTTAGTGAATTTCACAGTCTTACCCATAAATAATAATACGCTAATCGCTTTAGGCACGATTTTAATAATAATACATTCTTAAACACGGGTGCGCATTTATGCGACCCAAATCCAAATCCCAAAACATTGAATAAAAATATGTTCCGGATCGCGGGTGCATTTTATGTGACGCAATCCAAAGACATGCTTTTAAACAATGTTCACATTCTTGTAAAAATAATTAAAAAATAATAAAAGCGGTAAAAAGATAAAATTTGCACATAAGTTCATATTTTGTATAAAATCAGATATATCAAGCCGAATATAACAGTTGAGAGACCGTGCTAGAACCATTGAATTCGGGAATGCCTAATACCTTTTCCCGGGTTAACAGAATTTCTTATCCGGATTTTTGGTTCGCAGACTGTAATACAGAGTCATTCTTTTCCTCGATTCGGGATTAAATTGGTGACTTGGGACACCCTAAATCTCCCAAGTGGCGACTCTGAAATAAATAAATAAATCCCGTTTCGATTGTCCTTTAATTGGAAAAAACTCCCTTGCACCCCTCGCGGGAGCGGAAAAAGGAGGTGTGACATTTTGCTACTGTTGATTTGCTGTATCTAGTTTCCTTCTTCGTGAATGTGAAGGGAGTTCCGCGTTCGCGAAGAGGAATATTGAGGCTGCTAAGTTTTGGCCTTCGTGAAAGCGATAGGGAGGTCGCGAACGCGAAGGGTAGGCTTGAGGAACCTATGCAAATGCGAGTGGGGAGTCGCGAATGCGTAGAAGAAACAGGGGAAACCGAGTCTTCAGATTTTTAACCTTCGCATTCGCGGAAGGTGCATGCGTTCGTAAAGGGTCTGCCTGCTGAAGCTACACTTTCACGAGCTGGGTCTCCCTCCAGCGAAAGAGGATTTTTGGGAAGCTGGATTTTTGGCCTTCGCGAATGCGAGGGCAGTGCCGTGTTCGCGAAGGAGGGCGGACCTGGGCTCGGCTGAATGTTTAAAAATGGGGTTTGAGTTCATTTCACCCATTTTTCACTCGGTTTGGGCAATATTTAGAGCTTTTGAAGAGGAAGTTTCGTCATATATCATGAGGTAAGTGATATCTACTAGTTATGGGTTAAATACATGGTTTATATACGGATTTAAACATGAGAAATTAGTGAAAATTTGGGGTTTTGAAGAAAAGACCTAGAAATTGATATTTTTGGATTTTGATTATGATTTTGGGGATGGTATTGAGAATAGATTATATATTCGAGTTCGTGAGGTCATGGGTAAACTTTTTCTTCAAAACATTTGGGAATCCGAGCATGTGGGCCCGAGGGCGATTTTGTCAACTTTTCGATCGGGGTTAGAAATTGTTATAAATTGGATTATTTTGAGTAATTGAACATATATTAATGGGTTTACATAATTATTGGCTAGTTTTGGAGCATAGTGCGTAGATATGAGTTCTCGAAAGGGCGTGGGATGCCGGTTTTGGAACTTCGGAGCAAGGTAAGTCTCCTTTCTAACCTTGTAAGAGGGAATTGTCCCTATAGGTGATATAATTGGTTATGTGCTTCTCTTTGTGGGGGCTACATATGCACAAGGTGACGAGAGTCTGTTTGTAGCTACTATTATGCTTAAGTCCGGCTAGTCTAGGACCCAAACACGTGTTGTACCTGAAATATTTGCAATCTTATTGATAACTTAAGTTGCTTAAATCATATCAAATTAGTAAATGAATTTCTAAAAAGGTTAAACTTCATTTTTCTTAAATCGTTAAGGGAGAATTGACTTTTCTTTGAATAATTATTTCCCTAATAAAGTCTTGATCGACTGTTTAATGTGTGTTTCTATGTGTACCTGCGTCACAAGTATGGTTTGCGAGCGAGATAATAATTTATTTTTATTTGACTGCGTCGCATATATGATTCGCGAGTGGGGTAATAGATGCATCTATGGTTCGCGCCATTCGACCCTCTGGCAATGCACATTTTATTATCATGTTGGATCGGGTCGTACGACCTCGGCATGATTTGTGCATGCTTGTATTGCTTGCCTTGAGATTTATGGATGTTGATATTTGCCTTCCTTGGCTTGAGATAAATTGATAAAAATGATGAAATATAAATCTTTGGAAATCTATTATTATTAAAAAGGATTTGTTTACCCGCTTCCGGATTTATTAGTTTACATTTCCATATATATCCCTTGATTATTCACATTATTAAAATATTATTATTGGACCACCAGTAAGTGTCGAAGTAGACCTCTCGTCACTACTTCTTTGAGGTTAGACATGATACTTACTGGGTACATGTTGTTTTTGTACGCATACTATACTTGTTGTGCGTTTTTGTTGCATAGGCGCATGTATGTCTAGTGGCCTCGTTGGCCGCAACGGTATGGATGATGCAGAGACTTAGGTGAGCTGCATCTCTCGAGACGACCGGCAGCCAGTAGAGTCTCCTTCAGATTATTGTTCTGTATTTTCTTTTGTGTCCAAATTGTATTCCAGACAGTTGTTGTATTACCTTATTTTGTAAAAACTGCTCATAAACTTGTGACATCGGGTTCTAGGATGATTATGGGGTATTCTGTATTTACTTCTAAACATTCTTTTATTTATTTTGAAAAGATTATCTTTTACTAGTTGAATTGAAGGAAAATCATAGTTTTCAAAATTTTTAAAATAAGAATTAAATTAAGTATTTATGGTTGGCTTGCCTAACAGCGGTGTGCAGTGCCATCACGACTCTTAGTAGATTTTGGGTCGTGACAATATGGTATCAGAGCACTAGGTTCCCTTAGGTCTCACGAATCATGGGCGAGTCTAGTAGAGTCTTGCCGATCGGTATGGAGACCTCTGTACTTTTCTTTGAGAGGCTACAGGGCTATTAGGAGCACTTCCCTTCTTGATTCCTCATCGTGCGGTTTGATTCCTTTGAGGATTATGCCCTTGTTTTCTTTCCTACTCAATCTTATGCGATGCAAAATGCTTATTATAAATCGAGAATTGAGGAATTGTAATGGTACTACAGAGGTGGTGTAGGATGTTTCTCTCGGCATAGTTTGTTGGGATATTGTTGTCGCCTTGTTGAAGGATATTCTATTATTTTAGGCTGGTCCATGCACTTCTGAGAGCTTGAGGCTATGCATGGATTGCTCATGATTGGTTATAGTATGATATTGACGTGATGATAGGATACTTGCCTATGTGTTGGGGCAGTGAGTCACTTGAAAGGAGGTCTACTCTGTGTGTGATTCAGAGGTTTAGTATTTCATTTTCGGCAGAGAAAAGAAATTGGCTTATGAATGTCCAGATTTGGATCGATGGAGTAACGAGACTTGGTGTTTCCAAGTGTGCTGGGGTTTTCATCTACGACGTGGTATCGTTGTACTCAATTGGATGTATTTAGTTCGCCGGTGTTATGATCTTCTACAATTCACCTATGAGGCGAGATATTGTGAAATTGTATTGGAGAAGCAACTGTCAGCGATCGCGGGGTGCGGTGGTTCAGGATTGAATCGGTGTATCTAATGTGGACAACTCGAGAAAGATGATCTTCGATCTGTTGGAGAAAAAGTGAAATAGTATTGGAGAAAAAGTTTAAAGTTAGTGACGATCTGTTTGTTCAAATGTTACAGAGATAGAGATTTAATTAAGGCAACAATTGGGCAGCAAAAGAAGGGGGAACGACAAGTGGGAAGTGTCATGCGATGGTTAAATTTTAAGGAAGCCAGGTGTAAGAAGCGGAATATGAATAGTTGCTTAAAGAAGAGGGTTTGACCAAGATGGGAGAGTGGCAGAGCAACATGTGGATTCAATGGCAGGATAGCTACACCCTTGGGGAATGTTTGGAGTGATTTGAGAATTTTAGTGGATGGTGATTGGGTCTACGAGCTTAATTTGAAATATTGGCTAGTATACAGCGGGAGATTTGATATGACGGAAAAGAGATACTTGAGATAAAGAAGGATACAACATAACTTTAAATTGGAAGATATTGTCACACATTTAGTTGATGTCGACGAGGAGTGAATGAACTTGTGCAACTTGTGAATGAGTACGTGCTCAGGTAGGTTATCTCCTGTGAACATGTCAGCGATCGCGTGGATGGTAAAGCTCATGCAAAGAATTTTACTAGCAATTCGGTAAGAGGTCAAATATGGGAATGTTGCTAGAGATTCAGAGTGTTCATGAAATGATAACGGACAAATTTCAAGGAATCGGGTGGTTTAATTGTGCGAGGTCATATCAATAAGAGATAAAGAATCTTAGTGGGTTCCAGAGTTGTGTAATAGTGGCTTCAAGCTAAGTGGGAGAGTCTCACCACCTGCAGTTGGACTGCATGGTCGTCTATTTGTTAGATTTCTAGTTACTAGCATATTGGTGGGTTATTTCAGCTAAGGGAAAAGAACATAAAAGGTAATTCGAGCAAAGAAATTGTAAAAGGTGTGCTATAGTTGGCCTTATTGACTTATGTTCAGATTTGGGGAAGCATTCAGGATTTATACCTTGTATTGATGCAGGTTTCAAGGAAAGTGATTCGGCCCGGTGCTTCGTCGAGAAGGTGTTCAAGTGCTAGAAGATTCATGAAGTTGATTATATTCGGGACCAAGTCAGAGTGGGTGGCTCTCTACGACGGTTCTAGTGGATTCAAAAGTTAAAGTGTGGTGCCTAATGATTTCGAGCCCATAAGTATGGTTAAGAATTGAGATTTTGCAGCAAATTATGAAAAAAGGCATGGAATGTTCTATGATATCTTTGGCTTGTAGTGTAACATTTGGGGGAATGAGAGAAAATGACTTCGGATTCATATTGGAATTATCAGAATGGATGCACCAGTTGAGATGCAAATATGCGCACAAGGAAGGTATGAGGTGGTCCGTAAGATTTGAGACGACATGATCTCGTGTTACCATGTCACTCGGGATGAGTGTGGGTTGAGTATGTTATGTGTTGAATGAAGTTATTATTATTCTAACGCAATTAAGGATAAAGTGGAAGAGGTTGGGATTGGTTAGCCATGGTTGAATTGGCATACTGGTGGCAGTGATCAGTTTCTTCAATGTGATTAAGTTATGCAAGTGATTTGTAACGGTACATATGAGGCTTGTCGGTCGCCGTAATTGATTTTATTCGAAAGTATTCTAGTATTATGGTCTGTTATATGTAGGCGAATCCCGAAAGGGCTATGATGGCTTAGACCACTACTTGAAGATTTGCATATTCTACGGTTATGAAAATTCACTTGTGTGTTGCTATGGTTCTCTTAAAATGAGTTAAGTGAAAATTTTCTATATGATGAAGTATTAATCTATTAGTGGTTCCAGAGTTATGATGAAAATCTTGTACTATCGCATATTGGAATGCTAGGTGCAGTGAGTGGTATGGAATTTGAAAGTGAGGATCAAGGTTGTGGTTCAGTGTTGGCAAGGATGTCACGAGCTCAGATGAGTAGGAAAGGGATTTGAATGTTTAGAGTAAGTTGGCATTGTCTTCAGCATCACCTGAGATCGGTGTTTTCTGAAAAAGACTTTGCATCCTGGTTATGGATTCTTGATCTCTTTTCAGCTTTAGTGCGACCGATAGTATGGATGTGCAGACTTGTTATCTGTTACGGAAGGTCGTGGGAGTGTGCCCCCGGGAAGATTGTATAAGTATGGCATGTAGTCACTTGATTGATTGAAGAATTAAACCAAGTATTAAGATTGTGGTGATACCGTTAATTTGAGAATTTATGCCTGGAGGGCACTCAGTTTATTGGGTTGTGGACTGTGGAGGATTGCTCCAGTTATGATGGTTGTTCTTGTGTGATGGGAAAAAAAGGGTTATTATGGACCAAGGAAAGATTATTGACCTAGTTAGGTACGATCAGAATCGGCTTGAGGTATGTGGACTGTAGAGGATTGCTCCGGTTATGATGGTTGTTCTTGTGTGATGGGAAAAAAGGGGTTATTATGGACCAAGGAAAGATTATTGACCTAGTTAGGTACGATCAGAATCGGCTTGAGGTATGTGAACGGATTTAAATATGAATATGGGCTCTATATCAGACCGAATTTGTTCATTTTAGCATAGCGCTCCTTATGAAGGAGTATTCGGATGTTGGATGTTATTTCATCGCCGGCTATTTCATGTAATGTTGTATTGTGCCGTATGAGTTGCAAAACGGCTTGATAAATTTCTTATGTGTTGAGGTTCCGCGTAGCGATGGTGTTATGTGAGAAGGATTGCTCTTGAGATTCATATCATAAATCACACTTCAATTGTGCTTGATTTTGTAGCTTATGGCACTATCTGTCTCCCCAGGGATGGTATTATGCACTTAGCGTGGTTGTGGCCGATATTCGGTCTTTTGTAGTAATGAGATATTTAGTTCGGTGTGTATCTTCTTATGTGAATTTTGTCTGAGGATCGGGTGGCACGCCGCCATGGGTATGTTGTTTAGATCGGGTTGCACGCCGCAACAGTGTGATGTTGAGTACAGTTCCCTATATCTATTTTTGTGTGTTTTGTCTCCCATTTTCTGAGGAAAGTTCATATTAGTTGCCTGAGTTGAGTAGTCCCTTCCAGAGTTCATTTTCCTTATGTATCATGTTCGAGCTTGTAGCCTATTGGCACGTTGTGGCATCATATCGGACTTTTGATCATTACCGGGGTGGCTTATTGCCTAAGCAGTTCATAATGGATGAGAGGAGATTATTGGATCTAGGATCAATGCAGTCGGATTTATATGAAGTATATTAAAGATCAAAGATCATTATTTAGTTCAGAATGAGGTAATGGTTCTTGTCAGAAGTATAGACTCAATGATTTTTTGACCCCAATAGTTGGTTATTAATTTCTACACATCTCTTCCATCATGGATGTATTGCGAGAGTCGGAACAAGACTTATATATATCATGAGGTGCATTGTGAGCATCAGATTCGGGAATGTTGGTTATTATGATCAGAGAATATTATTATGGTCCTGTGAATGATGTGGTGCATGGTGAGAATTCAGCAAAGGTATGCATTCATGTTCTAGTACCTCATGTAGTGATTGATACGGTGTTAATATATTGGAAGCAGGCCTGGCAGAGAATTCTGGATGTTGGAATTAGGCTCTAACCTTATTTGCTTGAATAAAAGGGAATATCTTCAGCATTGATCGAGCTAATATGCTCAGCTAGGTTGTAGTAGCACGGGTAGGCACACAAGGTGTTAAACAGTAATTTCGGACAACTCCAACACAATTCTTATCGCGTTCGAGGACAAACATATATTTAATTCACTAAGATTGGATTTTTGAGTAAACGACCTCAGAATCAGTATTTAAAGGTTCTAGCAGGTTCGTATTATGATTTCAGACTTGGGAGTGTGTTCGAATAGGGTTTTGGAAGACCCGTGAACGTTTTGGCACCTATTGTGGAAGTTAGCATTTTTGGAAGAATTTCACAAGTCTGGGTTGAAATGTATTTTAATGTTATCAATGTTCGTTTGTGATTTTGAGTTTGGGAATAGCTCCGTAAGATTATTCTGGTGTAGGGAGCGCGATCGGAAGTGAATTCGGAGGTCCGTAGGTCATTTTGGAGTCATTTGGCTAAAGATAGAAATTTGAAGGTTTTTGAGGAGCTTGATCGGAAGTGGACTTTATAATATCGGGGTAGAAATCTAATTCCGGAAGTTGGAATAGGTCCATAATGTCAAATATGACTTGTGCGTAAAATTTGAGGTCAATCGGACGAGATTGATAGGTTTCGGCATTGAATGAAGAAGTTTGAAGTTCTAAAGTTCATTAAGTTTGAATCGAGGTGTGATTTACGATTTTGATGTTGTTTGATGTGATTTGATGCCTTGAGTAGGTCCGTGTTATGATATGGGACTGGTTTGCGCGATTGGACGAGGTCCCAGGGGCCTCGGGTGTGTTTCGTGGTGGTTTCAGACCAATTTCGTGTGTTTTGCTGCTGCTGATTTGTAGTATCTGGTTTCCTTCTTTGCGAACGCGAAGGGAGTTCCGCATTCGCGAAGAGGAATATTGAGGCTGCTGAGTTTTGGCCTTCGCGAACACGGTGGGGAGTTCGCGAACGCAAAGGTTGGGATTGAGGAACCTACGGGAACACCAGTGGGGAGTCACGAACGCGTAAAAGAAAAAGGGGAAACTAGGTCTTCAAATTTTTAGCCTTCGCGTTCACGAAAGGTGCACGCATTCGCAAAGGGTTCGCTTGGTGAAGCTACGCATTCACGAGATGGGTTTCGCGTCCGTAAAAGAGGATTTTTGGGAAGTTGGATTTTTGGCCTTCGCGAATGCAAGGGCAGTGCCGCATTCGCGAAGGAGGGCGGACCTGGGCTGGGCAGAATGTTTTAAAGCGGGGTTTGAGTTTTTTCACCCATTTTCACTCGGCTTGGGCATTTTTGAAGCTTTTGAAGAGGGGGTTTCATCATATATCATCAGGTAAGTGATTTCTACAAGTTGTGGGTTAAATACATGAATTATATACATATTTAAACATGAGAAATTAGTGGAAATTTGGGGTTTTGAAGGAAAGACTTAGAAATTGTTATTTTTCGATTTTGACAACGATTTTGGGCATGAAATTGAGAATAGATTATATATTCGAGTTTGTGAGGTCATGGCTAAACTTTATCTTCAAAATTTTTTGGAATCCAAGCATGTAGGCCTGAGGGCGATTTTGCCAACATTGCGATCGGGGTTAGAAATTGTTATAAATTGGATTATTATGAATAATTGAACATACATGTTTACCGTGAAAATGGAAAAAATAATTAAATTTATAAATGGGATTCTAAAAATACGTGATCTATTTTTATGCTAGTTGCTAGAGCAGATGATGCTAGGAATATGAAGTTGGATGATGAAATGCACGCTAAAACGATGTAGTAACCAAACCGAGGGGCTTACTGCCCTGGCTTCGGACTGGTTGATGGAAGACCTCGGGGTCGATACCCGGGCTCGATCTCGAGCTATCAGGGGTAGTCAGGGATGGGATAACAGTTAAGATATGATTAAATAAGGCTCTTTATGGCCAATACCAAGCAATAAATGAAGAACAAACGGGGGGTGGCAGATGCTAAAGTGGCCTCGAGCCAA
The DNA here is from genome assembly GCF_000715075.1 of Nicotiana tabacum. Taxonomy (NCBI): domain Eukaryota; kingdom Viridiplantae; phylum Streptophyta; class Magnoliopsida; order Solanales; family Solanaceae; genus Nicotiana; species Nicotiana tabacum. The sequence goes on along the minus strand of NC_134089.1, from coordinate 77,760,230 downwards.
TAAAAACAAGTGAGTTAGAGAGAAAAGGGAGAGAGAGAGAGATATTATTGATCTTGTGGAGAAATAGTTGGAGCAACATCAGTCCATCACAAAGTAGCGAGGGTTCCCTTTATATAGGAGGGGAACTCGGCTATAGTACAACATGCATTAATTACAAAGTATGGAGATGGGATGGCTAGACGCGAAGCTTCGGCATAGGCTATGGATAGGCTGGCTTTGTCAGACTTAGCTGCGTGCCTTGGAAGCTTCCCCTTTTGTTCCGCCCTCGACCTCTGTCTTCTTTGAGTCGGGCCTCGACTAGCCCCAAGTGAGGGGACTCGGTCGTGGCTCCCCGTCCTCGGGGTCTCGAGGCATTCTTATGAAATGACTTGATAGCGAGAAATTAAGTCCTCTGATTTCGCCCCGTACAAATAGTCTCCACGTTTTCCAGAACAAAGCGATGGGAAATGATTCTGACACTTGAATCCTCGAGCTTCTTACGACGACACCATACCAATGATGCAACCTGTGGTGCGAGCTTTTGTGGTGACCGGGGTGTCCCATGGACTTGTGCATTTCGACTTCATTCAATGTACCACCGATTCCCGTTCTACAAGGTGAATGTACCGCCGTCGATTCAGTTTTTCAAGAATGCAATGACTGCGTCCGCCGATCAATCTTCCAAAGACTCAATGGCCCTGTCGTTACCCCCTATAAAAGGGGATGCCTTGGCATTGGTTTCCCAATCCCAGTACCTTCGTTGGCTCATTTGCCCATTTCTTATTATCATATTCTTCTATCCTTGAACATTATGCTTGGGGCTTATGGCCTCAAGGCCATTTAGCAGAGCTCCCGTAGATTGTGTTGTGGAATCTTAATGGGGCTTCTCCTTGTCGAGCATAATCATGTTGTCATGTGTGCTGTGGTTGTTGATATGTTTGCCATTGCTGTTGCTGTTGCTGTTGCTTTTGGCCCGAGAAGATAACGGACGGGGAGTCGGTTTTCCCCTTATGTAGACAGTTATTCGGACTATGTACCGCTGTTCACTCTCCTACCTAGTCCTGGTGTGGCACTTAATCCCTTAGATCTTTTGTTTCCTAAGGGATAAAATGGCACTATAGGCCATTGAGGCTGGGGCCCGCCGAATCTTCAACCTTTGGCTTTGGTAGGCCATGTCTCTTTTCTCTGCCTCCTCTGTATCCCTCCTTTTCCTCTTCTTTATCTTTTCTCTCGGTGGGAAACCCCCCGGGGGATTGAGCTGGGAACTTAGAGGAGGTGGCGGTCGAAGGAATTGCCCTCGAGGATGTGCACTCGAGGGGGCGACGCTCGGGGATGCTGATACCGGAGAGGGACCTTTGAGGATGGACCGGGCTCTCAGGTTTCATCACATGTACATCCTTCCATTCATCCATTTTTATGTAGAGATCCTCTGTAGGCTTTTTTAATTGTATGTAAGGACCCCGCGAGGGCTGTTGTATATGGATATTTATGAATATGAAGATACTTTCTTGATTTTTGTTTTCGACTCTTGCCCCATTATTGTACGCTTTCGTGCCCTTCGAGGCCTTCGAATATTTCCCTTTGTTGTTAACCGCTGATGTCTAATCCGGGCGTGAGCATACTTTTCGATCTTCTGCCGGTTGACATGGCTATTTTTCGAGCCTATCGTCGTACCCCAAACCAACCCTGAATTGATCTGATAAGCTCGGGTTGTCAGGACCACCGAGCTACATAGAGATAGTATGCTGAGTTTTTGGAGCGTCCGAGAGTGGTATCTTGAGCGAGGGTTGGCTTCGGGTATCTGGGGGCCTGCTATAAACTTGATGTAAATAGCTTTTCAAAGCATAGTGGATAGACTTCTGTTGAGGGTTGCCTTATGCTTGGGAAATGCCTCGAGCTCTCCGAGAACTTTCATGATCGGAGCTTCACGCGCTTATTTTTCTTTTGAGAAAGGGAAATCATGAGATCAGGTACTACCTCGAGTTAAATGATGGCGTTGAAGGCTTCTCGAAGCCTGACTTCTCTTTTTTGGTGGAGATCCTTGAGGTTGGGCACAACCTCGAGACTGGAGATAATTAATTGACTATTTGAGGCCTAACTTCTTGTCGATGGATGCCTCTGGGGTTGGGTATCGCTCTGGGATCTGTATCGAGGACGTTGTTCATTAAAACGTTTGCCTCACATGAGTGCCTTAAATATTCCTATTTCAACTACAAGAATTCAATATGTGGACTTCATTCTGGATAGTTATCCCTCTGCCTTGGCATCAAGTGCAAAAAGCGTGGCAGCACGTTTTTGCCTTAGTCTGTCGATTCTACCATAGCTATGGAAATTACCTCGGGGCCGGCCCGACAGGGAGGGGAGAGTTTTGTGCCCAGCGTTCAATATCCACGGGAGTTCCCTCTGAAGATTGTGTCTTTGATAAGAGAGGAACATTTGGAGATGGTGAGGAAATACTACAGATGGAGAGAGGGGATAACGCTGCAGGTGATTTCCCCGGATGAGAGTATTACAGACTCTACTAATGGATTCTTGAGCGTATACCTATATCCTTTCGCATTTGGCCCCCTTGACATGGCCGTGCTTGATTTCTGCTTGAAGTATCGGGTTACTTTGGCGCAGATACATCCGTCATTTTGGCGAGTAGTGCTGATGATGAGGTCCTTTGCGGAGAAGGCTAGGTTTCAATTCACACTCAGCCACGTTGTAAGGTTGTACTGACCCTTTCACCATCGAGGCTTGTTAACCTTGCAGTGCCGTTCGTCCACGTCTTTTGCTGTTGATGATGAAGGAGGTGAGCACCAAGAGTGGATCAGTCAATTCTTCTGGGTCCGAATGGCTGACATTATCCCCGTGGAGCTTATGCTTTTTCTCGGGGGTTGGAATTACGCTCATGAGTGGAATGTCTAGCGCTTTCTCAGATTTTGCTTTTAGAAAAAATTTGTTAAGTAATTATTTTTCTCCCCTTTTGCAACAACTTCGTGGACGTCGGGCGAAGTTCTTGATCTTCCTGGCTGGGTCCGAAGGTTGGTGACTCATTCGACCTGTGACAAGCGTAGGTGGCGAGCTGTGTCCCGTAATAGATGGGAAGAGAAATACCAAGGTATACGCGTACGATGCCTTTATCTTGGTCTTCGTACATTTGAGATGACACTTTCCTTTATCTTAGGCGCTGGCATTGCCGTTGCAGATATCGAGCGACTCCTTGGGGGAAGGATGTGCTCTTCCGGAGAGGGGAAATAGTAGTCAGCCTCCGAACTGAGGGACGATGGTGACAAACGGGATCCGTATCCGCAGTGTGATGGATCTTTTAGTGGGGTTGAAAGGGCCCGTGTCTTCGAGGAAAGGGCATCGTCCAAGCCTGCTGTTCCTGAAGTGTTTGATTCCCGGATGACAGTTCCTCTGAGCGAATATGCTTTGCCCGAGGTTGGTTCTCCTGGGTCCGAAGGGGCAGGATCAACATGAGTGTGCTCTGACTTCGAGGAAGTCCGCCGACTTCACTTCATGGTGAGTTTAGGCGCAATTTTTCTGTATTTTGCATACTAGTTTTCTTATTGAGTTTCCTTTTGTAGACCTTTGATAGGCTCAGGTCCGAGCTACTATATCAAGGGGTCAGGCTTCGGAAAACTCTGGATGAGGGTGAGTCCCTTAGGCTCCTTAGCGAGGAGAAAGAGGTTGAATTGCTGCATTGGCGATATGAGGCATACCGGAGTTCCAATGATGAGCACTATTTGATGGAGTAGGTAAATTTTCGTAGTATGCGCTTCGCTCTTTTTGGCCCTTAAGGTTAACCCCTTTTCCTATCTTAGTTGTAGAAGAGAACGGAGGCCTTGGAGTACCTTAAGAGCGACACTACCCGCGTCAAGAATGCTTGCGATGAGCTAAGGGCTCAAGTGCGGGCTCAAGCTTTAGAGGAGAGAGGTTCCTTGGCCAAGGTTCCTGCCTTCTAGGCCCAACCCCGCTTGCCTCGCGACAACGCTATATTTCAAGCAAATATAATCGGGAAACTCAAGTCCGATCTCTCGAAGATCAGGGCTGAGATAATTGATGCCCGGGCTGGAGCAGCATTAAGTCGAACCAAGTCTGATCAGGAGATGGCGATTTGTACGAAAAATGTCGCTGATGCACAAGCCGAGCTAAAATAGGCCTTAAACCGTAAGAAGAGGATCGATGAATATGTTCGTTGCAGATCCCGAAGAGAGGTACTCGAGGAGATCGGCACAAGGGGATTCCTTCTCTCAAAGGAATTCGCTAGAGCTATGGCGGACGAGTGTGACGCTAGGTTACTTCTTGCTGATGTCACGGAGAGCGAATTTGGGGCTGGCAGGTTGTAGTCCTTTGGAGGGGAGTGTAGATTTCGCTGTTTTTCCGTTTTGTATTTAATACTTGGAAAGCATGTTTGTAGATAAAGAGTGCGCCTTTTGCGTATGTAAGATAAGAGAAAACTTGAAGCTTTATTTCTTCTGCATCTCTTTCTGTATTGCTTTTGACTAGGCAGGCTGGTTTCGGTGTTTGGCAGGATTTTTATGGGTTCGGAACTAATCAGGTAGGCCCGAAGGCTTTTAAGTGCGATTTTTGACATGAACAGGCATTGGGGTTTACGCGCTTTGCCTAGCTGTTTAGGCTTAGTCTCCGAGAGGCCTTGACTCGAGCTTTCCTAACCTTCAATTTTCTGTGCTTGTGTGGGCAGATAGTAATTGTTCTTGTTTCTTACCCTTGGGCATTTGCTATTTTGACTATTTTGGATCCAGTCTCCGAGTCACATTGCGATTCGATCTTTAATTGACCCTCAGGTTCTTTCCTGCCTGCATGGGCAGACGACGATGTCTTTTTGTGCTTCGGGTCGAGGTGACCTTACAAGTGCGTGGCTTAGAGGCTCATTTGGCTGGCTACAATGGCATTTATGTCGTGCCCTTAGGCATATTACAGTTAACTATTTTGGATCCGGTCTCTGAATTGGGTTACAACTCGAGCTCATTTTAATCCTCAAGTTTCCAAATTCGAGCTGGCGACAATGGCTCTTACATTGTTTGGTCATTGAGACATTTTTATTGTGCGGTCTGAGCCTCGTTTGGCTGGCGACAATGGCTCTTACGCTTTTGCTCGTGGGCTTTTTTGTAGGCTTTGTTTTCCTCTCGTCACGTTTTTTTTTTAATTAATTTTTCCTGACCCGTCGCTAGTTCTGGAAGATCCTGGATTTCAAGTTGTTAGCGGTGATGTTTAGCTCGTAAGCTGAGTAGCTCGAAGCCTTGTGATTTGTAGATGACATGGTCGAAGATCGTTTTACATGTTGAGGGAAGCTTGTTTTAACCAGTTGTTTCTAAAGTATATTCGAAGTAATGGCCTACGATTTTGTTAGCGACAGCTGTGCATCCCCGAGTCGCATTAATTTAGCTGGAGCAGCCATTTTGACCGTAGTCATATATGTTTGGACGGAGCCATTTTTGATCCCAAGTGATAGTTTAGGTGTCTACACCTAGGGTATGCCCTTTCAGGATTCTTATAAATGCGACGTGTAGCCTAAACTTCGGGATTGAGTTTTTATGCCTGAAGTAAGGTCTTACAAAATTTTCATGGTTGTTGAGGTCTTACAGTTTGTCATGCCTATTGAGGTCTTAAAGTTTTTGTTTCTATGTAGAATAGATCTGGTTATGCCGAGTCTGCTCACTCGGGGTCTTACAATTTCGGATTTTATAGTGCATAGTGATTGGTGACAGTCTCCGATTCATCGAGTTTGTTTAGGTTGAAGGCCGTTATTCGTGAGCTCAGAGCTGCCTTGTTGGGGCCTTATGAGCCCGGAGTTCCAACCCTGGGGTCGTGCGTGTGCCAAATTGTTGACGCTAAGTCTTCGAGCATTTCGGGACACATTGATGGAGAGATCCCCGCCGAGAGTATGCTGAAATTTCCTTTTTTGAAGCATGAGATGTTGAAAGATATTCTTTATTATTTGGCGTAAATATACATTGTTTCATCATTGTGAGCTCGACCCATGCGGGCGCGGCTCCCTGGGCCATTTGGTCTGGTACATAATTCCTTATCGAAACTCAATCTGCTATTCTCCTGTCCTTCCGAGCGGACGGGGCCTCCAAAAAAGATAGCGGGGGTGATCTTCGTCATTTGATTGCAGAAAAAGGCCTATGATCTTGTCGGATACTCCTCAGGGGCATGTTGCTCCGCTAAGTATCTTGCTGGTGAAACCCTCTTTGGGGCGTATGTCCAGCCAAGGGGAAAGAGCGCGGTGGCTCCAATCAAGGATTCGGGAGGTGGTTATGTTTCGACCCGACAGTCCGACAGTGTTGATTGAGTCACTTGAACTCATGAGCACATGTTTTATCAAAAATGGATCGAGTAAGGAAGAAGGTTACCAGTACATCATTGCGAGATTGAGATGAGGTCTTGGTATTCTCTTTGCTGATTGTAGGGGCGTCCCTGGGGGTATACCCCCAAGCCTACCTTTCTCCGGTGCCAAGAAATTTTGCTCTCCTTTTTACAACTCATTGGAAACGGTCGTAGTTCCTCCATCACTGGGGTGATGCGCTGCGGTCCGCTTCTTTCGTTTCTCATGGCTGTCTTTCATACTGGGGGCCGAACATGAATTCAGTCGCTTGTTAATTCTCGGTGGCAATTTTTACGGATCGGCTTGGCATCTTTCCTTCAGAGCTGGTGGCTACCTTCGGCTCTGTCGCCACACTTGTTATGTAGTTCCTGCGCCAGGCTGTGATTTCTTTGGGAGGAATTCAACTGAATTGATCCGAGCCATTTGACGTCCCCAGTTTCTCCTATGGCGAGCACAATGTTTGGTATAGCAATGTGGAAATTGTACTCTAGTAGGCGTGGCACCCTTACCGGCCATGCATCCTTCTCGGATCCACTTTGTTAACGATTCCTTAAGGATATTGCCCTCGAACCATTCCTTGATCATCGTGAGGTAGATTGAATCTCGGGGCATTCCTCCTGTTTATGACGCACGTGCGATACCTTGCTCTATTTGGCATTGGTTTCTTTGCAGGAACCCGTTTGGGTAAGTTGAGCCTAAGGAGGCTCTCGAACGGGTATCCATGACCCTGGTTTGCGACCGATGCCGGGTACGGGCATCCGACCAAGTCTTGACTGGGTACCTGATCAAGCTTTGTTTTTGCCTTGGAATCGTCCGCCTTGGTTTGTTTAGGCTTTAAGTGAAGGCCTATATTTCCCAGTCATCGAAGACCGGGGGTAATCCCATTCGTTCCATCGGTAAACGAGGTGCGAGTCCCCATAGAATTTCATTCTCCCTTTGCTTGGACCTGGATGCATCAGGCTTTCTCGTCGTCATTTAGATAGTGCTGGCATATGCCTTCATGAAGCAGTCTGACGGTACGGTAGGCGAGTTTATGGGATCAGGCGCTAGGTTGTGATGCCATATCACAGTCCCTTTTGAGAATGTTTCCCCGAGCTTCTTCAATAAGAAGTGCCCGATCTCATCATCTTTTGGGTCGTTGCCTTTTCCTGCACACGTATAGGCGGTTAGGTCTTCGTTTCCTTTTCTACTGTGTTGTGAGTCTCCGGGTGTCTTTGTAACTGAGCGATGGCCAACTGTTGTGCCTGCAACATTTCAAGAATAATATGAAGACTAACTTCTTGTTCTTCCTGGGCTCGGGTTCTTTGGGCTTCTTGTCTGTCGCTATGTAGTACGCTCCTGTCGGTGTGTGAGGTTTCGTCGACCTGTTGTGCACCCTGTGAATTCACATCCGCTGGAACTAGTTGTGATGACCCAAAGGTGTCATCACCTATTTTCTTATCCATTTTGTGCTTCCAAGGCCTTGAAAACATCATTTAGAGTTGCCTCAATTTGCGTGCCCAGTCCGGGTGTATAGTCGGAAAGCTTAAATATGAATTTTTGTGAAAAATGCTAAGTTTGGATGTCAAAATGAATAAGTTTGAGTTTGGTCAACATTTTGGGCAAACGGACCCGGACCCGTGATTTAACGGTCGCAGAGGGTCCGTAGGAAAATATGGGATGTGGGCATATGTCCGGAATCGAATTCCGAGGTCCCAAGCCTGAGAAATGAATTTTTAAGTAAAAATTGTTTTCTGAAAATATTTAAGGAAATTGAAAATGAAATCTGATTAGAAAGCGATGGTATCGGGCCCATATTTTGGTTCTGGCACCCAGTACATGTCTTATATATGTTTTAAGTTCTTCCTGTAAAATTTGGTTAAAATTGCACGTCGTTTGACATGTTTCGGAATTGAAATCCTAAATTTGAAACTTGATGAAGTTTCTGGAAAAATTCTTGATTTTGAGGTTTGATTCATTGTTTTTAGGTTATTTAGGCGATTGGATCGCACGATAAGTTCGTATGATGTTGTTGAGTTAGTACATGTGTTTGGTTAGGAGCCCCGAGTGCTCGGGAGTGTTCCAGAGGTGTTTCAAAATGGTTTTAGCCTTGTAAAAGTTGCAGGTTTTTTGTAGTCGGTGCACACGGAATTTGTTCTTCGCGTTCGCGTGGTCCCACTCCCGAACGCGTAAGGCAAAGATCCCAGGTGCCCAGTTTCTTCTTCGGGAATGCCGAGGTTGAGACACGAATGCGAAGCTCAGGGGGGAGACCCTTCGCGAATGCGTCCTTCTACTCACGAACGTGTAGGGTTCAGGGCAGGGGCCACCCAATTTGTTCATCGCGAACGCGTTCGTTTGCACATGTAAGCGAGGGCTCGAGAAGCTGTAGCTTCGCGATCGTGATCCCCTTGACGCGAACATGAAGGCCAAAAGGCCTGACCCATCGCGAACGCGAGAGGTCTGTCGCGAACGCGTAGCTTTAAATCCCCCTGTTATTTTAAGTTTCAAAAATAGAATGCAAACGGGATTTCTCAAAATTTTACAAAACTTCTTCTTCTCAAAAGCTCCAAGACGATCCTTGAAGCACTTTTTCACCAAAACTTCTTGTGTATGTAATCTCCAACTTTTTTTCTTCCGTTTTCCTCAACATCTAATGAATTTCTAGGCCTAAAACATATGATTAAGGGTAGATAATTAGGGATTTAGGTAGAGTCAGGGCTTTTTGATTTTTTTCTTTATTTAGACCTCGTTTTGGGGTCGGATTTGAAAACAAATTATATATTCGGGCTTGTAGATTAATGAGTGATTTGATTTTGGTTCGAACCTAGTGTTTTGACCAAGCGGGCCCGGGGTCGATTTTTGGGTTTTTGAGAAGAATGATGGAAAATCTATAATTAGGCAATGGATTCGAATTGTTTAGCATTTGTTGATGTTATGAAGTCATTTGTGTATAGATACAATCGATTTGGAGCCGAATTCGAGAGGGAAAGCAGTAAGTGAGGATTGAATTAGCCTTGGAAGTTTGTGGTATAGCTTGAGGGATTAGGAGTTGTGTCCTATTTGCTATTTGCTTCTTGTCGAGTACAACGTATAGGCATGGTGACGAGTATCTATACGTTGGTGTCAAGCATGACCGTGGATCTTATATTGTGATTTTCATGATTTCGTTTTATTATTCATGACTTGGTGAAGATTTCTAATTGTTGTATAAAGTTGTGGAAAGAATTGTGACCTATGAACATTGAGGAGCGTTGGCTCAGGTTATAAAGCGAAATTATAAAAGTATAGGTGACAATTGAACTTTTAGAGCTTTGGCTCAAGTTGTGAAATGAGTTGTGAAAGTATAAGTGATAACCGAACCTCTAGAGCATTGGCTCGAGTTGTGAGATGAATTGTGAAGTAAAATTGAGAAAGAGAAGAGATCATTATGTTGTCACCCTTGTCAGGCTATTGTTGATTTATTTGTTGTTCCCTTGCCGGGATATTTGTTGCTTTGTTGATTATCTACCTTGCCGGGATTTCTATTACTATTTGTTTACTCTCTTGCCCCTTTGTTTGTGATTGTTGTTTAGGTGAGGAAGAGCGTTAAAGCACGAAGGGTGATGCCGTGCATTGTTTGCTATTGTGAGAAAAGAGTGTAAATCACGAAGGGTGAAGCAATGCCGTACTATGTACCATTCCGTACCGATTATCATTGACTATATGGTGAGGAAAGAGAGTAAAAGCATGAAGGGTGATGTCGTGCACACTTTTGTTATAAAATATTGTTTGGTGAGGATGAGAGTAAAAGCACGAAGGTTGATGTCGTGCACATTGTTATTATATAATTGATTTGGTAAGGACAAGAGTAAAATCACGAAGGGTGATGCCATGCAAATTGTTGATTTCTGATTCTTGACGATGTTCTAGTTATGTTGTTACTTTTCCTTACTTGATGCTTTCTATTCGGAACCGTTATTCCCCCACAACATGTTTCCCCTTCCCACATTTACTGGTTATTTTTGTATTTTCCTTTCCGATGTATATGAATAAATTGCATAGGTTTATTTTGTAGTCTGGTCCTAGCCTCGTCACTACTTCGCCGAGGTTAGGCTAGACACTTACCAGCACATGGGATCGGTTGTGCTGATACTACACTCTGCATTGTGTGTAGATCTCGGAGCAACTTACGGACAGTAGTTGGAGGGCTTCCTTCAGTCCACCCGGAGACCCAAGTTAGACCTGCAGGCGTTCGCGGGCCCTGGCGTCTCCCTCTATTTCTATTCCCTATTTCATTTTCTCTCGTTCAGAAACAGTTTAATGTATTTTCCTCAGGCCTTGTTTGTAGTGACTCTTAAACAGTCTGTGACACTGTGACACCAGGTTTTGGGGTATTTGAGGTTTTAAAAGTTGTAATAGACGTAGCCTTCAGATATTTCATTGTTATCTTCTGCTTAATTATTTAAAGTTCTGCTATTTTTTTGTTATTGCTCAGAATTGTTAAAAAGAAGTAATTTGGTAAGAAATTAGATAGTTAAGGGTTGGCTTGCCTAGCTCTCATTAGTAGGCGCCATCATGACTCCCGAGGGTGGGAAATCGGGGTCATGACACTGGTCCGGGTTCGTCATTAGGATTTTGTGGTTGCGCTCCGGCAGCTGGAGCAGCCACACCATTTTCCCTGTGGTTTTCAAGGTTATCGTTCTCGATTCTGTTCACCGAGCCAGACATATTGACATGAAATTAAGAGATCTTGGGCAATAAAAAGTGTTAAAGATAACTTGCATTTTTTGGGATGGAACTAGCAAGAAAATAATCACTATTATTTTTAGCTCCACAGTGGGCGCCAAACTGTTTACCGTGAAAATGGTAATAACAATTAAATTTGTAAATGGAATTATAAAAATACGTGATCAATTTTTATGCTAGTTGTTAGAGCAGATGATGCTAGGAATATGAAGTTTAATGATGAAATGCAAGCTAAAACGAGGTAGTAACCAAACCGAGGGGCTTACTGCCCTGGCTTCGGACTGGTTAAAGGAGGACCTCAGGGTCGATACCTGGGCTCGATCTTGAGCTATCGGGGGTAGTTAGGGATGGGATAATAGTTAAGATATGATTAAACAATGCTCTTTATGGCCAATACCAAGCAATAAATGAAGAACGAACGGAGGGATGGCAGATACTTAAGTGGCCTCGAGCCAATAAGAACAAGCGAGTTAGAGAGAAAATGGAGATAGAGAGAGAGATATTATTGATCTTGTGGAGAAATAGATGGAGCAACATCAGTCCATCACAAAGTAGCGAGGGTTCCCTTTATATAAGAGGGGAACTCGGCTATAGTACAACATATATTAATTACAAAGTATGGAGATGGGATGGCTAGACGTGATGCTTCGGCATAGGCTCTGGATAGGCCGGCTTTGTCAGACTTAGCCGTGTGCCTTGGAAGCTTCCCCTTCTGTTCCGGCCTCAATCTCCGTCTTCTTTGAGTCGGGCGTTGACGAGCCCCGAGGGAGGTGACTCGGTCGTGTCCCTCCGTCCTCGGGGTCTCGAGGCATTCTTCCGAAATGACTTGATAGCGAGAAATTAAGTCCTCTGATTTTTCCGCGTACAATATATTAACGAGTTTACATAATTGTTGGCTAGTTTTGGAGCATTGTGCATCGATTTGAGTCTTCGGAAGATCGTGGAATGCCGATTTTTGAACTTCGCAGCGAGGTAAGTCTCCTTTCTAACCTTGTAAGAGGGAATTGTCCCCATAGGTGATATAATTGGTTATGTGCTTCTATTTGTGGGGACTACGTACGCACGAGGTGACGAGAGTCCATGCATAGCTACTATTGTGTTTAAGTTCGGATAGTCTAGGACCCAAAAGCATGTTGTACCTGAAATATTTGCAATCTTTTTGACAACTTAAGTTGCTTAAATCATATCGAATTAGTAAATGAATTTCTAAGAAGGTTAAACTTCATTTTTCTTAAATCGTTAAAGGAGAATTGACTTTTCTTTTAATAATTATTTCCCTGATAAAGTCTTGATCGACTGTTTGAATGTGTGTTTCAATGTGTACCTGCGTCGCATGTATGATTCACAAGAGAGGTAATAGATGCATCTATGGTTGGCGCCTTTTGACCCTCTGGCAGTGCACATTTTATTATCATGTTGGATCGGGCCGTATGACCGCGACATGATTTGCGCATGCTTGTATTGCTTGCCTTGAGATTTATGGATGTTGATATTTGCCTTCCTTGGCCTGAGATAAATTGATAAAAATGATGGAATATAAATCATTGGTAATGTATTATTATTAAAAAGGAATTATTTACATGCTTCAATATTTATTAGTTTACATTTTCCATATAAAACCCATGATTATTTACATTATTAAAATATTATTATTAGACCACTAGTAAGTGTCGAAGTCGACCTCTCGTCAGCACTTCAATGAGGTTAGACGGGATACTTATTGGGTACATATTTTTTTTTGTACTCATACTACACTTGTTGTGCATGTTTGTTGCACCGGCACATATATGTCTAATGGCCTCATTGGCCGCAGCGGTATGGTAGATGCGAATACTTAGGTGTGTTGCATATATCGAGACGACCCTATCCAGCAGAATCTCCTTCAAAGTATTGTACTATATTTTCTTTTCTGTCCAAATTGTATTCCGGACAGTTGTTGTATTACCTTATTTTCGAGAAACTGCTCATGCACTTGTGACACCGGGTTCTGGGATGATTATGGGGTATTATGTATTTACTTCTAAACATTCTTTTATTTATTTTGTAAAGAGTATCTTTTACTAATTGAATTGAAGGAAAATCATAGTTTTCAAAAATTTTAAAACAATAATTAAATTAAGTATTTATGGTTAGCTTGCGTGACAGCGATGTCCGCCGCCATCACGACTCTTAGTGGATTTTGGATCGTGGCAAATTAGAGGCATAATGGTCTTATGATACTCCGAAAGATTTTATTGGCGTACTTCTCATACATTGCATTCATTTATATTGACCCGTGACTAGACGACATTATATACGTGTATATATGTATATGTGATACGGAAAAAGATTACGACATTATATACGCACGACCACCTAATCAGCTAGTATATGTTGATGATTTTGCCCACAGTGTCTGAGATAATATGATGGGATGCCCTCAAAGGTTTGATGATATTATGTACACCTACACCTATGCATGACATGACATTTATATGCACATGCATGATATTATAAATGTTTCAGAATTTACAAAGTTATTTAAACTTAGAGGCGGAATTCTTTATTCCATGTTTTATCTATGTCTCTTATGTACTGATCTTCACACCTTACATACTCGGTACATTACTTTTACTGACCTCCCTTTGCCTGGGAAGCCCATTTCATGCCTGTAGGTCCCGATAGATATGTTGAGAGTCCTCCAAATAGGCTATCAGCTCAGTGGAAGGTGTTGGTGCGCTCTATTGTTCCAGAGTGGCTTATTTGGACAGTATGATTAGTACATGTATTGATTGGTACTGCACCTTTATGATAATTATGTACTCTTAGTGGCTTGTAGACAGATGTCATATATACATATACTTGTATGGCCTTGTCGGCCTATGTTTTGAGTTTACAAATGATCATGTTGGCTTTATAGGCCCGTATATCACATGATATGAGTACTACAAAGATATGCACTAGAAGCCTCGAAGGGAAAAATATTACCTTAGTGCGGCTCCCGTCCCTAATAGAGAAAGAATGTTAGGCAATCCGAAGAGCCAGTAGATGGAGCAAGGGGAGCTAAAAACAAGAGAATGCCTTGTTCGAGTTATTAGAATAAAGTGATAGACATAAATGTTAGTGACAAATAAGAAGAGAGTTAATGAAGCATTATGAGTAATATGCGATACATAGATGACAACGGAAGATTTAAAAAATAACAGTATTACAGGGTCTATAATCAAGTGAAGGAAAATACGAGAGGTGACAGACCTTGAGATAACAAAAGAGTATAGGCCATAAAGTCATATCATCATTTCAAGGAATAAGTTCGTGACTCCAATGCGACTACCAGAAGGGAAAGTTAAATCCCAACGTAATAAAAATCAGTATGGGCTGGTGAACAAGATAAACTAAACATGAATTAGGGACTGAATGATTTGATAATAGTCAGCATCATGAGAATTTCAGAATGCGTTCTGGTGATAATAGAATGGACAACAGAAGAAGATTCATGAGAAATTTAGAGAATGGTAGTCAGGAAGACGCTTCCCTATAGCAAGAAATGTGAGCAAAGTTAAGCTTAAGGGACTGTATGTACTAGTTACACTAAGTGTCAGCATCGCTAGTAAGGAATTTTGTTATCTTTGGTACAGAAGGATTACCGCAAGGTGAGTAAGGATCATCGATGATATGAAAAGACGCCTAAGAGGAAGAGGTAAAACATTTATACGTTGATCATCGTAGTACTCCCCTAAATGGTTGAATATAGAGTGAAGTGGCATTAAGTCAGAATTAAGTGGTTCTAGTAATTATGTAATGGTAAAGGAAGAATTCGATAAAAATGAGAAAGAGATGAGATTGCACTTATTCAAAACCTATGGATATGCTATGATTCCAGAATATTATTAAGACAAAGTAAGCTAGTGCCAAAGGTAAATTAAGACAAAGTAAATAACCCAAGAAAGATTACATGGAATATTGATATGAGAACGGGCTAACGAGTAGTTGGTACATGATTTTGCAAGAGCCTAGTTATGGCTAGACAGGAGGTTATAGACAAATAAGCATATCATGCAAGATAAACATAGTAAAACCTATTATATTAAATTCATCCTCGAAATAATGTCATTGTAATACTTGAGAATATTCGGATAGGAGTTGGGGTAGTTAAAGGTACCGTATAAATATTACAGGAAAAAAAGAGTGCCACTGGGAAGACAATCAAAATATCAGTTCAGGAGCAACCCTGCAAGCACAAAGGCATGGAGGTAAGTAACTACGGATAATTATAGTCAAGGAAGGACATAAAAAGGTCCGTGGAGTATATGATGTAATAAGCTCACAGCTTTACAAGAATTAGAGGGTCCTCTCTATGTACTAAAATGAAAGACAAGCTGAGGGAATAAGGAAGAAGACTTCAGCCTAAGCACAGTGACCTAAAGAGGAAATGGTCTTGTAACAACAGTCTCACAGTAACATTGTATGCAGTCCATAAAAAAGTGGCATCTACCATGGCTAATGAACAAGAAGTAAAATTAGAAGTGATATTCAAGATCACATGAGTTGTATGGAATTCAATATGTGTGGGCACTAAGGTAAGCTAAGTATTCATGCAACATTGGGAAGGAAGACAATGAAAAGTAATTGCTTGCATTTGAAGAAAGTTGATAAGGAATGGAAAGAATCATCCGATTAATGATCTAAAGTTAGTTACATTATGAATGCACTTAAGAGTTTGGAGTTGTATACATGCAGCATATATGTTAACAATCATACAGACATAGAAGACTCTGTTTAAGTTAAAAGAAAGAATGGAGTCCAGGTCATAGACAAAGGATTGAATTATTAGATGAAGGTATCATGGATATTCCATAGCACCTATGACAGGCAGAAGTAATAACTAATACCATGAGCCGCATATCAGAAGATAGCTTAAGCCTACACAAAGGTTGGTCAGAGGAAAGAAGAAACTAAAAAGTTACATCAACTAAGTAAATCAGGAGTCTGATTATTGGGCCCAGAAAATTATAGAAATCATGATTGAGAATATAGGGGAATCACTCGTAATATCAGAGGTATAAGAGAGAAAGTACAACAACCATATTCTATAACGGACTCTACGATAAAGCCAGTTAGAAAAGTACCAGCCACATAAGAAGTCAATACAAAGCTCCCACTGGATTGGGTATGCACCAGAGGTGCAAGTATTATAATAGAGCTTCAAGTTATAGATGTGAATTATACCTATGTGGAAGGGAGGTCATCAAGAAATAGAAGATACGATGCAAGATTTTAAGCTAGGAAGGTAAAGGTGAACAACGTACGAAATACTCAAATGCAGAAGGTTGAGAATAGTCCATATTTCGGATAAAAGACTAGAAATGCGGGGATTTAGTATCCAGGAATAATAGCAGCACCGTCAATAGCATATCTTTCAGCCTATGGTTTCTAGGTACCGAGAGATCTATCTAATAGAGTAAAGAAAAGTTAAAGATGATGTGATGTCTCGCTTGATATTCTAAAATAACATAAGAAAATCTATGGTGCAAGAAAGTTGAAAGAAGGTTTCGAGTAGTGTTAATGAATATATATAGGACGCAAGCTAAAGTATGGTAAAGCGATAAGATTTTAGGAAGATAGGAATAAGGATAATAAAAGGTGAATGAGAAAGTGATCAGAATGGATAAGTCCTCAAGATTAAGCCCATGAAAACAAGAGAGCTGATTGTTTCTCTAAGTTATAGAAAGCTCAGTATAGCCTGAATGAACTCAAATGAGTCTAAGACTAGTAGCATTTAGAAGAGATGGAACGATGCCCTGGTAGTCGAATGAAGGTATAATTATGATAGATGAAGGATGACGTTTGGGCCTTTGATTGAGTAATGATTTCATGAATTGTATAGAATTAAAATACCCACGTAAGTTAAATCACATTGGGATGCTATGAAATACGATTATGGATCTATAGTATCGTATCACCCCAGGTGGATCAGGAAAATCACTTCAAATATTCCACGATGCTGTGTGAGCCCTAGTGACTGCATAAGAGGTTTCAAGATATCAGTGGTAGATTGTAGATCAATATTAAGGTGAATCAACAATGGATGGACAAAAGTCACAAAGTATGAGGTGAGATTACGCGGTCATTCTTAAGATAAACAATACTAAAGAAGCATTAAAGGACTTAGATTGAGCAACGAGAGTAACCTGGAGTTTCGTAGCATACCTCAGTAACGATAAATCAAAGTAAGAGTTTTGGCAGTAAAGTCATACGGATGGATACTGATCTATAAAATAAGGTATAACAATATTCATAAGTTCAACAAAGTACCAAATGGAGAACTTCAGTATACCTATAGATGTCAAGAAGGACATCTTGTCAAGCTTTGTGTATGTTTACAAAGTGAGGCCTAGAGATGGGCTAAAAGCTGGAGGAAAAATGAGAGAATAATCGCATAAGCACATTTACAAGGTCAGAGTCGTACAAGCTACATGATAGAAGGTAGCAATGATTACGAGATTGGAAGGATTCCGACCATAATTCGTGATGTGAGAAAGAGGCCTAGACAGGGGAATGCCCTGGTCTTTGGAATTATTCACAAAATAGTTGCCTAGATGGTAAGGATAATACTAAAGTATTCGGAAGACATAAGTCATGAAAATGATAAGTGCATCAGTCAGCATTCGAGGATGAATATTCCAAAGAGAGGAATGATGTTACACCCAATGTTTTCGTACATGAAAGTACTCCATAAGTAAATTGATGGAAGCTTGAAAATAAGATGTTACAACCCGCATTTTCGTATGTTAAAGTTTCGTCGTAAGTTAATTAACGTAAGTTTTGGAATGAGATTATAAGAATGATGCTATTTCAAACAAGGTGAGAGGGTAAGTAAATCAAAGAAAATAAATTTTCGTCAAAGTTTGACATGTTGGGATAAAATACGGCTCGAGCTAAAATACCCAGTATTTATGGATTAGTTCCATACAAGGTACCACATGACCATGATAGTAAGGTGTATAAGGTATGTTAAAAGTAGATAGTATTTTAAATAATTTGAGATAATTCTTAATTATATGGGGTATTGGTTTATGTGAGATTAGCAAGTTCTTATGAAATTGGTGGATAATTTATTAAAATCTTTTGGATAAGTCTTTGAAACCCAATGTGGTAGTAAGATTTGGGCAATTAAGTGACTCTTAACTCTCATTACAAGGTGGCATTTTCAGAGACTTTTTGTGGCTAAGAGGGCCCACACCCGCAACAATTTAAAAGCTTCTCTAAATCATTCAAGAAATGTTAATGTCTCTACAAAGTAAGGAAATGAGACTTCTCAAATTCAAAGAGTGACATCATTTGAATTTGAATGAAAACATGAGTTACTTCAAAAATTCATACGAGATTGTATCTTAGCGAAGTGGGATTTTGCGATTCTAAGAGAATACAGTACAATCTTTCTCAAGAATATCATACGGATTCTTCCCTACTTAGATCTTTTGTTACGTGATTTATCGCAATTGACATGTGTTGGAGGAATTTTCAAGAGAATCGACTCAGGTATGTTAAGGCTATCCCTTCTTTTTTTTCGCATGATCTACACGACACAAACGAAACGAGCAAATGCACAATTTCCATAAATGACTCTATTCATAGAAGTACTAGAGATGCTTATGTTCTTGATTTCCCATGTGTCATGTTATTCTATCATTTGTTCATGGGTCTCAAAAAAACGTAAGTTGATAAAGTTTATTTCATGATATTAATCAGAAGCATAATAGTCTTATGACACTCCGAAAGATTTTATTGACGTACTTCAGATGCATTGCATTCATTTACATTGACCCGTGACTAGCCGACATTATATACGCGCATATATGTATATAAATGTATATGGGATATGGAAAAAGGTTACGGCGTTATATACGCACCACCACCTGATCAGCTGGTATACGGTTATAACTTTTCCCACAATGGCCGAGATGATATGATGGGATACCCTCAGAGGCTTGATGATATTATATACACCTACACTTATGCATGACACGACATTTATATGCACGTGCATGGCATTATAAATGTTTCAAAATTTACAAAGTTATTTAAACTTACAGGCATAATTCTTTATTCCATGTTTCATCTATGTCTCTTATGTACTGATCTTCACGCCTAACATACTCGGTACATTATTTGTACTGACGTCCCTTTTCCTGAGGACGCAACATTTTATGCCTGCAGGTCGCGATAGACAGGTTGAGAGTCCTCCAAGTAGGCTATCAGCTCAGCAGAAGGTGTTGGTGCGCTACATTGCTACGAAGTTGCTTATTTGGTCAGCATGATTAGTACATATATTGATTGGTATGATGGGGTTCGTCCCAACCTTTATGATACTTATGTACTCTTAGAGGCTTGTAGATAGATTTCATATATATGGATACTTGTATGGCCTTGTTGGCCTATGTTTTGAGTTTACAAATGATCATGTTGGCTTTATAGGCCCGTATGTCACATGTATAAGTTTCTATATCAGGTTGGGTCATCCTATATTGAGTATTCCTTTATGTTTATTCTGGTTAGCCCATGACGGCCCTTTTCGCCCATTTGCCAGTGAGAGTACGATAATAAAGATATGTAAGTTGGTACTCGATTGAGTATGGTACCGGGTGCCCGTTGCGGCCCATAGGTTTGGGTTGTGATAGGAATATAGGATTGATATATTATGGATAGAGGAATAGTATTGTGGAAACATGCTATTTATATAATTGATTCGGTCAACTAGCGACCATAGATAAGTTGGATTAACATGTATTATTACAAACTCAATAGGATTGATAAACTGATAACAATCCTTAAATCTTCTTCTTTTTTTTTGATTAAGATCAAACCACAATCGCCTGCTTCTTAATGAGTTAGTTGTTTATTTGTTTAAATTTTACAATAGTAGTTTTAATAGAAAAACTATCACTTTTTCACCTTGGATAGTAAATTAATTTTAGTTATCATAGTTAACAATTAATTCTACGTCTCTGTCTATTCGACATCCGATTTTCCAATTACTTTATTATTTGATGGCCACGTATGCTTGTGTGTACTTGGGAAACTAATAAGTTTTTGACGCCGCTGCCGGGACTTAGAAATTGATTTTTTAATTGAGATAATTTTTTTAAGTTTTCTCTCAATGTTTTGACTTGTTTGATTGATCTGTCTGAGCTACTTGAAAGTGAATGTCAGGGAATAATGACGAGGGTAAAACTTGAACCCTTTGAGAACAAACCTGAGCGACTCTTTCCCAAAAATAAGAAAGCAGTAAAAGAAACCAAAGAATCTGACGAAACAATAAAAAATGGCAACATATATTAAAATCATAATCCAATTGTTGAACTTTCACAATCTGTATGGATGGCAAACAAGCAAGAACTACCAGTAACCATAGCTGCAAGACCTAGCCTTGCAAATATGACACAAATTATCGTCAAACTGACCATCACGGGTCATTTTGAGCTAAAATAGTACATGATGCAACTATACAATCCCACAGTCAATATGTGGGGTTACCAAAGGAGGATCTGCAGAGGCATATTCAAATTTTTTTGGAGATCACAAATAACTAAATATATCCAAATGCCTCTTCGAATTATGTTAGACTGACATTATTTCCCTTTTTACTGTGGGGGAAGCAAAGGCGTGGCTACAAAATAAGCCGGCAAATTCAATCAGAACTGGGATAATCTGCCACTAAAATTCTTGATAAACTTCTGCCCCTCTTGGAAGACAAAATTCCTAAGGAGCCAGATTTGTGGATTCCAACAAAAGGAAGGGGAAACCCTTCGGTAAGCTTGGAAGTGATTTAAAAAGCTACATACAGACAACCCACACCACAATCAAATATATAAAGTTTTGGGTCACACTTTTGTTGAAGATTTAGATAAATCCTTCAAGATGTACATAGCATGTGCTTGCAGAGGTATGTGCATGGAGAAACCATACGGTGCAATCCAAGTCTTATTGAACAAATTTACTGCAAATGATCAAACTTGGCAAGGAGATGGAGAACCAAGTAGAGCAATCTGACCTAAAACGGTTGGTATGATTAAAATAGATGCCTGCACAGTGTTGAGAGCCAATGTAGCCAAGATAACTATGTAGGTTAGAAAGGTTCTCAAGAACAAGTGCAACCGGTGCAGCATGTGAAACAAATACCAATTTATTGTGAGTTTTGTGGCGAAGGTCACAGGGATGACCAATGTCCTACAACCCCGATTCCATATATTATGAGGGGCAGCAAACTAGAGGTCCGATGAATCAAAACACTCAGTATGGTAACACATAAAATCCTTATTGGAGGAACCATTCTAACTTTCTCATTGGGTGGAAAGGAGGGCAAGTTTGATTGATATGATGAAATAGTTCTTGCTTGATAACCAAAAAATAATGGCTGACAATCAAAAACTACGTATAGGGTTCGGAATTCTAGAGAGGCAATTTAGGCAGATGACAAATAATCAAAACACTAGACCGGCGAGAGCTCTCCCAAGCGATATAGAGAAAAATCTTTAAGACAATGCAGTTACTTTGAGAAATGAGATAGAACTAGTAGAAGTGCATAAGGAAAAGAAGGAGCCATTTGGGCTCGAAGAGAAAAGAATGCAAAAACCCGTGGAGGTGGCTGAAACAAACATAGCTGAATTTGAGCATGTAGCAGAAAGGGTACCACCCCCTTTTCCTAAAGGCTGAAAAAGAAGAATGATGAATACATATTTCATAAAATCCTAGATATGTTGAAGTAGATATATTTGAACATCCCTCAAGTGGACATTCTCCATGATGTCCCAAAATATGCTAAATATATCAAGGACATAATGGTATATAAAAGGAGATTAATTGAGTTTGAGACTGTCGTGCACTTCTAGGATCCAACACAAGCTTCCACAAATGCTTAAGGATACGGACAACTTTACCATCCCTGTGAAGATTTGTGAGGTTGTTGTGGGTAGAGCTCTATGTGATTTGGGTGAAAGTATCAGTTTGATGCTATTTTTAGTGTTCAAGAAATTAGGATTAGGAGCTCTTCCACCTACCACAGTAATACTATAGTTGGCTGATAGACTTATGCATACCTCGACTGGGTAATTGAGGTTGTGTGTCTTCAGATTGGAAAGTGTATCTTCCCACCAGACTTTATCATCTTAGACTATGAGGCCGATGAGCGAATTCCTGTCATCTTTGGACGACCACTTTTGGCCATTAAAGATGCAATTATCAAAGTTTGAAAATGTAATATGATCATGAGGTTGGACAATGAAGAAGATGTCTTCAATATATATCGAGCTATTCAGTTGCCTCATCATTGCGAGGATCTTGCTATAATTTCTATAGTGAAAGTAGATGAACTAGCCATGGCAATGAGTGCATTTAAAGATGACACACAAGAAAATGCACTTATGTTGTTCAATTAGATGGAACCTAAAGAAGAGGTTGAGGAGACGATGCACATTGTGGATGCATCATGTGAAGGCATTAGAGAAGAACCCCAGTTTGAGCCTCTGGATAGGCTGAGCGATCCACCGCCTAAGATTTCTATTGAGAAGGCCCCAAAATTGGAACGTAAACACTTACCCTATCCTATGCATTTTGAATGTTTGGGAAGTTCTGACACTTTACATGTGATTGTTTCTTTTTATATGTCTAACTTGCAAGAAGATAAGTTGTTGAGGGTGCTAAGGGAGCACGGGTGGGCTATTGGATGGGCAATTTCTGACATAAAGGGAATCAACCCCACATTCTACATGCATAAAATACTCATGGATGAAGCACATAATTCTAGAATGGAAAATCAACGATGCCTAAATCCGATCATGAAAGAGGTGGTAAGAAAAGAAGTGATTAAGTGGCTCGACTTAGGTGTTATATTTCCTATCTCCGACAGTAAGTGGGTAAGCCATGTCCAATGTGTACATAAAAAGGGATCTGACCATTGTAGTGAACGAACGAAATGAATTAATCCCAACTAGGACGGTGGCTAGTTGGCGAATACGCATAGACTACAAGAAGTTGAATAATGCTACATGAAAAGATCACTTCCCCCACCCTTTTATTGATCAAATACTTGACAGGTTAGCCGGACGTGAATATTATTGTTTCCTCGTTGATTTTTCATGGTATAATTAAGTCTCTATTTCCGCAAAAAAATCAAGAAAAGACCACTTTAACATGCCCTTATGACACTTATACATTAAGGATAATTCTATTTGGGGTTATGTAATGCACCTGTTATTCTTTAAAGGTGAATGATAGCAATATTCACTGATATGGTGGAAAGATTTATGGAGGTCTTTATGTATGAATTTTCCGTGTTTGATCCTTCCTTTCATGAATGTTTAACAAATCATGCTAAAGTGCTTGTAAGGTGTGAGGAGACTAATCTTTAACTAAACTGGGAAAATTATCATTTATGTATGCGAAGGCATAGTGTTGGGGCACAAGGTGTCCAAATATGGGCTGGAATTTGACAAAGCTAAGGTGGAAGCAATTGAAAAGTTTCCACCACCAATTTCCATGGAGGGAGTCCGACTTTTTCTGGGACATGCAGGTTTCTATAATAGTTTCATCAAAAAAATTTCAACACTTTCCTCTCCATTATGTAGGTTGTTAGAAAGGGATGTGCCGTTCAGGTTTGACGATTCTTGTCTAAATGTATTTGAGGAGCTGAAACAAAAGTTAGCAAGTGCAACAATTATAGGGGCTTCGAACTGGAATGAGCCATTCAAGCTAATCTGTGATACCAGTGATGGTGTAATTGGGGCAGTGGGGCCAAAGTAGGAAGAAAGTGTTTCATTCCATTTACTATGCAAGCAAGAATATCTCTCCTACTCAAATAAATTATAATGTGACCGAAAAGGAGTTTCTTGTCGTACTATAGACGTTTGATAAATTCCGGGCTTACTTAGTTGGCACCAAAGTCATTGTCTACACATACTATTCAACCATTGGGTATTTGTTTGAAAAGAAAGATGTTAAACCGAGGCTAACCCGATAGGTTGTACTCTTGCAAGAATTTAACATGGAGATCTGAGATCGAAAAGGAATAGAGAATCAAGTGGTAGATCACTTGTTCAGGTTGGAAACCCAGAATCACGTGGATGAGGATATGTGATCAAGGAAACCTTTCTAGATTAGCAATTGTTAGCTATTACTGGTGGGAAGATGCCATGCTATGCAACGAAGAAATGCTACCGGGCCTTCAACCTCATTCTAAAATGAAGTTCTTGCGGAATGAGAGATCATATATGTGGGATGAGGAATATTGGTCAGTTGATGTGGATATGTTTGCCAAAATATGAGATAAGTGATATCTTACATGAGTGCCATGCGTCAGCCTATTGTGGCCACTAGCGGGTGACAAAATTGCAGTGAAGGTGTTGCAATCGGGCTTCCATTAGCCTAGGTTATTCAAGGATTCCCGTGAGTTCGTGAAGAAGTGTGATAGGTGTTAGAGAACTTGAATGATTACAAAATGCATGAGATCCCATTGCATGGCATTCTAGAGTTTTAAATTTATGATGTGTGGGGAATTTAATTCATGGGCTTATTTTCCTCTTCAAACGGGTACGAATACATTTTGGTGGCTGTTAATGATGTGTCAAAGTGCATGGAGGCCGTTGATCTTCCTACCAAAAATGCCAAGGTTGTGGTGAACTTTGTGAAAAAACTTATTTTTACAAGGTTTGGCACCACGAGAATGTTGATAAGTGATGCAGGATCACATTTATGTAACATTCTGTTGGATAATCTCATAGAAAAATATATGGTCAAACACAAGGTTGCTACCGCCTATCATCCTACAACTAATTATCAAATTAATGTGTCAAATAGAGAGATAAAGCAGACTCTTGAGAAGACAGTTAGTGTAAGTAAAAAGGACTAGGGTGCAAAGCTTGATAATGCTCTATAGGAGTACCAGGCTGCTTATAAAACTCCAGTTGGGACCTCTCCTGTCACGACCCAATTCCCATTATAGGCAGTGATGGCGCCCAACATTGCCGCTAGGCAAGCCATCGAGTAAATTGTCCGTTTAATTATTCATTTTAGCTGTTTTAAAAACATTGGTATTTTATTTAATAAAGAGTTAAGGATAAATGACCGTAATAATATAAGACATAAAAATAATCATAAGGGTGAAGTACTGAAACTAATACACAAAAATCATGAATATCTACTAGAAATCCCCAAAATCCGGTGTAACAAGTGGACGAGCATCTAGTAGAATATACAAACTTTCTATGACTACTGTCTAAAACAAAATAGACAAAAATAGTAAATATAGAAAGATGAGGCTCCGGGTGCTGCAAAATAGAGCATGAGAAGCAGCTCACCACTAGGCCTCCGGGTAATGCGAATGCAAACTTGGACGAACACCATATATACCAGCCTCAGAACCTGCACAATTTATGCAGAAGTGTAGCGTGATCACATAAATAACGTGTACCCAGTAAGTATCTAGTCTAACCTCAAAGATATAGTAATGAGGAGTTGACATCGATACTTACTAGTGGTCAATATACATAAAGTGCAATAATTATAAATAGGCTTGAAATACAACAGTAATAATGGAATAAGAGGCAATAAATAAGTGATTCTCTAACAAAATAACAAGTTTAAAAGTCTAAAACGATATCACATGCTAATCTCAACAAGTAAGGGCCAACAAGCAATTACAATTTCTCAAGTCAAAATGGATATATCGAGTATAATCGAACTCCTAGCAACAATACACACGAGTTAAGTAGAGGTCATACGGCCAGATCCATAACAATTGTGTACATACACTACCGTGGTCTTACGGCCCTATCCATGGATGCATCATACTATATATGTAAATATTGCAGAGGCATTCGGCCTGATCCACAAGAATAGGGAATCTCTTCGAACTACGAATTTCGTGTTTACAACCCAAGGTAAGCCCATAAAGAAATTATGAGTTTTTCCATCAATAATTAATCATTCCGCCAAATCTCTAAGTAATGAAACTCAGTCTAACATAATATTTAATCAAATCTTACTTATGAATTCAAGTAATTAAACCAACAAGTTGAGTTCAAATAGTGCAAGTATTGCATGATAAAACCCTATGTCTACCCGGACAAAACAAAATTTTAGCTACGTCCCACAATTAGTAGAAAATAACAATTTAAACACCTATGGGTCAATTCCCTCTTACAAGGTTAGGCAAGAGACTTACCTTGTTTCTAAGTCCACTTTCCGATTCACAAATCACACTAAAAGCCTCAATTCGGTGCCGAGCAATCCGAAACTAGCCAAAGGTTGTGCAAACTAATCAATTCTTGCTCAAAAGTTCGCAATTTAACTATTAGAGTAATTACTAAACCCAAATTGGAAGGTTCATAAAATTCACCTCTTGGCACACATGCTCGGATTTCGAAAATTTTCGTAAACAAATGTTACCCATAACATCACGAACAAAATTATATAATTTTTACACAATTCCATAATCATTTTCGTGGTCTAATCCTATTTTTTTACATCAAACCTAGGTTTTTCAACACAGTACTAAAATTTCTATAATTTATATGTTAAAATCTACCCATAATGTATGTATTAAGCTCATATTAGGTAGGAATTACTTACCTTATGATGTAAGATGAATAATCCCCTCCATGAGCTCCAAAATTGGCCAAGGGAAATAAAAAATGAGAAAAAATATCTTAAGTCTCATTTTAATAAAGACATTGTGCAGATTTTCCTTCTTCACGATCATCATGGATGAAGCCTCACGATCGCATAGGAAATACTTCCCCCAGGCCCAGGAAACCTTCATCATGAACGCAAGGGCAGCCTTGCGATCATAAAGAATAGGCCTGTCTGAACATCGCGAACGCGACTACACCTTCGCGAATGCAAAAGGTAATGGGTGCTGACCCTTGCCAGGTCACTTTCTCCTACACGAATCCTTAATCGCGGACACGTGAGTACCTCGGCTTTCGCTAAGAAGGAAAACAGAACCAACAATGCAATAGTCTTAGACATTGCTCCGGGTGATCCGAAACACATCCGAGCCACCCAGGACCCCGTCCAACTGCACCAACAAGTCCATTAACATATTATAGACCTACTCAAACCCTTAGAATGCTTAAAACAACATCAAAACAAAGAATCCCATTCCAAAACCGAATTGAATCAACTTATGAACTTCAAACTTTTCAATTTACTGCGAACGTGTCAAATCATACTTGGACAACTCAAAATGACACCAAATTTTGTGTACAAGTCATAATTTACCATACATACCTATTCCTAGGCTCGATATCCCAAACCGACCTTGATAATATTAAGTTATACTTCAAACCAAATTTAAATAACTTAAAAACATTCAATGCGCCAACTTTCATCATTAAGCGCTGAAATGCTCCCGGATCACGCAAAGGTCGATACGAACAAACGCCCAAGTACAAAATCAACATACGAACCTATTAAAACCTCAAATCTTGATTTCAAGGTCATTTACTCAAATGTGGACTCAAGTTAAACTTAGCCATCTTAGGCCAATATTAAGGAACCAAATGATCCCATTTTAATCCGAACACTTCTAAAACCAAACCAACCATCCCCGCAAGTCATAAAATAGTAAAAGCACATATGAGGAGTCTTAATTAAGTAATGGAGATCTAAAAAGAAAAACGATCAGTAGGGTCGTTACGCTCTCCACCTCTTAAACAAACGTTCATCATTAAATAGGTCTAGAATCATATCTCGAGTGTTGAATAAGTTTGGATAACTGCTCTACAAATCCTACTCTGTCTCCCAAGTCGCCTCTTCGATCTCCCAAGTCGCCTCCTCGACTAGTTGACCCCTCCACTGGACCTATACTAAAGAAATATTCTTAGACCTCAACTTGCAAACCTGTCTGTCAACAATGGCGACTAGCTCATCCTCATAACCCAAGCTCTCATCTAGTTGAACTGTGTTGTAATCTAATACATGCGACCTGCCGGCATGGTACTTCCGGAGCACAGACACATGGAAAACTGGATGAACTACTGATAGACTGTGAGGCAAAGCAAGCTCATAAGCAACCTCCTCAACTCGCTTCAACACCTCAAATGGGCCAATAAAACTTGGGCTCAGCTTCCCATTTTTCCCGAACCTCGTGATACCCTTCATCATTGAGACCTTCAAGAGATCCTTCTAGCCTACCATAAATGATATATCACGTGCCTTATGATCCGCGTAACTCCTATGTCCGAACTCTGCTATGCTAAGTCGCTCCTGAATCAACTTTACTTTTCCCAATACATCTTTCACTAAATCAGTGCCATAAAACCTAGCCTCGTCGGGCTCAAACCATCAGTTGGGCGAACGACATTGTTGATAATATAAAGGCTCAAAGAGGCCCATCTCGATACTGGACTGATAAATGTTGTTATAAGTAAACTCGGCCAAAGGCAAGAATCAATCCCACTACCCTCTGAAGTCAATCACACCCGCTCTGAGCATATGCTCCAGAATCTAAACTGTCCGCACCGACTTCCCATGTGTCTACAGATGAAAGGCTATGCTGAGCTCTACCCGGGTACCTAATTTGCTCTGTACTGCTCCATAGAAATATGAAGTGAACTAAGGGCCTCTATCTGAAATGATGGAAATAGGCACACCATGCAACCGAACAATCTCCTGAATGTAGATCTGGGCCAATCTATCTAGAGAGTACATAGTCATCACTGGAATAAAGTGTGTCGACTTGGTGAGCCTACCGACAATGACTTAAATGACATCAAAGATCCTCAACATCCATGGAAACCCAACTAGGAAGTCTATGTAGATGCGCTCCCACTTCCACTCCGGTATATCCCTTTGTTGAAGTAGCCCACCTGGCCTCTAGTGCTGATACTTAACCTGCTGGCAATTTAGGCATCTTGCTACATACTCAACTATGTCTTTCTTCGTCCGCCACCACCAATAATGTTGCCTCAGATTGTGATACATCTTTGTAGCAGTTGGATGATTAGATTACCAAGAACTGTGTGCCTCCTTTAGAATCTTCTCCCTCAAGACATCGACATTAGGAACACATACACGACCCTAGAGTTGTAGAACACCATCCTCATCGATAGTAATGTACTTGGCACCACCCTATAGTAACATCTATCTAAGAACCAGCAAGTGTGGATAATCGTACTGACAAGCCTTGATCCGCTCAAGTAATAAAGATTGAGCCACAACACATGCAAAAACTCAACTGGGCTATGAATTATCCAACCTTACAAGTCTATTAGCTTAGGACCGAATGTCCAAAGCCAATGGCCTCTCCTATCCTCAAAATGAATGCCAAACTACCCATACTCTCGGCTTTTCTACTCGTTACATCCGCAACCACATTCGCCTTGCTTGGCTAATAAAGGATGGTAATATAACAGTCCTTCAGTAACTCAAGCCACCTGCGCTGCCTCAAATTAAGATCCCTCTGCATAAACAAATGTTGTAAGCTGCGATGATCGGTGTAAACCTTGCAAGACACCCAATAAAGATAATGCCTACAGATCTTGAGAGTATGAACTATCGCAAGTAACTCTAAATCATGTACGGGGTAATTCTTCTCGTAGGGCTTCAACTGACGTGAAGCATATGTAATAACTTACTCCTCCTACGTTAGTACACAACCGAGGCCAACACATGAAGCATCACAATACACAGTATTCATCCTTGAACCGGAAGGAAATACTAAAACTGGTGTTGTAGTCAATGTGGTCTTGAGCTTCTAAAAGCTCACCTTGTAATTGTTGGACCATCGGAACGGAGCACCCTTCTAGGTCAATCTAGTCAAAAGTGTCGCAATAGATGAGAAGCCCTCAACAAACAGATGACAATAACCTGCTAACCCCAAGGAAACTCTTGATCTCGGTCGTTGTGGTAGGACGAGGCCAACTCTTTACTGCCTCGATATTCCTAGGATCTACCTTAATACCCTCGCCTGATACAACATACCCCAAGAATGCCACCGAATCTAACCAAAACTCGCACTTGAAGAACTTAGCATATAGCTTCTGTTCCCACAAGGTCAGAAGCACAACAATCAAATGTTGCCCGTGCTCCTCCATATTAAGCGAGTAGATCAATATGTCATCAATGAAGGCGATGATAAATGAGTCAAGATATTGCTTGAATAGCCGGTTCATCAAATCCATAAATGCCGCTGGGGCGTTGATCAAGCCGAAGGACATCACCACAAACTCATAGCGGCCATATATTGTCCTGAAAGACGTCTTCAGAACATCTGAAGCACAAATATTTAGCTAATGATAATAAGATCTCAAGTCGATCTTAGAGAACACCTTGGAACCCTACAATTGGTTAAACAAATCATAAATACACGACAACAGGTACTTATTCTTAATAGTAACTTTGTTCAACTGGCGGTAATTAATGCACATCTGTATACTCCCACTCAGTTTGAGGAACCCCTTCGCGAGCAACTCCTCAAGTTGTTCCTTCAACTATTTTAACTCTTTCGGAGCCATGCGGTAAAGGGGAATAGAGATAACTTGGGTACTTGGCACCAAATCAATACTTAAATCGATATCACGATTTGGTAGCATGCCTTGTAGATCCGAAGGAAACACATCAAAAAACTCCCGTACCACATGCACTGAATCAATTATAGGAGTCTATGTGGTAGTATCCCAAACATAAGCTAGATAAGCCAAACAACCCTTCTCGACCATATGTCAAGCCTTTAAGAAAAAGATAACCTAACTAGATGTACTGATAGATAAACCCATCCACTCCAATCTAGGCAACTTTGGAATTGCCAAGGTAACAATCTTGCCATGGAAATCAAGAACGACATGGTACGGAGACAACCAGTCCATGCCCAGGATGACATCAAAGACGATCATGTCAAGCAATAGAAGATCTGCTTTGGTCTCATAACCACAAAAAGTCACGATACATGACTGGTAGATCTGATCCACAACAACAATATCACCCACTACGTGGACACATATACAGGATCACCCAAGGATTCACGAGAAACATTCAGATAATAAGCAAATAGAAAAGAAACATATGAGTATATAGATCCTCGATTAAATAGTATAGAAGCATCCCTACCGCAGACAGAAATAATACTAGTGATCACGATGTCTGAGGCTACTATATCTGGTCTAGATGGAAAAGCATAGGACCTAGATGGATCACCACCTGATTGGCCTCCACCTCTAGTGTGACCCCTTCCCACCTACCATCCACCTCTAGCAGGGCGGATGGCCGGTGCGACAGTTGGTGTTGTGGTCACGGGCTGATGGCACTGCTGTACTGCCTTGCCCCAAAGCCTAGGCAAAATCTCCTCATGTGACCAAGATCCCCGCACTCATAGTAACCTCTCGGTGGGGACCTCGATACCCACTGGAAGAACACTGACTAGCCGGTGGATGGTAGGACCTCTTTGGAATGGCACTGAAATAGGCCGCAAGCGTGCACCCTGAGAAGGAAATGGTGCTGAATAAGTGGGCCTACTAAACTGACCCCTCATGAACTGGCCCTTGCCCCCAGACGGTGCATTGCTGAATTCTCCAAAATGCTGAGGCCTCTTATCCCCCATTGTATACATTCGGCTCTGGTTGTGGATACTCTCAATCTGCCTAGCTATCTCCACAACCTGCTCATAAGGAGTCCTCATCTCAACCTCTCCGGAAATAGTAACTTGAATACCATAATGCAATCCTGCAATAAACCTCCACACTTGCGGTGTATAATATGTGCATGGAGAGACAACTCATAGAACCTCGCCTAATAATTGGTCACAGACATCTAACCATGTTGTAGCCGCTCAAACTAACGTTGTAGCTCTTTCCTCTAAGATGGTGGAATATACCTCTCCAAAAAGAGACGTGAGAATTCGTCCCATATCAAGGGAGGCGAACCCGCTGGTCTGCTAAGAAAATAGGACTGCCACCACCTAAAGGCCCTGCCCTCAAGCTGAAATATGGTAAAGTCCACCCCGTTGGACTCCAATACTTCTCATGTTGTGCAGCTTGCCTCTACAATGATCAATAAAGTCATGGGGGTCCTTATGTTGCTCATCGCCAAAGGTAGGAGGAAGTAGCCTGGTCTATCTATCCGACAACTTATGCGGCTCGACAGTAGCATCTAGTCTGGGCTCTAGCACCTGAGGTATGATATACCACAGCAGCATGCCCTGGAGCCTGAGCGGTAGGGGTCTATGCTCCCACTCCCAATGTGGCTGGGTATACTAGAAATAAACTAGCCTACATCATAGAGTCCATGAACCATATCATACGACCCATGACCTCCTGAAATCCCGATGCGAACATGAAATTTGTCGGGGCCGGCTCAGCTATAAGTACCTCATCCTACTCTTCAATAACGGGATCCTCTGCTGGATCCGCTGGTGGCAAAAGGGGAGCAACTCGAAGACACCCTCGACATCTAGCAGGAGCTGGATCCCTCCCTCGGCCTCTACCTTGACCTATAATAATAGGGGGAGCAGCTCCTCTATCGCCAGGTACATTTTCCGAGCACGTTCTCACCATGTGTAATAGAATAAGAGAAAGATACTTAGCATAACATCAACTACACGATAGGAGATGAATAAAGAGAAGTTTCCTAATACCCTATAGCCTATCAAATATAAGTACGAACATTTTCGCACTGATCTGCAAGACTCTACTAGAATCCATTCATTCCATAAATATCAATTGATGGTCCGACAACATGTTCAAAACTCGTGATTATATTGCATCCCAAAATGATAATCAAGCATTCACATTCCCTCTGCATTCCAGGCAAACTCTTTCCCCTATATTCAGACATTATAAGTATAGAAGCCACTATCCCAAATGATTTACACATACTTGGTCATTTGTCAACAATGACACAAATTGCACTTAGCTTAGTCAAAGCACGTGGCTATCCTACCAAAAAATACATAATGATAAGCTCACATTTCCACTCTGGTTTAGCTATCATCCATAAGAAATTACTCGGTATCTACTGCTCATACATGACCTGCTAACAATTCAACCACCGTGATACATATCCAACAATGTCATTTTTCATCTACCACCACCAATAATATTGCCTCAAATCATGATCTATCTCCGCAGCACCTGAACGAATAGAATGCCATCAATTCTAAGACTAATAAGGGATCATCTCCCACGAACCATCAACACTAGAAACACAAATTTGACCTTGAAGTTGCAACACACCGTCATTACTAAGGGACACCTCCTCAGTACCACTGTGTCCCTATGGACACGCAAATGGAGACCATCATATTGACAGGCTATAATGCACTCTAACAAGGATGACTACACATCGACATAGGCGAGAACTCCACTAAGCTTTGAAGCACCCCTGCTAGCAAACCATCATCCCAAGCCCAAACATCTATATACCAAATGCCTCTTCTGTGCTAGAACAAATACCAAACTCCCAATCATGAACTAAATAATCCTCCTCCCAAAGCATTCACTATTATGACACATAAGTGAACACCCTACCATTTGCACCAACACTGTGGGAATATCAACGCGTGAAATATCACAATACGCCATGTATAGCTCTGAACCCATGGGCAACACCAACACCGGGCTAAAATGACTGAACACCCTTCCATAAGTCAACGATAGCAGACTACCCTCATGATGCATTGAAAAGCATCCCGCACCGTATTTCCAGCCTCACCACAACTTGTCATGGCCCAGCTAATATCGAGTACCTGACATCGCGTATGAATGAGTATGAAGGAATTGAAGATATAAGCTTCAACTAAAATCAAGTCGTATTATAAGGAATCAAGAAAGGAAAGTTCTCCTAACAGTCCTATAGCCTCTCAAAGATAAGTACAGACGTCTCGGTACCGATCTGAAAGACTTTGCTGGACTTGGTAATGACTTGTGAGACTAAGAAACCTAGTGCTCTAATACAAGCTATCACAATCCAAATCACAACATGAGTCATGATGGCACTTAACGCTACCTCCAGGCAAGCCAATAACTAAACATCCACAATGAATAGTCCATAGAATATCTTAAAATAGTTTGAGAATCAAAATAATCGTAAAACATTCTCAACAAATATGGAGATTTTAGGTATCATAAAAGGATGTTCATAAAATGATCCAACTGTAAGCCAAAGAAAATAATACAAAAACAACCAAGTGGTCCATAATCCCTAAAATCCAATATTACAAGTGCATGAGCGTCTGCTAGAATATAAAATACTACTACAATAATTGTTTGGAATATGAAATATACAGTATATAGTAAATGAAACAGCTTACCACAAAATCTCCTTTATAGTTGCGCCTGCGTGCCTATATGATGCCAAATGTACCTATATCAGTACCTGCAAAATTAGTGCAGAAGTGCAGTATGAGTATACAAATAAATGCATACCCAATAAGTATCTAACATAACCTCGAAAAAGTAGTGGCGAGGGGTCGATGTCGAAACTTACTAGTGGTCAAATAATCAAAGTACAACAAAAGTAGATAGGTATCAAGTATAACAGGAAGCAACGAAATAGATAAATATGTGTGACATGATCCTCAATAGACGAATAAATATGGAATCATCAAATACTAAGTACTACCACGAATGGAATGTAGTGTGACCAATATCCGATGTAAATGTCAAATCTGAGCCAAGATACTCATATACGCACTTACTCCATATCGAAATATTACGCGTGATTCTAGCAATGCGAACAACCTGATCCCATAAGAATGATTTTAGAATATCCTGCCGAAGAATGGCTCGATCCCATAAGAATTGTGTTACTATAATCCTGCCAAAATTGTACGACCTGATTAATATGTGTGTCTCATAATACTGTCAATGTGAACATCCCACTCCCACAAGAGTAGTGCTGAGGCAATTAACTCGATCCCTTAAAAATAATAAAACTTTTAATGGGTAATCAACCCAAATCGCGAATTTAGCTATGAGTTAAGAAATCATGAAACATATGGACAAATAAGTACAACACGGGAGTAATCCAGAAGAGAAGATATAATTTACTTGGATAATCAAGTAGTGTGCCAAGTCTCTAGCATAGTAAAGCTTGATATTCTACGCAAGTCTAGTCTTAGGAATCTACCAAACACATGGACGCTCGTCACCTTGTACATGTGTAGCTCCTTTAACACATAGCATGTATCAAATAACACATAGCTAGCATATAGAAAATATAACCTATGGGGATAAGTTACCTCTTACAAGGTGATAAAAGAGACTTACCTTGCTCAGAAATTCGATAATCGGCACCAACTCATCTCTATCTCCTAAAACTAATGTGAAACGATCCGAAACATCCCAAATAACATGCGAATCAATCAAAACATACTTAAAACACGTAATTTAACAATTAGGAACCATTCTCAACCGTAGATGAAAAGTTAACAAAAGTCAACCCGGGGCCCAAGCATCCGGATTCCAAAAAATTTCAAAAATAAATGCTACCCATAGCAGAGAAAACTCAAATGTATAATTTATTCTAAATTTCATGTCCAATTTCGTGGTCAAAACCCAAAATACCATTCTATGTCTTCCTCCAAAATTCCATATTTTTCCACATCAAATCATGAATTTATAAGTCAAAACTCATGCATATTCATGAAATATAATCAAAAGTAGGTTAGAAACACTTACCCTCAGTGGGTGAAATAGCAATTCAAAATCTCCCCAAAATCGCTTCCAATTGATCCTAAATGAAAAATGAGAAGAAATCCAGAAATTCTAACTTATAAGGTCCGCCCAAGCATTACCCTTTGCAAATGTGGCATGTGCCTCACGTTCGCGAAGCACAACTCTACTTGTACCAAAAATCCTCTTCATAATTGCAAAAAGAGTCCAATGAACGTGATGCCTTACTAGGCCAGCCTTAAGAGAACGCGACCACGCCTACACAAATGTGAAGGCCAAACCTTCAGTCACATCTTCTACTTTGCAAATGCGACCTCCTTGTCATGAACACGAAGCACTACTGCCTGAAATGTGGCACACCCAATGCAAATGTGAAGAACAAATGACCTCCAACCAAATCCTTCATCGCGAATGCGTTCTTCCCATCGTGTTCACGAAGAAAAAAACCAGAACCAGCAGTAGCAAGACACACCGACATGGTCCAAAACTACCCCTTCCAATCATACACACCAGTCCCAATTCCTTATCCAAACTTATCCTAATGCTCAAAGAAATGCCATGAATAAAATCAAAACCTAGAATTGAGGATAAATATCCTTCTCTTAACTTTCAAACTTACAAACTACGTCGAAGGCATCCGAATAACTCTTAGCCATTTTAGATTACGACCAAACCTCACACACAAGTTCTGATCAACTAAATGAACCAATCTAAGGTCCCAGAACACCAATAGAGTCTAATAACACCAAAGTCCACTCCAATTCAAACTTAGTAAACTCGAAAACCTCCAAAAAGTAAACTTCCAATAATAAGCGTTGAAACACTCCCAGGCCACCCGATACTCAACTTGAACATATGATTAATTCCAAAATTACCTTGAGAACCTATAGAAACTTCAAAATCTCAATTTAGACATCGTTACTCAAAATTCTAACATTGGTCAACTCTTCGAACTTAATGCTTTCACATTGAAAATCATTCTTCCAAATTAATCCCAAACATTTCAAAAATCGAAACCAACCATACATGCAATTCATAATGCATAATATGAAGTCACTCAAAGTTTTAACCACCGAATGGAAATACTAGAGCTCAAAATGACTGGTCGGGTCGTTAAGAATGTATACATGATTTTTTCTGCATATTTTCTCTATATGCTAGATCCGTAATGTATACATGCATTTTATGCATATCCTCTCTATAATGCTGATTTACTTGATGAAATGATTCACGGCACATATCTTTTCCATATGTTAGTCTATGTAATGTGACCCATTTATTCATGAATATCTTCTCTTGTGCAAGTATAGATGAATTATCGATACTTCATGCCACTCTTCTCGATATGAAACTGTTGATGTATTAGATATTTTATTCATATATTCTCTGTATGAAATAGTTTACAAGTTATTTCACATAATATGTGTTACTTCTTTATATGCTGAACTGTTAGTTGGTTTACGACGCTTGTGCATATCTTCTCTATATGGCCTTATCTGTACTTCTTTCTTAGATTTCGATATTGTTGTTGTGTACAAGTATAAGTTATTGAGCTGTACAAGTTAAGGCAAATGAGTATATTTAGAATTAAAATCTAGTCACTACTTCACCGAGGTTAGTCAAGATATTTATTGAGTACATAGGGTCAGTTGTACTCATACTACACTTATGCACCTTGTGTGCAGATCATGAAGCTGAGTTGTTGTGGATGACGAAGGCTAGCATTGGAAATGTACCAGATATATTGATTCAAACTACCACATGTCCATGGTTTTTTAGCACTTATAATTCTTTTTATGCAAACTTCAAATAGATGTTGCATTTATTCTTCATACCATCTTTGTAAATCTAAATCTTAGTGGCTCATGACTTATACTACCAAAATTTGGGGAAATTGAATGGATTTTTACCTTCTTATTTACTGTTATTTATGATATTTCATTTGAGTTGTGTTAACTATGTTTGGCTTACCTAGAGGGTTGGATTAAGTTCCATCACGACTTGGTGGGATATAGATCATGACAAATTGGTATCAAAGCTCTAGGTTAATAGGTTCTACGAGTCATGAGCAAGTTCCTAGTAGAGTCTTGCTGATCCGTATGATGACATCCATACTTATCTTCGAGAGGACAAGCATAGTAGTAGAAATTATCAATTCCTCTGGTAAGATAGGGCTTTACAGGTGATTTGTGATAGTACTTTTGGTTTTGGAAGCTCGCGAGGCTTGGTTGATTTAGAGGGATTCGGCTCTAATGTCTTAGTTATGTGTGAAGGGGTTTGAATATTTCATGATGGTTTTGACCATTGGTTGAGGCTGATGTCTTCTACATGTATGAGAGTTTTGTTGTGTGTTGCGATGTTCTTCAAGATTGAGTTAAGTGGAAAGTTTCTGGTTGATGGAATGTCTATCCTACTTGTGTTTTAGAGTTGATTATGACATTCTGGAAATTTCATATGTTAGCATGATCAATGCAGTGCACAATATGGGATTGAGATTAGATAGATAAAATTGAGATTCAGTTTGAAATAAAGGTCATGAGTTCTAGACATCATGGGAGATCTCAGATGTTTAAGCGAATGCTAGCACTATTTGGTATTGCCTGAGAAGGGTGTGTGTTGTAGAAGATGTATTGTGTTTAGACTTGCTGATGCTTGACTAATAATACAAAGATTGGTCAATTGGCAACCATTGATGTTCGAGTATTTTTACTTGACGCGAAAGATTTATGGGAGTACTTCTCATGAGGTGGTTGTGTATGAGCGATGTATCTGTCATTTGAGCGGGAGAGTTGGAGATCAAATATGAATATTCCTACATTTTTTAGGTTTAGAGATTGGATTTTCTTAGAGGCAGACTATTCATTGTTTGTAGACTATGAAGGTATGTTAAGTGTTAGAAAGCTTATTGCATGTGTTATAGATAGGTCACTGTGTACTTTTGGAAGGTTACTTACCTATTTTGTGATTATCAAAATTAATTTGGGGGCTGATTGGTAGGCCTAATGAGAATGTGTCTTCTATACTTGATCGGGTTTACGTATTCTTGCACAAAAATTATTGTAAGTGTATCATTGGGTGGAATGTATGTTATC
Source organism: Nicotiana tabacum (assembly GCF_000715075.1). Lineage (NCBI taxonomy): Eukaryota > Viridiplantae > Streptophyta > Magnoliopsida > Solanales > Solanaceae > Nicotiana > Nicotiana tabacum. The sequence goes on along the minus strand of NC_134089.1, from coordinate 77,721,474 downwards.
CATGCCTTGATGTGTTTCATGTGTTACTCTCTTGTGATACAATGGGTAATAAGACTATTTCAATATTCACACATATGATGTCGTTTTGTTTAGGCCTTGTGGCGATATTGGGGCGAGATGACTCTTTGGGGGTTGAATTTCTTATCGTACCTTCGTCATGCCTTGCCTAACTATTATATATTGTTCATTCTATTTTTGCCATGGTTATGGTCATGTACTTTGTATTCTTGTTGTTCTTAAACACATGTTTGTTGAGTATGAGCGTGTGGGCTCGATGCAGAATTATGTTGTGATATCATTCTTTGTGCTTATTCTATGTGTTTTATTTCTCCCTTGTGGAATGGAATCCATTATAATTTTGTGGTTCTAGGTTTCTTCTGGAGTGGTCTTTCGGTTGAGCAGCTTGTACTTGTTCAGATGAGGTTATTGGATGCAAAATTAGTGCAATAAGATTTGAATAATGTATGTTTGGAAGAAGAATGTCAGCAGTAAGCTTAGAATTTTGTCAATGGTTCTTGTCGGGCGAGAGGACTCCATGACGTGTTAATTGGATGGTGGTATGAGCTTTTATATATATCATTCATGATTAGCAATATTTCTATTGTTTCGAACAAGATTTTATTTGATATGAGGTATATTATCGGTACCCGTTTGATAATGATCAATTATTATGGTTGGAAGATATTGCTATATGTATATGAGTTATGTGGTACATCATATGATAACATATTGGGAATATATTTGTGGCTTTTTACAACTTGGGGAACTGCTACAATACATATATACCACAATCAGATCCTAGAGAGAGTTTTAGTTGTTGGAAATTGATTCTAAACACTGTAAGCTAAGGTTGATGGAAGAATTGTCAGTCCGAGATGTGCTTATGGCCTTATATGGATACATGAGATCACCCATGGGTATGTGTATGGTATGTTCTCGTCGTGATTTGATGACTTTGGAACGACTCTTGGAAAATTCAAGGGCGAACATATGTTTAAGTGGGGGAGAATGTAATGACCCGATCGGTCGTTTTGAGCTCTATTATTTCAGTATGTGATTTGAGACTTTGTTTGCTTCACATGGTATATTGTGACCTGCAAGCGTGGTTGCCATTGATTTTCAAGTTGTTCATGATTGATTTGATAGATATATTCTCAATTTGAAAGCCTTAAGTTGGAAGAGTTGACCAGGATTTGGCTTTTGAGTAAACGACCTCGGAATCGGGATTTTATGGTTTCAACGAGATTGTATGGTGATTTTGGACTTGGGTGTATATTCGAATTTGGGTTTGGATGATCCTAGCAGGTTTTGGATGCAGATGTTAAAAGTTGGCAATTTAAAGAATTGGAGAATTCATAAGTTGACTGGGAGTTCACTTTGGTGTTATCGGAATCTTATTATGCTTTTGAGACCTTTGATAGTATTATTTAGTTTATTGGAACTTGCATGTAAAGTTTTGTTGTAATTCAGAAGGTTTAAGTGTGATTTGACTGCCTTCGAAGAATGTTGGCATATTTCAAATTGAAGATGATGGTTTGATATTCAATTTTTGGCTTTATGTGGTTTGTTGTGTTTTGAGCCTTTGCATAAGTTTGGATAATTTATTTAGATATACTGGTATGATTGGATGGGATCCTGAGGGTCTCGAGTACATTTTATGATGATTTCAGAGATCTTTGGTGGCTCTAGGTAGTTCTGGTCCTCCGCATCTGCAGATGTTTGGTCGTAGGTGCAGAATCACTCTTGCGGATGTTCGATCGCTTTTGTGAAATTGAGGTGTGATAAGTAGGGATTTTGACTACTTATTTGCACCCTTTTACTTTTATTTTAGCTCAAAAATACTTAAAGGTATTCCCGAAAAATAATAAAATGTGCTTTCTTGCAGGAATATTGGAAAATGAGCAAACGTGATGAAATTCAACTCAGGAAGGAGTATTTTTAGATAAGGACTAAAACCAAGTAAAAAGTTTCAAAGAGAGGACCACAGAATTTTGTCTGCTACCGCAGAATGTGAAGGAATTTTGACAGTGCTGCTTTGCAATGTGCGGCCGCAGAAGAGGAAGATCAGAGAGTTCTAACTTGAAGTCCATCGAGAAGTGCGGACTGCACTATTACTATGCGGCCGCAAAAGTCCAAAGTGTGGCCGAATTGTGCGAACCGCACACAGAATTGTGCAGACCGCACACAAAAAGTGCGGCGCAGAACCTCCGGAAGGGCAATTTTGTCCGAAATTTTTAGTTGCGTATAAATAGTCATTTTTGTCAAAATTAGGTTAAGTTTGAACTTCAGAAAGTAGAGAGCTGTTTTTATTTACTGGTTTAAGAAATTTTATAATAGCTTATCTAATTTACATTGGATTTTTATCACTTTATCATCTAATATGAGTTTAATCTTCTTTTCTTCTTTAATTTCTTTATTTTGATCTATGAGTAGCTAAATTTCTAGCTAGGTTTGTGACCCAACCCTATTGTGGGTACCTAATGGATGCTTGATTTAGGGCTTGTTTAAGGTTCGATGTGTGATATTTAGCCTAGTTCTTGCTTTAATTTAAGAATTAATGGTTGCAAACATGGATTCATGCCTAATTTACTTAGTCTCTACTTGAGAAAGAGATATTGAGTCTAGGAAAAGTTGGCTAACAAGAAATTGGGGTGAACTCAAAAAATTTATAGTCGCAATTAAAGGGTTGGATCTAGAGATAGTAAAACCCTAATTGAGCATCTATCAATTATTTTGTGAATTACCCATTTGGGGTTGAGAAATCAAATTGGGCAAAAACACTCTATTACCGAGATGTATTGAGTGGGTAATTGTGTGTTGATTGCTATATTACACCTCGACCAACGAAACTCACTCTAAAGCCCAGAACCCATTAAGAAACCACCTAGGTGGAAGTCATAGCCCTAGATATTTTATAACTTGAAAAACAATACCAAAAGTATCAGTACATCCCTAGATCTTTTATAACTTGAAAAAAAAACCAAAAATATCATTCTCTAGTTTTATATTTGCAAATAGTATCTAAATTTAGAAGTAGACAAAAATAACAAAGTATGTGGAAGTGTATTTTGGACACATTATACGCTTAGTCTGAGTATATACCTTATCCTATCTACGCTCCCTGAGGAATCGATCCTGACTCTTAGTTGGGTAATTATAATTTCATCGACTGCTTCACAACCCCAATTTGAGGTGTGAACTTGGGCGACATCAATTTTTAACGCCGTTGCCGGGGAGCTAAAAACAAATTTAGCTATATATTTGGTTTTGTGTGTGATTTGTCTTTCTTTCCTTTCGTGTTACTAATCTTTTTGTGAAATAATTGTAGGTGATTTAATAGCTCTCAACGACAATGATCCTCTTGGAAACATGCCATTGGGAGATGATGGGGATGATCACAAAGTCGATGAGGTTCCTCCTGAACCTCAAGCAAATAGACAAGGTCGGCCGCCTCAAGACAACGTCCCTGTTTAACCCTCAACTCCTCCAAGAGAGGCGGCACACCCGGTGTTGCCAAATGAAGGATACACAAGTGCCATAGTCCCGCCCCATATTAAGGCGAGAAATTTTTAAATCACAAGTGGTATGCTTACGTTGTTAGAACAACAGGGATTCATCACCGGGTCTCCAAATAAAAATGCATACAAGCACTTGAGAGTGTTTGTTGACACTTGCTGGGGGAGTAAACAGACAAACGTCTCCGAGGATGCTTTACGGTTGAGACTGTTCGCTTTCTCTCTACGGGGGAAGGCCTTGGATCGATTAGAGAGGTTGCCAAATCATTATATCGATATATGGGATGAATTGGCCGAGAAATTCATTTCCAAGTTCTTTTCTCTGGGGTATATGGCAATGCTTGTTGATACCCAATTTTTCCCTATATATTTTCAAAATGACATATATGTGCATATATAAGCACCCCAAAGGGTTTTGGCATTTTTAATGATTTTTAAATCAATTTATGGCCTATTTTTACATCATAAAATCCCAATAATTATTCCCCAAAAACATGCCATTTTGGAAAATAATTTACTTTATTCTCATAATTACCTCAAATATAGTTGGCATGATTTTTTTTCATATTTTTTACAAATTCGTTTGGTATTTTAAAGCTAAATTGAATGTAATTGCCATGCTAGACTCTTTAAGATTTAATAGCATTTTTCTTAAATATAAATTGATCCCAATATTTTAAATTAAGGTTTACATATTATTTATTAATTCGGTACCTTTAATTTGCTTTTAAAACATTTTTACTATTTTTATAAAATAATAGGGGAAAAACTGTCTAATTCAATTTTAGCCTCAATTTCATTTCAATTTTAACCATAGTCCCATCTCAATCTCAGCCAATTTCAAGCCCAAATTGGACCAGCCCAATTCAAATTTAACCCGACCCCTGACCCATTAACTAAACCCGTCCTTTTGTATCTTCAGATCCTGGTCGTTGATCATTTTGATCAACGACCCTCATCCCTCCTTTCCTTTTCAATTTCGAACGACCTAACCCTATCTCTCATTTCTCTTCGACCGCCGCCCTCAAACCCTCCCTTTCTCTCAAACGCTCTCTAACACTCAAAAAACCCTAGCTGTCTTCCTCATCTTCTCCGACCAAATCTCACCGGAGTCAATGGCTTCTCAGGCCATGGACGGCCTATGCTCACCTCCATTCACCACCAAATCATGGTTGTTCGAGATTTCGAGGTTCGACCTCAAGGATGCCCGTTCAGATCCTCCACAGATCTGAGGTCCTATGGCCTCTCCGGCTTCGTTCCGACGTGTTCGAGCCTTAAATAAGCATAGCTATGGATCAGACCTGTTCGAGACCAGACCCTTTCCAAGCCTTCCCGTTACTAGGGTTTCTGAGAAACCCTAAAGCTGTTCGAGGTTCCTTTCTCTTTTATTTTTTCTTAGATCTGTGGTAAATATGTGTTATACTCGATGTTCTAAAACTTTTCCCCAATTTTTCTTTTTCAAAACTAGTCTGTTTCGATTTAGGGTTTTCAAAAATCTTAAAACGACTTTTGTATCTTCTTCTTCTTCTTTTCTTTGTGTGAATCTGTATATGCCATGTTTCTTACGAGTTTTTATGTTCTTATGTTCTTTCCTCGCATGTCTTCTCGTATGTTCTTGTGTTTTGCCGTTATTACGCATGTTCTTATGTTTTTGTGTTTTGTTTTTTCTCCTACTGGGTTCTATAAGCATGTTTTATGTGTCTCCCTGGCATATCCCTCTACTGTATTTTTTACTGAGCTTTTGCTCCTTGCCTGCATTCACTGGTTTTTTTTTTGTTTAAAGCCTTAAGCATGATTCTTCTACTGTTTTCCTAAACCTGTATTACTTGTCTCTCCTGAACTTGTTTAAGCAACAAAGCTTTGCCTAAATGTATTCCCTGTATTTCGGATTTGCTTTCCTCTTTGCTTATTCTCTCATGAGTTTCTGAGAGAGGCTCTTGAGCCTATTCTACTTGTTATTCTTCGCCTATGTATCTGATTTGAGTCAGAAAACCCTAGTATTGAAGGTTTTTTTGACAAGCTTGGTTGTGTGCTTGGGCTAGGGTTCCATTCAGAACCCTGACCCTCTTTCAAAAACTCACTTTGAGTCTATGAACCTAACTTTCCTTGCTACTTTGATTTCTTTGCTAGTGTTGCAACAACTCTCTCTTGTCTCTGTATGGTTTTTATATGACTTTCTCTTCTTTGAAAAGGCCTTTGGCCAGCCTGTGATTGATTCCGAGTCCCTTTTCAAAAGGGTATGATTGATTATTAATGATTTTCTTCAAATTAAGTTTCTCTTCACCTTTTCGTGGTTGGATCCATTCATGCCAAGGGTCAAACCTTGATTTTTACTGGCGGTGATTGATTGCCTTCCCTTATTTAGCCCAAACCGTGTAATGTTGAACTATTTCCTTAAATGAAATTCCATGTATTTACCCTTGTTATACTGTCTTAGAAAAGATTTAAAATCAAAATCCTTTCCTTATTTGTTATGCCCGTTTGAAATCAATCCCTTGGCTGAAGGGAAATCTGTGTGATTGACTTTCAAAATTATTTTCTTACCTTCTTCTCACTTGTCTTCTGCACTATAAAAGGGGCTACCCCTTTTGCACTTAAAAGGGACATACAGAGAAAGACTTCAAACTTTTCAATACTTTCTCTACTACTACTTTCTCAATCTCTAGTATTGAGCACTTTGCTACTCTTCTCTTTCTACTTTCTGAAACACTCTTGAGTTCTCTTTGAACTCTCAAGTATTTGCTGAAGACTCGATTTGCTCCTGCTGACTTCTGGATGTTTACTTGCTTTTGTTGTTCTGCTATTCTAGTACTTGCAACCGGTATGTCATTCTTAGTTAAATAATGCCCCCTTAACTATGTGTTTATTTCCTAGCCTGTCATGCTCTCTCTTTCACCATGTGTTTACATCTTAGGCTGTTATGCTTTCTTTCTTTATGTTTCTGCAACTCTGTATGTACTCTTCTCATGTGAATCCCTTTCCTTTTTCCCCTTTGTATGTGAGTATAGTTCCAGCCATAACAGCACTTTGATATTGCTGTCTATGACTCTGAACTGGGTTCTTTGAACCTCCTAACTCAATCAATTCCCACTCCCTTCTCCCCTTTATGTGCTTGAGCCTGGACCTGAGTCTGGTGGTGTCCTAATCACCATCCAGACCTAGGTTTGACCCTCAAGGGTCTGCTCCTAACTTGTTTGACCAAACAAATGGTTAGGGGTGTGCCAGTCTGCACCTGTGGCTGGGTATGACCACCATTTGTTATGGCTCCCCAATCCCTTTTAACTTTGCACTTACTCCTAGCTCTAAGTTCTTCCCCTCTCTTGCAAGCCATGCTTTGGGACCCTTGAGCTCCCACTGAACTTGGATGCCTGAGGGTTGGCTATTTTGCACTGCACTATTCTAATTCTAAATGGTATCCTGAGTATAAGCAATGCCGGGAATCCTTGAGATTCCTTGGAAGTTTGAAACACTTTGGATAAAGAGAAGGCTTTGGAAATTCGGAATTGGTTAATCACATGTTATTGGACATTAAGCTTGAATTAGGCTGCTCGGATCTAGCTGTTAGTTTTTTTTAATGTATTTATTTTCTTTCTTTTGGTCTGTAATAATTTGTATAGAGGATTTGGGAATATAGTAAAAGGGTATGGGAGGGGTTTTACATTCTTGCATCAGTGAGGGTAGAAACCATGTTTTAGGATTTTAATTTTTTCTGCCTATAGGATTGTTCAATGTTTCTGATTCCACATCACCTAGAGACCATGCCTATAGGGTCAACGCTTCATTGTGTTACAAATCACATAGAAATCATGCCTATAGGACTTAACGTTCATGTAATCAATGCATATAGAGATCATGCCTATAAGGAATGCATATGCATTAGGCAGACTGTAGGGTTAATTAACACAATCATCTTTTACAAGTTCAATAACAGGTTTTAAAAAATCAAGATAGATATCATGCCTATAGGATTAGCATCAAACTCGTATGATTCGCTTCAAGTAATAATGATCTATTAACTGGTCCTTAACGTCTTAATACAACAACGATTTCAGAAGTCTTAATTCTTTGACAAAAACTCTCTTGACTCAGTATGCTTTTAAATCCCTCAAATCAGCATCTTTTTTCTGAAACAGTTTCTTTCTAAACATTCTGCCTAAATATTTTACTCAGACCCTGAAATTGTCTTTTAAAATAGTTGCGACTTAACCTTTCCTTAGATATTTCTATCTCTGAAACCCTTTCACAACTATTTCTGTGTTTTATTTTTACTGCAGTCTATACTTTCTTTTCAAAACTCCTCTGCATTAGACTACTTTTTCCTGAAACCAGTACCCTTTAAATCACTCGCTTGAAATAACTTTATTTCTGACAATTGGATCCAAGTTTCCTAATGCAGACTTTCTATCTAAACATATGGGTTGAACAAGTCCGTTCGCCATTTAAGTTTAATTTAAAGACCAAATCAGTATGTGCCAAGACGTGCTAAACTATTTGTTTGTTCATCCTTATATTTGTTACTTGTTTTGTATGTCGCAATTAGAATTTTAACCTTTGAACTTCATATATGCCTATATCCCTTTCCTTCCCCTTTAGGACTAGAAGTCCTGATACCCCGGGACTGATAGGTTGGGACGGGTACTAGCATGCAATAAGTGAACGAGACTGATTGCGTTTAAATACCATAATGGGGTGGGAAGGGTAGATATGGATATGATGACCGATGCGCTAATATCACATGCGACCCCTCTTCTGAGGAGTGATTGCTGGGTATTGCACTGAAGTGATCCATATTAATTATAAACATAGGACCCCCTCCCTTTATTTGCTTTCATCGCTTCTTGTAAAACTGTTCAAATCTCTTTTTCATGAATTTCTGCCTTCTCTACTTACCTTTGAAAATTTTCAACTTGGTCGCAATGTTATGTGAGAATACTTATTTGAGCCTTGATTGTTTACTTGTAAAGTCGCAATTGCAACATGGCTGGGAACAACACTAGTGGATCTTGAGGGGTGCCTAACACCTTCACCTCGGGATAATTTCTAGCCTTTACCCTAATCTCTGGTCTCTTCATCTCAAACCCTTCTTAAAGTGTCTTAATGCACTATAATCATTAGGTGGCGACTCTTTAACTTCTAAACCCAATTCTCGAAAGGGAATAGAGTTGTCCTCCCAATGTCGTATACCCGACTTCTGACCCCACGGTTAGAGAAAAAGGGGGCGTCGACAGCATGGCGACTCTGCTGGGGACTTTATTTAGGATTTTACTAGTGCATGTTGCTTGTGACTTTATTATCTCATTAATTGCCTTATTTACTGTCTTTTATTCTTTCACTACGAAACTGGCTTGGCTCTTCATGTCTTTTCTTTCCTTTAGCTGCTTTCCTTTACTACTTTATTTCAATATTGTTATAATTACTGCAATTATTGTAATCATTTATCTTATGAACGTGAAAATACATGTCAATTTGTTTCATTCTTGTAAACTGCATCTTCAACATCATATTCCACTCGTGCCAAACAAACACCATAGCAACGCTTATATGAGTGGTTGCGCTCTTCCGATATTATCATCCTTTAAATTCGGCAAAGGCGTATTTGCGGTAAAACCAGTCGATCAGCGGTGCAGTCGACGGTTCCGTGCCTTTCCCCCTTGAGTGGTCCGCTCAAGGGTACCTGTGTAATACCCCAATAGAAACCTTATCTATCTAACTGTGCATGCATCATGGTCAAACCTAGCCGAGTCAGTTATGTTGTCCACATAATGACTCATTAAGATAGACTTGTCCAAAGTCCATCGGGTTTCCCTGAAACCCAAACGGACACCTACATGTTCTGTGCATTTTTTTGGAGAACTAAATGTTTTTTATGCTGATTATTAGTATTAAATAGTCGAGTCCGGTGGGGGTGAGGTCTTAACCCTTTTATTTTACAAAAAATGAATGACAAAGTTCCTGACTTTGGTATGGTAAACATACCTTCACTCTTGCAGACTTGGTGGAGAAACCTCCCATCGAGTAACCAAATCAACGAATGGAAAGAGAGAGTCACCAAGGCGAGTGAGAAGCTAGAATACCTGGAGTACATCTTGCTGGAATTGGAAGGGAAAGTGAGGAAAAGAGTCATCGACTGTCAAAATGTTGAGGAAGGCAAAAGAGAACGTCTGGCGATAGCATTTTTACTGGAAAATCTGCGCGAGCTGGGGGACTTGATCAACGAAAACATTCAATCTAGGGAAGGTCTGTCTGGGACCAAGTAGTTAGGAGTCTTTTATTTTGCTTCTAATGATGTAATAAGGCCGATGGCCACTAGTGACATTTTATTTTCCGTTATTTAGCTTCCCTTTGGATTCGTCTTATTTCTTTTCAATAAAATGAGGCACTTAGGATTATAAGTTCTCCAAGATAATTTGTCGCTAGGCCTACCTCAGGCACAACGAGGCACCCAAATTACGACGCGATTTATATTCTTGCACAATGTGTTTAAATATTGCAACATTTTCTTCTCATAACACGCACTAACTTTTTCCTTTTTGTTTTTCTTTTATTTTTATTCCCCTCCCCAAAGGGTGCATTCTTGCACCATCATCATACAGTACGAGATCCAAGGGCCCTCCACCTCCTCTTCCTCCAAGTCCTATCAGAAACAGGAACAAAAGCAAAATTGGAGATGCAAATACTAGAAAGGAAATTGAGGAGACTTCTCAGAATACTCCAATTACCAAGGGAACTGCTGCTCATCTTGAGCAGACATTGCTGAAATTCCGGGAGGAATTGGACCAAGTCCGGAACTTGGCAAGCCTATCAATCACTCTTGCCTCTCCTAATATTAACGCCCAGAACCCCACACCTCCACAGAACACCCCACAACCACCAGTACAACCCGCTTACACCCAAGCCTACAACACATGCAATAACACTCCACTGCTCATTCCTGAACCGCAAAACACCACAAACAACCACCTCCACTATACTCCTGTCTTTGTGGACACTATACCCCACTACACCCAGCCAATCTCAGGTGCATCTGACTCAGACGATAAAGATTCCCTTATTAGGAATTTGGCCACTGAACTCAAGAAGCTAGCCAACCGGGTCCAGGGTGTCGAAGGTAGCAAAGGCGTTGAGGGATTGAACTACGAAGATCTTTGTGTTCAGCTAGATGTTGAACTCCCGGAGGGGTACAAACCTCCCAAGTTCGAGATATTCGACGGTACAGGTGATCCCAGGGTCCATCTAATAATGTATTGTGATAAGCTGGTAGGAGGTGGAAGGGACGAGAAGATCCGCATGAAGCTGTTCATGAGGAGCCTGAAGGGCGATGCCCTATCTTGGTACATCAGCCAGTATTCAAAGAAATGGACAACTTGGGTGAGCATGGCATCCGATTTTATGGACCGATTCAGGTTCAACACAGAGAACGCACCAGATGTGTTCTACATTCAGAATCTAAAGAAGAAACCCACAGAAACCTTTCGCGAGTATGCTACTCGTTGGAGGTCAGAAGCTGCTAAGGTCAGGCCAGCCTTAGAGGAAGAGCAGATGAACAGGTTTTTTGTCCGGGCTCAGGATCCGCAATACTATGAAAGGCTGATGCTGATAGAGGGTCAGAAATTCTCCGACATCATTAAGTTGGGGGAGAAGATCGAATAAGGTATCAAGAATGGTATGGTCACTAATCTCGAAGAATTACAGGCCACCAATAAAGCCTTACAGTCTGGTGGCATGGCAAAGAAAAGGGACGTGAATTCCATAATGGCTGCTCAAAGAACCAAATACCAAACATATCCCTAAACGCCACTCACATATCAACCCTCCCCAAGTTACCAAGCACCCTCACCCACATACCAAATTCCACCACCCGCCTACCAATGACCTCCACCACCCACATATCAACCCACTTCACCAAGATATTCCCATCCCGCACTTGTGTACCAAGCATATAACTCCCAACCTTCTCATTACCCATCACCACCTACTCGCCAAAGCTTTCCTCGACACAGAACAAATTTCGACCGTAGACCTCCCAAACAATATACCGCCATTGCTGAACCAATTGACCAACTATATGAAAGACTTAAAGCAGCCGATTATGTTGCCCCTATCCCTGCCATAACTCCAGAAAATCCCTCCCAATGGGTCAACCCGAACAAAACCTGCGCATACCATTCCGGGATGAAAGGCCATACCATCGATGAGTGTCGCTCGTTGAAAGACAAGATTCAGACCTTGATTGACAATACGGTCATTATAGCAAAGGAGCCCGTTCCCAATGTTCCCAATAACCCTCTGTCTGACCACAAGGGTAGAGACATTCATATGATCGAGATTGAGGATGATTGGGACCCAAAGGGTCAATCAGGTTGATTATTGAAGGAGATGAGCCTAAGAATCCGACGGTCACCCTCAATCCCATTGTTGTTCAGATCCAGCCTTCTTAGGGCGATGAGATAAATGTGTCTGTACCGCTCGAGTTCGAAGTGCCTCCTGCAAAGGCGCCGAGGCTAATTGAGGTTGAGTTTGGGATCCCAAAAGCACCTGCACCGTTTGAAGTTGTTGTGTTACCCCTGAGGATGCCTATTCCAATTTCCATGACAAAAGTGAAGCCATTAAATTCAAATGCCATACCTTAGGATTACACAGCGGAAGCTGGGAGAAAAGGGAAGATACATACTGGAGAACCGATCGCTGCATAGGGCATGACCAGAACCGGTAGGATATACACTCCGGAACATTTAGCTGAGTCCGACAAGCAAGCCTCTAGACAGTCTGTCGAAACTGGGCCCGATGACCTTTGGAGAAAGATACAGGCCAAAGAATACTCGGTCGTTGAGCAACTGAACAAAACACCAGCAAAGATTTCTATCCTGGCTCTTTGCAAAGCTCTGAAGCACACAAAAATGCCTTGATGAAAATATTGAGTGAAGCTTATGTTCCCAGCAACATAATGGGAGGCAAGATGGCGAATATGGCAGGACAAGTGCTGGAAAGCCACAAGGTCACCTTCCACGAAGATGAGTTACCACCAGAAGGACTGAGTCACAACAAGGCGTTGCATATCACCGTGCAATGCGAAGATTATTTCATCACTAGAACCTTGGTTGATGGAGGATCCAGCCTTAACAATCAATGTTAAAGATTTTGATGGATCCCAAAGATCCACCATTGGGGAATTAGCCTATGCTTGCAGATGGGACCTACCTGGTTCGATGTGGACTTTCAAGTTATAGACGTCCCGTCATCCTACAATTTATTGCTAGGACGACCCTGGATCCACGCCGCTGGGGCTGTGGCATCAACCTTGCACCAAGCTGTAAATTTTGAATGGAATCATCAGGAACTGATCATTCATGGCGATGGTAGAAACCCTATATACAGCCGCCAAACCATCCCGATGATCGGAGGCCGGAGAAGAATAGGGGAGAAACATACCACCACATCGAGCGAGTCAAAGCTGTAGACAAGGATAAATGGTGGGATAACAAGATTGAAAGTATCCTGAATTGTTGTGGGTACGAACCTGGAAAGGGACTCGGCAAAAACCTCCAGGGAATCCCCAAACCCATCAAACTGAAGAAACATGGTACTACATTTGGTTTGGGGTATGAGTACACTTAGGAGGAGTTCAATCACTGGTTTCCACCATGGCGCGGTCCCTACCACCCACTGGAGCACCCGATACCTCGCCTGGAGCAAACTTTCCAGCTGGCAGATACTATATATGGGTCGGAGGAAGATGAAGTATTGGCAGCTACGAAGAATCTGTTCCTGGAGGATGATGATATGAATTGCAGTGTTATTTTCGAGGAGGAAGGTCCTTCTATACAAGCTGTGAACCGAGGGGAACGCCTCACCAATTGGTCGGTCAAGACCACCAGGGCCCGGAAAGCTTCGCGGTAGCAAGGCTAAATCAAAGCACCATGCATCACATTTTACTTTTTACTAGCTGATTTTATTTCCGCATAGTCTTTAATTTTGAAAAGAGCTCTGATATTCAAAACAATTATTAATCTAATCGAAGCATTTCAGTTTATTATATATCTCGCTCTTATTATTTTCCAATCATTCACTTTAGTTTACACAGCATTACTAATGAACCAACGATTGTGACTTGCAACGAGGCAACGCAACAAACGGATACAGACTCAGAAGAGGATGATATACCGGAAAAGGTCGTTAGAGGAGTTGAGAATTTTGAAAATAGGCCTAAGTCTAACTTGGATCATACTGAGGTCGTTAATCTGGGAGATGCAGAGAATGTCAAAGAAACGCGCATCAGCGTTCACCTACCACCATCAGAAAAGAAGGAGTACAAGGAGTTCCTAAAGGAATATGAACACATATTCGCCTGGTCATATGATGATATGACCGGTCTCAGCACATCCATTGTATCTCACAAATTGCCAACAGATCAGACAAGCCCACCGGTAAAGCAGACGCTCAGGAAATTCAAACCTGACATGAGTTTGAAAATCAAAAAAGAGGTTACCAAGCAAGTCAAAGCCAAGGTTCTCAGAGTGGTAGAGTATCCGACATGGTTAGCCAACATCGTGCCAGTACTAAAGAAATATGGAAAGGTTATAATCTGCATCGACTACCGATATCTCAACCGGGTCAGTCCCAAGGATGACTTCCCTTTGCCGAATATACACATCTTTATCGACAACTGTGCCAAGCACGAGCTGCAGTCATTCGTCGATTATTTTGCTGGATACCATCAGATATGGATGGATGAAGAAGATGCAGAGAAAACGGCATTCATCACGTCGTGGGGGATGTATTGCTACATAATGATATCGTTTGGATTGAAGAATGCTGGGGCCACCTACATGAGATCCATGACTACCATCTTTCCTAGGAAGACTCAACTATATCAGAAGGTTCATAGCTCAATCCACGGTCATTTGTGAACCAATCTTCAAAATGTTGAAGAAGGACACTGCTACCAAATGGACTGATGATTGTCAGAAAGCTTTTGACAGAATCAAGGAATACCTATCAACGCCGCCGATCTTGGTTCCGCCTGAGCCAAGAAGACCCCTATTTCTTTACCTTGCGGTATCGGATAGAGCATTCAGTCGCGTTTTAGGACAACATGATAAAACAGGGAGAAAGGAGCAAACCATTTACTATCTCAGTAAGAAGTTCACACCATACGAGGCCTGGTATTCTCTTTTAGAACGACTTGTTGTGCTCTGACTTGGGTCGCGCAGAAGTTAAGGCATTACTTCTGTGCTTACACTACTTATCTCATATCCAGAATGGACCCTCTAAAGTATATCTTCCTGAAGCCCATGCCCACTGGCAAGTTAGCCAAGTGGCAGATCCTACTAAGTGAATTCGACATTGTTTACGTTACCCAGAAAGCTATCAAAGGGCAAGCCTTGGCTGACCATCTCGCTTAGAATCCCGTAGACGGAGAATACGAGCCCCTAAAAATGTATTTTCCCGATGAAGAGGTATCTTTCATAGGAGAAGATATTGCAGAATCCTATGATGGGTGGAGGTTGTTTTTCGATGGAGCTGCAAATTTCAAAGCAGTTGGCATAGGAGCAGTCTTAGTATCAGAAACCGGCCAGCACTACCCAGTATCCGCCAAGCTCAGGTTCCCTTGCACCAACAATATGGCCGAATATGAAGCCTGCATCTTAGGGCTCAAAATGGCTATTGACACGAATGTTCAGGAGTTGCTAGTAATCGGGGATTCAGACTTGCTCATACATCAGGTTCGAGGAAAGCAGGCAACCAAGAACTCTAAGATTCTTCCCTACTTGCATCATATACAGGGGTTGAGGAAAAGGTTCACAAAGACAGAATTTCAGCACGTCCCCAGAATCCAGAACGAGTTTGCTGATGCATTAGCTACTTTATCGTCCATGATCTAGCATCCAAATACAAATTTCATTGACCCCATCCCAGTAAAGATTCATGATTAGCCAGCTTATTGTGCCCACGTTGAGGAAGAAGCAGATGGAAAACCATGGTTCCATGACATCAAGGAGTACTTGACAACGGGGGAATATCCAAGACTTGCCAACGCTACTTAGAAGCGTACACTTCGTAGGCTATCCAACAACCTTTTTCACAGTGGAGGAATCCTGTACAGGAGGACTCCCGATTTTGGTCTACTAGGGTGTGTCGAAGCAAAAGAAGCATCCAGGCTATTGAACGAGGTGCATGCAGGGACCTGCGGGCCGCACAAGAATGGTTTTGTCTTAGCAAAAAAGATACTCCGAGTAGGGTATTTCTGCATGACTATGGAAATAGACTGTATCAAGTATGTTCGCAAATGCCATCGTTGTCAGATACGTGCAGATATGATAAAGGCGTCTCCAAACGAGCTTACTGCGACAAGCTCACCATGGCCATTCGCCGCTTGGGGAATGGATGTTATCGTACCTATCGAGCCTGTCGCATCAATTGGGCACAGGTTCATCCTAGTGGCAATCGATTATTTTACCAAGTGGATTGAAGCAGCATCATACAGGGCGGTCACTAAGAAGGTTGTAGCGGGTTTCGTCCGCGACCGCATTGTTTGTCAGTTCGGGGTTCCGGAATCAATCATCACTGATAATGGTTCCAATTTCAACAGCGACTTGATGAAAGCAATGTGTGAAATTTTCAAGATCAAACACAAGAACTCTACAGCCTACAGGTCGCAGATGAATAGAGTTGTGGAAGCAGCCAACAAGAATATCAAGAAGATACTAAAGAAGATGGTCGAAAGGCACAAACAATGGCATGAGAAGTTATCATTCGCCTTATTGGGATACCACACTACAGTCCGCATATCGACCGGAGCAACTCCCTACATGCTGGTTTATGGTACAGAGGCGGTCATCCCCACCGAGGTAGAAATTCCCTCCTTAAGGATCATACAAGAAGTAGAATCGGATGATGCAGAATGGGTAAAAGGTCTCTACGAGCAGTTAGCCATTATAGATGGAAAAAGGATGAATGCGGTTTGCCACGGTCAGTTGTATCAGAACAGAATGTCCTGAGCCTTCAACAAAAGGGTTAAGCCAAGGAAGTTTACACCGGGACAACTGGTGTTGAAGAAAATCTTCCCACATCAAGATGAGGCCAAGGGGAAGTTCTCTGCTAATTGGCAGGGTCCGTACATTGTTCACCGGGTTCTAACTGGAGGAGCCCTTATTCTTCCAGAGATGGATGGAGAAGTCTGGCCGAAGCCAATCAATTCAGATGTAGTAAAGCGATATTATGTGTAACCACTTATGATTCCCTTAATGATGTATTTTGAACTACACCTGACCTGGTTCCCGTTTAAGAGGGGATACGTAGGCAACCCTATGGTTTCGGTCAGAATTTAATAAAAAATCCATTTTTCCCGCTATTGGAACTGGGGCAAAATTTTGAGGAGGACCCTCAAAATTCCGAAGTTAATTTAGTTCATGCATTGCCAGAAGCGCCAACCCAGTAAACTGGGGCAGAATTTTGAGGAGGACCCTCAAAATTCCGGAGAAAAGGGGTTGCAATGTCTTGAACCACGTCGCAGTCGTTGGTTCATCTAAAGAAAACTATTTTTGATTATATACTAGAGCATGCATAACCATTATCCGAATTGCTATTGTTTAGCGAAACTACCCCAATAACACACAACGTCAAAGGCCAGAGGAAGACGAACTAACCTTTCCCCATATAAAACTCACGATTTTTCTTTGGATGTAGGCACTCGATTAACAATATTGTCAGGTATATTTATGAACGCATACTTTCCCAAGAATGCAACTTCCCTGAATCATCACTTGCCCGCAATTGCTATCCATACACAATCTCCCCAGCAGTCATATTGTCGTAATCGGCTATCAGCTAAGAGATCTTACTACTAATCATCCTTTTACATCCCTGCATTGCATAAGGCTACCTCTCTGCCTTTTGAGATTAAGCTCTTTCTCCATCTGAAATTTTGCATAAGGCTACTTATCTGCCATTCGAGGTTAAGCTCTACCTCCATCCTGCATAAGGCTACTTATCTGCCTTTCGAGACTAAGCTCTGTCTCCATCTGCATTTTGCATAAGGCTACTTATCTGCCTTTCGAGGTTAAGCTCTACCTCCATCCTGCATAAGGCTACTTATCTGCCTTTCGAGACTAAGCTCTGTCTCCATCTGCATTTTGCATAAGGCTACTTATCTGCCTTTCGAGGTTAAGCTCTACCTCCATCCTGCATAAGGCTACTTATCTGCCTTTCGAGACTAAGCTCTGTCTCCATCTGCATTTTGCATAAGGCTACTTATCTGCCTTTCGAGGTTAAGCTCTACCTCCATCCTGCATAAGGCTACTTATCTGCCTTTCGAGACTAAGCTCTGTCTCCATCTGTATTTTGCATAAGGCTACTTATCTGCCTTTCGAGGTTAAGCTCTACCTCCATCCTGCATAAGGCTACTTATCTACCTTTCGAGACTAAGCTCTGTCTCCATCTGCATTTTGCATAAGGCTACTTATCTGCCTTTCGAGGTTAAGCTCTACCTCCATCCTGCATAAGGCTACTTATCTGCCTTTTGAGACTAAGCTCTGTCTCCATCTGCATTTTGCATAAGGCTACTTTTCTACCTTTCGAGGTTAAGCTCTACCTTCATCCTGCATAAGGCTACTTATCTTCCTTTCGAGACTAAGCTCTGTCTCCATCTGCATTTTGCAGAAGGCTACTTATCTGCCTTTCGAGGTTAAGCTCTACCTCCATCCAGCATAAGGCTACTTATTTCCCTTTTGAGACTAAGCTTTGTCTCCATCTGCATTTTGCATAAGGCTACTTATCTGCCTTTCGAGGTTAAGCTCTACCTTCATCCTGCATAAGGCTACTTATCTGCCTTTCGAAACTAAGCTCTGTCTCCATCTGCATTTTGCATAAGGCTACTTTTCTACCTTTCGAGGTTAAGCTCTACCTCCATCCTGCATAAGGCTACTTATCTGCCATTCGAGACTAAGCTCTGTCTCCATCTGCATTTTTGCATAAGACTACTTATCTGCCTTTCAAGGTTAAGCTCTACCTCCATTCTGCATAAGGCTACTCATCTGTCTTACGAGACTAAGCATTGTCTCCATCTTGCATGGCTGAAACATCGCCACTTTATTTTTCGAGCGGCTGAAATATTGCCACCTGCATTTAAATTCTCGCTTTGGCTGAAAGATCGCCACCCTTTGCATTCATTTGGCTGAAGGATTGCCACCTTCTCATGGGCTGAAAGATCGCCAACTTATTCAAAGGCGTCATAGTTCTGAGGCACCATCGGCATAGCCCGAGAACACCATTTCATGGCCTGCAAATCTTTACTTTTATGCTCTTCATGGCCCAGGACATCATATCCCGAGGACGTCATCCTAACCTTCCGAAGACAACATTCATGGTCCAACGGGAACTTGCATCA
Source organism: Nicotiana tabacum (assembly GCF_000715075.1). NCBI lineage: Eukaryota > Viridiplantae > Streptophyta > Magnoliopsida > Solanales > Solanaceae > Nicotiana > Nicotiana tabacum. The sequence goes on along the minus strand of NC_134089.1, from coordinate 77,702,574 downwards.
TGTTTTAATTATGCACAATATACGCCGCCTTGCTCATTTGCAGGTACACCGGCTAGGAAATGGCCGTCTCAACAGGAGTGATCCTACTCCGGTCCTCTGCAGCTTATTCGACTCCAAACACCTTTTCAAATCTAATCATTTCATCCTTCTTTTCGAATCTCCATCGACACACTCCGTCAATTGTTCCTGAACTACATATGGCATGATTCTTATAAAACCAGGGATATGTAGGCAGCTCAAAAGCCAGGGCTCGGTCAAAACTCTTTTCAATCACCGATCCGGTCAAAGTTGGCTATCTTGTCTTTACCCGACAACTCTTTCATCCTCCTCGGGTAAAGAGGGGCAGCTGTTGATACCCAATTTTTCCCTATATATTTTCAAAATGACATATATGTGCATATATAAGCACCCCAAAGGGTTTTGGCATTTTTAATGATTTTTAAATCAATTTATGGCCTATTCTTACATCATAAAATACCAATAATTATTCCCAAAAAACTTGCCATTTTGGAAAATAATTTACTTTATTCTCATAATTACCTCAAATATAGTTGGCATGATTTTTTGCATATTTTTTACAAATTCGTTTGGTATTTGAAAACTAAATTGAATGTAATTGCCATGCTAGCCTCTTTAAGATTTAATAGCATTTTTCTTAAATATAAATTGATCCCAATATTTTAAATTAAGGTTTACATATTATTTATTAACTCAGTACCTTTAATTTGCTTTTAAAACATTTTTACTATTTTTATAAAATAATAGGGGAAAAACTGGTTATTTCAATTTTAGCCTCAATTCGCTTCAATTTTAACCTCAATTCCATCTCAATCTCAGCCAATTTCAAGCCCAAATTGGACCAGCCCAATTAAAATTTATCCCGAACCCTAACACATTAAATAAACCCATCCGTTTGTATCTTCATATCCTGGCCGTTGATTATTTTGATCAACGGCCCTCAACCCTCCTTTCCTTTTCAATTTCGAACGACCTAACCCTATCTCTCATTTCTCTTCGACCGCCGCCCTCAAACCCTCCCTTTCTCTCAAATCTCACCGGAGTCCATAGCTTCTCAGGACATGGACGGCCTATGCTCACCTCCCTTCACCCCCAAATCATAGTTGTTTGAGATTTCGAGGTTCGACCTCAACGATGCCCGTTCAGATCCACCATAGATCTGAGATCCTATGGCCTCTCCGGCTCCGTTCCGACGTGTTCGAGCCTTAAAAAAGCATAGCTATGGCTCAGACCTGTTTGAGACCAGACCCTTTCCAAGCCTTCTCGTTTCTAGGGTTTCTGAGAAACCCTAAAGCTGTTTGAGGTTCCTTTATCTTTTATTTTTCTTAGATCTGTGGTAAATCTGTGTTATACTCGAAGTTTTAAAACTTTCCCCCAATTTTTCTTTTTCAAAACTAGTCTGTTTCGACTTCTGTCTCTTCTTCTTCTTCTTCTTCTTCTTCTTCTTCTTCTTCTTTTCTTTGTGTGAATCTGTATATGCCATGTTTCTTACGAGTTTTTCGCTTATGTCTTATGTTCTTTCCTCGCATGTCTTCTCCTATGTTCTTGTGTTTTGCCGTTATTACTCATGTTCTTCTGTTTTTGTGTTTTGTTCTTTCTCCTACTGGGTTCTATAAGCATGCTTTATGTGTCTCCCTCGCATATCCCTCTACTGTATTTTTTACTGAGCTTTTGCTCCTTGCCTGCCTTCACTGGTGTTTTTTTTTGTTTAAAGACTTAAGCATGATTCTTCTACTGTTATCCTAAACCTGTATTTCTTGTCTCTCCTGAACTTGTTTAAGCAACAAAGCTTTGCCTAAATGTATTCTCTATATTTCGAATTTGCTTTCCTCTTTGCTTATTCTCTCATGAGTTTCTGAGAGAGGCTCTTGAGCCTATTCTACTTGTTGTTCTTCACCTATGTATCTGATTTGAGTCAGAAAACCTTATTGTTGAAGGTTTTTTGACAAGCTTGGCTGTGTGCTTGGGCTAGGGTTCCATTCAGAACCCTGACCCTCTTTCAAAGACTCACTTTGAGTCTATGAACCTAACTTTCCTTGCTACTTTGATTTCTTTGCTAGTGTTGCAACAACTCTCTCTTGTCTCTGTATGGTTTTTATATGACTTTCTCTTCTTTGAAAAGGCCTTTGGCCAGCCTGTGATTGATTCCGAGTCCCTTTTCAAAAGGGTATGATTGATTGTTAATGATTTTCTTCAAATTAAGTTTCTCTTCACTTTTTCGTGGTTGGATCCATTCATGCCAAAGCTCAAACCTTGATTTTTACTGACTGTGATTGATTGTCTTCCCTTATTTAGCCCACACCGTGTAATGTTGAACTATTTCCTTAAATGAATTTCCATGTATTTACCCCTATTATACTTCCTTAGAAAAGATTTAAAATCAAAATCCTTTCCTTATTTGTCATGCCCGTTTGAAATCAATCCCTTGGCTGAAGGGAAATCTGTGTGATTGACTTTCAAAATTATTTTCTTACCTTCTTCTCACTTGTCTTCTGCACTATAAAAGGGGCTACCCCTTTTGCACTTAAAAAGGACATACACAGAAAGACTTCGAACTTTTCAATATTTTCTCTACTACTACTTTCTCAACATCTAGTATTGTGCACTATGCTCATCTTCTCTTTCTACTTTCTGAAACACTCTTGAGTTCTCTTTGAACTCTCAAGTATTTGCTGAAGACTCGATTTGCTCCTATTGACTTCTGGCTGTTTACTTGCTTTTGTTGTTCTGCTATTCTAGTACTTGCAACCGGTATGTCATTCTTAGTTAAATAATGCCCCCTTAACTATGTGTTTATTTCCTAGCCTGTCATGCTCTCTCTTTTACCATGTGTTTACATCTTAGTCTGTTATGCTTTCTTTCCTTATGTTTCTGCAACTCTGTATGTACTCTTCTCATGTGAATCCCTTTCCCTTTTCCCCTTTGTATGTGAGTATAGTTCCAGCCACAACAGCACTTTGATATTGCTGCCTATGACTCTGAACTGGGTTCTTTGAACCTCCTAACTCAATCAATTCCCACTCCTTTCTCCCCTTTATGTGCTTGAGCCTGGACCTGAGTCTGGTGGTGTCCTAATCACCATCCAGACTTAGGTTTGACCCTCAAGGGTCTGCTCCTAACTTGTTTGACCAAACAAATGGTCAGGGGTGTGCCAGTCTACACCTATGGCTGGGTATGACCACCATTTGTTATGGCTCCCCAATCCCTTTTCACTTTGCACTTACTCCTAGCTCTAAGTTCTGCCCCTCTCTTGCAAGCCATGCTTTGGGACCCTTGAGCTCCCACTGAACTTGGATGCCTAAGGGCTGGCTATTCCACACTACACTATTCTATTTCTAAATGGTATCCTGAGTGTAAGCAATGCCGGGAATCCTTGAGATTCCTTGGAAGTTTGAAACACTTTGGATAAAGAGAAGGCTTTGGAAATTCGGAATTGGTTAATCACACGTTATTGGACATTAAGATTGAATTAGGCTGCTCGGATCTAGCTGTTAGTTTTTTTTAATGTATTTATTTTCTTTCTTTTGGTCTGTAATAATTTGTATAGAGGATTTGGGGAATATAGTAAAAGGGTATGGGAGGGGTTTTACATTCTTGCATCAGTGAGGGTAGAAACCATGTTTTAGGATTTTAATTTTTTCTTCCTATAGGATTGTTCAATGTTTCTGATTCCACATCACCTAGAGACCATGCCTATAGGGTCAACGCTTCATTGTGTTACAAATCACATAGAAATCATGCCTATAGGACTTAACGTTCATGTAATCAATGCATATAGAGATCATGCCTATAAGGAATGCATATGCATTAGGCAGACTGTAGGGTTAATTAACACAATCATCTTTTACAAGTTCAATAACAGGTTTTAAAAAATCAAGATAGATATCATGCCTATAGGATTAGCATCAAACTCGTATGATTCGCTTCAAGTAATAATGATCTATTAACTGGTCCTTAACGTCTTAATACAACAACGATTTCAGAAGTCTTAATTCTTTGACAAAAACTCTCTTGACTCAGTATGCTTTTAAATCCCTCAAATCAGCATCTTTTTTCTGAAACAGTTTCTTTCTAAACATTCTGCCTAAATATTTTACTCAGACCCTGAAATTGTCTTTTAAAACAGTTGTGGCTTACCCTTTCCTTAGATATTTCTATCTATGAAACCCTTTCACAACTATTTCTGTGTTTTATTTTTACTGCAGTCTATACTTTCTTTTCAAAACTACTCTGCATTAGCCTACTTTTTCCTGAAATCAGTACCCTTTAAATCACTCGCTTGAAATACCTTAATTTCTGACAATTGGATCCAAGTTTCCTAATGCGGACTTTCTATCTAAACATATGGGTTGAACCAGTCCGTTCGCCGTTTAAGTTTAATTTAAAGACCAAATCAGTATGTGCCAAGACGTGCTAAACTAAGTGTTTGTTTGATTAAGGGGTTTACTTGAGCCTTACCTATTTGTTTGTTCATCCTTATATTTGTTACTTGTTTTGTATGTCACAATTAGAATTTTAACCTTTGAACTCCATATATTCCTATATCCCTTTCCTTCCCCTTTAGGACTAGAAGTCCTAATACCCCGGGACTGATAGGTTGGGACGGGTACTAGCACGCAATAAGTAAACGAGTCTGATCGTGTTTAAATACCTTAATGGGGTGGGAAGGGTAGATATCGATATGATGACCGATACGCTAATATCACATGCGACCCCTCTTATGAGGAGTGATCTCTGGGTATTGCATTGAAGTGATACATATTAATTATAAACTTAGGACCCCCCCCCCCTCCCTTTATTTGCTTTCATCGCTTCTTGTAAAATTGTTCAAATCTCTTTTTCATGAATTTCTGTCTTCTCTACTTACCTTTAAAAATTTTCAACTTGGTTGCAATGTTATGTGCGAATCCTTATTTGAGCCTTGATTGTTTACTTGTAAAGTCACAATTGCAACATGGCCGGGAACCACACTAGTGGATCTTGAGGGGTGCCTAACACCTTCCCCTCGGGATAATTTCTAGCCCTTACCCTAATCTCTGGTCCCTTCATCTCAAACCCTTCTTAAAGTGTCCTAATGCACTATAATCATTAGGTGGCAATTCTTCAACTTCTAAACCCAATTCTCGAAAGGGAATAAAGTTGTCCTCCCAATGTTGTATACCCGATTTCTGACTCCACGGTTAGAGAAAAAAGGGGCGTCGACAACGCTTAGGGATGAGATCCTAACATTCAAACAAGAACCCAATGAGCCTTTGCAAGAGATATGGGAGAGGTACCGTATTATGGTGAAAGAGTGCTCGAACAATGATATGACGGAGGCTATGATTCAACAAACTTTCTATAGGGGGGTCAATACTACCAATCAATGTGTTGTCAACTATCTTTCTGGTGGAAATTTAATGACAACGCCGTATGCAGAAGCTTGTGAGATTCTTGATGAAATGGCGGATACTTCATAGGTATGGCAGAATAGAGCAAACGCTCCTCAAGGCAACCCAAAATGTGATTCACTTGCATAAAGAATTACATGATCATGGGCAAGCAATTGCCGAGTTGACCACCACAATAAATCAACTAGCCAAAGCTCAAATTCAACAAGTGCAAAGTCCCGAGCAATTAAATGCAATGGAAGGAGTTAGTATAATGGTAGACAAGAGAAGGCAAAACAGTCCTCAAGTGCAAAACCGTGTTGAAAATTATGTGCAAGATGATAGTGGATTTGATCAAGATGGACAATACAATGAACAAGAGGAGGAAGTACAATATGTAAACAACTTCCAAGGGCAAATAAACAACAATCAAGACCCAAATCAACAACAATAGTGACCACAAGGAAATCAAGGAAATTGGAATTCAAGGCATCAAGGTAGTTTGAACAATCAAAACGACCAAGGGAATTGGAACAATCAAAGCAATGAAGGAAATTGGAATGGTCAAAACAACCAAGGCAATTGGAGTGACAGTAATCAAGGCTATTGGGGAGGTAACAACTAAGGAGGGTGGAACAGCAACAACAACCGGGGGTCGGGTTTTCAAAGGCCTTCAATGTTCAACAACTGAGCAACCAGCCTCCTTATCCTTCTCAAGGTCCAAGATCTTCCAATAATAACATGGGACGAATTGAGAACATGTTTAAACAAATGATGGAGAAGAATGTCGACTCTGATGCTCAACTAGCCTCTTACAACACTTCAATTCGCAATTTGGAAGTTTAATTGTGCCAAATCATGCAAGCTTTGAACAATAATCCTAAAGGGGCTCTACCAAGAGATACAGTGGTGAACACAAAGGGTGGTAACAACACGGAACATTCCATGGCCGTGACTACAAGGAGCGAAAAAGGTGGGGATGAAACCGCCTCAAGTCAAAAGAAGATTGTGGAGATGAACAATTGGTACAAGAAGATGAGATGCCAAGCAATAAAGTGCAAGCAAATTATGAGGTTAGACTTGATATTGAAGACACTGTGGAGGATACTCAAGAAGAAGTGAACCCGTCTAAGGAGCACATTGTTAACATACTAGAACCGGTAGTGCCAAAGGCTAAGGCACCAATGACAAGGCCTCCTCCTCCATATCCTCAAAGGCTTGCCAAGCAAAACGGTGAGAACCAATTCAAAATATTTATTGACATGATGAAAAGTTTGTCTATTAATGTGTCGTTGGTTGAGGCATTGGAACAAATGTCGAGATATGCAAAGTTCATGAAGACTTGGTTACAAAGAAGAGGTCGATGAATTGTGAGACTATAAAGATGACACGTTAAGTGAGTGCAATTGTGCACTCAATGGCTCATAAATTGGGAGATGTGGGTGCTTTCACAATCCCATGTACAATTGGAAGTGCCGACTTTGCCAAAGCTTTAAGTGATCTTGGGGAGAATATCAAATTGATGCCCTATTCGGTATTCAAAACTTTGGGAATTGGGCAACCAAGACCCACATCCATGAGGTTACAAATGGCGGATCGTACAATGAAGAGACCTTTAGGTATTATTGATGATGTGTTGGTTTGTGTTTACAAGTTCATCCTCCCGGCAGACTTTGTGATTCTTGATTATGAAGTGGACTATGAGGTGCCTATTATCTTGGGTAGACCTTTCCTTGCTATGAGGAAGGCACTTGTTGATGTGGAAGACGGTGAGCTCACCTTCCAGGTGGGTGATGACAAGGTGATCTTCCATGTGTGCAAATCTTTGAGGCAACCGAATAGTAATGAAGTTTGTTCGTTCGTGGACGTGGTGACTGATGTAATTATTGATGATTCTAGTGCCATAATGAATATTGAGGATATTTTGGAAGTTGTTTTGCTCAACCTTGATGATGATGAGGAGAAAGAAGGCTATGTGGAATGTGTGAATGCATTGCAAGGAATGGGGTCATACACTTATGAACCCTGCAAGTTATCCTTGGATCTTGAAAACTAGAAGACTCTTCCAACAAAGCCCTCAATCGAGGAGCCTCCCACTTTAGAGTTAAATCTATTGCCTCTGAATCTCATGTATGAATTACTTGGCCTTTGTTCTACTTTACCGGCTATTCTTTACTCTTGTTTGACTAACGTGCAGGTAGACTCCACATTGGCGGTGCTACAAAAGAGGAAGAAAGTTATAGGATGGACATTAGTGGATATTCGAGGCATAAAGCCCCGTCTTTTTCATGCACAAGAGTATTTTGGATTAGGGATCCAAACCCTCTATTGAACATCAAAGGAGGCTAAATGAAGCAATGAAATAGGTGGTCAAAAAGGAATTCATAAAGTGGTTGGATACCAGGGTTGTTTACCCTATTTCTGATAGTTCATGGACTTCTCTGGTGCAATGTGTCCCAAAGAAAGAGGGCATGACTATGGTTACCAATGACAAGAATAAGTTGATTCCTACAAGAACGGTGATCGGGTGGACTGTGTGAATAGACTATCGCAAGCTCAACTAAGTCAAAAAGGAAAGATCATTTCTCACTTCCCTTCCTTGATCAAATGCTTGATAGGTTAGCCGGTCATGCTTTCTATTGTTTCCTCGATGGGTATTCCGGCTACAATCAAATTCTTATTGCTCTGGGGGATCAAGAAAATACTACTTTCACTTGTCCCTATAGTACTTTCGTATTCTCGCGGATGCCATTTGGGTTATGCAATGCACCAACAACTTTTAGACAATATATGATGGCTATCTTCACCGACATGGTGGAGGATTTTCTTGAGGTCTTCATGGATGAGTTTTCCATGGTCATGAATTCTTTTGATGATTTCTTGAAAATTTTGGATAAGGTCTTGTCATTACATGAAGAGACGAACTTGGTATTGAATTGGGAGAAATATACCTTTATGGTCGAGGAAGGCATTGTACTTGGCCATAAAATTTAAAAGAATGGTATTGAGGTCGATAGGTCCAAAATAGAGGTGATTTCTAAAATTTTGCCCCCTATATGCGTGAAGGGAGTGAGGAGTTTCTTGGGTCATGCAGGGTTCTATAGCCGTTTCATCAAAGATTTTTTCCAAAGTGGTGAACCCCTGGTGTAAGCTTTTGGAGAAGAATGCCAAATTCCATTTCAATGAGTATTGCATGAAGGCATTTGAATTACTCAATTTCAAATTGAAAACTACTCATAGTTTCACCGTACCAGATTGGAGCTTGCCTTTTGAGCTCATGTGTGACGCAAGTGATGTGGCGATTAGAGCAGTTTTGGGGCAACGAATCAACAAAATCTTCCATTTGATCTACTATGCAAGTAAGACCATGAACTATGCCCAAGTCAATTACACGGTGACTGAAAAAAAAGGTCCTTGCTATTGTCTTTGTTATGGAGAAGTTCCACCCGTACTTGATGGCTACAAAGGTGATTGTCCACACTGATCATATGGCACTTTGGTACTTAATGAGCAAGAAGGTTTCAAGGGCGAGGCTAATGTGGTGGATGCTTTTATTGCAAGATTTCGATCTAGAGATCCAAAACCGCAAAGGTAGTGAAAATCAAGTGGCAGACCACTTGTCTCGATTGGAGGAGAAGGGAAGGCTACATGACAACTTTGATATCAATGATTCCTTCCCTGAATAGAAACTTCTAGCCATTTCAATGACCAAGATGCCATGGTTCGCCAATTTAGCAAATTATCTTGTGAGTGTCATTGTACCGAACTCTTCAAACCAAATGAAGAAGCTCAAATGGGATTGCCTTAACTGTTATTGGGATGAACCATACCTCTTCCGAATTTGTACCAATGGTGTGATTCAAAGATGTGTGCCGGAAGAGGAACAAGTGGGAATTCTTGAGGCTTGCCACTCTTCACCATATGGTGGTCACCATGGCGGAGCTAGAACAGTGACAAAAGTGTTGAGTTGTGGATTCTAGTGGCCTAGTCTCTACAAGGATACTAGTGAGTTTGTCAAGCGTTATGGTGAATTCCAAAGGGCTGGTGGAATCTCAAAGAAAAACGAAATGCCTCTCACCACCATTTTGGAGATACACATATTCGATGTATGGGTTTTTGATTTCATGGGTCCATTTGTGAGCTCTTCTGGAAACACCTACATTCTAGTCGCGGTTGATTATATGTCTAAATGGGTTGAGGCTGTTGCTTTCCCAACAATGAAGCGAGGAGTGTGGTGGCATTTTTGAAGAAGAACATCTTTACAAGATTTGGTACTCAAAGGGCCATCACAAGTGATAGGGGTTCGCATTTTTGCAACAAGGCCTTTGATACCTTACTCACCAAGCATGGTGTCACTCACAAAGTCTCAACCCCCTATCACCCTCAAGCAAGTGGTCAAGTGGAAGTCCCCAACGGGGAGATAAAGAGTATTTTGTCAAAGACAGTGAATGCCAAATAGATGGATTGGTCAAGAAAACTTAATAATGATTTATGGGCTTATAGGACGGCTTACAAATTAAAACACCGATTGGTATGTCTCCATACCGTTTGGTGTTTGGAAAATCTTGTCATCTTCCGGTGGAACTTGAGCATAAGGCCATGTGGGCTTTGAAGAAGTTGAACCTTGAATGGGATGTCGCCTCCAACTTAAGGGTGACACCATTGAATGAGCTAGATGAATTCCAGTACCATGCATGTATAAGTTCTTCCTTATACAAGGAGAATATGAAGTACCTCCATGACAAGTACATCCGAAATAAGTAGTTTAAAGAAGGTGATCTTGTGTTATTGTTCAATTTTCGGTAACGGATGTTTCCGGGAAAGTTGAAGTCAAAATGGAGTGACCCATTTGAAGTTGTTGTTGTGACACCATTTGGTGAATTGGACTTGAAAAATAAGAATGATGAAGTGTTTAGATTCAAAGTGCACCAGGTGAAGCACTATCTTGAAAAAGTTGATGATGGCCATTTCGTGGTGGTTCTACATTTCAAATGATTGGTAATCTTCCTCGTGCCGCGACGTTAAATCAGGCGCTTCATGGGAGGTAACCCATGTGTCTTTTTCTTTATCTTTTTCTTCTTCTTTAGATAGGTTTTATTTTGTGCTAACTAGTGTTGAAGTGTATGCAGGAATGAGTGTGCTTTGCAGGGACTAGGCCCAGAAAAATTGGCTAAATGTTGAAAAAGTGCAGACCACACATTAATTATGCCGACACACAATCTTGATTGCCACAGCAGAGAGGAATCTGCAGCCGCACAACTCATTGTGCGGCCACACAACTGGAGACCCCAAAATGCAACTCTCTGAAGTTTGGAATAGCAGAGAAAAGGTCATTTTGCGGTTGCACTCACTTTTTTGCGGACCGTAGAACTTCAGCTAGGCCCTGGTAGAGAGTGTGGACCGCACTCAAAATTGCGCGGCCGCACTCAGCTACATTTTTTTTACCTAATTTGGTCAACCTATAAACAGATCCTCATAGCACTATTCACAACTTTACACACTCTAAGCTCTTGAGACCTAAGCAAGCATAGTCCACACAAATTGTTTCACACTCCACACTCATTTCATCTGTCTAGATTCTTCTCTGCATCCTTCATCACCTATATGTTCAATTCATGTTTAGGTTTTTCAATTTTTCTTAGTTTTTGTTCTTCAGTAGTATAGTTATTTTTAGGCCTAAAATGTCAAATATTCTTCATATGTGCTTAAAATTGTGTGGGTAATATCATATGCACTCATTGGGGGCTGGATAAATTATGTATCATGTTTAATTTTCTAATACCATGTCTACATTGTGCTAATATTTGAAAAACCTAAGTTAGTGACGTATGATTATAAATTGTGCGCCCGCACATGAAATTGTGCGGTCTGCAGATTCTGAGTTAGGGCACTTCACCGAGCATGCAATGTGCAGACCACACTCAAAATTGTGTGGTCCGCATAAAAATATGTGCAACCTCACTTTGAAACATCAGAGAACCCGTATTCTAAACCTAGTTTTGTACGGCCGCATCAAAATTATGCGGTCCGCACTTTAGTGTACGACCGCACTATAAAGTTGTGCGGTCCGCACAAGGCAGTCTACAACTACATGCAATATTGTGTGGTTCGAACTTTCACTTATGTGAACTAAATTTTTTTATACAACTGTTAACTGCTTCTGGGCTTTAACTAGCCTATGTACTTTGTATTGCAGACAATGGTTTGATGAAGAAAGCATCAACCAAAAATCAAACCACGGGGAGAGGTAGGGCCAGAAAGCCTTAAGAATCAAGCTCGTACATCCCATCTAGGAATGCCTCCGAGGGTCACTCAGTGGATGAACAACTTGAGGCCCAGTCCCAACCATCATAATTATATGGGAGATGCCACCTCCGTGACGAACCCTCCACCATAGCAAGTTCTTCTGAGGGTTCAGATGCCGGCAGCCAAGGTTCAGAGCCCTCCTTTACACACACTCCCCCTGCACCAGTTGCAGTAGATGATGATTATTATTAACGTTCTGGATGATGGTAGAGGATGTGACACTAGAGTGGGCGGCCTTGAGAGGCCGAAGAAGAAGGAGATATGGGAAGATAGATTTGTGAGCCTGACAGCTTTCACAGAGTTCAGAGAATGGTGGCCCTAGAGATCGCTCACACTTGAGCGACAATTCTTATTGAAGGATTTGGATAAATACAATCCAAATGTCCTTAAGCAGTTTAGGGCAAGGGGTGGATGCCAATGTGGCACATATCAAGAAAGGTACCAAAGTGAGGAATTTGAAGGTCAGATTCGATCAATGCACTCTGAACACTTACATGGGAGTCGATGAGGTAGAGGTATTCCAGTACATAGAGAAGCTTTCTATGGGTGATACACTCTCGCCCTTGGCTAGTAGAGATCTTGGCAGCTCCAAGATCACCACAACCGTGGATCGCAACGAGGGTTTCCATTGCACGGGCCACCCTCAATTTTTAAGAAAAAGGGTGGCAAACTTTTGTGTGCAGCTAGATAGAGCCGAGCCAAAATGAGAACAACCTTCCACTCCCCCGAGCAGTTTTGGTGGAATCTATAATGGTCGGGTACCTAATCAATATTGGTACCATCATGTTAGCCAACATTTTAGTGGTTGTCCGAAAATGGTGAAATCTCCTATCTATATCCTAACACCATCACAGAATACCTTACGGATGCAAAGATGGAGCCGAGCCACTTTGATACAAAGGTGCGGGCCAAAAAGCCCTTCTCATGGTACTCTTTGAAAGGTACGAAAAACATAAAGTTCAAGGGTAAGAATACTGCCACCGGTGGCTAGTCTGACGAGCTATCGCTGGTTGTTACAGATCTAGCTGTGGAAACTTCTACAACTCATATGCCTTCTACAGCTACCATGCCTTCCACTGCAGCCGGTCCTTCAACCGAGACAACTGACATGCCACCACCTCCATCTTCTATACCATCCACATCAGTACTAGTGCCTGCTTCATCCACATATCCACTTATCTGTGCTGCGAGTCTCCCAAACATTGGCTAATCTCAACAACTGGATGCAAACAGCTACTTCAAAGCTGTCTGACATATCCAGTGCTATTTTAGCACAATCTTCTACACTAGTAGCACCACAGGTACCTCCGTTAGTGGAGGATATATTGAAGAAGATCCAATAAAATCAAAAGACCATCATTGATACATTGGTAGCGCATGGGGGAGCTATTAATGAGTTGGGCAAATAGGTGAAGAATATGCGGAAATATCTGGCTTCGAAGAAATCAGTTGAAAGATTGTGAAAAGAAGTGGCCAAGATAGCATCCGTTGGGGATATACCACTTGATCTGCAGATGGAGTCAGTACCAGCAGCACCATCAGTACCTAAGACATCAGAGGCAGTAGCTGGCCAGTCTGAGGAGCCAGACCTTGTTGCCCACACTACTGAGGAGGTGCTTCCGATGTTTACCAACCCCATTTTTCCCCGACCGGAGGATGAAGAGATCCAGTTGGAGGAGCCCGAGGGTGCTGATGATGCCATACACACTAAAACTACATAGGGAGTTCTCTTCACTCTCCACTATTCCTTATTCTGATTTTTTTTGTTAAGCATTAAGGACAATGCTTATTCTTATTCAGTGGGCTGGTCTATTTTGGTTGGTTTGATATGACATTGCCCTATAATAACTTCAATACTCTTTTTATTTTAGCTTTATTCTCTCTTTCATTATGTATATATTCCTCCCTCTCTTTAGATGTATATATTCTATTCCCCTCGGTTTGTATATTCATTTGTCTTACTTTCAGTAGTTTATTTCTTAGCTTCTTTAGTTTGTTTTTCTTAATAGTATAACATCTTATTTACTTTAATAGCTCCTTTTTGATTTGGTAGCATCTTTTTATGTTTAAGTGAGCAATAAGCCTTTGGTTTTCTTAATTCCAAGGTTCTTTCCAAAGTGGGTTTTGTGTGAACCGGGAGGCTCTTCTCAACGATGGATGGCGTGACAACCTTCTTAAGGGATTGAGTCCGTTTTTTATGTTTAGGTAAAAACAATAGTATTAATGAATAAAAATGGTCAAGCATTCTTCACTTGGTGCCAAACATTTAACTATGACCTTATGGTTAAAAACAAGTTCTTGGCAAGAAATAGCTCTTATTAGTAACCTTTAGACTATTGTGTTAACTTGAGCAATCATCGAGTGGTTTAGTTGAACAATTAGTGATTTTAAATATTGAATATGGTTGCTATGGGCCCTCAACTCTATCATCTTTAGCAATCCAGTTGTGTGAGAAGTGAGATTTTTGTTGCAAGTCCAAGTACCCGTGCGAATGGTCGAGAACTTGCCCCGAAGGTGTTTCTAGGAAAAATTCTAAGTTTTACTTGGCTTGAGAAGTGATGGTAGGCTCTCCTGGAGAGCCCACTTAAAATGTTCCATGTCCCACAAATGTTGTTATCCATAGTCAACCCATTTGATCCTAAGGCCTTTCTCATTTGATAGCCACATTACAAGTTTTTACCAGTTTGTAATGACTCTCTCTTGGCACCCTAACTTTCCTTAGCACTCTTGAGATCAATTGGATAAAACATGAGTTTGGGGGAGAGACAAAAAGTTTGAAAGTGGTATAAAGGCACAAAAGGAGAAGAAATGAAGAAATGTAAAGGCAAAGAAATAGAAAGAATGAATAAAAGAAAAATGCAAAAAGAAAGTGAATAAAGTGTAGAGTTAAAGGGATTCAAAGAAAAGCACTTATGCAATGCATGAAGAAAATAAAGAAGGAGAAAATGAAAATCATGACCAAGAAAGAGTTATGTTAAGTCTCTCTAGATCCCCTAAGGAAAAAAATAATGATGCAAAGAGTCGGTAAAATATGAGCCAAAAAGAGAAAAATGGAGTGCTTAAGGAAAGATGAACTCGTTTCTATTCCAACATTCCCTACCCTTGTCCAATAAGCCTTCATTACATTCCGAAAACGTCCTACGTGATTTCAAGCTGAGTGAACTTACATTAGTAGTGATTTACATGAGGGGCAAGCATATGGTACTTAGAGTCGTACTTGTGACATTCTTTTGAGAGAGATGAGCGAACTTTTCACAAATCCTTGAATTGAGTGCTATATTATTAAGTGAGATATGCTAACGGATATTTGAGGAGGAGGAGTTTGGGATCCACAATAACCTACATGAAAGAGTGAGCTTCCTTGATGAATAAAGTCAACTCTTGATCCTCTAGTGACACATTAGTTCTATTGTACTTAAAAAGTGAAATCATTACCTTGTTGATAATTCATAAGTGTTGTGGGTAATTGTTGGTTTCAATTGATGTGTGTTTGATTCACCTTAGGCTAGCTGAAATAGCACTTTTCTTGTGGAGGTGGGAATTACCTTATTTGTTTGAGAACAAGCAAAAGCTTAAGTTTGGGGGAGTTGATAAGTAGGAATTTAGACTACTTATTTGCACCCTTTCACTTTCGTTTTAGCTTAAAAATACTTAAAGGTATTCTCGAAAACTGATAGAATGTACTTTCTTGCAGGAGTATTGGAAAATAAGCCAACGTGATGAAATTCAACTCAAGGAGTATTTTTGGACAAGGACTAAAACCAAATAAAAAGTGTCAAAGTGTGAATCACAGAATTTTGTTTGCAGCCGCAGAATGTGAAGGAATTTTGACAGTGTTGCTTTGCAATGTGCAGACCACATAATAATTGTGCGGCCACAGAAGAGGAAGATCAGAGAGTTCTAACTTGAAGTCCATCGAGAAGTGCGGACCACACAATTAATGTGCGACCGTAGAAGTCCATAGTGTGGCTGCACTCAGAAATGTGCGGTCTGCAAAACCTGAAGAACTGCGGCCGCAATTCAAAATTGTGTGGCCACAGAAGTCCCTCCTGTCAAGTTCAGCTTCAAAGTGTGGACCGCACACAGAATTGTGCAGCCGTAGAACCTCCGAAAAGGCAATTTTGTCCGAAATTTTTAGTTGTGTATAAATAGTCATTTTTTGTCAAAATTAGGTTAAGTTTGAACTTCAGCAAGTAGAGAGCCGTTTTTATTTACTAGTTAGGAAATTTTACAGTAGCTTGTCTAATTTACATTGGTTTTTTATCTCTTTATCATCTAATATGAGTTTAATCTTCTTTTCTTCTTTAATTTCTTCATTTTATCTATGAGTAGCTTAATGTCTTGCTAAGGTTGTGACCCAACTCTAGTGTGGGTACCTAATGAGTGTTTGATTTAGGGTTTGTTTAAGGTTGGGTGTGTGATATTTAGCCTAGTCCTTGTTTTAGTTTAAGAATTAATGGTTGGAAACATTGATTCATGCCTAATTGACTTAGTCTCTACTTGAGAAAGAGAAATTGAGTCTAGGAAAACTTGGCTAACAAGAAATTGGGGTGAACTCAAGAAATTGATTGTCCCAAGTAAAGGGTTGAATCTAGAGATAGTAAAACCCGAATTGAGCATCTATAAATTGTTTTGTGAATTACCCATTTGGGCTTTAGAAAGCCAAATTAGGAAAAATCACTCTATTACCAAGAGGTATTGAGTGGGTAATTATGTGTTGATTTATGTATTACGCTCTGACCAACGAAACTCGCTCTAAAGCCCACAACCCGTTAGGCAACAACCTAGGTGGAAGTTACAGCCCTAAATTTTTTATAACATGAAAAACAACACCAAAAATATAATTCTCTAGTTTAATATTTGCAAACAAAAGCTTAATTTAGAAGTAGACAAAAACAACAAAGTATGTGGAAGTGCATTTTGGACACATTATACGCTTAGTCCGATTATATACCTAATCCTATCTACGTTCCTTGAGGAATCAATCCCGACTCCTATTAGGTAATTATAATTGCATCGACCACTTCACAACCCCAATTTAAGATGTGAACTTGGGCGACATGGCGATGGCCGCTTTTGCGTAGGAGGGAGCATATGTGTGAGGTCGCACGTAACATCAGAGTTGTCATAGATGCGAGGAGCAAGCTGGAACCGGGAGCACGCAAATGTGGAATATGGGATACAAATGTGAGGGGCGCTTCTGCGGATAGTATAGTATCTGCAGAGCTGCAGATGCAGCAGGTGGTCCGTAGAGGCAAAAAGGGCAGTTGTGTAAGTATAACTCCCAAATGTAAGACTTTGGCTGCAAAAGTGGAGGCCGCAGATGCGTCACTTTTAGTCGCAGATGCGATGTACCAGGCAGATGTTATATTAGAGTGATTTGATGCAGTTTTCACTTTTTTGAGATTTAGAGGTCGGTAATAGGAGATTTTGGAGGGAATTTTTCACTATTATTTTATGCATAGGTAATTTCTACTTGGATTTGATTATGTATCTTGTTTTCCCATGGATTTACACACTTTAATCATTGAATTTTGAAGAAAAATTAGGTTTTTTTTGTATGCTTTAAAAGACTGTATTTTGAAGATTTTGGTATCGATTTGGACTCGGTTATGAAATTTAATCACATATTTGGAATCGGCAAGTTTTGCATCATCAAGATTTGATATTGGTTTCGGATTTCGGGCGTACGAGCCCGGATTGCCTTTTATTGATTTTTTGGGAATTCTTCAATGATTGAAGCTTTATGGAATGATATTACTTCCTAAAAAATTATTTGACTTACTTGGTTGATGATTGGCTTGGATTTCCATGATAGATAGGATAAAGCAAGGTTTCTATGCGATTTGAGATTGAAGGTTAGTTTGGATAAGTTAAGTATCTTGCCTAATTTTGTTGAGGGAATAATCATTAGGACATGACCTTTTTGTCTAATTGGAGTGTTTGAGAAGCGACATATATGCGAGGCGATGAGTGTATGCTATGTATAATTCATGACCGAAATGTTCTTTAAGCTATATAATGCCTTGTTTTGGATATTATGCTTCATGCTATCATGCTTTATATGTTTGAATGACTACATAAACTTCTTGAATCATGCTAGAAATCATGTCTAGGCATTTATTTCTTGTTTGGTCATGATACTCGTTATGTATCGCGTACATTCCTAATATGTGTTGTAGTTATATATTTCGCACCTACATAAAACTTAGCACGATATTTTTCTCAGTCCATGAGTATATGATTTGATATCCGTCTCTGTGATGGACTAGATTGGTAGCACATGAGTTGTCTGTGTGGCTGTTGGAATAACGGCATGTGAGTTGTCCATACATTGGTTGTGATTATGACACGTGAGTTGTCTTTGCAGCATGTGGATAAGGATCCATCCCCTTAGTGTCGTCCTCTCATGTTTCTCCTTGATGAAATACATGCAGATTATGAAAAACTTATCAGTAATTGGATTTTGTGTATTTTCTCTATATGCAAACTCCTTGGAGGTATACATGATTTCTACTGTGCATCTTCTCTATATGCTAGCTTCGAAATGTATACATGCCTTTTATGCATATCTTCTCTATATGATGCTTTGCTTAATGAAATGATTCATGGTACATATCTTCTTCATATGTTAGTCTGTGTGACTTGACCTGTTTATTCATGCATATCTTCTCTATATGCAATTGTAGATAAATTAGTGATCCTTCATGCCTAACTTCTCTATATACAACTGTTTACGGTATTTGATATTTTATTAACATCTTCTCTCTATGAAATGGTTGACAAGTTATTTTGATATCAAATTCGTATCTTTTTTTATTGTTAACTATTAGTTGGTTTGTAATGCTTGTGCATATCTTCTCTGTGTGCACCGATGCTCTTATATGTATTTCACACTTGGATTTTCGATATTGTTGTTGTGTACAAATGTATGTTATTGAGTTGTACAGGTTAACGCAAGTTAGTATCAATGGACTTAAAACCTCCTCATTACTTAATCGAGGCTAGTCAGGATGCTTAATAAGTACATGGGGTCTGTTGTACTCATACTACACTTTTGCACCTTGTGTACAGATCTTGGAGCTGAGCTACTGTACAAGACGAAGGCTAGAATTGGAGACGTACCCAAAATTCAGATTCAAGCTACCACTTGTGTCTGGTAGTTTAGGACTTATAATTCTTTTCATCTAAACTTCAAATAGATGTTGTATTTCTTCTTCATACCATCTTTATAAATCTAAATCTTAGTGGCTTGTGATATGTACTACCAAATTATTGGATAAATTGTATGGATTTTCATCTTGTTATTTATTATTATTTATGATCTTTCATTAGAGTTGTGTTAACTATTGTTTGGTTTACCGAGCAGGCTGGATTATGTACTATCATGACTTGATAGGATTTTGGGTCCTCACATTTCTTCCCTTTATTTTTTTCATGAGTTAGACTAGTTTCAAATTATATAATTCTCCCTTTTTTGTGGTATCTTCTTCCTCTTTTGACTCTTCCTCTTACTTTTTTCCCTAGCTTTGATAGTAAGTGCCTCTTCGTGCTCCTTCTCTTGTACATAAATCTTTTTTATTATCATATTGCAAATCACCTTTGCGTCCTCCATTTTTGGCCTATGTCTCTTTGTGTTAGAACGTTGTCATATCTCCTTGTCATCGTCTTTCCCGTATCCTGTTTTACATTCTTTATTGTGCTAGATTCTCCATGGTCTTTAGTTGTTATACTTCCTTGATTTCGATGTTGCTCCTGATTTATATTGTGCTTAACTTTCTCTGCTTTCTTCTGATTCTTTTTGTGATCCTGAATTGTGGATTTATCGCCGTTGGCTTTACCGTCTCGCTACATGTTATTTTTGTGACCTTTTGTTAATCATAGCCTCAATTCTGGCCCTGATTTTCAGTTTCTTTCTCCTTTTTGCTTCTCCTTTTATTTAATCTTGCATTACATTAGTAAGTGGCCAAGGATATTGTAATATTTGAAATACTTTGGCACTACCTCGTACTCTACTTTTTTCGTGAACTCCTTAATGTTGAGTGTCAAAATTGTCCCACGTCGGTTGGGGAGTGAATTGGATGGGAATTTCACCCTATAAAAAGATGCCTAATGTTTAAGATTTAAACACACCTCTCATTTGCCTTCTTATCTTCTTAAGGCATTTGTATCTTCTATCTTTAGTATTATTTCACTTGTATTTTGGAGTGGAATAAATATTGGTTGTGTCCGAGGAAGTAGGCAAAATTGGCCGAACCTCGTAAATTCTGGTGTTCCTTTTATTGTTGCTTTATTGTTTATTTATTATTTAGTGGCTGCCATAATTTTGATATAGTAGTTGTGACTCATTCACACTATATACATTTGGCTTCTGCAACAATTGGTATCAGAGCCAAGGTACTGTCTAATTATGCTCTGTTGTTGCAGCATAGTCTGATCTTCCACATCATAAAAGATTTATCTTTGTGTCAAACATGGGAGATAATAAACAAGAAGAATCTACATCAAGTGTCAACAATACGTCATTATTGGCATCTTCACTTATGACAAGAATTGTGTCAAATGCAAAATTTGCGGTAGAAATATTTAATGGGTCGGGACATTTTGGGATGTGGCAAGGCGAGGTTCTAGATGTCCTTTTTCAACAAGGGCTAGATCTTGTTATTGAAGAAAAGATACCAGATGTTATTGGAGAAGAAGATTGGAGAATTATCAACCGTGTTGCTTGCGGTACTATTCGATCCTACCTTGCTAGAGAGCATAAATATTCATACACAAAGGTAACTTCTGCAAGTAAATTATGGAAAGCACTGGAGGATAAATTTTTGAAGAAAAACAGTCAAAATAAATTGTATATGAAGAAGAGACTGTTTCGCTTCACCTATGTTCCTGGTACCACGATGAATGAACATATCACCAGTTTCAATAAGTTGGTCACAGATTTGCAAAATATGGATGCAACTTTTGATTATGGTGACTTGGCCTTGATGTTGTTGGGGTCACTTCCTGATGAGTACGAGTACCTTGAAACTACTCTACTCCATGGAAATGACGAAATTTTTCTCAGAGAAATTTGTTCGATTTTGTACAGCTATGAACAAAGAAAGGGAGAAAAACAGAAGGTTAGAGAAGGAGAAGCACTGGTTGTGAGAGGTCATCCTCAAAATCAAACGAGGACAAAGAAAGGAAGATCCAAGTCAAGATCTAGACCCAGCAAAGATGAATGTGCCTTTTGTCGAGAAAAGGGGCACTAGAAGAAAGACTGTCCGAAGTTGAAGAATAAGGACAAACATAACAATGGAAAGGCCATTATGGATTCAAATATAGCTGATGGTGGTGATTCAGACTTCTCATTAGTTACAACAGAGCCATCAACATCATTAGACATATGGTTGATGGACTCGGCTTGTAGCTATCATATATGTCCCAACAGGGACTGGTTCGTGGATTTTCAAGAAGGAGAATATGGAGTCGTCCACACAGCGGATAACAGCCCTCTTTCCTCATATAAAATTGGTTCTATACGATTAAGGAACCATGATGGAATGATCAAAACATTAACAGATGTTCGATATGTACCGGGTTTGAAGAGAAATCTCATCTCTGTGGGAGCCCTAGAATCAAAAGTGTTCAAAATCATTGCAGAAAATGGAGTAATGAGAGTATGCTCCGGTGCACTAGTGGTAATGAAGGACAATCGGAAGAATAATAACATGTACCGTTATTACGGTAGTACAGTTATTGGGACAGCGACAGTAATATCCAGTGACGAAAAAGTGGCAGAAGCAACCAGGCTATGGCACATACGCTTGGGACATGCTGGAGGAAAATCCTTGAAAACTCTATCAGATCAAGGATTGTTAAAAGGAGTAAAGGCTTGCAACTTGGAGTTTTGCGAGCATTGTGTCAAAGGAAAACAAACAAGGGTTAAATTTGGTACAGCGATCCATAATACTAAAGGCATATTGGATTACGTACACTCTGGTGTTTGGGGTCCTTCCAAAACACCTTCATTTGGTGGGAAGCACTATTTTCTAACATTTGCTATTGATTTTTCCCGAAGAGTGTGGGTGTATACAATGAAGAGCAAAGATGAAGTGTTGGGAATTTTTCTCAAATGGAAAATGACGGTGGAGAATCAAACAGGCAGGAGGATCAAGTGTATTCGCACAGACAATGGAGGTGAATACAAAAATGATCATTTTAATAAGGTCTGTGAAAATGATGGCATCGTCCGACACTTCACTGTCAGACATACACCACAACAAAATGGAGTGGCAGAACATATGAACAGGACCTTGCTGGAGAAGGTATGGTGTATGTTGTCCAATGCTGGCTTGGGCAAAGAATTTTGGGCTGAGGCAGTTACATATGCATGTCACCTCATTGTGAGCACGTGATTTTTGTTTACACGACAATTACTCCAAAAGAAATCATAAAAAAATAAACAAATGGTTTTGTTGTACAATTTTTGTTCTGCGAGGCACTTTTGGCAGTTATTTCTAGTTTTGTTTGTGATTGTTTAGTTTTGTCGAACAAAAAACAAAAAATATATGTCGCATGTGAGTTTAGGATATCGTTCTACTATTAGGAATTAATCAAACCATAATTTGGTTTTAAAAGGAAAAATCACAAAAAATATGCATCTTTTATTCTATTTGTTGTCATTGAGTGATTTTATTTTAATTAATTGTTTAATGTGAGTGATAATTGTTGTTTGAGTATTAATTATTATTTGTATGGTTTTATTTTTGATTTTACAATTTAGTTAGGAATTTTATTTAAATCAAAAATTAAAAGAAGGAAAAGAAATGAGTTAAATCGGAATTGGGCCATTTAAATTGGACCCAAAAATCAGGCCCAAAAGCATTGCTTTGCCCGGTCCAGATCAGTTGGCCTCAGGGAAGTCCAAACGACGTCGTTTTGATCATGTTTGATCTGGACCGTTGATCTCAGAATGATCAACATCCAAGATCACATCTCCATACCCACGTTTGAACCCGACCCGTTCAACCCCGGACCAACCCAACCTCCTTTAGTTGGAACGACACCGTTCCTCATTTAATGAAATATCCTGGCCTTCGATCTCACTTCATCCAACGGCCAGGATCTAACCACCCACTACGTATATAAACTCCAAACCTTACCCCACGCCCCCATCCGAACACCCCCCTTTTCATCGTCCCAAACCCAAACCCCAAACCCAAACCATCCAAACCCTAGCCGCCCCTATGCACTCTCACCGTAAACCCAGCGGCAACAACGCCGGTGACCACCAAAGTAACACCCCTAATGCACCTCACCACCCTGAACATGGATCTGTTATCCCCTTGCCTCGAATCACCCCCCATCGCCTCGAATCTTTGTTTGAAGGTTCGAGCAAAACCCCGATCTACACCAACCCACCTCAGGTTCACACCAGCTATTACCCTAGCCTCACTCGTGACTAAACCAAGCTTGGTATTGTCCGAATCTACCCACAAATCCCAAAACCCCAAATCTGAAGGTTCGAACCCTAGAACACAAGAATTTTTGGAGTCCGGTTAGATTTAAACGGAAGGTTGGGGTCTAATAGACCCTAATCGAAGTGTTCTCGGTCGAGAACACCTCAATTAAGATCTGTTCGACCTCAAATGGGCAAATCCAGCTCGGGCCTGGGTCATCTGTGTTTAAGCTTTTCAGAGTAAGTTCACTTTTCTTTTTTGTTGCTTGTCTTAGTTAGTCGGCATGTTTAATTAGTTTGTTTGTTTATTTTTGGGATTCTGCTATCAGTTGTTCTCCTCCATAAGACCTTTTATTCGGTCGATTGTTATTCTGCTTATGTTTGAATACGTATAGTGATATACATATTTCAATTTGATTAATATCGTCGAATCAATAATGCCTATGGTTTCCCTGTGTCATGCAAAATTGTTATAGACAATTGATGCCCTATTTGTGTTGTTTGTTTGATCGACTGTTTGTTTCTATGTTATAATTAGTATAGTCGATTCGATATATGTCGTCAATTGGTTTCAGTCTGGAATGGAACTTAATCTAACTCGTGTTGTTTAGTTCTCACTAAGGCATTATTTGAATCCAACTACGAAATTGAGTACAGTTGTTTATAATATGTCAAGTTAAGTCAGAAGTCACTTAAGGATTGGTTATAGCTGTTAGTTTTGATATAGATTTCAGAGATCAATTCGAATTGATATAGGATCGTTGTCCCTGTTTGTCTACTTTTGTGGACAGCATGTGCATTGGAGCCTTTAAGGGATTAAAATTAACTTGACAGCATGTGCTGTCAGGACATATTCAGGCTGCCCATATTTGCTAATTAGAATAAGGGACAGGCCACTTTAGCAATAAAAAAAAGGGCTGTCAGGGGAATCTCATGGGGGGGTACCTTTCTTTTAAACTTGTGAGTGGAAAAACAGAAAAGGGCACATGGGGGGAGTTCAATTGTTAACAGGCTGGAGAATAGGCTGGATTCGAAGCTATAAAAACAGCAAGAGAAAGAAGAGTTGAAGGGGGAGACATTAAGGGTTCAGAGGAGGGAAAGGGGCAGAAAAAGAGTTTTAAAAATCAGAAAAGTAGAGGGAATTCTGGATAGAGAATAGAGATATCATTTGAGACTTTGAAAGAGTTTCAAAAAATAGTTGACAACCAAAACAATAGAAAGACTTTTTCCATTGAATTTTTTGATTCAGTTTCGAGTTTAGTAGTTGAAGTCGACATCTCAAGTTTGATTTCAATTTGCATAAACTTCTTCTGCGATATATTAGTTCAGCTTTGTTTTAAATTCAAGTTCAATTGAGTCTTTCGGTTGTTGATTGTGCTGGGTTTTAAGGAAACATTCTGGGCTGCCTTTGAGTGTATTTCTGGGGTATTGGTGCGTTTGAGATTGTTGTTTCTGCTGTTCGTTGCCACTGTTACTCTACTGACCTTTCTTCTTCTTCAATTGTAAGCACTTCCAGGTACATACTTCTAAAACTATGTGTTGTTGAAAGCTTGAAGTTTGAAGTAGAAATAAAGAAATAAACGTCGCCTGCTTCACAATACTTGTGTTCAAGATATAGCAATAGGTCGAATGATAGTTAGCCTGTATTTGTTTAAGTTCATTCCAACTGCATTTGTTCTGTATGAATTGATACATATCCTAACTGAGATGGACTGTTAAATAGTATGTTGTTAGATCAGACGTATCTCCATGTGCATAACAATTTAGTTTGATTTAGTGATGATAGTATAACGTAGAATCATGGCAAGCATCTGTATGTATTCCTGTCTGGATCTTTGAACTGTCAAACTTGTTATATCCGATCCAATTTGATTTCAAGGAAAACGTATCCCAAACAAATTCTCACATGGTGTTACGTTAGTTCCAACGGGTTAGCCATGTATGTCAACTCTCTTGTCGGATTCCTTGCTTCGACATAGGTTTAATAATAGCTAATATTGGCATCAGCCCACCATTTAAACAAAGTGGCTATTAATAGGATCAGCAGGTTTTTACCTATTTTGAAGCACGAAACAACGCAACAATTTTGAGAAACACTAATCTAATAGGCATGAGTTGGGTAAGATGGTCTGGCGCTTAGATCTAATAAACTCCCAAATAAGCATTAATAATGAAGGTTAATTTCAGCACTAATAGTCGCGGACGATTATTCGTTTGTTCACATAATTGTGAGGAGTTAATTTAGCTATAGGATAATTAATCATGTTCGGATATATTATTTTATCGTTCTCGATTTTGTTTATAATTTCTAGTAATGTTCCTTTCCATTAATGTTCATCTCAAATCCAGCATTTAATATGTTGCGTCTCTTTTAAGCCTGTAACAAGTTAGGATTTTCTCCCATTTATTTTAGAAACGAATTTAATAGAAATATAATCGCTTTAGGATATCCTTTTAAAATAACGAGACGAGCCTCGCCAAATAAAAAATGCAAATCGCGGGGCCCTCAATAATTGATCATAATAAATACATAGAATTTGGGATGGACTGTTTAGCGAATTTCACTGCCTTCCCCAAAGATAATAACGCGTTAGACTCTTTAGCTGCGACCTAATTAAATTACGTTCTTAAATTCGGGTGCGCATTTATGTGACCCAAATTCAAATCTCAACGGAGTCGGAATGTATTAACGACCACGGGCGCATTGATTGTGACGGGGTTCGAGATGCATTTTCACGACGTTGCAAATTCCATAAAAATAATAATAATAAAAGCAGTTTAAACTAAATAAAAGCACATAAGTTATAACATGTATTAAATCAGATATTTAGCCATTATAACAATTTAAGCGACCGTGCTAGAACCACGGGATTCGAGGGTGCCTAACACCTTCCCTCGGGTCAACAGAATTCCTTACGTAGAATTTCTGGTTCGCAGACTTCATTTGGAAAGTCGAATATTTTCCTCGATTTGGGATTCAAGATAAACCGGTGACTTGGGACACCAAAAGCCAAACCTTTCCCAAGTGGTGACTCTGAATTAAATAAATAATCCCATTTCGAATATTGTCACTTAAATTGGAAAAACTCCCTCGCGCATTTTACCCTTCGGGGCGGGCGCGCAAAAAGGAGGTGTGACAGCTCTGGCGACTCTGCTGGGGAATAAAACCCAGAACCTCTGGTCCAGGGTTCAAGAATTTGAGCTTGGAATAATTGTTATATTTGGCTTTATTATCTGATCTTTATTACATGTTTTAGCATAACGTGCTAAATGTTATCTTTTACCGCTTTGATATTATCTGAACTGTATATAAACTGTGCCGAAACCCTTCTCTTCTTACCTCCGGGGAGAAGCTCGCTGGTCGAGACTCCCTATTCTGTTAGTGTCAATACCTGAAATAAGAAAAAGGTCGGACAAGTTACAAAGCCGGACGATCTCGCGGGTCCCCGGTACGTAGCCCCCTCCTCGACTCGAGTTGTCCGCTCGGGTACACAGTCTAGAACATATACCCAAGTTATAAACCTAGTATAACAAAACCTCATGCCGAATCCCTAGAAGGAACGCTTATTTGCATCATGTTGCATTTGACATAGGGGACTCAACACAGGGGGTGGGTCCGTCTAGGACAGGTAACCTGAAATAAAAAGACCATCCTGCTGCATCCCGTTTGTTTTGCTCATTTATTTGCTTCAGATCTGCATGCTGACCGGTTTCTAAAAAAAAAGAAAAAAAATGAAAACAAAGTTTGTCTTTTAGTTTGATTTATAAAAAAAACATATATAATAAAAAATTCCCTTTAATCACTTTCGAAATCCAAAATATATATATGTATTTCTTTAAAAGTTAAAAAAGAAAAAAATGGGAAAATTTAAAATTCAAAAAAAATGTTGTTTCTTTTGTAGTATCTCTTTTATAAATTCAGACTAATAGTCCAAATACTTCCTTAGAAGATTTTTCTTTAGTCTTCATCTCTTTTCAAAAATAAAAAAATAAAAATAAAACACAAAATATAAAAATCCAGAAAAATATTTTTTCCTTTTCTTTAAAGATTGTATTCAGAAGGGGTTTAGTTTATTTACTCTACGCCTGATCGGCCCGAACTACGCCGGTTTGATTCTCACAGGGTATGAGATACATAGGAAACCCTCATCGGGTCCAACCTCCCCTTTTTCAGAAATAGCCAAAATGTCAGAATTTTAATTTATGAGTCGAGTGATGCCGTTTTGTCAAGAATAGCCAAATGTTCCCAAAAGGGACGCCGGAAGGCTGACTTTGCATAAACAGCCATTTTTGGTCATTTTTAAAATTTTGACCAAGTTGCCCAATGGCCTTAGGATCCTCGTCCCCGAGGCAATGTTCCCAATGTCGGGTCACCATTCTGAAAAACAAGTCATAAATAAATCAAGTGATGCTGTTGTTGTCAAAAATAGCCAAATATTCCCGAAAGGGATGGCGGAAGGCTGACTTTGCATAAACGGCCACTTTCGATCATCTTTTAAATATTTGATCGATTGACCCTCACAGCCTTAAAATCTTCATCCCCGAAGTGCTGAAAGGTCGTGTTCGAAAATGGGATCTTTTTCTAAAATATAGTCAAATCATTTTTAGTCAAATCATTTTTGCTTGAATCACCTTAATAAATGTGCAGGGTGGGCACAATGCAAAATGAACACTTTTTAACAGCAAATGTCCCGAACTACGCAAGATCTGATTCACGCGGCATCGTGATACGTAGGCAATCCTCATAGGATCCGGTCACATTTTTAACTGCAAATAATGAAAACAATAATAATAGGAAATAATAAAATAAAAAAAATAAAAATAAATGATAAATAAAGGGAAGCCTAAAGAGAAGCCGGGATGACGCATGTCTTCGTTGCAAACATGTAGAAATTCACTTAATTGTATAGGTGCATCATGCCCCAACGTGAGATTACCTATCTGTTATTTGTTTCGAACTAACCGTTTGTTTGCTGCTGAGTCCTTTAGGTTTTTAGAAAAGGTGGTTGGTTTGGTGGAGGTCTGGCCTCACATTCATACTTCACGAGGTCGAAAGGGAGTGTTCAGTTGCCCGTTGTTAAGTCGAGAGAAAGTATTCACACTTACTTCACAAGATCAAAGGGAAGCATAGAGATGTCTTCAGAAATCCCTTTGCCGACAATTCCTGTCTCTGAGGGGAGTTCAATCTCGGTCGTCCTGACGCCCGAGTCAGCAACTGCTGAGGAAAACAGAATCCTACGAATCCGCATGTTGGAGATGTTCGATGTATGGAATAACGGAAAAGAGCCACCGAGTGTGATCCCTGGGTTCCCTGAGTTGTTCTCCAGGACAAGTGGGACTTCCA
Organism: Nicotiana tabacum; assembly: GCF_000715075.1. Taxonomy (NCBI): domain Eukaryota; kingdom Viridiplantae; phylum Streptophyta; class Magnoliopsida; order Solanales; family Solanaceae; genus Nicotiana; species Nicotiana tabacum. The sequence continues at coordinate 77,674,094 of NC_134089.1, read as the reverse complement.
ACATCCCCATAAGCTATCCAACTGCCCCATTCGAGTACCCGTCCATTTCAGCCCACTCTGCTGGATCACTCTCTGAGTCTTACCCCTGGATGTCAACGACGGATGTAGCTACAAACATATTCACCGAACCGCCCTGTCCAATCGTGGCACAACCCACTACACACAGGCCCAATTTTGACTCTTCCTCATTCACATTCCAAGCCCCATCCTTCTCATTGGAAGCAACTCGGTTCACCACCAGCACTCATCCTCAACAACCTCAATACGAGTTTGTACCTGGGCAAGACCAGAACCCTAAAGTTGCTGAACAAGATGAGATGGCAAAAAGAATGAGGAGCCTCGAGCAGAGTTTGAAAAACATGCAAGGTTTAAGCGGGCAGAAGAGTGTTTCCTATACCGATCTATGCATATTCCCTCACGTGCACCTACCTGTGGGTTTCAAAACACCAATGTTTGAGAAATATGATGGGCATGGTGATCCCATTGTTTACCTCAAGAAGTATTGCAACCAATTGCGGGGAGCCGGCGGCAAAGAAGAATTGTTGATGGCATACTTCGGGGAAAGTCTGGTGGGAATAACTTCAGAGTGGTATATGGACCAAGACATATCTCGATGGCATATATGGGATGATCTCGCCAGAGATTTTGTAAGACAATTTCAATATAATATTGACATCGCACCGGACAGAAATGCTTTGTCAAACCTGAAGAAGAAACCCTCGGAAAGTTTTAGAGAATATGCTATTAAATGGCGCGAGCAAGTGTCAAGGGTAAAACCTCCCATGGACGAGATAGAAATGGTCACTACTTTCCTCCAGGCTCAAGAATCAGACTACTTCCAAAACATGATGTCAGCCATGGGAAAGCCTTTCGCGGAAGCGATTAAGATCGGGGAGATGGTGGATAATGATTTGAAAACGGGTAGAATTTTGAGTCAGGCAGCCATAAGGGAAACCTCCCAAGCCGTCCAAAGCGGGTCCGGAGGAATGGCAAGAGGGAAGAAAAAGGAAGAGACGTCCATGGTGGCATCAAAAGCATGAGAATATCATAACCCCAGGCCCTGTTTTTCAGAAAGAACCCCGCAACATTATTTCCCCCACCAAAATGTGACCTATGCTCCTCAGCCCTACATGGTCATGAATACCCAGCCTTACGTCCAGCCGCCGTAGCAAGCCAATCAGGGCCAAGCTCCACCTCCTAGAAGTCAGCCTCCTTACCGAAACCGCTACAATCCTCGGCCTTCCCAAAATAACTTCCGTCCTCGGGAACCACCCAGGAGACCCAACTATACACCAATTGGTGAACCTTACTCCACCCTATTCCCTAAGCTTGTCCAGATGAATTTGTTGCAGCCCATACCACCAAACGGGCAAAACATGGAATCACCATCATATCAGCGGGATGTCAGGTGTGCATACCATTCAGGGGTAGAAGGGCACGATACAAAAAACTGTTGGACATTGAAACAAGCGGTAGAGAATTTATTAGAGCAAGGGAAAATTGTGTTGAAAGATGAGGATGTCCCAAATGTGACTAATAATCCGCTGCCCGCCCACAACAACGGGCCGATAATTGGAATGATTTGTGAAGACAAGGAATTTGATCCGGCACTTAAAGCCATAATTGCTATTGCTAATACAGAAAGGAAGCCAAAGGCAACCCCGAAGCAAGAAAAAGGGAAAGTTGATGTATCCAAGCAGGCCTATGTGGTATGGGGGACAATCAAGCCACCTCGGTTGAATGAGCCAGTGGTTATTGGACGCATACCACAGAAGCCAAAGTACTGTAAAGAGGAAGATGATGAAGTGTTCACGGTTGAAGAGAGTGAGGGAATAGGTGAGGCGATGAGGAAAATGCTATGTGAAACACACATGGTCCAGCCAGGAGAGGGCACTAGCACCGCTGAGGTATCATACATGGAACCAAGCGCCAAGCTTCAAAACTGGAAGGCTACGCCATTCTTGATCGGGCAAGAGTCCTAGTAGACCTGTCCTTCCATTTTTATGCATCGCGAGCTATCCTAGGGTGTAACTCAGATGTTTTCCTTAGTTTCCTGTTTTTAATTTCCTGAATGTCAACCCTGTTTATCTTCCCAACTCCAAAAAAGAAATCATATTTCATCGTTCACCTTCTTTATTTTTCAGAGTTTTGCTATATTTTCTTTGTAGTTCTCTTCAATTCTGATAATGCAGCTTTAAATAACATGACATGCTTGCGGACTTCATGCCCAGATCCCAAGAACTCCGTCAGATTTCAAATAATGAGTCAAAATTTGAAATATAGAGAGTTTGAGAAAATTAAATAGGAACAACTAAAGAAAATTGGTTCATGGTTTGGGAAATGTCCGTCACTAAAACAGAGTTTGAGGACAGTGAGTAGGTTAAGACTCGTATGGAATGTTAACCTTAATGACTGCAGTTTGTCACAAGCAATTGTACCAACAAAGAATGGCCCGCGCCTGTAAAATTGAAGCAGGGCAACTGGTGTTAAGGTATATTCTTCCTCATCACCAGGAAGCACGAGGAAATTTTGCTCATAATCGGAAGGGTCTATACATCATGGAAATTATTGCCAGAAGGAGCATTTGTATCTGGGCGGCATCGAAGGAAATGCCCTTGAAATAACTACCAATGCAAATGCGGTCAAAAGGTACTATGTTGGATCCAATATATAGTTCTAATATTTTCCGGTTGAGATGACGAAGGCTTTCATTCTTGCTACCCAAACACTATCAACCCTTGCAAACCCATTTGAGCTAGTTACTCTTCTTTGATTACCCTCTTTTGAACCTGAAAATATTATTGAAAATAAAATGAAAAAAAAATTGAAATGAAAAAGAAAAATGAAAAAAAAGAAGAAGAAAGAATTGGAAAAATAAGAAAATATATATACAAAAAAAGACAATGAAAATGAAAGGAAGGGAAGTGAAAAACAAAGCAAATCAGAAAAACAAAAAAAAATCAAAAACAAACGTTGCCTGAACTACGTCTGACTTGATTCCGAAAGGATACGTAGGCAGCCTCTCCCTGGGGTTCAGTCACACCAAAATAAAAATCCAAGAAGTCCCCCAAAAGTGAAACTGGGGTAGAAGTTATAATGGTTCGGCAATAATCCCGCCCAAAAGGTTCCAAAGTTGTAGTTCAATCCAAATTCTTTTCACCCCAAACCTTGTCCAAGTCCTTCTGATCAATTGGCAAAGACAGGAAAGTGGAAAACGTCATTGTTGGAATCTGATGGAAGTCAAATTGAAAGAAATAAAATGAGAGAGTCTTATCGGTGAAAACCTTCGGGCACCATGAGGTGACAAGAGTAGAGAAATCAAAAAATGAGAGAGGTCGATTAGCGAAAACCCGCAAAGGGCATTGTCGGCCGAAAAGAGGATACTTCATCACTAAAAGTCATGGAAAGGTTCTCTGGTGTGGAAACACGGATCAATAGGTTCATGAGAAGCTGGAGTTTGATGCGGATTGGACATCCAGTCCAAGAAGCATGTCATGTCAGTTTGAAGCCAGCATGCACTCCAGTTAAGTCCTTCTTTTCCCCCGAAAGGGACGCTTCTCTTTAAACTCGTATGTTTTCCTTTTGCATAGTTTTCTTTGAATCCCTTTTGGTCTAACTCTGATTCCGTAGCAATCACAAAGAAAAGGTGGCAGGACCGGTTTCACAGGGCCCCGCCTGGCAAGAGTCAAAGAAAATACCCAGCCTCAGTGGTGCGTCAGTCCAATCCCGACTTACCATGGTGGTTGATTGCTTCCAAAGTAAAGACGTTCGAAAGAAAAGAAAGTCAAAGGCAACATTCCTAAGGGCAGAATAAAGTAAAAGGACAGATCCTACACGGGCGAGTCATCATATATCCTAAGGCTGAACCCGGTCAGTGTGAAAGAGATTCACCCTCAAGATCAACAAGCAGCACAGTTCTCAATGGAAATGGGGACGGGATCAAGCGATGGAGATGATCAAGGCCACAAAACCAGCCACTGTTTCATCTAATAAATTGTTCTTTGTTGAAACAGGTCTTACTCCAGGCAACCGTGCAAGAAGCAGGTATAGCCCAAAAGAAGTGAAATGCGCGAGCGTTGAACCAGCTTTTCAGCGGGAGAACAACCAAAAGTAAGTTTCCCCAGAATTCTTTCATGCATTTTGATAAATAAAAAGAAATATAAAGGAAAACAAAAAAAAAGACAGGAAAGAAAAATGAAAATCCCCAAAAGAAAGACAAATCATGGTAGCGTAGGACCTTATTCCCCAACTATCCCGGTATAAACCGCGGATCTCCTTGGCATAACCCAATGAGCTTTTTCTATCAAAATCCCGGCATAACCCGTGGACCTTTTCGGCATAACCCGATGACTTCCCCAGCATAACCCGAGGACTCTTTCCCTTTTCCGGCATAACCTGTGGACCTTTTCCGGCATAACCCGATGACTTCCCCGGCATAACCCGAGGAATCTTGCCCTTTTCCGGAATAACCCGATGATTCTTTCCGGCATAACCCGTTGGACCTTTTCCGGCATAACCCGATGACTTTTCCGGCATAACCCGATGAATCTTCCCGGCATAACCCGTGGACCTCTTCCGGCATAACCCGATGACTTCTAACGGCATAACCTGAGGACTCTTTCCTTTTTCCGGCATAACCCGATGAATCTTCCCGGCATAACCCGTGGACCTTTTCCGGCATAACCCGATGAATCTTCCCGGCATAACCCGTGGACCTCTTCCGGCATAACCCGATGACTTTACCGACATAAACCGAGGACTCTTTCCCTTTTCCGGCATAACCTGATGATTCTTCCCGGCATAACCCGTGGACCTTTTCCGGCATAACCCGATGACTTTTCCGGCATAACCCGATGAATCTTCCAGGCATAACCCGTGGATCTCTTCCGGCATAACCCGATGACTTCTACCGGCATAACCCGAGGACTCTTTCCCTTCTCCGGCATAACTCGATGAATCTTCCCGGCATAACCCGTGGACCTTTTCTGGCATAACCCGATGAATCTTCCCGGCATAACCCGTGGACCTTTTCCGGCATAACCCGATGACTTCTCCAGCATAACCCGAGGACTCTTTCCCTTTTCCGGCATAACCCGATGATTCTTCCCAGCATAACCCGTGGACCTTTTCCGGCATAACCCGATGACTTTACCGGCATAAACCAAGGACCTCTTTTGTCTTCACGGCATAACCCATGCACCTCCCTGGCATAACCTAGGAGCCTTCTTTGATTTTTCTCCCGACAACCCAGATAGTTTCTAGCATAACCTGGCAATCCTCCCAATTTAGGACTCTGATCCCTAAGTTGAGCAAGTTTCCTTTAGCCAGCATTAGGGCTCCAATCCCTGAGTTGAGCAATTTTCTTATGCCGACATTAGGGCTCCAATCCCTGAGTTGCGCATTTCTACCTTTTGCGACATTAGGGCTCCAATCCCTAAGTTGCGCCTTTTAGACTAGAGGAATCCCCTCATCAATCCTGTAGATTTTATGGCAATTAACTCACGAAATTTTCCTAGTGAAACTGGGGCAGAAAATTTCGTTCGTTTGTTTTGTTGTCTTAGCAGGTCTGACCCTGAGGCACATGGATCGAGATGACCTACGGTTTGAGTCTCAATCCAGAATAAAGAAAAGAAGAAAAGAACAAAAAGAAGATTGTTCCCAAATATCGGAACAAAACAAAGGGCAGGTCGCTCAAAATTTGATCAAAATTCCCGAGCTCCGCCAATCCCGTTTCACTCAATACTGCAGAAATAAACAAGCGCCTACAACTTGCAAGCATCAAGATTCGGATCGAAGTCTACAAGCAGAATCAGCTAAGACCCAAGATCAAGTTGCAAAAGAATTATAGATTGGAATCTTGTAACTAGCAGTTGACAGGCATAAGTAGTTAGTTCAGTTTCAATTTTTCCTTTGGTTGTAATAAGGCGGTCATTAAAGCAGCAGTGGCAACAGCAACAGCAGTAACAGCAAGCATTGCAATCCCATGGTAGTCTCAGCTACCGAAATTTCCCGAACTACATTAACCTGATTCCTGTTTAGCCCAGGATATGTAGGAAATCATTGAAGCAAAGATTCGGTCAAATCTTTCAAAAAATGTGCTTCACACGGAGTATTCCAATGGGCAAAAATCGCTCATATCCGCTCACTTCATCTTTGCACGAAAACTCTTCGTGTTTTTGGACAAAGAGGGGCAGCTGTGAGCACGTGATTTTTGTTTACACGACAATTACTCCAAAAGAAATCAAAAAAAAATAAAAAAATGATTTTGTTGTACAATTTTTGTTCTGCGAGGCACTTTTGGCAGTTATTTATAGTTTTGTTTGTGATTGTTTAGTTTTGTTGAACAAAATACAAAAAATATGTGTCGTATGTGAGTTTAGGATATCGTTCTACTATTAGGAATTAATCAAACCATAATTTGGTTTTAAAAGGAAAAATTACAAAAAATATGCATCTTTTATTCTATTTGTTGTCATTGAGTGATTTTATTTTAATTAATTGTTTAATGTGAGTGATAATTGTTGTTTGAGTATTAATTATTATTTTTATGGTTTTATTTTTGATTTTACAATTTAGTTTGGAATTTTATTTAAATCAAAAAATTAAAAGAAGGAAAAGAAATGAGTTAAATCGGAATTGGGCCATTTAAATTGGACCCAAAAATCAGACCCAAAAGCACTGCTTTGCCTGGTCCAGATCAGTTGGCCTCAGGGAAGTCCAAACGACGTCGTTTTGATCATGTTTGATCTGGACCGTTGATCTCAGAATGATCAACATCCAAGATCACATCTCCATACCCACGTTTGAACCCGACCCGTTCAACCCCGGACCAACCCAACCTCCTTTAGTTGGAACGACACCGTTTCTCATTTAATGAAAGATCCTGGCCTTCGATCTCACTTCATCCAACGGCCAGGATCTAACCACCCACTACGTATATAAACTCCAAACCTTACTCCATGCCCCCATCCGAACACCCCCCTTTTCATCGTCCCAAACCCAAACCCCAAACCCAGACCACCCAAACCCTAGCCGCCCCTGTGCACTCTTACCGTAAACCTGGCGGCAACAACGCCGGTGACCACCAAAGTAACACCCCTGATGCACCTCACCACCCTGAACATGGATCTGTTATCCCCTTGCCTCGAATCATCCCCCATCGCCTCGAATCTTCGTTTGAAGGTTCGAGCAAAACCCCGATCTACACCAACCCACCTCAGGTTCACACCAGCCATTACCCTAGCCTCACTCGTGACTAAACCAAGCTTGGTTTTGTCCGAATCTACCCACAAATCCCAAAACCCCAAATCTGAAGGTTCGAACCCTAGAACACAAGAATTTTTGGAGTCCGGTTAGATTTAAACGGAAGGTTGGGGTCTAATAGAACCTAACGAAGTGTTCTCGGTCGAGAACATCTCGATTAAGATCTGTTCGACCTCAAATGGGCAAATCCAGCTCGGGCCTGGGTCATCTATGTTTAAGTTTTTTAGAGTAAGTTCACTTTTCCTTTTTGTTGCTTCTCTTAGCTAGTCGGCATGTTTAATTAGTTTGTTTGTTTATTTCTGGGATTCTGCTGTTAGTTGTTCTCCTCCATAAGACCTTTTATTCGGTTGATTGTTATTCTGCTTATGTTTGAATATGTATTGTGATATACATATTTCAATTTGATTAATATCGTCGAATCAATAATGCCTGTGGTTTCCCTGTGTCGTGCAAAATTGTCAAAGACAGTTGATGCCCTATTTGTGTTGTTTGTTTGATCGGCTGTTTGTTTCTATGTTATAATTAGTATAGACGATTCGATATATGTCGACAATTGGTTTCAGTCTGGAATGGAACTTAATCTGACTCTTTTTGTTTAGTTCTCACTAAGGCATAATTTGAATCCAACTACGAAATTGAGTACAACTGTTTATAATATGTCAAGTTAAGTCAGAAGTCACTTAAGGATTGGTTATAACTGTTAGTTTTGATATAGATTTCATAGTTCAATTCGAATTGATATAGGATTGTTGTCCCTGTTTGTCTACTTTTGTAGACAGCATGTGCATTGGAGCCTTTAAGGGATTAAAATTAACTTGACAACATGTGTTGTCAGGACATATTCAGGCTGCCCATATTTGCTAATTAGAATAAGGGGCAGGCCACTTTAGCAATAAAAAAGGGGGCTGTCAGGGGAATCTCATAGGGGTTACCTTTCTTTTAAACTTGTGAGTGGAAAAACAGAAAAGGGCACATGGGGAGAGTTCAATTGTTAACAGGCTAGAGAATAGGCTGGATTCGAAGCTATAAAAACAGCAAGAGAAAGAAGAGTTGAAGGGGGAGACATTAAGGGTTTAGAGGAGGGAAAGGGGCAGAAAAAGAGTTTTAAAAATCAGAAAAGTAGAGGGAATTCTGGATAGAGAATAGAGATATCATTTGAGACTTTGAAAGAGTTTCAAAAAATAGTTGACAACCAAAACAACAGAAAGACTTTTTCCATTGAATTTTTCGATTCAGTTTCGAGTTTAGTAGTTGAAGTCGACATCTCAAGTTTGATTTCAATTTGCATAGACTTCTTCTGCGATCTATTAGTTCAGCTTTGTTTTAAATTCAAGTTCAGTTGAGTCTTTCAGTTGTTGATTGTGTTGGGTTTTAAGGAAACATTTTGGGCTGCCTTTGAGTGTATTTCTGGGGTATTGGTGCGTTTGAGATTGTTGTTTCTGCTGTTCGTTGTCACTATTACTCTACTGACCTTTCTTCTTCTTCAATTGTAAGCACCTCCACACATACTTCTGAAACCATATGTTGTTGAAAGCTTGAAGTTTGAAGTAGAATTAAAGAAATGAACGTCGCCTGCTTCACAGTACTTGTGTTCAAGATATAGCAATAGGTTGAATGATAGTTAGCCTGTATTTGTTTAAGCTCATTCCAACTGCATTTGTTCTGTATGAATTGATACATATCCTAACTGAGATGGACTGTTAAATAGTATGTTGTTAGATCAGACGTATCTCCATCTGCATAACAATTTAGTCTGATTTAGTGATGACAGTATAACGTAGAATCATGGCAAGCATCTGTATGTATTCCTGTCTGGATCTTTGAACTGTCAAACTTGTTATATCCGGTCCAATTTGATTTCAAGAAAAACGTATCCCAAACAAATTCTCATATGGTGTTACGTTAGTACCAACGGGTTAGCCATGTATGTCAACTCTCTTGTCGGATTCCTTGCTTCGACATAGGTTTAATAATAACTGATATTGGCATCGGTCCACCATTTAAACAAAGTGGCTATTAATAGGATCAACAGGTTTTTACCTATTTTGAAGCACGAAACAATGCAACAATTTTGAGAAACACTAATCTAATAGGCATGAGTTGGGTAAGATGGTCTGGCGCTTAGATCTAATAAACTCCCAAATAAGCATTAATAATTAAGGTTAATTTCAGCATTAATAGTCGCTGACGATTATTCGTTTGTTCACATAATTGTGAGGAGTTAATCTAGCTATAGGATAATTAATCATGTTCGGATATATTATTTTATCGTTCTCGATTTTGTTTATAATTTCTAGTAATGTTCCTTTCCATTAATGTTCATCTCAAACCCAGCATTTAATATGTTGCGTCTCTTTTAAGCCTGTAACATGTTAGGATTTTCTCCCATTTATTTTAGAAACGAATTTAATAGAAATATAATCGCTTTAGGATATCCTTTTAAAATAACAAGACGAGCCTCGCCAAATAAAAAATGCATATCGCGGGGCCCTCAATATTTGATCATAATAAATACTTAGAATTTGGGATGGACTGTTTAGCGAATTTCACTGTCTTCCCCAAAGATAATAACGCGTTAGACTCTTTAGGCGCGACCTAATTAAATTACGTTCTTAAATTCGGGTGCGCATTTATGTGACCCAAATTTAAATCTCAACAGAGTCGGAATGTATTAACGACCACGGGTGCATTGATTGTGACGGGGTTCAAGATGCATTTTCACGACGTTGCAAATTCCATAAAAATAATAATAATAAAAGCGGTTTAAACTAAATAAAAGCACATAAGTTATAACATGTATTAAATCAGATATTTAGCCATTATAACAATTTACGCGACCGTGCTAGATCCACGGGATTCGAGGGTGCCTAACACTTTCCCTCGGGTCAACAGAATTCCTTACTTAGAATTTCTGGTTCGCATACTTCATTTGGAAAGTCGAATATTTTCCTCAATTTGGGATTCAAGATAAACTGGTGACTTGGGACACCAAAAGCCAAACCTTTCCCAAGTGGCGACTCTGAATTAAATAAATAATCCCATTTCGAATAGTGTCACTTAAATTGGAAAAAATCTCTCGTGCATTTTACCCTTCACGGAGGGCGCGCAAAAAGGAGGTGTGACACTCATTAATCGCTTACCATCTGCTGCTATTGATGGCAAGACACAATTTGAAAAATTGTATGGAAAGTCTGTTGTAGATTATGACTCTTTGCACGTGTTTGGCTCAACTGCGTATTATCATGTGAGAGAGTCAAAATTGGATCCAAGGGCAAAAAAGGCTATTTTTATGGGGATTACTTCTGGAGTCAAAGGATATCGCTTATGGTGTCTTATGACAAAGAATGTAATATTCAACAGGAATGTTACCTTTGATGAATCTACTATGGTAAATAAGGTAACAGAAGATACCAAACAAAATGAGGGTGCTTCTAAGCAGGTAAAGTTTTAGGGAAAATTTATTTTTCCTACACAAGAAGGAGAGGAGGAAACAAATGAAGATTATCCTCTGGAAGAAGAGCCAGTAGAAAGGGAGATTCCAACTCAAGAACCTCAACAACAACTTGAATCAATTGCAACTAGCAGGCCAAAAATGACAATAACAAAACATGTTCGTCTTATAGAGACGGTTGCTTGTGCCGCCTCAATTGTAGCTGATGATGTTCCTACCACTTATAAAGACGCAGTCCAAAGTTCAGAAGAAGAAAGTGGAGGATTGCCATGAATCATGAAATACACTCCCTTAATCAGAATCATACATGGAGATTGGCCAATCTCCCCATGGGAAAGAAAGCAATTGGGGGCAAATAGGTATTTGCAAAGAAAGAAGGATTTCCTAACCAAGAAGATGTTCACTACAAAGCAAGATTGGTGGCAAAAGGATATGCTAAAAAGGAGGGAATTGATTTCAATGAAGTGTTTTCTCCAGTTGTAAAATATTCCTCCATTAGAATTATGTTGGCTTTGGTAGCACAGTTGGATTTGGAACTAGTTCAGATGGATGTAGAAACTGCGTTTTTACATGAAAACTTGGAGGAGGAAATCTACATGACACAGCCAGAAGGATTCAAAGTTGCCGTAAAAGAAAATATGGTATGCAAACTTGAAAAATCGTTGTACGGATTGAAACAATCTTCTAGACAATGGTACAAGTGATTTGACAAGTTTATGTTACGGCAAGGGTACAAGAGAAGCAAATACGATCATTGTGTGTATTTGCACAAGCTTAAAGATGGTTCCTTTGTATATCTTCTCCTATATGTTGATGATATGTTGATAGCTTCCAAGAATTCGGAAGAAATTGATAAGTTGAAGATTCAACTAAAGAAGGAGTTCGAGATGAAGGATCTGGGTGAGGCAAAGAAAATTCTTGGCATGGAGATAATAAGAGATAGACGTTCAAAGAAACTATGTTTATATCAGAAAGAATATTTGAAGAGAGTACTACAACGCTTTGGCATAGATGAGAAGAATAAACCACTTAGTACTCCACTTGCTCCCCATTTTAAGCTAAGTACTACTATGTAGCCAAAAGATGAAGTTGAACAAGAGTATATGTCAAAGGTACCATACGCAAATGTTGTTGTAGCTTGATGTATGTAATGGTATATACGAGACCTAACATTTCACAAGATATTGGAGTTATTAGCAAATATGCATAATTCAGGAAAGGAGCATTGACAAGCTGTGAAGTGGATTCTACGGTATATTCATAATACTGTAGATGTTGGGTTAGTTTATGAGCAAGAGGGCAATCAATCTGTAGTTGGATATTGTGACTCAGATTTTACGGGTGATCTGGACAAACGAAAATCAACTACTGGTTATGTGTTTACTTTTGCAAGAGCACCAGTTAGTTAGAAGTCTACTTTGCAGTCAACAGTTGCTTTGTCTACAACAGAGGCAGAGTACATGGCTATTACAAAGGCTGTGAAGGAGGCAATTTGGCTTCAGGGGCTGCTAAAGGAGCTTGGTATTGGACAAAAAAGTATAACAATTTTTTGTGATAGTCGAAGTGTTATTCAATTAGCGAAGAACCAAGTTTATCATGCAAGGACGAAGCACATTGATGTTCGGTATCATTTCGTACGAGAAATCATAGAAGAAGTTGGAGTCATGGTGAAGAAAATTCATACTGAAGAGAATCTTGCTGATATGCTGACAAAAGTGGTGACTGCGGTCAAGTTTCAACATTGTTTGGATTTGATCAACATTGTTGAACACTGAAAATTGAAGATGAAGACATAACCAAAATTTGTTACTGAGAGAAAATTGAAGATGTAGAATTTTGTCAAGGTGGAGATTTGTTGAGTGTCAAAATTGTCCCACATCGGTTGGGGAGTGAATTGGATGGGAATTTCACCCTATAAAAGGAGGCCTAATATTTAGGATTTAAACACACCTCTTATTTGCATTCTTATCTTCTTAAGGCATTTGTATCTTCTCTCTTTAGTATTATTTCACTTGTATTTTGGAGTGGAATAAAATATTGATTGTGTCCGAGGAAGTAGGCAAAATTGGCCAAACCTCGTAAATTCTGGTGTTCCCTTTTATTATTGCTTTATTGTCTTATTTATTATTTAGTGGCTGCCATAATTTTTGGTATAGTAGTTGTGACTCATTCACACTATATACATTTGGCTTCCGCAACACTTAACTAATTGGCAAAAAATAATTACAGCCGTTAGCTAAATATACAAAAATATACATTAATTATGTATAAAATTTATATATTATATGTATATTTCATTGTAATATATGAAAGGTATATATTTATCAACATCTATTTTTGGGGGACGACTATATTATATAGATTTCCCTACAATTGGAGAGTAATGTTCTGGCTCAAAATTTAGAGATCACTTTTACGACCACATAATCATTCCACCAATCTCAATTGATCTCTTTTACCAAACGATTTTGAAATCATCACTATTAGTAACAAGTTTGAAAGTTATATGCCCCAATATTAACCTCACCTTTCATTGAAATCTTTTCAGCAAAAACTAATCTAATGGGTCTGATTCTCAAAAACTTATCAGCGATCTTGTATTTGAACTCGTCGGCTATCACTCCATAGTAATTATTGGCTTTGAAGATGACCGCGAACGTTCTATATGGATGGTTTTCTAGCTTTCACATTTGGATCTCCCAATCTACTCCCTTTAGAATTATATTTTGTCGGTGCTGCGACAACTGTTGCATAGTCAATTTTTGGAGGAATTGCCTCCACAAGTTTAATCATTGCATCTATGGGAGTAGGAGTAGCAATTTGAGTCCAAACCCGCCTAATGCGCCTAATCCGCCCAGAAATTAATAGGTTGGGCTACAAATATTTTAGCTCATGGGTCAATTTGGGCTGAGTCTATGGTAACCCATTATTTTTTATAGCTCATTCTGACCCATTGAGCAACCCAAATACAACCCATGAAATTCGCCCAAAACAAAGGGATTTCAACCCAACTTATCTTGAAATTTACTTAGTTCCCAATATTACTTTTTTTTTCAATGTTCTGCTCTTTTATTTCTGCGCCACCCACCCACCTTACCCCCTACCCCCACCCCCCGCAAAGCCCTCGATTTTTTTTTTTGTATTTTCAATTTTTTTTATTTTTCTGCACCACCCACCCACCCTATTCCTCCCCCCCCCGCGCAAAACCCTTAAAAAAAATTTACCTTTTTTTATGGTATTTTTATTTTTTTTGTTTTTCTGCACCACCCCAAAAAAAAATTTACTTTTTTTTATTCAATTTTCTATTTTTTTTTCCGCACCACCCTACACCCTACCCCCCTCCGCGCAAATCCCCTAAAAGAAATTTACTTTTTTTTTTGTATTTTTAATTTTCTGTTTTCTGTTTTTTTGTTTTTCTGCACGACTACTCACCCCAACCCCCTCCCCCCACCCTACCCGCAAAATATTTTTTAGCTGACACATTTTGTGGTAAAAAGCTTTTTTATGCAAGCTGAGCATGGTTCTGAAACATGGGTCAAGTTGGGCGGGTTGGGTTATGACCCATTTTTTAGCCCATCTTAGCCCAAGTACACTTTTTGCTGGGTTGGACAATGACCCATTTATTGACCTAACCCATCTTGACCTTCCCAAATTCAACTCAACCAAGCCTGTTTGCCACCTCTATATGGGAGTAAGTTCTCCATCGAACGCTGTTAGTATCCCCTATGTGTCAATGTGTCAGCACCGCTCTCCCGAAAGGGGATGTCTGTTACCGTTAGAGCTTTCGAGGCGCTATTTGTATGTAGAGCATTTGTTTTACCAAATAATCGCCTATCAGTTCACATGTCATCACATATACGCATCCCTAAATGGTCCAATAGAGTGAATATTATAGGATTCATCGTTGATACGATCTATGATAAACAAAACAACAAAATATGAAAATAAAAATAGTTAAAGCAAAACTAATGATAGGTTTGATTAAGTTAATCAAGTAGTCTAAATAATGAAGTACAGAAGAAAATCTAGTACCTTAAGTGAGCCTCTCAAGCAACAATCGAAATACTATTATTTCGCTTCCCAAGAACGACAAATTTGAAACCCTAGATATAAATAAAGGAGAAGAAGATTAAGAACCCAAGTCTTAAAAATATGTAATACAAAGTTGAACTACAGCCAAGAGGTTCCAAATCTCTCTCAAGAGTTTGCTTATGTCAATACATGCTAAATGGGTAATGAAATAACCATAAGTTATTATAATTACCGAATGGGTAAAATAAGAAAAGTTTCAAAGTTAATTTTCCAAACAAACTCGCATGGGCAAACCATAGCATCAACTCAAATTGGGGGTTCCACAAGTTTGGGAGACTAAGAATTCTCCTAAAAATGATCATATTCATGAAGCCAATCATATTATGCACCGGTTAACCCCTTTTTATCCATATTAAATATGAGTCGGATTGAATAATTTATCATTTTCCATTACCCATTTTTGACACGTCCCATATCCGACCCGACCCACCCGTTTGCCACTCCTAGCCTCAACCATAACACATAGTTGAACCGTGTCAAATTCCTAAAGCTTATTTTCTTCATCTCTTTAGGCCCCTCTTGAACTATAGCCAACAGTTGGTTAAATCGTGTCACACTATTTTACTTGGAGTCTAGATTCTTCAATTCTCAAGACTCCAAACATGGTATGCTTTGCATGAATCCTCCAAGTTACTCCCAAACATATTCTACTCCGGGGAAAAAATCATCCAGCTTCTTAGCGTGCACCCCTCAGGCATTCTTTTACTTGGAGCGAGTTACGGTCCACTAGATAATTCGGGGTCATCTTCAATATTCTTTGCACCCGGCTATCCAGGATCATATCATTATCCCCCTTTTAAAAGAGATTTGTCCTTGAATTTTGGCCTACAACACAGAAGAACCACAATAAGACGTAAAACTTACATGATAAACAACACTTATTCTGTATAAGTATATGCATCTACTTGACCCAATTACACCTACAAAGTATAAATACTATCCTAGAAAGCGTTTGGACATAATCTTCCCCATAAAATTTATGCCATCACAAATACATAGGATTAAAATCTCTCTTAGATGCACTATACATATGATGAATTCTAGATAAAGCTAATGCATTAAAGACATAATTACACAAATCCCTCTGTTTACCTTTAAAATGGTAATTAGAATTAGATTTGATTTTGTGGTTCTAAAAATATGTGATTTATTTTAATATTAGTTATTAGGCAATAGATGCTAAGTGTGAGTCAAGAAATGAGATAAGAGCTTGAGGATAGTATGTTATTCAAATCGAATTGTCGTGAATCGGCGTCTCGAACTGGCCTATGGTGGGCCTCGGGGTCAAGATATCGAGCTTGACTGGTGCTAATCGGTGAAGGACTAACAGTTCCAAGGGCATAAATAATGGCTCTTTATGATCAATGATGAATAATAAATAAAGAGCAATCAATGAAACACAATAAATGTAAGCAATAAATCAAAGGAAAGACAATGGAGAATGTTTAAGTTAGGGAGTAGAGAATATTTTTGTTCTTGTATTGAATATCATATGTCTTTACATAATGACAATGGTCCCCTTTATATAGGAGGGAGAATCCCAACATAGTACATATGCATTTGTTACAAAGATAAATAGGTGGTACAACTATTTAATGTCACGGTACGGACTTGTACAATTCTTGTAGACCTGGTCAACTCTAACCACGTGCCTTTTGGGAATTTCCCTCTTGTCTAAGATAGCCACCAATTTGCACTGCCCCGAGGTCGAGCATTGGGATCCCTCGGGGTCAAACCCGAGCTATGCTTTGAGGCTTCTGAAGACGGGATGTGAAATGCCATAATGATCACAAAATCGGACTCTCCAAATTTAGCGGTATATAGATAGTCCCCGCATTTCTTAGAGTGAAATGATCAAAAACGGTCTTGAATTCTTGCCTCTTCGTTAATTCCATTATGACGTCAGCCCAGTAGAGCATTAAATGCCATGACTCAAAGGCTACAGAGGTTGTTGTCAACACGATTATCGAAAAGCCCATGAACCGATATTGACTCGACTCTTTCACTTCTCAAACGTTGCCCAAACGACTTCTATAAATACTTCAATTCTTTTTCCATTCACACTTTTACAATATCTTCATGTTTTTAGAGTTATGTTCACAACTTTCTGCATCTATCTTCTTTCTGTGCTTGCTTCTTCATCTTCTTTCATTGAAATTAAGTTATAATCATGGCAAAAACTTCTAAAACGGTACCTCAGAAATAGGGTACCACTTCTTCATCATGCCCGTCCAAGGGCAAACCAAAAATACCTCCAAGTATTGAGCAATGTACCCATAGCCACTTAGATACAATCTTCGATTTTACCATTGAAAATCCACCTTCTACACCGGGCCAATGTGATCCCATGTCTCGATACATCAGTGTGGTGACCAATACGAAGATAGGATGCCATTCTCGGAGGAATGAAACATGAAGCGTGAGTATTCTTACATCGACCACACTTTATTTCCCTTCTTATTCTTCTTCTAAATTGACTTTCTTTTGATTATGTAGCCACCGTTTGGTTCCCCGGCATGATCCAGGACCTCCCGGGATGGATCAGACGTTTAGACTATGTTTTTCCAAATGGAGAGCGTGCTGGCGTGATTTGGGTAAGGCACGGTGGTAGGCTAAGAATCACGGTATGCTTTCGTTATTGTCATTACCAATTTTATTTTGAGTATCCGTTGTGATGGTAAGTTTAATACATCATGCATGTACAGGCCTCGGGGACGGAGTGTCGAAGAGACCGCCTCGTCCTGGTGAAGAACAAACCTTGAAACTCGACAAGGGTAAGAAGAGGAAAATAGAGGCATCGACCGAGTCTCCAGAATCGAAGAAACCCTAGGTCCGCAAGCCTAAGACTGATGCCACGGTCTTGACTTCTACTGCTGCGGAAAGTCTTCGTGAAGATGATGATGATGGCGATTGCCCTTTGTTACAAAGGGTAAGACGGAGTGCTGATTCTCTACAAGATGTTGGTCGGAAGGCCGCCGAGTTGGGGGTGGCCAGTGTGGCCCAAACGCATGCTAAAGAGACCCTCGAGGAGGGTTTGGGCATAGTACCCGAGCCTATATTGGACATGGTGCAGTCCGTGCCGGTGAATCCTCGACTAGCAAGCTCAGAGGGCCTGAACCCGAAGTTTTTCGGGGCCGATAAGAAACCCCTATATAAATTGATTCCATGGGCGACTTTGAATCGGGCCCTTCATTTTTTCCTGGGGGAAATAAGGGATGCCCAAAACAGGGGCACTGCCAATGTGGGGACCCCTCGAGGAGAGGATGATGCGTTCAAGGACTACTTCGTCAGTGTTGACGAGGAGACAGATCTCGATGCCCCCGTCGCTCTCGAGGAGGCTGAGAGGCTTCAAAAGCAGGTGATATTCTTGACACACCATTTGCACTTTAAATTTTTACCCTTGCCTTTCTAAATTCTTTGTTGCAGGTCAAGAAATTGTATGACCAAGCCTTTTCTAAGCTTCAAAATGAGCTCTCATGCCATGAGGAGGAGCTAGAAAAGCTCACCTCAGAGCTAAATGAGTTGAAGGCTTCCTCTGCCCAAAAGGAAGAGGAGTTAAGTGAGCTTCAGGCATGTCTAGAGGGAGTGCACCAGGAGCGAACTAGCTTTGCCGAGCAGGTAACATGGCATTCATGTGTTCACCTTTTTATTCTTATAACTTGATGCTCACTATCTTGTTCCGCTTTTGCAGATTGGGCAAAAGGATTCCCTGGTGGGGCAACATCGGGAAGAGGTTGCAGCCAAGGATACAGAGATCCTCGAGCTGAAGAGGCAGAATGAGGTCGTGACCTCAGATAAAGACCTTTTGCGGGGAGAGTTGGCCTCAACCTAAGATCTTCTTCGAAATGCTCAGAAGGAGGTCGCTGCATTATTTGCAGCCAAGTTTGAGGCCGATGAAAATACATCCTCAAACAAGAGAGATACCGCCACCGCAAACGATCGAGCCAAAGAGATATCCGAGAAGGCCAAGTAGAAGCTGAGTCGAGGCGTTGTTCATGCTCATCTGCAATCTAGGAGGTTGGCCTTCAAGGAAGCAAGCGCCAAAGGTGTCGATCTCTATGCTGAGATTGAGAAATCCAGGACCTCGGAGGAAGAATCAACACCTTCAACTACTTCGGATGAGGATTCCAGAAGTGATTCAGACGGTAATGAGGGTGAGGAAAAAACTTGCATTGTCATCTCTGCTTATCCTTTTCTTTCTTTTTGTGTATGAGATCCTCGGGGGAGTTTTGTAAAGACACATTCTGTAAATGTATTTTTTAGAATGCAAAGAGACCTTTTAGTTTCAATTCTTCACATTTTCGTTTTCAGTGCTTACACAAAACTAGTCTTTTGAATTTTGATGTCGACTCTTTAGAGCCCATACTTGGGATAATAGAGACCCTCGAGATCGGACACCATCTCAAGGCTAGATTGATAGCCCTTTTAGAGACCATTTTGTAGTATCTAAGATCCTCGAGATCGGGCACCATCTTGAGGCTAGATTGATGTTGATAGCTCCTTAGAGCCCATAGTTATAGTAACATAGATCCTCGAGATCAGGCACCATCTCGAAGCTAGATTGATACGGGAATCTTGACCCCTCAAACGTTGTATGACAGTGTCATTCATATGACATGGCCATGAAATGACTGAGATGGTCCCTCCGGTATACTTCCCTAAAAGTGATAATGGCCTATTTAGAATTAATTGGCCTTCAGAGTAGGCGAATAGTCGCCGCTTGCTCTATATATGAGCTTGTTTTCCCCTCATTTGAGGACTTTGCTATTCTGATCAACTATCCTTCTTGTAGAGCTTTTCTTCCTTGTATCAGTTCTTTCACCATTTTAATTCAAAGCTTTCGCCTAAGTTTTCATTTCCTTTTGCTTGTTTCACCATAGTTATGGCTGCTATGCCAAAATCCATTCACCAAGAAGAGGAGATTTCCACCTCTGCTTCTCGCTCGGTTAGTGGTACACCGCCGGCATCCGGTAAGCTAACCTCGAGGTGTTTTGTCTCGAGAAGTGATTTTACGTTAGAAAGACTACCCAACGTTCAGGGCCATTAGGAGCATGCATCGAGGATCTTCTCATCAATAGGAGAGAAGCACCTCGATGCGGTTAGGAGAGACTGCGGATGGGGAGAAAATGTGGTACTGCAGGTACCTTCCATGGAAGAGAGCATCATGGCTCATGTAGAAGGGTTTTTGAATGTATACACGTACCCCTTCACACTGGTCCCCCTCGATAAAGTCATGCTCGAGTTTTGCAGAAGATATAGGGTTACCCTGGCATAGGTTCACATGTCATTTTGGAGGATAGTGTTGATGATAAGGTACTTTGTAGATAAAGCCAAGCTCAAATCACACTCAACCATCTTATTAGATTGTACCGGTCCTTGCATTTCCGATGCTTGATTACTGTACGACGTCGATCCACCCGGCCCTTTGTTGCTAGTAATGTAGAAAACGGGGATCGAGGGTGGATGAGTCGATTTGTTTGAGTGTGAATTGTCGATATTATCCCAGCAGAGTTCCTACCATTCCCTGAGGAATGGAATTTCACACGTACGTGGTACCCTTGTGTTTTTATCATTTTTGTTCATGATGGAGGCAGACTCCGTAAAGACGTTTTCCTTCTCTTTTCTACAGTAATCCTGTGGCTACCATATGAGGTCCCCGACCTGGTGGATTGGACTCGGAAAGTGGCATCTTGCTCGACTTACGATGATCATCAGTAGCGAGATATGTCCAAGGGTAGATGGGAGGCAAAACATCACGGTATGTGTTATGTGGTTTATTTTCTTTGAAAGGTACTTCCTTTTATGTGTATTAACTCCATCACCGCAGGCATTGGAGAATTTTCTGAGATGAGACCATCCTCCCTCAGAGAGGAGGAAGGATTGTCGGCTTCGGGGCCAAAGAATGATAACAAACGGAAGGAATCCCCTAAGGACAAGGGTGCTCAGAGCGAGGCAAGCCCTGCTCGGAGGCTCAAAGAAGATGTATCGGCTTAGCTTAAGTCACCTGAGGCTTCCACCTCGGAAAAATGGTTCCTCCTTTGCCGCCGAATTCTTTTCCCGTCGAAGGTTTTTGGAGGGATAAAAATTTTCTTCCGCCATCTTCTTCTCCCGTGTACTTCGAGAGATACAGTGTTTCTGTCGCCGTCTTTATCTCCCGCGAAGGTACTTCAAGAGATGTTCGAGGCCAGGGGCCACCTAAATCAAGAGGGGTCTCGAGCAATCATATTCCCATTGATAGCGGTTCAACTGGGACCGATGAGACCAGGCCAGTAGATGTACGCTCAACCTTTGAGGAGGCTCAGCGGCTCTGTTCTGTGGTGAGTTTTGGTTGACTACGCTGGTTTTTTGATTTTGCATTTTTATTTTCTTACTGATCTTTTTTGCGAAAAGCTTTGGATGAGGAGAAATCCCTCAAGCTTCTTTGTGATAAAAGGGCAAAGGAGTTGAGACACCTTCGGTATGAGATGAATCGAAGCCTGAACTACGAAGGCTGCTTTGAGAAACAGGTGACCTTTGTTTTGAGGGAATGCATATTTCTTCTTCTATCCTCGGATTTTAATATTTTGATACTTTAGTTGTAGAGTAAGACGGAGGACCTAGAACACCTTTGGGGGAAAGTTGGTCAGGCCAGGTATGAGTGTAATGAGCTAAGGGCTCAGATAGATTCCCAAGTTACGGCCAAGAAGAATGCTTTGGCTAGGGCTTCTGCCCTCGAGGTGCAACTCCGGAATACTCGTGAAAAAATCTTGGTTAAGGCGATTAGGATTGTAAGGCTCGAGTCTAACCTTTTGAAGATGAAGGTCGAGGTCGTGGATGCCTGGGCTGAAGATGAAGAGATTCGAGCTAAGGTTAATAAGAAAGTGGCTGTCTATTTAAAAAATGTTGTCGATGCTCGAGTTGAGTTGAGATGGGCTTCCGATTGGGAGAGCAGAAGCAATGCATATGCCCAGTGTAAATCTCGGAGGGAAACCCTTGAGGAGATTCACGCTAGGGGCTTCGATCTCTTGGAAGAGATAGAGCAGGACAAGGATGATGAATACGATGCCAAGTTCCTCATATCTGATGCCGAAGATAATGAGGGAGAGGCCGATGGGGCCGCAGTCCCTGAGGGGAAAGTAGACTAGGCTTTTTCTTTTCTGATTCTGCGTATAATACTCTTAGAGAACATTGTAAATGAAGCCTTGTATTATTTCACATATAAAAAGAAGCCCTTCGGTTTTCCCCTTTCGTGAATTTTTGTTTGCTTGTGTATGTCTTTCTTTGTCTTGAATTTTTATGTTTGTCAATGATTAGCCAGATGAATTGGCCTTCGAGGTAAAACCCTTAGGTTTAAAAATTGGCCTCGAGGCTTGTTAGGCTGGCCCGTAGGCTCTTACACATTTGCCCTTAACGACCTCTATTATGGGTTGGTGCTTAGGCTCTTATGCATTGGGTCGGTACGAACTCTAATATAGGTTGCCTCTTAGGCTCTTACATGTTGGGTTGATACGACCTTTAATATAGGCTGGCGCTTAGGCTCTTACGTATTGGGTCGGTACGACCTATAATCGGCCCTGAGGCTCTTTTAAGCTGGCCCTTAGGCTCTTACGCGTTGGGTCGATACGACCTCTAATATAGGCTGATGCTTAGGCTCTTACGCATTGGGTTGGTATGACCTCTAATATAGGCTTTATTTTTCCCTCGTTAAAGACTTTTTTGAATTTTTTTGTGTTCGTTCGACTCTTCGATGGTTCGATAAGAACCTCGATTGTGAGCCATTATGTAATGATAAATGAGCACCTTGGGAGGTTTTGCTCGATGGTTGAATTGTCTCAAAGCCTTTTCTATTGTCTAGAGCTGACATGACCGAAGCTCTTTTGCATATGTCGAGGGTAGCCTAATTAACCTGTTCTTTTCGAAGTACTTTCGAAGTAATTGAAGGCCTGTGATTTTATGACGGCGGTTGGACGTCGCCGAGTCGCAGTTTGGCCGAAGACTTATGACCGTGGTCATTGTGTTTAGTCGTAGCCTTTTAATCCCCGAGTGAGGTAGCATCGGTGTTTATATCGAGGGTATGACTTTTTAGGGGTCTTACAAGTTTGAATATATAGACTTGACTTTAACATAGCGATTATGCCCTTTGTAAGGTCTTATAAATTTGAAGATGCCTTGCTTGAGGTCTTACAGATTCTTTGGTTACTTTGCACAAGTATAATTCATGGCGTGCTTGAGGTCTTACAGGTTTGGTATTGTCATATGGAGGTCTTGTGATCTCGAGGTTGCCTCATGGAGGTCTTGCATTTTCTAGCATATCCACATGGAGGGATTTTGGGCCCGAGTTTGCCCGCTTGGGGTCTTATGGCCTCAAGTTTTTGGTAGCTCGATGGGGAGACAGTCGGCAACGATCCCTGAGACAGCAAATTTTTTAGCTCTGGAGTCGTTCTTTGTAAACATGATGTTGCCTCATAGAGGGCTTATGAGCTCGAAGTTTCCGGCTGGAGGTCTTATGGCTTCGAGTTTTTTGTGTCTGTTCCCGAGTGTTCAGGAAATTTCTGGCCCTGGGGCCGTTTCTTGTAAAAATAGCAAACTTCTTTGAAGGGCAAAGCATTTTGATGGTAAAATATACTTTTTTGATTACTTGGTACAAGTATACATGTTTTCGTTGTTGGGGGTTCGATTATTCTATGCGGACATGGTTCATTTGACTGTTTGGCCCGATACATCATTTTTTTACGAGACCTTCTTCGGCTTATCTTGATTTCTTTGGGGAGGTGATCTCCCAGGGGGATGCCCCCCAGTATTCGAGGTTGATTGAAGAGGAACTTTGAATACTTGTTAAGTTCTCCTTGGGTAGCATATAGATGTTGCCTCGTTAAAAACCTTGCCGGTAAAACCCTTCTTGGGATAAAATCTGATTGAAGGAAAAGAGTGAAACGCATGCTTTAAACCCCAAGGTCTTCAAGTTGGAAGGTGCTTCGACTTTTCTAACTGGACACCTGCACATAGGTTAGTGTAAGACATGAATGAAAAGGGAGACGGTTATACCTTAGTAGTGATGGCGTTTCGATCCTCGGTGTGCTTCAACTGCTTGCTCTGGGGACGTGGTATGGTCCTATGCTCATTCACTCGGGTGCAGCCGAAAGTGCAGCTTGTGATTGCTACTTCATTGTTTACTTATCTTTTGACTCCTTCGATGTTGAAGGTGTCGATGCTGGTGCTACGCCGTGCATCGCAAACATCTCTCTTGTTGCATGCTGCTCCCCGTATACCGTTTGTATTCTGTCCTTCATTGGAAACTTTATCATTTGATGAAAGGTTGATGATACTGCTCTTATGCAGTGTATCCATGGCCTTTCGAGCAAGGCATTGTACCTCATATCTCTTTCGATGACATGAAACTTGACATTTTGGGTTGTGCCTGCCACGTTGACTAGGAGGGTGTTCTCTCTTTTCATTGTCTTGATTTCCATGTTGAATCCATTGAGGACTCGAGAGGCGGGCACGATTTGGTTGAGCAGTCTGAACTGCTCCACCACCCTCGACTTGATAATGTTGGCCGAGCTACCTGGATCCACAAGAACATGTTTAATTTGAAACGTATTCAGAAGAAAAGAAATTACAAATGCACTGTTATGAGGCTGAGACAGGGCCTCAAAGTTCTCTTCACTAAATGTAAGAGCATCCTCGGGTACGTAACCTCGAGTTCGTTTTTCCCTGGTGATGGATATTTTTGTTCGTTTTATAATGGGTTCTTGTGGGATGTCAATTCCTCCAACGATCATGTGGATGACATGTTGTGGCTTTTCTGTTTCATTTTTCCTATTCGCCTCTCTTTCCCGAAATTGATTTTTGGCTCGTTCGCTGAGGAACTCCTAAAGGTTCCCTTTGTTGATTAATCAGGCTACTTCTTCTCGGAGCTATCTGCAACCTTCGGTCCTATAACCGTGTGTGTCGTGGAATTCTCACACCAGGTTAGGGTTCCTTTGTGACAGATCAGATAGTATAGGTGTTGGCCACCTGGTGTCTTTGATTTTACCTATGGCTGATACGATGTCTGAAAGATCAATGTTGAAGTTGTAATCGGATAGTCGGGGTGCCTCTGTCGGTCTTGTATGTCTGTCGAATCCAGCTCTACTCATGAGTCTCCGAGGGTTCTGAACTCGCTCTATCCTTTGGTCGCTTCGGGGTATATTACGCCTTGGGGCGTTTCTTTGATCTTCAGTGTACGGTTGGTACCTTTTCTTGTTCGGTTTTTATTCCTTTGCCAAGAGCCTGCTAGGATATACTAAGCCCAAAGTGGCTCCTAGTTGGTCATCCTCGACCCTAATCTTTGATTGATACCGGTTGTGGACATCCGCCCATGTTACGATGGGATATTTAACCAAGTTCTTCTTTAGCTGCTTCGAAGCTACCGAGCTTCGTTCGTTCAAATGTTGGGTAAAGACTTGTTCAAATGTTCATTCGTTCAAATGTTGAAAGCGCAATACAAACTCCCGCGACATCTCATTTTCTCTCTGTTTGATTTTGAAGACGTTGGATTTCCTTGTAGTAGCCTTGATGGCACCGACATGTGCCTTTATAAAAGAATCTGCCAACATGGCAAATGAGTCTATCGAATTCGGGGATAGGTTGTGATACCACATCATGGCCCTTTTGAAATTGTTTCTCTGAATTTCTTTAACAGGATGCATTCAATCTCGTCGTCCTTCAGGTTATTTCCCTTTACAACACAAGTTTAAGTAGTAATGTGCTCGTTGGGGTCCGAGGTTCTGTTGTACTTCGGGAGATCGGGCATTATGAATTTCTTCGGGATGGGCTTCGGAGCAACACTCAATGGGAATGGCTTTTGTACGAATTTCTTTGAATCTACACCCTTCAGAATTGGGGGTGCGCCTGGGATCTAATCGACCCTTGAATTGTAGGTCTCCGCCTTTTTGTCATTAGCTTCTATCTTCTTTCGCATGATTCAATCCTCTTTATGAGATCCTCGAGCATCTTCATAATATCGGGGTCGGTTGTTGACCCATTGTTGCTCGATCTTTCCAGTACCTGTTCGGCTCGAGGAGCCATTTTCGTTGCTGTTGTGCTTGTAGTTTTTTTGTGGCTTTGCAGTTAAGCAAACACCAACTGTTGTGCCTGCAACATCTCAAAAATGACGTGAAGGCTAACCTCTCGTTCCTCCCGAGCTGGGGTTTTCTGAGCTTTTTGTTGGTTTTCTTGGCGTATATTCCTGTTAACGTGGGAGCTTATATCGACGTGTTGGCCATTGCGTGAACCCACATCCACGAGGATTGGCTCTGGTGCATCCTTAGGGTTTTGCAGTAGTACACCGGCGCTTCGAACAACTACACCATTCTCTCCATGGTCCTCAGGACCTTTGTTTTCAGGTGCATTCACTGAGTTAGACATTTTGACCTGAAATCAAAGATTCTTGGACAAGAAAAAGTGTGAAGAATAACTTGTGTTTTCAGTAAACCAACACCAAAACAATCACTATTATTCTTAGCCCCACGGTGGGCGCCAAACTGTTTGCCTTGAAAATGGTAATTACAATTAGATTTGATTTTGTGGTTCTAAAAATATGTGATTTATTTTAATGCTAGTTATTAGGCAATGTATGCTAAGTGTAAGTCAAGAAAATGATATAAGAGCTTGAGTATAGTATGCTATGCAAACCGTATGGTCGTGAATCAGCGTCTCAAGATGGCCTATGCTGGGCCTCGAGGTCGAGCTATTATGCTTGAATAGGGCTGATCGATGAAGGACTAACAGTTCCAAGGGCCTCAATAGTTGCTCTTTTTGAACAATGATGAATAATAAATAAAGAACAATCAATGAAACACAATAAATATAAGCAATAAATCAAAGAAAAGACAATAGAGAATGTTTAAGTGAGAGAGTAGAGAATGTTCTTGTTCTTGTGTTGAATATCATGTGTCTTTACAAAATGGCAAGGATCCCCTTTATATAGAAGGGGGACTCCCAACATAGTACATATGCATTTATTACAAAGATAAACAGCTAGTATAACTATTTAATGTCACGGTACAGACTTGTACTATTCTTGTAGACCTAGTAAACTCTAACCACGTGCCTTTTGGGATCGTCCCACTTGCCTAAGATAGCCACTGATTTGCACTTCTCCGAGGTCGAGCATTGGGAACCCTCGGGGTTAAACCTCGAGCTATGCTTCGAGGCTTCTGAAGACAGGCTGTGAAATTCCATAATGATCACAAAATCGGACTCTCCGATTTTAGCCGTATACACCATTTTCCTTATGATAGAATATCTAGGTCCTAAATAAATATCATGTCAATCCTCAAAAGGATATAACTCCAGTTTCAACATGCATCTCTTGGTGTAAACTAAAGAGAACATGTCATAAAAATGGGAAACTAAATAAGTAATGATATAAATACTAGAAGTAACGTCAAATGGTTTACTTCCCTTTTCATCTTTGTAGTCAACTGTCTTGCCATTCTCCTCTAAACATGAGCCACTGTATTCTTCTTTCAACTCAATCTCTGTGCCATCTAAGTTACAAAAATCTCCATGGGCCTTATTTTCCTTATTGGTAACCTTTTGCCTTATTTCCTCGTCCAATAAGGGCTTAGAATAACACATTTTAACTTGACCACTCCCATTCTCATCATTATCCTTTTCCTAATTTTTTTTTCAAATTACTGCATAAAGGGAGAAATAATATTAAAATTAAACAAGAAATAGTTAATGGATTAATACATGAACAAGATTCATGCTCCCCCGAGCTCTCTTTGCGTTTATCATTCAACTTTTCTTGTGCCATGCTCTCATCACATTGTAGCATATTATTCTCATGAGAAGAAGAATCAATAAGTTTAAACCCACTCACTAAAGAAGTTCTTTCAACAACACAACCATTACTATGAAGTTGAAATAAATAATTAACAAAGTCATGTCCATTAGTACTTTGAGTGATGTCTCCAGTTAAGACTCATATGAGTGATTGTTACCCCAACTATTGAGCTCAACTAGTCAATCATCACAACAAAATTCACAGTTTGCAACAAAATGTAAAGATTCACTAAGCTCCCAAGAATTACAGCTAAGACAAGCACTTAGGAGAATCAAATTCTCTCAAAGAAAAGGAGTTATGAGTAGTCATTATACCTCGAGTTATTCCCAGAAGTTCTTATACACCTTTGTTTCTTATGCTTAAGAATGGATCATTATGCTTTGATGTTATATCATCTAGATTTCTCTGACCACTTGACATAGTGGTATCTTGTATGGTTTTCTCCAATTTGCCAAATGTATTCTTCTAAGGCCTGCACATTAGAGAAACATAAACTAGACAAAGAAGGTGTTAACAAGTGAGAATGAAGGCAAGAAGTATTTTAAAACTTTCTTTTGCAATACTCTCTTGTCCACTCTCACCCGATTTTTTTCCTTTGACAACTTTCTCACATTACTCCTCGTAACCTCTCCTTTTGCATATATTAAATTGTACATTATCACTTCCTTACTCCTTTCTTTCTTTTATCTCTTTTGCTCACGTTTGTTTGTTGCAGATGGAGTTAAACATGAAGAAGAATCTTTCGTTAGAAGCTCTCCTTTTTGGAAGGCTTCCACGCTTTGATATTCTTGGATAACCAAAAGAAATAGATTTTCCCCTCTTAGAAGCTTCATTCTTCTTGTGCCATATATCTTTTAAACTCAAAGGTGCAAAGTTGCTTATCAAATGAAACTTCATTGTATCCCAAGTCTGAATGAATGGACATGAAATGCCCTTAAAGGTAGTTTCACGGCTGTACCACCACAAAGAAGCATTCTTCATGAAGTGCTTTAATAACCAGCTCCAATCTTTTACTCTTCGAACATGGATAAGATGCAAAGACATCGTCCATCTTTCTCTCCCAGTTAAGGTAGGCATTCGGACCATGAGTTCTTTCAAAGAATGGTATCGATATATTATAGTTTTCAAGGATCAAGCTTACCTCACTACCCTTGTAAATTGTTTCTCCATGTTTTTCTTTCATGTTACTTGATTCAGCTCTATATATTCCATAACTAGCATTATGGTTATCAATTATCATACTTGTTAGTGACATACTCGTATGAATCATAACCATAGGAATCATGATAAGGAATATATCTTTTTTCCTCATCACTTGAGTCTTCACCTGAATTATGACAAGGAGTACAGTCATCATATTCTCCACAAGAATGACATGAATTGCTTCCTCCATCATCTTCATCATCAGAATCCCAGCATTCCTCAACGCTATATTCATCCATTTTTTGACCCCAATCCCTTAAATCGGCAGAAGACATGGTTTATGAGTTTTCACTTTTTACTCGTGTATAATCTCTGTCACACTCCTTGGAAATTCATAATGTTCGAGTTCAACTCACAAATTACCTATCCAAGAATGAGTTTTCTTGAAAGTAAATTAAGAGTGGAGTTTATGTAATCATGAACGGACTTTTAAAAAAACTAAGGACGGGAGGCAAGAAATTTCTACGAAAATAATAAGAAAAGCACGAACGAATTGGCACGAAAGAAATTGTTAGTTCAAATATTAAGAACGATTTAATGCGAACTAGCACTAGTTCGTCCTTTACAAGAATCCTCAATGATTCTTTCTTACCCCAAAAGTATCATTCCCCCGTCAATCAACAAGAATACTTCAATAATTTAAAAAAAAAAGTGAAACTCAAGAACACATTTTTTTCTTTTTTCTTTTTCTTTTAAGCAACTCGACTGGGTTTAGTCGAAAACAAGAACTATACTTTTTTGTGCCTTCTATTTTACTAATTCAAATCTTGATTTCAAGACTGGGGATCACGGGATTGTTAGAACAATACTTGAACCTTCGCTCTGATACCAACTTATATGATCCATGATAAACAGAACAGTGGAATATAAAAATAACAATAATTAAAGCAAAACTAATGATAGGTTTGATTAAGATAATCAAATTAGTCTGAATAATGGAGTATGGAAGAAAATCTAGAGCTCTGAGTGAATGTCTCAAGCAACAATCGAAATAGTACCTATCGCCTCCCAAGAACGACAAATTAGAACTGCTAAATATAAAGAAAGGAGAAGAAGATTACCCTCAAGAACCCAAGTCTTGAAAACAGATAATCCAAAGTCGAACTCGAACCAAGAGGTTCCGAATCTCTCTCAAGAGTTTTCTTATGTCAAAAAACGCTAAGTAGCTAATGAAATAACTCTAGCTAGGGTATTATAAATACCCTATGGGTAAAATAGAAAATGTTTCAAAGTTAATTTTCCAAAAAACTTGCCAGGCCAAATTGTAGCCTCAACCATAACCCCAACTGTAATACACAACTGAACCATGTCGAATTCCAGAAGCTTATTTTCTTCAGCTCTTCAAGCTCCTCTTGAACTATAACAAACGGCTGATGAAACCGTGTCACACGGTTTGACTTGGGGTCTTGATTCTTCAATTCTCAAGACTCCAAACATGGTATTCTTTGCATGAATCCTCCAAGTGACTCTCCAAACATCTTCTAGACAATTATGGAAGATCATGCAACTCCTTAGCGTGCATCCCTCGGACGTTCTTGGTCTTAGAGGGAGTCAACGGTCTACTAGATAATTCGGGATCATCTTCAATAATTTTTCTCTCTGCCCGTCTATCCAGGATCATATCAATAGTCAGAAAACATATAAAGCACCATGCACATAATTACCAAACATGACCTGACCTTTCTCTATGTCACCCCAAGGTCTGTAGAAATTTAAGTGTGCTAACATGGCCCGGCCTTCATGTAGGTCGCGCCAAGGCTTTTGGCTTGAACTTCCCTTTTGAGTCACCGCAAGGCTTGTGGACTTCACATATCATAACAGTATATCAACATGATTAGGAGATCAGACACCATCAAGTAGTCAAACAATATCAACATAATCATCATTTAAATATTATAGTCCATACAAGCATAAAATATTTCGAAGACTTTCAAATAAATAATTTACATTTCAAAACTTGCACCGCGTAGCATTTAGAAAACTCCGAACCTCAAAAGCATTGACCTGTTCCATTTCGACAATTATGCATTAAATCACATGGTTTAAATTCAAGTTGTTTGTAGAACATGATGAATCAAGCAGCCACTCGTCCCTATGAGTACTTGACTACAAATTATTCATTAATGCATTTTATCAGACTTTGACTCTACAAAATAATTGGAATTAGCTACAAATTTTGCCGTTCATCTGTCGCCAAATCACTCGTAGCTAACAAATATTTTTGATAATTTATCCCTAATTCGTCGTTAAATAGAATTAAAGACAATTTTTTTTTTTATTTAGCTACAGAATTTGTACGTCATTAATTTTTATATTTTTAATAGTGCGAAAGCATGATAATTGAAATTTTACACTTTGAAGGTTAAACCTTAATTACCTTGTCCTTTATCTCAGTTTAACTTTTCAAACCAATAAGCTTTTCCAAGTGTCAATCCACCCATACTAGTAGCTTGTTTGGTCAAACTTCTAAAATCAACTTATTTTGAGAAATACTTTTCTCAAACGTACTTTTAAAAAGTGTTTTTAGCGAGAAACAGTTTGTGTTTGGCTAAATAATTTAAAAATCACTTTTGAGCAGTAATTATTATTTGGTTAAGTTTTTGAAAACTGCTTCTAAGCGTATTTTTCTCAAAAGTGTTTCTCAGAAAAATGCTTTTGGATAGAAACTATTTTTTCTACTTCTCAAAAACTGCTTCTGTTTCTCCTCAAAAATACTTTGTTTTCCTTTCAAAAGTTTGGTCAAACACTTCAATTTTTGGCCAAAAGTACTTTTCGCAAAAACAAAAAAAGTACTTTTGGCCCAAAACAAAACTTGGCCAAACATGCTAGAGGGCTTAGTTATATCAATTTTACAATCAACAAGTTTAATCCATCATTTTTGAGTTAAGACCTATATAAAAAAAATATGTTTTATAGCTAAGGTGAAGTTCGATGTGTGGAATCGTTTCTAGGTATTCTTTAGGTCACAACGCCCAACAAGATTACTGATAATTATGTTCAAACAAAGTCTTATCGTGATAGTCGGAAAAAAAAAATTACATATTATGATGTAGGAATGTTAAGCTTTTTAGCCAAAATTATGGATTTGGCTCAAACGAATTATATCACACAATGTTAAAAGTATTTCTAAACTGGCTTAGCCTTACATCTCTTTCATAATTACCCTCGTCCAAATTTAGCTTGTTTTATAATCTAAAAAATTCTAAAATTCTAGCAAGCTTTACTTCACTTACCTTTTTCTTTCACAAAATTGTCATCACCTAACTTTTCATCCGTTTTGGTATTGTAATGGCACCTAGTCTTAGGGACTAGATAAGCCTAATTAGTACTGAAATACAACAATAATAAATAAAATTTAACAGTCTCGAAGCAAAAATCTCTACAAAATTTATAATTCCCAAAACTCGATAGTACAAGTCATAAGCTCTACAGAGTTCGCCGCAACTTATAAGTACAACTATTTGGAATAAAAACAACAATGTGAATACAAAATAGGAAGGTGACTTTGAAGCCTGCGAACGCAACAACGGGGTTACCTTGAGTCTCCTCGATAAGAATCCGCACAACTACTAACGATTAATACCTGGATATGTACAGAAGTGTAGTATGAGCACAACACAGTGGTGCCCAGTAAGTATCAAGACTAACCTCGGTGGAGTAGTGACGAGGAACAGTCAAGACACTTACTGGTCTAATAAATTGAACAAGTATAAGTATATGAACAACAAAAATATGATATCTACATAAAGACTATGCAATATGGCTCACAATACTGTAATGGCAATAAGAAAGGAAACAACAAGTATCAGCGGGATACCATAAAAATGACATCAGAAAAGTGAATGGAACACAACCTAAATCCTGAATCACAAATACAACAAGCTATCAAGCCACTTCGGAAGAATACCTCGCGACCCCGAGGACGTGGAGTTGCGACCGAGTCCCCTCCCTCGGGGCTCGTCAAGGCCCGACTCAAAGAAAATAAAGGTCGAGGCCAGAGCAAAAGGGGAAGTTTCCAAGACATACGGCTAAGTCTGACGGAGCCGGTCTTTCCAGAGCCTATGCCGAAGCATCACGTCTAGCCATCCCATCTCTATATTTTACAATTAATGCATGTTGTACTATAACCGGATTCCACTCCTATATAAAGAGAATCCATGCCACTTTTTAAAGGGCCAATGTTGCTCCAACCATTTCTCCATAAGATCAATAATATCTCTCTCTCTTTCTTCTCTCTAACTTGCTCATCCTTACTAGCTCGAGGCTACTCTTAGCATTATTAGTTTCATACTTGTTTTTCATTTATTGCTTGGTATCGACCATAAAGAGCCTTGTTTAATCATATCTTAACTGTTATTCCATTCCCGACTACCCCCGATAGCCCAAGATCGAGTTGGATATCGACCCCGAGGCTTCTTCATCGACCAACCCGAGGCTCGAGCGGCAAGCCCCTAGGTTTGATTACTGCCCCATTTTAGCTTGTGTTTTATCGTTAAACTTCATATTCTTAGAATCAATTGCCCTAAAAACTAGCATAAAAATAGATCACGTATTTTTAGAATCTCATTTACAAGTTTAATTGTCGTTACCATTCTCACGGTAAACAGTTTGGTGCCTACCGTGGGACTAAAAATAATAGTGATTATTTTCTTGCTGGTTTCATTGCATAAACGCAAGTTATCTTTCATACTTTTTCTTATCCAAGATCTCTTGATTTCAGGTCGAAATGTATGGCTCAGTAGACAGGGTTAAGAACGACTACCTCAAAAATCATGGAGAAAACGGTATGGTTGTTCCAGTCATTGGCGCGCCACCGCAGAACCCCGATAACGCGCCTTGACCGATTCCAGCGGATGCGGTTTCGGATGACGTGCAACGGGTCGACGAAACCTCGTGCACCAACGGAAGCATACAACATGGCGACCAACAGGAAGCCCAAAAGACCCTAGCCCGGGAAGAACATGAAGTTAGTCTTCATGTTATTTTTGAAATATTGCAGATACAACAATTGGCCATCGCTCGGTTACAAAACCATCTGAAGACTCCCAGCACAGCAGCGCCAGAAACAACTTCCCCCGCCGAGCAAGTACCCGAGAAATCAAGCAATAACGGATCGGTAGCTGACCTTGCCATAGCAACGATGCTTGGGGATCTCTCCAAAATGATCAAATCAGGTTTATGGAAGTTCGTGCAACGGTCGTTCCCCGAGAAAGCGGCCCCGGAACCCATTTCAAAGATTTCCAAAATGCCAAAACTCCCTAAGTACAACGGGACCTCAGATCCCAACGAATATATCACCGCCTATACGTGCGTGGGAAAAGCCAACGACCCAAAAGATGATGAGATCGAGCCCGTCTTATTGAACAGGTTCGGGGAAACATTCCCGAAAGGAACCATGATGTGGCGTCATAACCTAGCACCCGACCCCATAAACTCACTTACCATACCGGCAGATTCCTCCATAAAGACACATGCCAATGCCATCAAAGCAACAACGAGAGAGCCCGACACATCCAGGGCCGAACAAAGAGATAATGAAACGCCACGAGAATTCGCACCTCATTCCCTGATGGAACGAATGCGATTACCCCCGATATCTGATAAATGGGAAGTACAAGACTTCACTTAAAGCCTAAACAAACCAAGCCCAATGATTTTAGGGCAGTTCAAACAAAACATGATCAGGTATCCAGCCAAGACCTGGTCGGATACCCGTACCCGACATCAATCGCATATCAGGGTCGTGGATGACCATCCGGGAGCCTCCTTAGGCTCAGCTTACCCAAACAGGCTCCTGGCAAAGAAACCAATGCCAAAAAGAGAGAGGTACCGCTCGTGTGTCGCAGACAGGAGGAACGCACGAGATACAAACTACCTCACAACGATCGGAGGATGGCCCGAGGATAATATCCTCAAGGAATCGTTAACAAAGCTAGATTCGACGAGGATGCATGGCCGGCAAGGGCGCCTCACCCATCAGAGTACAATTTTCACATCGCTGTACCAAACATCATGTTCGCCGTAGGCGAAACCAGGGCCATCAAACAGCTCAGACCAATTCGGTCGAATTCCTCTCAAAGGAATCATAGCTTGGCGCAGGAACTACATAGCAAGTGTGGCTGTAGGGCCGAAGGTAGCCACCAGCTCCGAAGGAAAGACACCAAACCACTCGACAAAAATCACCACCGAGAATTGATGAGCGACCGAATTCGAGTTCGGTCCCCAATATGGAAGGCAGCCAGGAGGAACGAAGCAAACGTGCCACAACGCATTACCACGATGATGGAGGAACAACGGCCGTTTCCAAGAACTTGTAAAAAGGAGAGCAAAATTTCTCGTTACCGGAGAAAGGCAGACCTAGAGATATACCCCCAGGGACGCCCTTACATTTAGCAAAGAGGGGATCTCGACCTCATCTCAACCTCACAATGATGCACTGGTAACCTTCTTTCTCACTCGATCCATTTTAAACAAAACATGTGCTCATGAGTTCAGGTGGCTCGATCAACACTGTCGGGACAAAGATGATAGGGCGGTTCGGACCGCCAGGTCAAAACACGACCACCTCTCGAATCTTTGACGGATTTCAAATGGCGATCGCTATGACAAGGAGGAAGACTATTCTCCCAGTACAGCATAACTGGCCCATACCGGAATGCCGAGTTCCATGTCATGAAAGGAGGCACAAGGCATGGATGCCTTATTCAAATGACCACGGGCGTATTGCCCGAAGAAAAGTCCGTCCCCACTTCGTCAAAAGGATGAAATTCCATGTAAGGGACGGAATTAAAACCATCGGTAGGAAGCGATACGCGACAAGGGGAAATTCCGCATCACATGATGCATCGCCGGTACCAATATCTCCACTTTCGAAAGAGTCAAAGGGTAAGCGAACCACATCTTCAGCCAAGCCCAATTAGACATAGCGGAGGGCTGTACTAGAGTCTACACTCCAAAACAGCAGGAACATACCAAACTACAGAACATCGCCTACACTTCCCGCGATAAAGAAAAACTACCTCACTCCTTCGTTATTTTTCACTAACCTGCACGCAGACACCCGGCCAGGGCGTTCGGAAGTTCTAACTCTACTCGAAGACCCCAAAGCCCTATCAGAACCCGCTGCGCTCTTTCCCCTCGGCCAGATTTCCACCCCGAATAGGGTCTCGCCAGCAAGGTTTTTAGTGGAGCAACGTACCCCCTGAGGAGGATCCGACAAGATCATAGGCCTTCTTCTGCAATCAAACGATGAAAGACACCCCCCGTGAAGGCGCGGTCTGCTCGGAAGGGCCGGGGAATGGCAGAATGAGTTTTAATAGGGAATTATGTACCGGACCAAATGGTCCGAGGAGCCGCGCCCGCACGGGCTGAGCTCATAACAATGAAACGATATGTATTTATGCCAAGTAATAAAATAATATCTTTCAGCATCTCATACTCCAGAAAAGGAAATTTCAGCATACTCTCGGCAAGGATCCCTCCACCAAATGCGTCCCGAAATACTTGGAGACTTAGCGTCTACAATTTGGCACCCGCACGACCCCAGGTTCGGAACTCCGGGCTCATAAGACCCCAACAAGGCAACTCCGAGCTCACGAATAACGGACTTCGAACCTAACAAACTCGATGACTCGAAGACTGTCATTTATCACCATACACTAGAAAACCCGAAACTGTAAGGCCCCGAGCGGGCAGACTCGGTATAACCAGATCTATTTTACATAGTAACAAAAACTGTAAGGCCTCAACAGGCATGACAAAACTGTAAGACCTTAACAGGAATGAAAAAATTGTAAGACCTCAAAAGGCATGAAAAAACTGTAAGACCTCAACAGGCATGAAAATTTTGTAAGACATTACTATAGGCATAAAACTCAATCACGAAGTTTAGGCTATACGTCGCATTTGTAAGAATCCCGAAAGGGCATACCCTCGGTGTAGATGCCTAAACTATCACCCGGGATAAAAAATGGCTCCGGCCAAACACATATGACTATGGTCAAAACGGCTCCACCAGCCAAATTAGCATGAATCGGGGACGCCCGACTATCGCTGACAAAATTGCGGGCCATTACTTCGAATATACTTCGAAAAGAACCGTTTAAAACAGGCTTCCCTCAATAGGCAAACGAGCTTTGACCATGTCATCTCCAAATCACAAAGTTTCGAGCTACTCAGCCTACGAGCTAAGAACCTTCCGAGCTGCTCGAACATCGCCGCTAACGACTTGAAATCGAGGTTCTTCCCGAACCGACGAAGGGTCAGGCAAAATCATTTCAAAAAGACCTTAACGAGAGGAAAACAAAGCCTACAAAATGCCCACGGGCAAAAGCATAAGAGCTATCGTCGCCATCCAAATGAGCCTCCGAACCGCACACTAAAAGGTCTCAACGACCAAACAACGTAAGAGCCATTATCGCCAACTCAAAAATTGAAAACTTGAGGATTAAAATGAGCTCGAGTCGTAACCCGATTTGGAGACCGGATCCAAAATAGTTAACTACACATGCCTAAGGGCATAGAATAAGTGTCATTGTCTCCAGCCAAACACACCTCCGAGCCGCACACTTAAAAGGTCGCTTTGACCAGGGGCACAAGAGCCATCGCTATCTGCCCATGCAGGCATGAAAAAACTTGAATGTCAATTAAAGCTCGAGTCGCAATGTGACTCGGAGACTGGATCCGAAATAGTTGAAACACAAATGCCTAATGGCAAGGAATAAGAACAATTAACATCTGCCCATGCATGCACAGGAGATTAGAGGTCAGGTAAGGTCGAGTCAAAGCCTGACTCGGAGACTAGGCCTAAATAGCTGGGTAAAGCACAAAGGCCCCGACACCTACTTGCGTCAAAAATCGTACTTAAGAGCCTCCGGGCCTATCTAGTGAGCTCCGGATCCATAGGGCTCCATCCAGACACCAAAACCATCCCGACTGGTCGAAAGCAACGCAGAAAGAGATACAAAAGAGATAAAGCTTCAAGTTTTCTCTTATTTACATAGCCGAAAGGCGCCCTCTCTATCTACAAACATGCTCTGCAAATATCAAATGCAAAATGAAAAAGCGGCAAAATCTACGCTCTACTCCAAAAGACTATAGCCTACTAGCCCCATATTCGCTCTTCGTGATGTCAGCAAGAGGTGATCGGTCATCGCGCTCGTCTGCCCTTGCTCGAGCCAACTCCTCCGAGAGAATGAATCCCCTAGCGCCGATATCTTCGAGTACCTCTCTTCGGGATCTGCAATGAACATATTCCTTGATCCTCTTCTCACGATCGAGGGCCCGTTTCAACTTGGCTTGAGCATTAGCAGCGTCTTTCATATGAATCGCCATCTTTTAATCAACCTTGGTCTGACTTAATGTTGTTTCAGCCCGGGCATCGATTATCTCAGCCCTAACCTTCGAGAGATCGGACTCGAGCTTCGAGATCATATCTGCTTGAACTGTAGCATTGTCACAAGCCAAGAGGAGTTGGTCCTCGAAGGCGGGAACCTTGTCCAAGGCGCCCCTCTCCTCTAAAGCTTGAGCCTGCACCTGATCCCTCAATTCACCACAAGCATTCCTGAGTCGGTCGGCTTCGCCCTTAACGTACTCCAAAGCCTCTGTCTTTTTTCTGCAGCTAAGATATGCAAAAGAATTAACCTTAAGGGTCAAAAAAATCTTGTAATTTGAGTTCTGATACGCCTCATATTACCAGTGCATCAACTCAACCTCCTTCTCCTCGCTAAGGAGCCTAAGGGACTCACCCTCATCCAGAGCTTTCCGAAGCCTGGCCCCATGATGGAGCAACTCAGACCTGAGCATATCAAACGCCTGCAAAAGAAAAACTCGATAAAGAAAAGAAGACGTGAAATACAGAAGGACTGCGCCGAAACTCACCATGAAGTGAAGCTGGCGGACTTCCTCGAAGGCGGAGCACACTCCTATTGGTCTTGCCCCTTTGGCCCCGGAAGAACCAACCTCGGGCAAAGCATATTCACTCGGAGGAACCACCGTTCTAGAATCGAACACTTCGGGAACAGCAGGCTCGGGAAACGTCCTCTCCTCTAAGACACGGGCCCGTTGAGCCCCATTAAAAGCTCCACCACACTGCAGGTGCAAATCCTGTTTATCTCCATCGTCCCTTAGCTCGGAGGTTGAAGACTCCTTCCCCTCTCTGGAGGAGCACAACCTCACCCCAAGGAACCGCCCGATACCTGCAACGGCAAAGCCGGTACAAAATAAAGAGGAAAATCGCATCTCAAATATACGAAGACCAAGGTAGGAGCAGCGTACGCACAGACCCTAGTATTTCGCTTCCTATCTGTCGCGGAACATAGCTCGCCACCTACACCCATCTCAAGCCAAATGGGTCGCCAACTTCTGGACCTATCCGGGCAGATCGAGAACTTTGCCCAGTGTCCATGAAGTTGCTGCAAAAAAGGAGGAGACACAATTACCTAACTGGTTTTCACTATAAGCAAATCTAAGGAAGCACAAGACACTCCACTCACGCGCGTAATTTCATCCCTCGGGATATGGCATGAGCTCAATGGGGATAATGCCAGTCGTATGGACCCACTCTTGATCCCCATGTTCTTCATCATTGACAACAAAGGGTATGGGAGAATGGCACCGCAAGTTTAACAGGCCTCGGTGATGAAAGGGCCGACACAACCTGACGAGGTGGCTGATTATGAATTCAAGCCCAGCCTTCTCCGCAAAGAACCTCATCAAAAGCACCACTCGCCAGAACAAAAGATGTATATGTGCCAAAGACCGATACTTCAAGCAGAAATCAAGCATGACCCTATCAAGGGGGACAAATGCGAAAGGATATAGGTATACATCCAAGAATCCATCAGCAGAGTCCGTAATACTCTCATCTAGAAAAAGCACCCACAGCGTTACCCCCTCGCTCCATCCGCAGTATCTCCTCACCATCTCCAGATATTCCTCTCTTATCAAAGACACAGTCTTTAGAGTGAACTCCCACGGATCCTGAATGCTGGGAGTGGAACTCTCCCCTCCCTGCCGGGCTGTCCCCGAAGTAGCTACCATGGCTATGGTAGAATTGATAGACTAAAGCAAGGACGTTCACCAACGCTTTTTGCGCCTGAAGAGATGAAGGACCCGGTGCCAAGGAGGAGTGATAGCTATCCAAAATAATGAGATCTCCCAAAGAAGCAAAAGCCACCCCACATATATGTGGGAAACAATAACGATTAGCCTATCCAGAGAAAGCCCTGGGAAGACAATGGCCTCGGTAAAGATCCCGGGGTGGTACCCGACCCCAGAGGCATCCATCGACAAGAAGTTAGGCCTCAAGGAGTTAACTGTATCGTCTCCAGTCTCGAAGTGGTGCCCGACCGCGAGGATCTCCACCAAAAAAGAAGTCAGGCTTTGGAAAGCCTTCGACACCATCAAAGAACTCGAGGCGGTACCCGATCTCATAGTTTTCCTATCTAAAAAGAAAAGTAAGCACGCAAAGCTCCGATCATGAAGGCTCTAGGTGGATTCGAGGCATCTCTTAAGTATAGGCAACCCCTCAATGAAAGTCTATCCACTACGCTTTAAAAGGCTATCTGCATGAAGTTCAAAGCAGATCCCCAGGTACCCGAAGCTGACTTTCGCTCAAGATACCACTCTTGAAAGCTCCAAAACTCAGCGTACTATCTCCGTGCGACTTGAAGGGCCAGACAGCTCGAGTCTATCAGATCAATTCAGGCTTCATCCGAGGTACGACGATGGGCTTAGAAAAGAGCCATGTCAATCGGTAGAGGATCGGAAAGAACGCTTGCATACGACTTAGATATCAGTGGTCAACAACAAACAAAAACATTCAAAGGCCTCGACGGGCACGAGAACATGCAATAATAGGGCCAAAAATCGAAAATAGAAATCAAGGAAGTATCTTCATATTCATAAATATCCATGTACAATAGCCCCCGATGGGTCCTTACATACAATTACAAAAGCCTACAGAGGTTCTCCACACAAAATCGGATGAACGGAAGGATGTACATTTGATGAAACCCAAGAACCTAGTCCATACTTGAAGGTCCATCTCCAGTATCAGCATCCTCCAGCACCGCCCTCTCGAGCTCGCATCCTTGAGGGCAATTCCTTCGACCGCCATCTCCTCTAGGTTCCTAGCTCAATCCCGCAGGGTTCCTCGCTGAGGGAAAAGATAAATAGGAGGAAAATGAGGGGATGCAGAAGAGGCAGAGAAAAGGGACATGGCCCGCCAAAGCCAAAGGTTGAAGATTTGGTGGGCCCCAGCCTCGACGGCCAGTAGTGCTACTTTATCCCTTGAGAAAGGAAAACCCCAAGGGATGAAGTGCCACACCAGGCCTAGGTAGGAGAGTGTGCAGCGGTTCATAGTCTGAATGACTGTCTACAAAAGGGAGAACTGATTCCTCATTTATAATCATCTCGGGCCAGCGACAACAGCAACAGCGAACGTGACAACAACCACAGCAGCAACAGAACGGCATGGTTATGATCAACAAAGGGAAACTCTGGCAAGAGGCCACAACACAGCCTACGGGAGCTCTACCGATTGGCCTTGAGGCCATGAGCCCCAAACATAATATTCAAGGATATAGGAAGATGATAAGAAGAAATGGGAAAATGAGCCAAAGAAGGTACTTGGATAGAAAAAATGACATCAAAGCACCCCCATTTATAGGGGGTAATGACACGGTCATCGAGGCTTTGGAAGATTGACCAGAGGATGCAATTACTACGTTCTTGAAGAATCGAACCGACGGCGGAGCATTCATCTTGGAGAACAGGAATCGACAGTGCATTGAATGATGTCAAATACATAACTCTATGGGACACCCCGATTTCCGCAAAAGCTCACGCCACAGGTTGCATAAATTGGTATGACGTCACCGTAAGAAAATCATGGAGTCAGGTGTCAAAATCATTTCTCATTGCTTTGCTCTGAGAAACGTGGAGACTATATGTATGCGGCGAAATCAGAGGACTTAATTTCTCTCTATCAAGCCACTTCGGAAGAATACCTCGAGACCCCGAGGACGTGGAGTTATGACCGAGTCCCCTCCCTCGAGGCTCGTCGGGGCCCAACTAAAAGAAGACAAAGGTCGATACTAGAGCATAAGGGGAAGTTCCCAAGTCACACGGCTAAGTCTGACAGAGCTGGCCTTTCCAGAGCCTATGCCGAAGCGTCACGTCTAGCCATCCCATCTCAATATTTTACAATTAATGCATGTTGTACTATAACCGGATTCCCCTCTTATATAAAGGGAATCCATGCCACTTTGTAAAGGGCCGATGTTGCTCCAACCATTTCTCCGCAACAACAACAACAACAACAACAACCCAGTGTAATCCCACAAGTGGGGTCTAGGGAGGGTAATATGTACGCAGACCTTACCTCTACCCCGAGGGGCAGAGAGGCTGTTTCCAGGAGACCCTTGGCTCAAAGAGGCAACAAGAGACACTATATTAGTACTATCAATAGACTCATAATAAAACAACATAAAATACCATAAAATCCATAACATAACATAAATACCATAAAATAACAAAGTAACAGCAATATAAGAGATATAGGAAATACGAGAAAGATGTAAGGTATTAATACACAACAGATAAAGCCCATCATCAGTAGTTGATCAATAACATCCTAAGACTAATTCCTAACTGGCTAGTCTCACTCTAGTGCGCTGTAGAAAAGACATCACAATTTCCCCTAACCTACAACCTTAATGCTCGATCTCCACAATTCCCTGTTTAGGGCCATGTCCTCAGTAACCCTAAGTCGCGCCATATCCTGCCTGATCACCTCTCCCCAATACTTCTTAGGTCTCCCTCTACCTCTCCTCGTACCCACCACCGCCAGTCGTTCACACCTTCTCACCGGTGCATCAGTGTTCCTCCTCTGAATGTGCCCGAACCATCTGAGTCTTGCTTCCCGCATCTTGTCCTCCATGGGGGCCACACCCACCTTCTCTCGAATATCTTCATTTCTAATCTTATCCTTCCTTGTATGCCCGCACATCCACCTCAACATCCTCATCTCTGCAACTTTCATCCTCTGGATGTGTGAGATCTTCACCGGCCAACACTCGGTCCCATACAACATAGCAGGCCTAACCACTGCCCTATAAAATTTACCTTTAATCTCAATATTTTACTATTAATGCATGTTGTACTATAACCGGATTCCCCTCCTATATAAAGGGAATCCATGCCACTTTGTAAAGGGTCGATGTTGCTCCAACCATTTCTCCGCAAGATCAATATAATCTCTCTCTCTTTTTTCTCTCTAACTTGCTCATCCTTACTAGCTCGAGGCTACTCTTAGCGTTATTAGTTTCATACTTGTTCTTCATTTATTGCTTGGTATCGGCCATAAAGAGCCCTGTTTAATCATATCTTAACTGTTATCTCATTCCCGACTACCCCTGATAGCTCGAGATCGAGCTAGATATCGACCCCGAGGCTTCTTCATCGACTAACCCGAGGCTCGGGTAGCAAGCCTCTGGGTTTGATTACTGCCCCGTTTTAGCTTGTGTTTTATCGTTAAACTTCATATTCTTAGCATCAACTGCTCTAACAACTAGCATAAAAATAGATCATGTATTTTTAGAATCCCATTTACAAATTTAATTGTCACTACCATTTTCACGGTAAACAAACCCAAATTTGAAATCACAACTACAGTAAAGACAAATAATAACTCAGCAACTACGACAATTTTCACATCCGGTCTTAGCAACAAGCTCAACGAAGTACCGAACCTTGGATAAATTATAACTCATAGGTCTCAATACCTGAACCCTAACCATTGGCATCCTGTTCCCTCATCACATCTCATAACCATGCTGACATCTCCCATGCCAAACAGAGCCTCTCTCCCAAAGAAGGCAAGTAAACAAGGGTGTGCATCTATACTCTACAATATCAAAAAAACTTCTTATCCGGTAAGAGTGTTTAACTACGTGTATGGTTGTGCAAGTGTCTTAACATAGTTCATACTAGCTAGTAAGCATAAGGAAACGAATAGAATCAATGAAAGACAACAGCTCAGAACACAGTGATAACAACAGGGTTTCTCCTAGAATATCGTCCCGTAGTCCCAAACGTAAATGTGCAGGGGAATCTCCCGGAATATCGTTCCGTAGTCCCAAAGTA
The DNA here is from genome assembly GCF_000715075.1 of Nicotiana tabacum. Lineage (NCBI taxonomy): Eukaryota > Viridiplantae > Streptophyta > Magnoliopsida > Solanales > Solanaceae > Nicotiana > Nicotiana tabacum. Next base: position 77,630,124 of record NC_134089.1, on the reverse strand, counting down.
AATATTCAATGCTGGGGGATCTCCTGTAATACCGTTCCATAGTTCCAAAGTAAATATGCAGAATAGGGAGATCTCCTGAAATACCGTTGTGTAGTCCCAAAGTAAATATGCAGCGCAACCAAAAGAGATAACAGTTACAACATGACAGAGACCTCGTGCATCACCACAACAAGTACAACAACAACAATGATAATAATACAAGGTACGACAAGTAAATCAACTCAAGAATTTAAAATCACAAAGAAACAGTAGAACGCATTCACAAGGATTAACCACAGTAAGGAATGCTAGGCATAGAGAGAACAACTCAATAATGAAGGAAATAATATGCCACAACGATTCCACCATATACCGTTCGGCAACAAGGAAAATTAACACGAGTCAAATAGTTCCAAATAAGGGTAAGTCAACTAAAACATGAGATATCTAGACTTCTTTTAAGATTGGGCAATTACGAAGAATATTCAGCAATTCGATTAAAGCTAGATAACGGAAAGATAACCATAACCTCAATTAAGACCAAAAATTATAGGATGAGATGATGATTATTTCAAATAAAGATAAGCAGTGTGAAAAGATAGCATGACAATATGAGAGGTTAAATCTTCAGTTAAGTTAAATAAGAGTCAAATATGAAATAAGAGTGAATCCTAAAACAATTAATTCTAATTTAAGCATGTAAGGGTGAAACTAGTAAATAGGAACTCAGTCATATCAAGAATAACTTCATACATAGTGAATATAAGGACCTAAGAACCCTAAAAGGCCAGTGTTCCACAAATAAGTCTGAGCACGCATCCGTCACCTCACGTACACAAACTACAATCAACATAGAAGATTCAAATCCTAAGGGGGAAATCCTCATACAAGGTTAGGCTAGATAATTACCTCAAAGAAGACAAACCAATACTCTAAAATGAACTTCTCGGGTGAAATTACCTCTGGACGGCTCAAATCTAACCAAAATAACCTCAAAGCACAAATAAAACTCATATGAAACTATTTTGGATCACAAGGTCTCAATCTTTAACAAAATTCAAAAATTGGTCCAAAAGTCGACCCCCGAGCCCGCACCTCGGAATCCGACAAATTTTACAAAAATTGAATACCTATTTCGATGCGAGTTCAATCATACAAAAATTATCAAATTCTGATACCATTTGGTCCCTCAAATCATAATTCTTCATTTTGAAAATTTTCTTCAAAAACCTCTACTTTCCTCAACTCAAAACACAAATTAAAGGATAAAAATGAAGTTAAAATCATGGAATGTATTAAACACTAGGTGAAGAACACTTACACAATCGATTTTTTTGAAAGACCCCCAAAGAATCGTCATAAACCGAGCTCTACAAGTCAATATATAATAAAAATGGCCTAACCCTCGATTTGGAAAATTTATATTCTGCCCATGTGACTATGTATCACGAACGCGGAGAAAGGCTCGCATTCGCGAAGAAGAAAAATGAGGCTGCCAAGAATTGGCCATCACGAACGCGAGCTAAGGGGTGCAAACGCGAAAAGTAAGAACCGGAAGCATTCACGAACGCGGGGTGACTAATGCGAACGCGAAGAAGAAATAGCCACCAGTCCCAGCTCCTAATTTCTATTATGCGAACGCGAAGGAGGGGTTGCGAAACGCGAAGAAGGGAAAAAGGCAAACCTTCGCAAACACGAGAGGTTGATCGCGAACGCGAAGAAGAAATAATTCACCTTGCAAAGTAACACTACACAATTGCGAAGGCAAGGACGCGAACGCAATGAAGGAAACCATATGACAGATTCAACAGTTCAAAATAGGAGGAAAATGACCTGTAGCAAACCCGAAAAACATCAGAGACCCCCGGGACCCCGTCTAAACACACAAACAAGTTCTATAACCTAACATGGACTCGCTCGGGGTCTCAAATCACAGCAAAAATGCCGGAAGCAAATCACGTCATGAATCGAACTATGAACTTCCAAATCTTCCAACTCCGAAAACTCGTTCCGAAACCAATCAAACTAACCCGGAATGATGCCAAATTTTGCAGACAAGTCCCAAATGACATGACGGAGTTGTTCCAACTCTCGGAATCGTATTCCGTCCCCGATATCATAAAAGTCAATTATAGGTCAAACATCTCCATTTTTCAAACATCAAATTTTCCAACTTTCGCCAAAATTCCTCAATTTACCCTACGGACCTCCAATCCGAATCCGAATGCATGCCTAAGTCAAAAATTACTGTATGAAGCTTCTGACATCATCCAAAACTCATTCCGGAGCCGTTTACACAAAAGTCAAATTTCAATCAAAATTCTCACCGCTTAAGCTTCCAAAACTAGATTCCTTCTTCCAATTTGACTCCGGATCATCCGGTAACTAAATTCAACCACGCACGCAAGTTGATACACATAATATAAAGCTACTCAAGACCTTATGCTGTTGAATGGAACTTAAATTCTCAAAACGTCCGGCCGGATCGTTAAAAAAATAATTATTCTTAAACTTTTGAAAGATAAGGTCAGTCAGTTTGCTCTCGACCCCTCAGCAGGTTTCCTAGCAACGTCCAGAACAAAAGAAATTCAGATGCTATGAACCTACTCCAATCTCCTCCCTTCTGGTAAACACGTCTGCCTTGAGTGGGATTTGTATATTTTGTCCACACTACTATTATTTTTCTAAGTTTACTTCCAAAAGGCCAAATGAAACGAGAAATCAAGAGGGTGCACTTTCACATTGTCAACTTTCAATTATATTCCCTGGATAGAAGCACTATACACGAATTTAATCAATAAAAACTAAACTTCAACATTATTTGTTAAACTGAAAGTGCTCTGACTTTTTGTTTCTTCTCTCTATCTATTTGCCTGTAAGCTGGTAATCCATTTTTCACCATATACACAATTTTTACATAAACCGGTTAGTTAAACATGAAATAAAAGTTATTTTTTAGGAGCCGAGTAACTGGTAAAGTTGTTGCCATGTGACCCAGAGGTCACGGGTTCAAGCCGTAGAGAAACAGTCTCTTGCAAAAATACAGGGTAAGGCTGCGTACAATACACTCTTGTGGTCCGGTCCTTCTCCAAATCTCGTGCATAGCGGGAGCTTAGTGCACCGACTTGTCCTTTTACAAGTGATTTTCTAATGCAACAATAAGTGGTTATCATGAAAACAGGTAAGTAGCCTATCAAAATCGATCAAACTGTGTGAAACGTGTAATTCTAATTTACAACGGAAATAAATTAAATTCATCTGGTGATATGGATTGGTTTGATGAGCTATACTTGGACTAATTTTAAACAACAAAAAAAGTAATGTATTATTTATGTTTTTCTTGACCTATAAAAATAGTGATAGAACCAGACCCCTGGGTTTGGTTGAAGGAAATTTCCGTAAAGGTGTGGAGCCATGACATAGCAGAGAAAAGAATTGGAGGTCCAAGTCATCATATCTATAAAGGTGGGACGGCAGCTTCCACTAGTTTTTTTTCCTTCTAATTTTTCTTTTTTTTTCCTTTGGAGTTACAAAGGGATTTTCATTGGTATATGCTTGTTTCATAGTCCAATATTGTCGTTGCCAGTTGGAAACACCAACATATGATTAAATTTTATGTAGTGGCCAGTGCATGCAGGGGCAAATTTTCTTGAGTACATACCTAAGATTTAACACCTGTAACATGTCTTTCTAACCTTGTAATAGCTTATAAATAATATGTACATAATTGAAAATACATTAAGTTTGTGCCGGGTGTAAGAGAGGATTTTTTTGCTTTCTAAAATAGCTAATATTTAAGTGGACCACTTGCTAACTACACCTAGAAACTCAAGAAAGTAATGATACGTGTTATTTAAGGAATTAAAATGCAGATGGTCAATCTCCTTTTTAAGTATGCACAATTGTTCTTTTAGTTTCTATCTGAACCCCTATTCTCAACATTTTAAGATAAAAGATTGACCAACTCATCAAATCTAGTCAGATTCTTAGTACGCGAAAAGCTCGAAGAGTATTGGATTATCACTTTTTGTGATGAAAAAAGAACGCAGGAGACAGAATGGTAAAGCTAAACGTTGAAAAAAGAAGTGCAAAATTAAACTCTTTACGATAAATACAAAGGTAATAAAAACAGAAAATTATATACTTACCTACTTCTGATATTTACATTAAATCAATTTATGGATACATAATATGTGTTTTAAGTAAATTTTAAATTAATCATGATTGAATAATATGTATATTTCATCTAAATTTATTTTGTAACCATCATAACTTTACATGATTTGGTGCAAATAATAAATGTAGGTAATACTGTTCCATGTAAAAATTGCACGGGGCGTCCTATTTGGTCGCCCACATTTAACATATACCTATTGTTTTTAAAAAGTTTTAACTTGTACCCACTTTTTAAACAATTTCATCCTCATTTCTCCTCCTCCTTCTCCTCCTCCTCCTCCTCCTTCTCCTTCTTCTTCTTCTTCTTCTTCTTCTTCTTCTTCTTCTTCTTCTTCTTCTTCTTCTTCTTCTTCTTTCTTCTGCTGCTGTTGGTGCTGCTATGAAACTTCAGTTCATGGGATGATTGCCATAAGTATGTTTATCAGATTATTTAAAAATAAACTATAAATAATTACATAAGTTAGTAGACAATAATTTGTGAATATTTCCACGTACGGGAACTAAATAACTTCAGCATCTTCTGCTGAAGTTTTTGAAAAAGCTTTATGACAAAACTAATGAATCCAAGACAAAAAAACTTCAGCTTATTTAGTGCTGATATTTTTATAAATGAACTAAATAACTTCAGCATCTTCTACAGAAGTTTTTGAAAACTAATGAATCCATGACAAAACAAACTTCAGCTTATTTAGTATTGAAGTTTTTATAAATGAACTAAATAACTTCAGCATCTTCTGCTGAAGTTTTTGAAAACTAATGAATCCAGGACAAAAAAACTTCAGCAAATAGAGAACAAAACTTCAGCTACTATGCTTAAGTTCAGCAATTACAAACAAAAATTTCAGCAAATAGAGAACAAAACTTCAGCTACTATGCTTAAGTTCAGCAATTACAAACAAAAACTTCAGCACACTTGGTTCAGTAATTTTTGCTACTTCAGGCTCGTCTACTAGAATGCTGAAGTTTTGCGTCATTGTCTTTGCTACTTCAGCCCCGTATGCTGAAGTTAAGCGAAAAAGTGGGTACGCTTGTAATTTTTTTTGTAACACGGACACAAGTTAAAACGTGACCCAAAAAGCGAGTATAGCTGCAAATGCCCCCTGTTCCATACTGTCACGATCCAAAAATTTTGATAGGTTGCAATGGGCCTTAAACTGCTTGCTAAGCAAGTCAACACTCAATAAAAATTATAAAAGCAAATTATTACGTAATTAACAGAGTCATGATATAAATAAGAAGTGGAATAAGTCACAAATCAATATCATGAAATACATTAGTCTATGACGGCGTCTAAATATGACAAGAACGGACTCACAGTCTTCCAGAATTTGGTGTCACATTATCACGAGCATCTAAAAAAGTAAATTGTATCAACTGAACAACAACATTTTGAGTAAAAAGAAATAAATAGACATGAATTGATAAGTAGGGAAAAGGGATTTCATGTGTTGCGAATCAGATCAAATATGGCAGCTCACTGTGGAGTTTCAAAGTAAGATCCTACACTCCTAGATGGATACCCTTAGTGCTTGCCTCAGAATCTGCACAAAAATATACAGAAGTATAGTATGATTACAAAATTATAGTGCTCAGTAAGCATTAAGTCTAGCCTCGAAGAAATAGTGGTAAGGGATCAACACTGATACTTACTACCGTTCATAAACAAGTGAAAACATAAATTAGATATGAAATAACGCATGGTATCAAATCGGTATAAAAGATAAAGATAGAGTGTATGAAATCTAGGCATGCTTTTCAAACAAAAGAGAAAGAATATGATGTCAAATACCTCAATTCTTGCATAAAACATTATGTGTATCAATCAATATTTATAAAAAAACTACTGCATGAGTGATAACGCCCAACTCTAGTCCTAAAAAGAATAAGGGATCGCTACAAATATAGTCTGGTCTAAAAGTTTGAAGTCGAATACATTAAAGAACTAAGGCTTTACTACAACTGTTCAATATCACTAAGAAGGCAAGATCGAATAGTTTCTAAGTTATATATAAATATTAAGATTCTTATGCCTAACTAATTAACTAACAAATTAAAATAGTAAATTAATAACTAAAAATATTAAGGACTGGAGGCTAAATTAAGGTGGTTTAGAGTTATCCAATTGTCGGAATTCTTCCTGCTACGTCTTCTATAATTTCGCTTAAATATTCTCTATCAATCGTACGTACTTTGGGTATCGTAGCTCTCTCTCACGCAACTACCATAATTTACTAGACGTATTCTCTTGAACTACGCTAGCTGATACTAATTCACCGCTCACTATGATCGCAACAAGGTTCCTTTATCTCTAATCATGCCTTTAAACCCTCTATATTGATCTCTTACATACGTTAGGAGTGGTGCTGTTCAACAACTACCAAAATGCATACTCTCTCTCGAGCGATATTGTCACGACCCCGGTTCGTCCTCTGTGAACCATCGCGACGACACCTAGTCTCTACGACTAGGTAAGCCTAAAACGTGGAAGATAAACCAATTTGTGGAAGAATACAATTTAAAACAGAAATAATGTAACAAAATAGCGTTTTAAAAGTGTCACTCGCCATACAAAATATAACTCTCAAATCCAATATATATCTCTCACAAAACCCAAAAACCCATGAATCACAAGCTACGAATATAATAAAATGCTCTAACTCCGGAATGTCTACATCAACAAAAAAGATAGACGGGATGTCACTACAAGATATAATGGAAAGGGACTCCTCAGTCTGCAGATACAACAGATATACCTCGAAGTCTCTTGAGCAGTCGCCTCGCTTCAAGGGTGATAGGACTGTGTCGCAGTACCTAGATTTGCACATGCAAAACATGCGCAGAAAGGGCATGAGTACACCACAACGGTACTCAGTAAGTGACAAGCCTAACCTCAGTCGGGTAGTGACGAGAAAGGTCGGGGCCCTAGTGAGATAAAATAAAGATATAAGGTATGACAGTATAAGATAAGCAGTATAGTTGAAAGCTAACAATAAAAATTTAATATAGGAAAACAAGGAATTCAATAACTGAAACAGAGGCAAACCAATCACAAGGAAATAACCGGGGATCTCTCAGTATCCAAAGGTTTTCTTATTACCCTTAATATATGCCAGGGATCTGTTGGTATCCCGATGATCTCTTAGTACCCTCAATATATGCCAGGGATCTCTTGGTATCCTCAATGTATGATAGGGATCTCTTGGTATCCCGAGGATCTCTCGGTATCCTCAATATATGCTAGGGATCTCTTGGTATCCCGAGGATCTCTTGGTATCCTCAATGTATGATAGGGATCTCTTGGTATCCCAAGGATCTCTCGGTATCCTCAATATATGCTAGGGATCTCTTGGTATCCTCAATATACATGCTGGGGATCTCTCGTTGTTCCGCACTTCAGCTCAAATCGTAAATGCGTACAGGGGATCTCCCAGGATGCCATCCTGTAGTCCCAAAGTAAAACACATAACAATGGCACAAGGAATACTCAAATAAACTCAACTTCATAACAAGGTAACACAGACAATTCTAACCTAGCATACTTCACGTAATACAAATAAGGCATTTAAAACAAATAAAGCAATTAAGTCAATTAGACATGCTTCTCTAACTAACAACAGGTTTAAAAGTGCAAGTGAAATAAATAAAAAGGGAAAGCACAATTAAAGTTAGTTAATGAAAATCGGATTTTCAACAATTAGCACAAGTACGCACTTGTCACCTCACGTACAAGGCATTTCAATTATCACAATATCAATCTTAAGGGGAAAGTCCCCCACAAAAGGTTAGACAAGCCACTTACCTCAAACCGGCTCAATAATCAATCTGAAACCACGCTCTTGCCACGAGCACTTGACTCCAAATGGCCCAAATCTATTCAATTAAATTTCATAATATAAATAGCACTTCAAGTAACTGATTCTACAAAAATATTCTAAGCTACTACGCGAAATTAGGTAATATGACCAAAACGCCCCTCAGGACCACGTCTCGAAATCAAGCAAAATTTATATTTTTAGAATCCTTATACTCTCACGAGTTCATGCATACCAAAATTATCCAAATCTAAGGTCAAATCCCCAATCAAAAGTCGAATTCTAAGTCTAAAAGTTTTCTTCCAACTTTTTCCCAATTTTCATCTCCAATCTGAAATTACATGATGAAACTAACTATAGATTGATGGAATATAACTAGAAAGGACTAAAGAATTGTTACCCACTGATCTTCTCTTCATTTTCCTCTCAAAATCGTCCTCTCCCGAGCTCCAAATTAAATTTCAAACTTTTGAAAGTAAACCCTCAAAATTTCATATTTCTGCCCAGCTATTACCGCATCTGCGGTTCTCACTTAAAAAAAACTCTATCTCGCACCTGCGACCCAAAATCCGCATCTACGATCACACAGGTGCGGTTCCTTATGTTGCTTCTGCGGTTCCTGGCCCCCTTCCTCATTTCCGCTTCTGTGACCATTGAGCTGCTTCTGCGGCGCCACACCTGCGGTCCCACACTCGCAGGTGCGATTATGACAGAAAACCAGCAGCTGTAGCTGCAACTCCCAACTCCAAAATCCTTCCGTCAACCATCCGAAATCATCCCGAGGCCCCTGGGACCTCAACCAAAAGTACCAACAAGTCTAATATCACTGTCCAAACTTATACCAATCTTTAAAACACCCTAAATAATATCGAAACAACGAATCAACCACGGATTCAAGCTAAGAACTCCAAAGCTCTAGAAATACGCTTTCGATCAAAAAGACTGTCAAACCTCGTCCGAATGACCTGAAATTTTGCACATACGTCACATTCATCACTACGGAGCTACTCCAACTTCCGAAATTCCATTCTGTCCCTCGGATCAAAATCTCACTATCGAATCAGAAACTTTAAAATTCGACCTTTCGGCATTTCAAGCCTAAATTAGCTATGGACCTCCAAAACACAATCTGAGCACGCCCTAAGCCCAGAATCACCCAACGAAGCTAAGGAATCATCATAGTTCCATTCCGAGCTCGTGCTCATACTATTCCAACTACGGTCAACTTTCCAACACTTAAGCGCTCATTTAGGGACTAAGTGTCCCAAAACTCTCCGAAACTCAAAATCGAACATCTCAACAAATCAAAATATCAGAAATAAACTCGGAAAAAATAGTTAATAGGGGATCGGGTCGTAAATTTTTAAGACGACCGGCAGGGTCATCACAAATATACACACTAAATAGGCACAACCAATTGATGGCCATTCAATCAATAGCAATAAACACGTAGTTGAACAACTACAGAAATCCAGTGGCTCAATTATATAAAAACTAGTGAATTTTTTTGCGCGACTATAAATAGTGTTAGTAATATTTTACATAAAATTATATACTTTGTTAAGATTGAGAAGGTATTTTCTATCATTACATAGTATAATATACATACAAAAACTAATTCGATAAATTGATGAAATCACAAATATAATTTTTTTTATTAGATTTTAATTCTCTCTCTTCCATTAAATAGTAGAAGTTTTGTTTTTCTAAAATTTACTCTCAAATATAATTAAACATGAAATGAAAAGTAAATATAAATAGGAAAGGAAAAAAGAAATAAATGTCAATACAAGTTGCAATGCCTGTTAAGTGTTAATTGAATTACAATTTGGACAGATACTTCTTTTCATGTTCTTTTTAATTTTTTTATTGTTTTATTTTTTTCGTTTATATTCCTTAATCTCCTCCTCAATTCTCCATTCCCTAAAAGAGCTGCTATTCTTCTATTATTGTATTTTTCTTATTTTCTTTTTAATATTTTCTTAAAGGAACAATTAAAATAAGATGATATTAATAAAATCACAATCGGAAACAATGATAAATTTTCTATAAGTAATATTTTACCTTAATAATCTCTGAAACAACGGGTCTCAACATGTAAATGCCTTTATCGTTGAGCTACTTCCTGCAACGTTGTTATTTCTGGAATTAAGTCTGTTTATTTAATCAATCCAGTAGAGCAATAAACCCAAGAGTAAAAGACTCAAAAAAAAATGAAAATAAATACTGGCCAAGTTACCAAGAGCTATGCATCAGGGAGAAGCATTTGTTTGCATATATAGGTAACACATCTTCTAATTGTGGATCACATTTTCTAACCGTAAGGCAGTAGAACCATATTGATACTTATTAGTTATTACTATCTGATCACTCAGACTGACATAAAGAAAGTACAAAAGGAGATCTCATCTCCAAGAACCAAAATATACTAACAGCAAGCATATATTTTCCTAAAGGGATAAAAAAGATACAGATACAATTTTAATTTGATATAAGATTGAAAGAGAAACTCTGTAATTGTGAACCAGATGAAAATGTGTGAAAGATTGGTTTTCATGAGGAAGAGAGGAATACTAATTGGCACCATTATATTCACTATTGTAAACTTTTCGTTATGTAGGCATCCGTTCAAATTGCTACAGTTACTTTTATTAACTTTTTACAACTGTTTCACTTTATTATTAATTGTTGGCAGCCGTTTCAATCTTTTTGGAAGAACATTAGTTTTTATTTACCATATCAATAAACATAAGTAAATAGAAAAAATTATGGATAAAAGCAAGAATACAGGAAAAAACGTAAATAGCAATCCTCATTTCTTGAAGATGCCACATCAGATTTGCTATGTCCGGCTTTATTATATATATAGATGTCACAAAAATTTATCCTACAAAAAGTTCTATTAAAATCCTAGATAACAAATTAGCTATTCATAATAGTATACAAAATCTCAATACCATAAAACATAACCAATAATGAAAATAGAAAGAAGGAAGTGAAAAACTCGTAGAAGAATTCTCCGCTTTGCTCCTAGTGTGTTCTTGCCTCATTGGGTCGAATCCCCTCTCCAAAAACGTCTCTCCTCCTCCAAAAGTGAGTTTAAGGACTATTTATATGGGGTAGGGTTTGTTTAGGGCGAAATAATATAAGCAAATTCGGAACAACCTTTTCAGGTTAGCTTGTTCGCTCTCTCGTGTGCACGCGAGAATGAACGAGCAAAGTTCTTTTATTTTTCTTTTCCTTGTAAGTCTCTCGTGCACTTCCATGCCTTTTTGCCATAATTCGCTATTTCTTGTTCACTCTCGCATGCACACAAGAGAGTGAACAAGCTAGCCGAGCATAATTCAATACAAAAACTCGCTTCTACACATAAGAATGCATGTAATGAGAATAATTCAATACAAAAGCTCATATAACCACCTGTAACCACACAAGTTATGAGATAAAAGTACACCAAAAAATATGCCTTTTTAGCCGTTTATCAATGAGTCTACGATGTATATGGATGCTCATGATCTACCTCAATACCTTAGTACACAAATTCATGTGCCTGGCACAGTCTGCATGTCCAAACCAAGCACCAATTTTAGCGCCTATGCTCATACGACCAAAAGTAATATGGGTAATTACCTGACTCCGGAGAAACGAATTCATATCCAATCGTCAATCATATCACAGTAATGATCAATAATCAATATCCGTGAACAGTATCCTAGTACTAAAATCCTCAACTTTCTTCAATATCTAACTCTCCCAACTCATGCATATGTGTATAAATATTCACATGGATAAGATATGGATACGACTAATTATGTAATTCAACTTTTCATAATAGTTCAACATACTTATTCAATATTCATAAGTCTAATCATGACATCTAATATGAGTAAAGTAAGTCAAGTAGCCACTAAGTGATAAATCAAATAAAGCAAGTGTATGGTTATGGCTAATTAAAAAGCTCAACATGATGAAAAAAGTCCTTCATGACTAAATAAACAAGTCATAACCTTTAGCATGGTTACTAATTATAGTTAAGATTCACTAGATAGTCAGAGAATCAAGGCAACATAAATAAATACTTTACAATCCAAGTAATACATATTATAAGTCTAATTCTCCCTGGACATAGTTATAACCTAAGTAACGTTTATATACCTGTCACCTCGCATATATGTAGCTCCTAAATCAAGTACCAAATAGCAAATAAGTCACCTATGGAAAAAATTCCCTCTTACAAAGGTAGAAAGAGATTACCTCTTTCCGGGAATATGTTCAACCTTCCAAAATCGCTTTTTTCTTTCAAATCCACAACCAAACGATTTGAATCTATCAAATATTACTTAATTAGTTAATATAGGCTTTAGCAATTGGTTTCAGATAAAAAAATTCAATCATGAACACAAATCAAAAAGTCAAACTCATGCCTCGAGATCAAAATCTAAAATTGATCAAAAATCTAGATTATCCATGTACTTCAAGTCTAAATATATAATTAGATTTTGAATAGAGGTTCAATTTAATGCTCAAAACCTCCAAATTCACTCTCTTATGTTCACACCAAAAATCACATTTTCTATCCTTTAAATCCTTTATTTAAGGGTTAAAATCCATGTAGATCCATGAAATATAATCAAAATGGGTTAGAATCACTTACTCTATTTCTTTGGATGAAAATATCTTTGAAAATCGCCTTTCTTGTAGTGTAGGATTTCAAAATATAAGAGAATGGACAAAATCCTAAACTATTAGCTTAAAAAACTGCAAGGGGTCCTTAATCGTGATCGCGTCTCGACCCCTCGCGATCGTGGAGCACAATTGACCAATGTATCTACGCAATCCTGGCTTGCTTTTTGCTACCGCGTCGGCCATCTGCATGGCCCTTTTCTGACCCTTCGCGAATGCGATCCCTTCATCACGAATACAATGCACCGCACACACAACACTGTGCGATTGCGATCCTGCACCAGCAAATGCAAAGCACAAAACACCTGCCCATACTGCATCTCGACAATCGTAAGCCTCTACTCCTCGATTGTGAAACACTGTAACACAACAGCAAATCAGTTGCTGTATTTTTATCTGAAATGGTCAGAAACCTCCTCGAAACTTACTCGATCCCCTCGAGGCCCCGTTCATTCATTCCAACAAGTTCATATACTTTGTAACAACTTGTCCTAAGACTCAAAATATAAAAACAATTAAAAAATCAAGAATTGATGTGACGATCCGATAGGTCGTTTTGAATACTAGCCTTTATTTATGCATTTCGAGACTTTCCATACCTTCATTTGATGTTTATTAATTTATGTGCATGGTCCATATAATTTTTCAGAATGTTTTTACAATAAATTTTGAAGAAAATGTGATTTTTGGCCTAAAATGAGACTTGAGTTGAACATGATCAAAAATCTTGATAAACGACCTCGGATCGGTATTTTGATAATTTCGGTAGATTCTGTGAGCACGTGATTTTTGCCCTATATGAATTAATCCCACAGATTTAAACAAAATAATTTTTTCCATTGTTTGCAATTTTGTGGATTTTTTGGCATTTTCTGTCAATTGTTTGCATATGTCTGTGCATGTTTATTTTATTTAAATTAATAAAAAATACAAAAATATGTTGCATTTGCATTTAAGACTTAACTTTGAATTTTTGAATTAAGTAATTAATTAGTAATTTTACAAAAATGAAAAAAATAAAAAATAAAGTTTATTTTGCACCTTTTAATTTCAATTTTGAATTGTGGTAGTTTTTTCTCTAAAATCTAGTTTAATTACTTATAGTTAATCATTTGATTTGTAGGACAATTTGATTTAGGGATTAATTTAGGTTTTACATTTTAATTTTGGAAAGAAAAAAAAAGAGAGGAAAGAATTTTGAAGAAAATAAAAGGAAATTGAAAAGAAGGAGAAAACAATTAGATTTGAATCAGATTTTTGGGCCAATCTCTTTTCAATTTTAAGCCCAAGTCATTTCCCCCGCTGAAACCCGCCCAATTGAAGCCCAAAACCCACTCCCAAATTACCCGATCCCCACCCTTATCCAAACGACCCCGTTTCAGCGACATGTGATCTGGACCGTCGAAGATTAGTTGATCAAACGACTGGGAAGTGGGGTTGCTTTAATATAAGACTGTCTGAATCTGCTACCCCCCCAAGTCGTCTCCCTTACACACTCTCTCTTCAGAGACAACCTTTAGAACCCTAGCGTCGCACTTTTTTTTTCCACCACCATGGGGTGGCGGTGCCACCTCCTTTTAACGCCAAAATCACACCACATACCCCCCATGATCTCCTCTCTCCAAATCCCTAACCCATACTCTTCGAATCAGCGCGGAACTCGTCGAATTTTAAATCCGAGTTCAACTCAAAAGTTCAAAATCATCTCCTTTCAATCCCGACAACATGCAATGTTTTCTTTCAAAGTTTGAGAGCCTGACTCGACGAAATAGATGTCGATTCAGTTGTTCTTGACAAAGAACAACGGATTCGACATAAGTTTGGTTGACTTTTCTGTCTCCATTTGGTTTCGAGCATGACTGGGTAAGTTCTTTTTCATCTCTTGTGATTTTCTTTCAACTGGTTCATCTTCCTCCTCATCCCTTTTCTTTTGGGTCGGTCAAAGTTCATGTGGGTGTTCTGGGTTCGAACTGGGTCCTTTTCTGTTCCTCTGTTAGTTGAAACAGCTAAGTTTCTTGATCCACTTTGTCTTGTTGTTTTTAGTTTTTGTGTTGATAAGCTTTAATGTTTCATTATCAGTTTAATTGCATAGCTAATGAAGTTAGGTCCATAATTCATTTGCTGTTATGAAATAAGATTGGTTAGTTCTTTAATTTTGCCTTTTGTTTAGGTTGTTTTTTTTAGAAATAGCTCCAGGCTTCTTTGTTTGGAAAAATTTGGTTTAGCTCTAATCTGGGCCCATAAGTATTGCAATTGGTTTATGAATAGCAACAGGCCCAACAAGGATTTAATTTGGGGTCTATGACCCAATTAGCTTGACCAGTTGACCCGGGTGGTTTTAGGGTAAAAACAGGATCATTGTAGGGTATTTTAGGCAGTTCATCTGGTAAATCTCTTTGTAACCACCTGAACAAGCTTTTTGGAAGCTGGAAAAGGACTTTGCTTGGCAAGCAAGCAAAAATTTGAGGGATCAAGTAGCAAAAAAAGAATTAGAAAAGGACTAGAATTGAAACAATAAAATCTGATAGTTTCCCTATTGCTTGCCTATAAAGGCATCTGAATCTTGCCTCTGAAGAAGGGACCGAAGGAAGGAGAGAGGAGAAAATTCTGAGAAAACAAAACGGCTGAATAAGTTCTAAAAAATATACTGACTTCCAGCCTTTTCTTTGAAAAACCTGATCAAATTCTGTATTTTCCTTAGTTAAGATCCCTGATGGTTTCACATCCTTTAATCTTTGGTCGAAGAATGGTTTGAATTTGGGTCTTGAAGAACTGGTTTTGAAGTTTTGGGTTTATATAAGTTACTGTTTTATTGGTTGAGTCCAACTAGTTTTTTTGTTTGGTTTCCTACTCTCTGGGTACTGATTGCTAGGTGGTTGTTGCTTATTGCTTCCTCACTTCTTTCTTCCCTTTTCAATTTCCAGGTATGCTCTTGAAACTGTAACGGAGCTGAAGCCTGATTGAATTTGTGTAAAGATTCATGAACCTGAGTTGGGATTTAAATAGAAACACTATTTCTAGCTATATCTACTGCTATATTCTGCCATTTTACGATTAAATTCCCTTAGTTTGTAGCAATGTAGTTTTCTTGCATGTATTGTTTTGCTTAGTCATTTTAGTATCTCAGGGCTGTGGTGTTAAGCTCAAATAGTTGTTTAGGTTCAGAACATTAGCTTGTAATAAGGATTGGACTCTATTGTATGAGTAAATTGCTAGATGTATTGTAGTAAAAGGTTGTCTGAATAGGCCAATCTAGTGTTCCTGTGGGTTCAAATCAGCTATTATTATGCTGAAATTTGTCTAGGAGTCTACTTTACAGTTTGGAGAGCTTTGTAGTATATCATTTGTTAAAATTGTCTGTTAAGTGGTCTAAATGGATTCAAATTCCCAATGTTTGTTTATGGGATTAGTTCAGAAATTAAGTGCAAGCATGTTCTGTGTTTTACATTTACTCTTGAATGATTTTAATTGGCCAATAATCATGTTGGAAGATTTAGTATGATTTCTGGGAACCCAAGTAAAATTGGAGTTTGGTTTATTGGTTTAGTGCCTGTCGGTGTTAGGGGAATTCATAGAGCCTAATTGTGTAAAGAATCCGTTGGTTGATTATTACTGTTAGCTTGCTAATTGAGCAGATTCGATGGTTTTAAAATCATGGTTTTTGGATCCTACAAGTTTTATTAGTGTAAGGTTTAATTGAAGTTAGTTAAGGTTTTTTTTTTTGAAAGTTCAAAATTGCATGCTGTATGGCTTCCAATACTTGGACCTCTAACTATTTTCAAAATCATGGCGTTTGGATGTGTTTTAATCTTTTGTCATTTCAATCGTTACTCGCATGCTGTGGGGATTCGATGTTGAGTCCCAAGCTTGGTAATTCTAGGGCCGCTAAATTTGGGCCCATATTGGGCCTGAATCTGAAAAGGCTCGCCTAGGATCAGCATCGTGCATTTAGCATCGCTTGGGGCCTGCTTGATTTCGTTGGCCCAGTTCCCTTGATTGTTGGTTTGTGAATAGAAAATTTGGTTCGAGCTTTTTAGCCTAGTGTATATTCTGAACTCCTGGGTTGCTTCTCTTACTTAATCAATTAGGCTTTTCTAAAATGAATTTGGGGCGAACCATATTAGACGAATCACTAGTTATGACCCTCGTAAGTTAACTTTGAAACCGGTTGGTCAGAATAAATTGAGGTGCGCTGTGCCAAACAAACTGACATTGCATGGCCTTCATTTAATCAATCTTGTTTAATCCTTAGAATTCTAGGCATGCCATTTAGCGAAATTTCTATGGCCCTCGCAAAGTTGTAAACGCGTAGTTGCTTTAGGCGCGTTATTTTAATAATTTACCTTCCTAAATTCGGGTGCACATTTATGTGGCCCAAATTCAAATATCAACAATGTTGGATAAAATGTGTCGGGGACTGCGGGTGCATTTATGTGACGTAGTTCAAGATGTATTTTAAATGACGTTGCAATCTTCCTTAAAAATAATTAAAGTAGTTATAAAGTTTAAAATTGAACTATAGGTTAAAACTTGTATTAAAATCAGATAATAAGCCAATTATAACAGTTGAGCGACCATGCTAGAACCACAGAACTCGGGAATTTCTAACACCTTCTCCCGGGTTAACAGAATTCCTTACCCGGATTTCTGGTTCGCAGACTGTAATACAGAGTCAATCTTTTCCTCGATTTCGGGATTGGAACAGGTGACTTGGGACACCATAAATCTCCCAAGTGGCGACTTTGAATTTTAAATAATAAATAAATCCCGTTTTGATTGTCCTTTAATTGGAAAGACTCATTTATACTCTCTCGGGGTGTGTGGTAAAAAAGGAGGTGTGACAGCTCTGGCGACTCTGCTGGGGAACGAACCCATAATCTCTGGTTTAGGGTTCATAATTTGAGCATAGATAAATTTTTATATTTGGCTTCATCTGATTTTGTTACATGTTTGGGCCGTGATGTGCTAAATATTGCTTTTACCGCTTTGATATTATCTGAAATTGTATATAAACTGCTACGAATCCCTTCTCTTCTCATCTTCGGGGATATGCTCGCTAGTCGAGACTCCCTATTATGTTAGTGTCATACCTTGAAATAAGAAAGAGGCTCGGATAAGTTACTAAGCCGGATGGCCTTTTAGTTCCCGGTACATAGCCCCCTCCTCGGCTCGAGTTGTCCGCTCGGGTACACAGTCTAGTACAACATACCCAGGGTTTTGAAATTAGAATAACTCAGCCTCATGTCGGATCCCTAGTAGGCACGTTTGTTTGCATCATGTGCATTTAACTTTGGAGACTCAAAATAGGGGTTGGGTCTGTCTAGGACAGGTATACCCGAAATGTAAAGACCATTAGGATGCATCTTACTTGCTACTTGCGCATTCATTTGCTTCGGATTTGCATGTTGACGCTTACAAGGAAAACTTAGATGGTTGAGAGGAATAAGTGCCTGTTTTGAAAAACTAATGTCCCAAACATACCAAAACTCTGCCGAAATTTTGAAAAAAAAGAATCTTGTAGTTTTCAAAGAAAAGGAAAAAAAAGGAAAATCTTTGTGTTTTAGAAAGTTGGTTTTATTTTGATAAATTTGCCTGAACTACGCCAGTTTGATTCTCACAGGGTGTGAGATACGTAGGTAACCCCCATCAGGTCCAACTTCCTTTTTGCAAAAATAGACCGAAGAGAAAACGAAAAAAACAAACAAAATTTTGTTTTTATTATAATGGTTAAGGTAATGCCATCTTTGTCAAAATAGCCGATTGTCCCCAAAAGGACGCCGAAAGGCTGTTTTTGCAAGAACAGCCGCCTTCGTTCTCTTTTTCAATTTTTAGCCGGTTGGCGAGCACAACCTTAAAATCTTCCTCCGGAAGTGATGAAAGGCAGTATTTACAAAGCCGGGTTTTTACTTTCGAAATGAAAATCTGAAAAAAGTGTCAGCTTTGCTTTGGAGTCAATTGAATCATTATTTTGCTTAATCACCCTAATAAATGTGCAGAATGAGCACGAGTTAGAATTTGCCAATAACAGTCTTGAATAAGATCCCTTTGGAGTTGCATATGTGGTGGGATGATCTGGGTAAATCGGGACAAGACACGGTCAATCTATACCTGGGAGGCCTCACTGGGTTGCTGAAGATTAATCCTAGGGGAGACATCATAAAGGCGTTGGTTACATTCTAGGACCCGACCCACAACGTATTTCACTTCTCAGATTTTTAACTTACCCCAACATTGGAGGAAATAGATGGATATATTGGGGGTCCCAAAGTTCCTCTGAGACACCAGTACCTGATTGTTGCAAGTGCCGTAGCCGTACACAGGTTCTTAGACTCTTTGAAAATACGCAGGGGGTCCACAACCCAGACTTGGCAGCTGGTTTTTGTACTTTGCAGTTTATATACAACAGATATGGTCATATAGGAGGGTTCAACAAGCCGGAAAACAAAATCTGCACAAAGGAAACTGCCTTAAGTGGGAAGAACACAGATGTTTTGCATTTATGGTGGTCTTTTTGGGACTTTTGGTGTTTCCTAGAAAAGATGGAAATATTGACGTACGAGTAGCCGGGGTTGTCAGCACTTTGCTCACTCAGGACAATAGCACTCTCGCACCCATGATAGTAGCCGAAATCTTCCGCTCTCACAACCTGCAAAGTAGGAGGAGACTTTTTCGAGGGGTGCAACGTGTTGCTGCATATGTGGATGATCGAACACCTATGCCATCGTCCTCAATTTATGAGTTATGGGTCGATAGAGAAAACATTTATAATGGAATTTTATACGAGGGTTGATGGGATCAGCTTGCCAGAAGGGATTACAGATTGGATAGCACGCCTCCGTTCCAACACTGCAAACCAAATAGAGTGGACATTTGGATGGCTGCATGTGGATGAGATCATATATATGCCAGCCACTGGGCCTCATTTCCTCTTGATGGGACTTAGGAGTATCCAGCCTTATGCCCTATATCGGGTTTTGAGGCAGTTGGGGAGATGCCAGATAGTTCCGAGAGATGAAGATCTTAGTGCCCAAGTAGTCGAGATCGGACCTAACGATCAGTTTCATGAAGTAGCTGTCCGCCAAATTTGGAGCGAATGTCAATACTTAACAGCCAATACCTGTGTACGTGATCGATCCAAAGGTGAGGTTTCACCAGGGTACCTTCCTTGGTATAGAAGAGAAATTGAGTTTTGGAGGCCGACCAAAAGACCCCATCTTCAGGAATTCGTCGAGGCGTCACAAGGACAATGGGCTTGGTTGGCTAAGGAGAATGAGTACAGGGCCACAATAGGAAGGCTGGAAAAACAAGTCAAAGAACTTCAATTTGAGAATAGCTTGCAAGCAGCAGCAGATGAAGGAGAAAAGAAAAATCTCGCTAAAGAAAATGAGGCCCTTCGAGCCCAAATTCAAAAAATGAAAATAGCGGCAAAAAACCTCGCCCGAAGTGCCAAAGACGAAAAAACTCGTAAATAACCTGAGGCAGAAAGTGAATGACTATAGTTTTGATTTGAACAAAGCAGAAAGTGAACTAGCTATGGATCAAAAGCAATGGGCTAAAAATGCAAATGAACGAGCACGCCTGGTTAAGCAGTTGAAAGAAAAGTACGACAATGAGGTCGCGGGATTAAAGAAAAGGGTTATCGTTACGGAAAACAAAATGATCAAACAGGCTAAAGACTTCAAGGTTGAAAGAGAGCATTGTTATACAACATTGGCACAATTAGAAATTGTTTTGCAACAACTTCAGGAGCAGAAACAAGTGGCCGAGCAAACTTTGGAAGCCAGGGCCCAGTAGATCGGGCGTTTGTTGCAAGAAAAAGGTGTCATAAGAGAAAGAATTAGAACCATCACCGATAACATTGTTTTGAAGTGCCACGTATGTGAGGATATGAATCGCACCACCTTCTTCGCGGCAGTGATGACATTTTTTAAACAGATAATGAGTGACTTAGATCGACTTCAAAGGGATCTTGCATATAGGCCCGCGACGAGACCGAATGATGTCCCGCGAGCACCAGGAGCATTAATGTATTCATGATTTTTCAGTTGAGTCTGTATTTCCTTTTCCGTTAGAGTCTGTCAGTTGTTTTGAGTCTATATTTTCTTTCTGCTGGGGTCTGTCAGTTGTTGTTGAGTCTGTATTTTCTTTTGTTGGAGTATGATATTTTTGGAGTCTGTATTTTGTCTTTTAATCAGAGTCCGTTAGTTTCTTTTGATGTATGTTAGTTGTAAGTTTTTGTAATCAAAGCATTTGCTTTTTATGGAAATTAAAAATCCTAAAAATGTTTATCTCACACTTATCTCCCAGAACTACGCTCAGTCTGATTCATGCAGAATCATGATACATAAGCAATCTCCATAGGATTCAACCATAACCAAAAGAAAAAGAAGAGAAGAAGAAAAACGAAAAGAGAGAGGAAAAACAAGAGAGGAAAAGAAAGGAAAAAAGAAGAAGAAGAAGAAAAAAATCAAGAGAAAGAAGCAATAGCAAAACAAGAGGGAATAAAAACAAAGAGAAAGCAAGGGCAAGAGTGAAAACATGAAAAGAAAAAAAAAGAAGAAAAAGAAAAGCCGGGATGATGCAAGCAGCCGATCAAATGCATAATAGAAACGGTTAACTGCTTAGGTGCATTCATTCCCCAAAATGTGCGGTTACCAATTTGTTAAAGCCCTAATCACTAATAAGGTTGTTGTTGATATATTGAGTCCAGGCAAGTGGTTAGTTGATTGGCATTCTAGCAATTCACTCATACAACACCCGATCAAAAGACAGGCTAAATATGGCCAACCAAGAAATGGAGGCAAGTATTGTCGACCCGTCAAAAGAGGTGGAAGAATTGGATGTTAATGCGATGAAGGAAGAGATGTATAAGTTAAAGTAGCAAATGGCTGAAATGTACCAGGCCTGGGCAAAAGGTCATCCACCACCGGTTTATCCTGCCAACCCTGCTTATATCCCACTATTAGCTCAACCTCAGGAACCTCCCACTGTGAACTCATCTCAAGCATTTCCCCTCTACCAACAATGCCACGACACCACTTCCCATACATCACAAGCTCCTCCACCTAGACAAGTCCCACACCCTCCTCCACCAATCACACATGTTCTTGTGGCACCTCCACCTGCTGCATTACACCGATCTTCCAGTAAACCTCTGTTTCAAACTTATGACAACCAGTATTATCCCTCTGAACATACCTTCAAAGTTCCGGAACCATATTCTTACACCCCTAATCTTGATCTCCCGGAGGAGACTGAGAAGCCATCCGAAAATCCCGAGCATGAAAAGATGATCAGAAATGTCAAAAGTTTAGAACAATCATTCAGAGATATGAGGGGTTGGGGGGTCAAGTAAGTGTTGCCTATAAAGATTTATGCATGTTCCCAGATGTTCAGTTACCAGCAGGGTTCAAGATGCCCAAGTTTGATCTGTACGACGAGCATGGTGACCCAGTAGCACACTTAAGAGGATTTTGTAGCAAGATGAGAGGGGAAGGCGGAAGAGATGAATTGCGGATGGCATATTTCAGCCAAAGTCTGAGTGGATCAACATTAGAATGGTATACCAGACATGATCAGAGCAGGTGGTACACATGGGACGATTTGGCCCAAGCCTTCGCCTGCCATTTTCAATACAATCTTGAAATCATCCCAGACCGTCTGTCATTAACAAAGATCGAGAAGAAGCCCGGTGAAAGTTTCAGGGAATATGGATTCCGTTAGAGGGAGCAAGAAGCGAGGGTTGACCCTCCGATGAAAGAAAGTGAGATGGTTGATTATTTCGTGCAAGCTTTAGAGCCCACTTATTTTGGTCATTTGGTGTCAGCAGTGGGCAAGTCCTTTAATGAGGTTGTAAAAATGGGAGGAATGGTAGAATAGGGACTCAAGTCTAATAAAATCATGAGCTACTCAGCAATTAAAGCAACCACCCAGGCCATCCAAAATGGTACTGGGGGTGTACTCGGGAAAAAGAAGAAAGAGGATGTTGCGACAATTGAGTCGGTAGCTTGGGTCGAATACAGGAACCTTCCATGTTACTACAACCCGCCTCGACCCTATCACCAAACTTACCCCCACACTCCATATAGCCCACCACAACACTACTACCCACCGCCAGATCCCCATTTTTCCATCCATCACACACAAACCTATACCCAACCTCCTGCTCATGCACAATGGCGTGCGCCAGCTCCACAAAATCCATACCCAGCTCCACAAAATACCCATCCACCCCCAAGAGCCTATAGAAATCCCCCTGGAACAGGTTTTCGGCCAAATCAAGCCTTTAAGAATGAGAGGTTACAGAAGCAGAAGACTTTCACTCCATTGAGAGAATCATATACTAGTCTATTCCACAGATTGAGACAGTTGGGTATGTTGAATCCAATCGAGGCTAAACTGCCAAATCTCCCTCCCAGAAATCTTAACTGCTCGGTGAGTTGTGAGTATTGTTCAGGGGGCCCGGGGCATGACACAGAGAAATGCTAGAAATTGAAAACAACTATTCAAGAGCTCATTGATACTAATCGGATTGAGGTCCAAGCCCCGGAGGCACCCAATATCAACCAGAACCCGTTGCCGGCCCATTATGAGACAAATATTATTGAGATAGTGCATAAGGGAGGGGAGCCTAAGAAGCTTTCGCAAACCGTCATGATGATTCGGGCTAGTGAAGCCAAGCTGTTTGAAAAGTCAACAAGTTAGAAGTCTGTGACCAAGTTGAACGGGGCAAATAATGAACCATCTGTAGAGGTCAAGAATGGGTCCTCAAGTGACGTTGCAGGAAAACATAAAAGAGCAAAAGTGGTTGTGCCAGGAGTGACGAACAAGCCTGTGGTAATTGTGAAGGGCGCCCGCACATATCCTGTCATTATCAAACCGATAACTCAATTATCGATAGTCAACAGCAAGGCAGCCCCATAGAATTATGAACGAGTGACAGTGACTTACAAAGGGAAAGAGGTTAAAGAAGAAGTGTGTGAGACCCATGGTTTGACTCGATCCGGGAGATGCTTTGCCCCCGAAGAGTTGAGAAAAGCTAAGACCTCCAAAGATAACCCAGTGTTGGTGATGAAAGCTGTGACCGAGGAAGAAGTAGAGGAATTTCTGAGAAAGATGAAAGTGCAGGACTATTCCATTGTAGAGCAGTTAAGGAAGACACCGGCTCAGATCTCGCTATTGTCATTATTGATCCATTCAGATAAGCATCGTCGGGCTTTGATGAAGATCTTGAACGAAGCCCACATTCCTAACAAATCTCAGTAAACCACTTGGAAAAGATAGCTAATAATATATTTGAGGTAAACAGAGTCACTCTTTCTGATGATGAATTGCTCGTAGAGGGTACTGAGCACAATAGAGCCCTCTATCAGACGATGAAATGTGAAGATTCCGTGGTTATTCGGGTACTGGTTGACAATGGTTCCAGTGCAAATATTTGCCCTCTTTCCACTCTGAACAAGTTAAAGGTGGATGATGAAAGAATTCATAAGAATAGTATCTGCGTTCGGGGATTCGACGGTGGAGGGAAAGATTTAGTTGGGGACATAGTGCTCGAGCTTACAATAGGGCCAGTTGAATTTACTATGGAATTCCAGGTGCTCGATGTGGCTGTTTCTTACAATCTACTGTTAGGTCGACCCTGGATTCATGCTGCCAAAGCGGTCCCATCCACTCTGCATCAAATGGTTAAGTTTGAATGGGATAGACAAGAAATTGTTGTACATGGCGAAGATAATTTGTGTGTTCCCAGTAATGCCATTGTTCCGTTCATAGAGTTTGAAGACGACAACGGGCCATGGGTTTATCAGGTTTTTGACACGGTATCAGTAGAGAAAATTCCTGAAAGGAAGTGCGTGCCGACTCCAAGGGTAGCTGCTGCATCAGTCATGGTAGCCGTTGAAATGTTGAAAAATGGTTTTGTACCAGGCAAGGATTTGGGTGCATCTTTGCAAGGTATCGTACAACAGGTTTCTCTCCCTAAACACTTGGATACATTTGGTCTGGGATTCAAGCCCACAGTCGCAAACGTGAGAAGATCCAGAAAAATGAAATAGAGAGCATGGCCCCTTCCAAAGCCAGTCCCGCATCTTTCTAGATCATTTGTCAGGCCTGGTACCAGAAAGCGCCCAGTGATGACAGTTCCTAGTTCGGTGGTTGATATGGATGGAGATTTGATGGAAAAGTTTGAGATGATATTCGACGAAGTGAACATGGTGGAAGCTGGAGAGGGTTCTAGCAAGGCGGATGCGCAATTTGTTGTGCCCAGTGCAAAGATTAACAATTTGGAAGCTACTCCTCTCCCCACCAGGACGGAGTTTTGGTAGTTTGCTTTGATTTTCTTTCAGTTTATCTGGATTATCCCAGGGTTGTAGTTCAGGTTCTATGTTCCATCAGTTTGGATGTATAAGCCTTGTTATTTCTAATTTCAATGAAATGCAATTTCCCTTTTTCTCCCTTCCTGATAGTTTTATTTTTGTTTTTCTTTTCTTACTTGTACAGTTCATTTTATGCTGGCTTCAATGATATGACATGCATGCAGAATCTCCGGCCCAGTCTTAAAAGCCAATCTAATTTTGAAATAGTAATTCAAGAAATAGAGTGTGATGTTGAATCGGAATATGATGAGGATGAAGCCTTTGAAGAGATTAGTAAAGAATTAAGCCATTTTGAAGAAAAACCCAAGCCTAACCTGAGTGATACAGAAGCAATCAATTTAGGGGACCAAGATAATGTCCGGAAAACTAAAAAAAGTGTCCATCTTGAACCACAACTCAGAGAGGAGATAATTAAAACACTGTTCGAGTATAAAGATGTTTTTGCATGGTCCTATAACGACATGCCAGGTCTAAGCACTAGTTTGGTGGTTCACAAATTTCCCACTGATCCGACATTCCCCCTGTCAAGCAGACGCTGAGGAAATTTAAAACTAATATGAGTGTGAAAATTAAGGAAGAGGTCACCAAACAGTTTGAGGCCAAAGTCATTCGGGTTACCCGGTATCCCACCTGGTTAGCCAATGTTGTGCCTGTGCCGAAGAAGGATGGTAAGACCAAGGTTTGTGTTGATTATCGAGATCTCAACAAGGCAAGTCCCAAGGATAACTTCCCATTGCCGAACATCCATATATTGATCGATAATTGTGCCAAACATGAAATTTGTTCTTTTATGGATTGTTATGCGGGTTACCACCAGATCTTAATGGATGAGGAGGACGTAGAAAAGACAGCATTCATCACACCATGGGGAACATACTACTATCAGGTCATGCCATTTGGTTTGAAAAATGCGGGAGCAACCTACATGAGGGCAATGACGACCATATTTCACGACATGATACACAGGGAAATCGAGGTTTCTATGGATGATGTGATTGTAAAGTATAGAAAGCAGTCTAATCATGTCAGAGATCTGAGAAAGATCTTCCAAAGGCTTTGCAGGTACAATCTCAAGCTCAACCCTGCAAAATGCGCATTCGGTGTCCCGTCTGGAAAGTTGTTGGGATTCATAGTCAGCCGCCGAGGTATTGAATTAGACCCATCAAAGATCAAAGCTATCCAGGAGTTGCCTCCCCCAAAGAACAAGACTGGGGTGGTGAGTCTATTGGGGAGATTGAATTACATCAGCAGGTTTATTGCTCAGCTCACGACAACTTGTGAGCCCATCTTCAAACTGTTAAAGAAAGATGTTGCGGTTAAGTGGACAGATGAATGTCAGGAAGCATTTGATAGGATAAATGGGTACTTGTCAAACCCACCTGTGTTGGTCCCTCCAGAACCAGGGATACCTTTGATTCTATATTTGACGGTCTTGGGAAATTAATTTGGATATGTGTTAGGACAGCATGACATCACTGGCAGGAAGGAGCAAGCCATCTATTATCTTAGGAAGAACTTCACATCTTACAAGGTTAAGTACACTCATCTTGAGAGGACGTGTTGCGCCCTAACTTGGGTAGCCCAGAAGCTGAAACATTATTTGTCATCTTATACTACTTACCTCATCTCTCGCTTGGATCCATTGAAGTATATCTTCCAGAAGCCTATGCCCACGTGAAGGCTCGCAAAGTGGAAGATCATGCTCACAGAATTTGACATTGTCTACGTGACCTGGACTGCGATGAAAGCACAAGTGTTGGCCGACCATTTGGCTGAGAATCCTGTGGATGAAGAATACGAACCTTTGAAGACGTATTTCCCTGATGAAGAGGTAATGCACATTGAAGAGTTGGAACAGAGTGAAAGGCCAGGATGGAAACTTTTCTTTGATGGGGCTGCTAACATGAAAGGCATTGGGATAGGATCGGTACTTGTTTTTGAAACAGGGCATCATTACCCTATTACGGCTCAGCTTCGGTTCTACTGTACTAACAACATAGTTGAGTACGAGGCATGCATTTTGGGTTTGAGGATGGCTGAGGATATGGGTGTCCAGGAAGTCTTGGTCTTGGGTGACTCGGACCTTCTGGTGCACCTAATTCAGGGAGAGTGGGAAACACAGAATTTAAAACTCATACCGTATCGACAATGTTTACATGATCTTTGTCAGCGATTCCAATCAATAGAGTTCAGGCATATTTCGAGGATTCATAATGAGGTCGCTGATGCTTTGGCTACTCTAGCATCAATGTTACATCACCCAGATAAGGCTTATATGGACCCTTTGCATATTCAAGTCCACGATCATCATGCTTATTGTAATGTGGTGGAAGAAGAGCTCGATGGGGAGCCTTGGTTTCACGACATCAAGGAGTACATTAGGATGGGAGTGTATCCTGTACAAGCCACAGGTGATCAAAAGAGAACAATTTGGCGGTTGGCAAGTGGAGTTTTCTTCAGTGGAGGAGTGTTGTACAAAAGAACTCTAGATTTTGGATTGCTGAGATGCATAAATTCTAGGCAGGCCACAACTAATATGACTGAAGTACATTCTGGAATCTGTGGACCGCACATGAATGGGTATGTGCTGGCAAAGAAGATTCCCCTGGCAATTTATTATTGGCTTACTATGAAGCGAGATTGTATCCGTTTCGTGCGTAAATGTCATCAGTGCCAAATGCATGGAGATTTGATTCATTCTCCACCATCTGAATTACACACGATGTCTGCACCGTGGACTTTTGTTGTGTGAGGCATGGATGTCATTGGGCCAATTAAGCCATCAGCATCAAATGGGCACAAGTTCATTCTGGTGGCCATAGATTATTTCACCAAGTGGGTTGAGACTAAAACATTCAAGTTTGTAATCAAGAAGGCGGTGGTTGATTTTGTGCACTCAAATATCATTTGCCGGTTCGGGATACCGAAGGTAATCATCACAGATAACAGTGCTAATCTCAATAGTCATCTGATGAAAGAGGTGTGTCAACAGTTTAAGATTACATATCGCAATTCCACCCTATACCGCCCCAAGGCGAATTGAGCAGTCGAGGCAGCCAACAAGAACATAAAGAATATACTTCGAAAAATGGCGGAGGGTTCTAGGCAGTGGCATGAAAAGTTGCCGTTTGCATTGCTGTGTTTTTGCACTACTGTCCGTACTTCAGTAGGGGCGACTCCTTATTTGTTGGTGCATGGAACCGAAGCAGTGATACCCGCAGAAGTGGAATTTCCATCCCTTCAAATTGTCGCGGAGGTTGAGATCGATGATGATGAGTGGGTCAAAACCCACTTGGAACAATTGAGTTTGATCGACGAGAAAAGATTGGAAGCAGTGTGTCATGGCCAATTGTATCAATAGAGAATGGCAAGAGTATACAATAAGAAGGTGCGTTCACAGAAGTTTGAAGTGGGTCAGTTAGTATTGAAACACATTCTTCCACATCAGGTTGAAGCAAAAGGCAAGTTTGCCCCAAACTGGCAGGGGCTGTTCGTTGTAACTAGAGTGTTGTCCAATGGTGCATTGTATTTGACAGATGTAGAAGGCAAATGTGTAGAAATGACTATCAACTCTGATGCAGTCAAAAGATACTATGTATGATTCCTTTATTTAATTGTTTGTATTTGGCATGTTTTGAATATGAAAAGAGATGACGAAGGCATTTTGTTCTGCTATCTAAACACTTTATCCTTTGTTACCCCATTGAGCCTTATTTATTTTTCTTTCATACCCCTCTTTCAGAAACAGTAGCGAATATCGGAAACACAAGCGTGAAAGATAAGTAAAGTAAGAAGGGAAAAAGAGAAAGAAAAGAAAAGAGAAAGAAAAGAATGAAAAAAGAAAGGAAAGAATGAAAAGAAAAAGAGGGAAGAAAACCAACAAAAAGAGAAAAAGAAAGCAAAAAAAAAACAAAGAGAAAGAAAAGAAAGAGAAAATAGAAAACCACAACAACAACGTAATTTCTATGACATGAACTACGTTCGACCTGATTTCTTGTAAGGATACGTAGGCAGCCTCACGGTTCGGTCTCATCAAAATAAAAATCCAAAAGTCTCCAAGCAAGAAACTGGGGCAGAAGTTGTGGTTGTTGTAAGAAATCTGATTCCGAAAGTTGTAATTTTGAACCCATGTGAATTGTTTTTGAGCCTTTGATACCCTTTCTTTCTAATCCCATCCAAAAGCCTACATTACGGTCCAAAAAAAGACCTTCCGATCAGTCTTCGAGAAATGTAAAGACGAGCAGGTAGAGGTGATTCATATCAAGGGCAACACTCTGGTCCAAACAGGAAAAAGAAATAAAAAATGAGAGAGTCTTACTGGTAAAAATTCTCATGGGCACTGTAAGACGACGACAAGTTGAGGGAAAAGAAATAAAAAATGAGAGAGTCTTATTGGTGAAAACCCTCACGGGCACCATAAGGCAACGAGAGCTGAGAGAAATAAAAAATGAGAGAGTCTTATTGGTGAAAACCCTCACGAGCACCGTAAGGCGAAAGTGAGTTGAGAGATGAACAAATGAGAGAGGCTTGTTGGTAAAAACCCTTTAGGGCACCGCAGGCCGAACAAGGTCAAGGTTTTGGTAAAGAAATCAGGTTATGGAAACTCTAGGGCAGCAAAGTATGGCAACTGGAAGTTGATTGGTTGGACAGATTGGGCAGATTAATCCGAAATGCATGTCATGATCATTGGTGCCAGTTGTTCCACTCAGATAAGTCTCTTTTCGTTTTCCCCTTCAGATAGTCTTCCAGTTTTGGATTTTCTTATCCTTAACTCTCTAAGTCATTGCATTTCATTTCTTTTGGGTATATTTCCCTAAGATGTTCCCAATGTCAGTTCTATTTAAGCAAATAAGAAGGAATTTCAAAGCTCACCACCAGCTTCAAGATTGCAAAGCACAGTGCGACCAGAGCATACCAAATTAGCATGATGTAAAGTGGGATAAAGTGCCAGCAAAGTTTCACCGGTAGAATGATTTACTAATTTCATTGGAGATGCAGAGGTTCAGTTAAAGGGGTCAGAGGTGTGAAAAAATGGTTCGGGTATAGAACACTCGGGTCACCCAAAGTCATGGGGTTTCGAAAGTCAGTTGGAAAGTCAAGCGGTTCAGGGCCAGTTCGGGGAAGCCAGTCAAAACAAAACAATGCAGCGGAGAGACCTTCAGCAAGAATGCCATCAACTAACCACCACATTTTAAACTGATAAGATTTTTCTTTGATTAAAACAGGGGCAGGAAATTTCGGTTGTTTCGGAGAACCAGTCGTCGAGAAAGGCAGTCACCAAACAGGTTTGATTTTTGATTTTCAGGACCCTCCTGGAAAATGGAACCTAGCGTAAAGTTCAGAAATAGCGTAATCTAGCATATACTTATCCCAAAGGAATATAAGCAGGTTTAGAAGTTTGCATGTTCGAGATAAGATTCAATTAGGAGTTTTCAGAAAGCTCCTGAATAATAGGACTTAGTTTTAAGATTTCGATTAGATAAAAAAATTTAGCGTACATTCTTCTGTAGGGTAGTATAATTCAGCCATAAAAGTTTTCACTCTTAAGATAAAATTTGACCTTTGATTTTCAGAACCCTACGGGATAATGGGATGCATCTTTAAGACCCTATTAGATAACAAGATTTAACGGAAGTCACACCTTTAGAAGATATAACTTAGATTTAAATTGTCGTTTAGGTAAGAATTATCAGGAGCCCCCTGGATAATGGGACCTAGCTTTCAAATTCTAAGTAATATTTGGTAATATGATTCAGTTTAACACTCACATATATGCCCAGCTACCAAACTGGGGTAGAAAATTTTCTTTGTTTTTGTCTATTTCGTTGAAGTCAGGAGCCCGCTTAGAGAGCAGTGAATAC
Source organism: Nicotiana tabacum (assembly GCF_000715075.1). NCBI lineage: Eukaryota > Viridiplantae > Streptophyta > Magnoliopsida > Solanales > Solanaceae > Nicotiana > Nicotiana tabacum. The sequence continues at coordinate 77,599,236 of NC_134089.1, read as the reverse complement.
ATTTCAACTCAGCAGTCAGGAGCCCGCCTGGAGAGCAGGGAATACATTCAAGTCAGCAGTCAGGAGTCCGCCTGAAGAGCAGGGAATATATTTCAAGTTAGCAGTCAGGAGCCCCCCTGGAGAGCAGGGAATACATTTCAAGTTTAGCCATCAGGAGCCCGCCTGGAGAGTAGGGAGTACAATTCAAGTCAGCAGTCAGGAGCCCGCCTGGAGAACAAGGGAGTACAATTCAAGTTTTAGCTTTCAAATTCTTATTGATATTGGTAATGTGATCCTTTTTACACTTACATACATTTCTAGAAAGCAGTCAGGAGCCTGCCTGGAGAGCAGGGAATACATTTCAAGTTTAGCAGTCAGGAGCGCGCCTGGAGAGCAGGGAATACATTCAAGTTTAGAAGTCAGGAGCCCGCCTGAAGAGCAGGGAATACATTTTAAGTCAGCAGTTAGGAGCCCGCCTAGAGAGCAGGGAATACATTCAAGTTTAGCAGTTAGGAGCCCGCCTGGAAAGCAGCGAATACATTTCAAGTCAGCAGTTAGGATCCCGCCTGGAGAGTAGGGAATTCATTCAAGTTTAGCAGTTAGGAGCCCGACTGGAGAGCAGGGAATACATTCACGTCAGCAATCAGGAGCCCGCCTGGAGAGCAGGGAATACATTTCAAGTTTATCCATCAGGAGCCTGCCTGGAGAGCAGGGAGTACAATTCAAGTCAGCAGTCAGGAGCCCACCTGGAGAACAAGGGAGTACAATTCAAGTTTTAGCTTTCAAATTCTTATTGATATTTGGAGCCCGCCTGGAGAGCAAGGAACACAATTCAAGTTCAGCAATCAGGAGCCCGCCTGGAGAGCAGGGAATACATTCAAGTTCAGCAATCAAACATCCACCTGGAGAAAAGAAAAACATCTCAAAGTGAAGTTGGCAGTTAGGCATCCACCTGCAGAAAAGGAAAAACATCTCAGATTACAATTCAAGGCGGCAACAAAGGGATTCCACCGGGAGAATACAAGTCAACAAGGAAACAAGAACCACATGAGCAAGTTTGAAGATATAGATAGGATTTTGTAATGCATAGATCATAGTATAGTCTAGCTTCTTTTATTTTATCATGGTATAATAAAGGGATATAGTAAGCAGTAGCAGCAGCAATAGTGAAATCACAGCTTTGTAGTAGTCCCAGCTACCAAAACTTCCCGAACTACACTAACCTAATTCCTTTATAGCCAAGGATATGTAGGCAACCTCAGAAGTAGGGTGCGGTCAAATCTTTCAAAAATGCTTTCCACGGAGTATTCAAACGGGCAAAAATTGCTCGTATCCGCTCAGTTTATCTTTGCACGAAAACTCTTCGTGTTTCAGGGCAAAGAGGGGCAGTTGTGAGCACGTGATTTTTGCCTTATATGAATTACTCCCACAGATTCAAACAAAATAATTTTTTCCATTGTTTGCAATTTTGTGGACTTTTTTGGCATTTTCTGTCAATTGTTTGCATTTGTCTGTGCCTGTTTATTTTATTTAAATTAATGAAAAATACAAAATTATGTTGCATTTGCATTTAAGACTTAACTTTGCATTTTTGAATTAAGTATTAATTAGTAATTTTACAAAAATGGAAAAAATAAAAAAATATAGTTTATTTTGCACCTTTTAATTTCAATTTTGAATTGTGATAGTTTTTCCTCTAAAATTTGGTTTAATTACTTAGAGTTAATCATTTGATTTGTAGGACAATTTGATTTAGGTATTAATTTAGGTTTTACATTTTAATTTTGGAAAGAAAAAAAATGAGAGGAAAGAATTTTGAAGAAAATAAAAGGAAATTGAAAACAAGGAGATAAGAATTAGATTTGAATCAGATTTTTGGGCCAATCTCTTTTCAATTTTTAAGCCCAAGTCATTTCCCCCTCTGAAACCCACCCAATTGAAGCCTAAAATCCACTCTCAAATAACCCGATCCCCACCCTTATCCAAACGACTTCGTTCCAGCGGCATATGATCTGGACCGTCAAAGATTAGTTGATCAAACGGCTGGGAAGTGGGGTTGCTTTCATATAAGACTGTCTGAATCCACTACCCCCCAAGTCATCTCCCTTACACACTCTCTCTTCAGATACAACCTTTAGAACCCTAGCGCCGCCCCTTTTTTTCTCACCACCATGGGTGGCGGCGCCACCTCCTTTCAACTCCAAAATCACACAACATACCCCCCATGATCTCCTCTCTCCAAATACCTAACCCATACCCTTCGAATCAGCGCGGAACTCGTCGAATCGTAAATCCGAGTTCAACTCAAAAGTTCAAAATCATCTCCTTTCAAACCCTGCAACATGCAATGTTTTCTTTCAAAGTTTGAGAGCCTGACTCGACGAAATTGATGTCGATTTAGTTGTTCTTGACAAAGAACAACGGATTCGACATAAGTTTGGTTGAGTTTTCTATCTCCGTTTGGTTTCGAGCATGACTGGGTAAGTTCTTTTTCATCTCTTGTGATTTTCTTTCAACTGGTTCATCTTCCTCCTCATCCCTTTACTTTTGGGTCGGTCAAAGTTCATGTGGGTGTTCTGGGTTCGAACTGGGTCCTTTTTTGTTCCTCTGTTAGTTGAACTAGCTAAGTTTCTTGATCCACTCTGTTTTGTTGTTTTTAATTTTTGTGTTGATAAGCTTTAATGTTTCATTATCAGTTTAATTGCATAGCTAATGAAGTTAGGTCCATAATTCATTTGCTGTTATGAAATAAGATTGGTTAGTTCTTTAATTTTGCCTTTTGTTACAGTTTATTTTTTAGAAATAGCTCCAGGCTTCTTTGTTAGGGAAAATTTGGTTTAGCTCTAATCTGGGCCCATAAGTGTTGCAATTGGTTTATGAATAGCAATAGGCCCAACATGGATTCAATTTGGGGTCTATGACCCAATTAGCTTGACTAGTTGACCCGGGTAGTTTTAGGGTAAAAATAGGATCATTGTTGGGTATTTTAGGTAGTTCATCTAGGGAATATCTTGGTAACCACCTGAACAAGCTTCTTGGAAGCTGGAAAAGGGCTTTGCTTGGCAAGCAAGCAAAAATTTGAGGGATCAAGTAGCAAAAATAAGAATTAGAAAGGGACTAGAATTGAAACAATAAAATCTGATAGTTTCCCTATTGTTTGCCTATAAAGGCATCACAATCTTGCCTCTGAAGAAGGACCGAAGGAAGGAAAGAGGAGAAAATTCTGAGAAAACAAAACGGCTAAATAAGTTCTAAAAAATATACTGACTTCTAGCCTTTTCTTTGAAAAACCTGATCAAATTCAGTATTTTCCTTAGTTAAGATCCCTGAAGGTTTCACATCCTGCAATCTTTGGTCGAAGAATGGTTTGAATTTGGGTCTTGAAGAACTTGTTTTGAAGTTTTGGGTTTATATTAGTTACTGTTTCATTGGTTGAGTCCAACTAGTTTTTTTGTTTGGTTTCCTGCTCTCTGGGTACTGATTGATGGGTGGTTGTTGCTTATTGCTTACTCACTTCTTTCTTCCCTTTTCAATTTCCTGGTATGCTCTTGAAACTGTAATGGAGCTGAAGCCTGATTGAATTTGTGTAAAGATTCATGAACCTGAGTTGGGATTTAAATAGAAACACTATTTCTAGCTGTATCTACTGCTATATTCTGCCATTTTACGATTAAATTCCCTTAGTTTGTCGCAATGTAGTTTTCTTGCATGTGTTGTTTTGCTTAGTCATTTTAGTATCTCAGGGCTGTGGTGTTAAGCTCAAATAGGTGTTTAGGTTCATAATATTGGCTTGTAATAAGGATTGGACTCTATTGTATGAGTAAATTGCTAGATGTATTGTAGTAAAAGGTTGTCTGAATAGGTCAATCTGGTGTTCCTATGGGTTCAAATAAGCAATTATTATGCTGAAATTTGTCTAGGAGTCTACTTTACAGTTTGGAGAGATTTGTAGTATATCATTTGTTAAAATTGTCTGTTAAGTGGTCTAAATGGATTCAAATTTCCAATGTTTGTTTATGGGATTAGTTCAGAAATTAAGTGCAAGCATGTTCTGTGTTTTACATTTACTCTTGAATGATTTTAATTGGCCAATAATCATGTTGGAAGATTTAGTATGATTTCTGGGAACCCAAGTAAAATTAGAGTTTGCTATATATTGGTTTAGTGCCCGTCAGTGTTAGGGAAATTCATAGAGCCTAATTGTGGAAAGAATCCGTTGGTTGATTATTACTGTTAGCTTGCTAATTGAGCAGATTCGATGGTTTTAAAATCATGGTTTTTGGATGCTACAAGTTTTATTAGTGTAAGGTTTAATTGAAGTTAGTTCAGGTTTTTTTTTTTGAAAGTTCAAAATTGCATGCTGTATGGCTTCCAAGACTTGGACCTCTAACTATTTTCAAAATCATGGCGTTTGGATGTGTTTTAATCTTTTGTCATTTCAATCGTTACTCACATGCTGTGGGTATTTGATGTTGGTCCCAAGCTTGGTAATTCCAGGGCCGTTAAATTTGGGCCCATATTGGGCCTTAATCTGAAAAGGCTCGCCTAGGATCAGCATCGTGCATTTAGCATCGCTTGGGGCCTGCTTGATTTCATTGGCCCAGTTCCCTTGATTGCTGGTTTGTGAATAGAAAATTTGGTTCGGGCTTTTTAGCCTAGTGTATATTCTGAACTCCTGAAGGTGCTTCTCTTCCTTAATCAATTAGGATTTTCTAAAATAAATTTGGGGCGAGCCATATTATACGAATCACTAGTTATGGCCCTCGTAACTTTGAAACCGGTTGGTCAGAATAAATTGAGGTGCGTCGTGCCAAACAAAATGACATTGCATGGCCTTCATTTAATCAATCTTGTTTAATCCTTAGAATTCGAGGCATGCCATTTAGCTATTGTTGACTTTTTCAATTTCATCAAATATTGAACCTTTTTCATTGGTTGGTAATTTCTAAAACTTATTCTAAATCGTTTGAACAATATTTGGCTAGATATGGCTGGTTTGGAGACTTGTTCAAAAGGAAAAGCCATGATTGGTTGTTGATTTGGTTGCAAAAAGAGGTAAGTATGTCGTCGCTAACTTTGACTTGAGGGAATCAAGACTTGTTGGTCTATTTGTTACGTAAGTTATGTGCGAAATACAACGTATATACGAGGTGAAAAGTTTCTATGTGATGTCATAGGTTTAGGCATGCAGGTTAGGCTATTTACCTTTACGTTGTTATTTATTCCATGTTATATTTTGTTACATGCTTTGATTGCTACATTTCCTAGCTTTTTATACATGCCTTACTTATTATCTATTATTTAATTGTTAGTTGTTTCGCTTTATTCATCCTCCACTCAATACCTGATTACCTTCTATATGTTCCTACCTGTATTAATTGTATATCTTCATTGTCTCATATTTTTATTTGTTTTTTATTGTCTTTACATTACTTGTTGCACTTCATTATGTTATTCGAATTATGTGAGTCTTTTAGCTATTTTTGTATTAATGAGTTGTCGAGGTTTTTAAGATGAGGTATTGGTTATTCTCAGTAGGTAGTTCCTTGATGTTCTATACGCTTTGTTTTTTTTGTGTTGAGATTACGAGATTTGGTTGTGTTGAGTTGTTAATAAGTTGATATTGGGAATGGATTACGCGCCACAATAGTATTGAGATGAATTGATAATGGAAATGGACTACATGCAGCAAAGGATATTAATATAATATTGGTATTGGGTTGCACACCACAATAGGTATTCTGAAATGATATTCTGATCGGATTACAAGCCGTAATAGATACTGGGATAAATGTTAGGATCGAGTTGTGCTACACAATAGAGTATGATGTGTTATAGTTGTTTGTAGCTGTAGTGTTTTATCTCAGTACTGTTATATGAGGTTATGAGATGATGTTATTCTGGGGTCCTCTGTCTGTTGACCTTCGGGTCTATTTTTATGAGTTTACTACTTTATTTATATTTATGTATTCTGTTATTATTATTCGTACAAGTTAATTGTGAGTGTCATGTCATAACCTCGTCAGGACTTCACTGAGGTTAGGCTCGACATTACAAAAGACATTAGATCGGTTATACTCATACTACGCATCTGCACTTTTTATGCAGATCCCAGTATTGGTCTCAGCGGTGCGTAGAGAATTTTTGCCCGGATCGACTTGCTCAGGAGACTTCAGGTAGAGCTACACAACGTTCGCATTCCTTGAAGTCCCCTCTATTCTTTCTTTATTGTTTAATTTTGATTCAAAAAGTTGTATTTCATTCAGGCCATATTTGTAGTATTCTAGTTACTCATGTACTTGTGACTACAGATTTCTGGGATTAGTATAGACTATGTTACTTTTGGTATTTATCTTATGTATTTCAGAGTTTATCAGCTGTTAATTATTACTGTTCAGCTTTTAAATTGTTCAAAATGGTTAATTAATTAGCTAACAGTATCTTGCCTAGTAAGTGGATCTTAGGTGCTATCACGACAACACAGTTGGGATTTAAGATCGTGGCAAGTGTGTATCAGGGTACTAGGCTGCCTAGGTCTCCGAGTCATGAGCAAGCTTAGTAGAGTCTTGAGGATCGATATGGAGACGTATGTACTTATCTTCTAGAGGCTATAGGGCTTTAGGAAATGTCACTTCTTTCTTTCTCTGTCATGCGACTTTATTCTATTGCTGAAGTTTGAATAATCCTATTCTTGTTCTCTCACATATGGCGAGGACACGCATAACATCCACTACCGAGCAGGAGCCGAAGCCTGATATCGCCCAAATTCACACCACTAATTGGGATTATGAAGCAGTCGATGCAATTATAATTACCCAATGTGAGTCAGGGTCGATTTCCATAGAGAGCTTATATTGGATTTGGTATATATCTAGACTCAGTGTATGATGTGCCTAAAATGCACTTCCTCATATTTGGTTGTTTCTTTCTACTTCTAATTTTTATGCTAATGTTTGTAAATGAAAAGCTAGAGAAAGATATTTTTGGTGTTGTTGTTTTTCAAGTTTATAAAAGATCTAGGTTCGTGACTTCTACCTAGGTGGTTACCTAACGGATTGTAGGTTTTAGGGAAAGTTTGATTGGTTGGGGCATAATATAGCAATCACACGCAAGTACACACTTGATAGCTCTCGATAGTTAGAGTAGTTTTTCCCAATTTGGCTTTCTCAAGTCCAAATGGGTAATTCATAAAACAAGTGATAGATGGTCAAGTGGGTCTTACTATCTCTAGATTCAACCCTTTAATTGGGGCTATCAATTTCTTGAGTTCACTCCAATTCCTTATCAGCCAAGTTTTTCTAGATTTAATCTCTCTTTCTCAAGTAGTTACTAAGTCAATCAGGCATGAATCAATATTTGCAATCATTAATTCTTAAATTCAAGCAAGAACTAGGCTAAATATCAATTACCCAATCACAAACAAGCCCTAAATTAAACACCCATTAGGTACCCATACTAGGGTTGGATCACAACCCTAGTTAAAAAATTAGCTACTCATAGAGAAAATTGAAGAAACTAAAGAAGAAAATAAGACTAAACTCATAATAGATGATAAAGGGAAGAAAATCCAATGTTAAAATGAGAAACTATCACAATGTTACCCAAAGTAGTAAAGGAAAAATGGCTATCTACTTTTTAATGTTCAAACTAAACCTAATTTTGATAAAAAAGACTATTTATGCACAACTAAAATTATCGGACAAAATTGTCCATGTAGAGGTTCTGCGGCCGCACAATTCTGTGCGTGATCCGCACTTTGATGTTGGCTTGACATGATGGACTTTTGAGGCCGCAAAATTTTGGGTTGCAGCTGCACTTCTTCAGATTTTTTGGACCGCACATTTAAGAGTGCGGCCAGACTCTTGAGCTTGAGCTTTGACATGAGAGGCTTCTGCGGAACGCGCATTTCTGAATGCGGCCGCACTTTTGATTCTGCGGCCGCACAATAATGGTGCGGTCCGCACTTCTTCATGGACCAAAATCACATCTCTCTGAACCACATCTTCTGCGGCCGCATAATAATTGTACGGTCTGCACTTTGCAAAGAAAATCTATCAGAGGTCTCTTCATGCTCTACGGCCGCACACAATATTATGCGGTCCGCACTTTTCTCTTTTTTGCTTTGTTTTAGTCCTTGTAAAAAAATTACTCCATCTTGAGTTGATTTTTATCTCTTTGGCTCATTTTCCAATAATCCTGCAAGTAAACGCATTTTATCATTCCCTGGGAACACCTTTAAGCATTTCTGAGCTAAAACGAAAGTAAAAAGGGTGCAAATGAGTAGTCAAAATTCCTACTTATCAACTCCCCCAAACTTAAGCTTTTGCTTGTCCTCAAGTAAATAAGGTAATTCCCGCCTCCACAAAAAAAGATCTATTTTTTCTAGCCTCAGGTGAATCAAACACACATCAATTGAGACCAACAATTACCCACAACACTTATGAATTATCAACAAGGCAATGATTTGACTTTTCAAGTACAATAGTTCAAATATGACACTAGAGAATCAAGAGTTGACTTTATTCATCAAGGAAGCTCGCTCCTTCATGTAGGTCATTTTGGATCCCAAACTCCTCCTCCTCTACTCTCCTTTAGCATATCTCACTTAAGAATGTAGCACTCAATTCAAGTATTTGTGAAAAGTTCGCTCATCTCTCTTAAAAGAATGTCACAAGTACGGCTCTAGGTACTATGTGCTTGCCCCTCATGTAAATTACCACTAATATAAGTCCACTCGGTTTGAAATCACACTGGGCTTTTTCAAAATGTAATGAAGGCTTATTGGACATGGGTAGGGAATGTTGGAATAGGAACAAATTCTTCTTTCCTTAAGCACTCCATTTTTTTATTTTTGGTTTATGTATTGCCGACTCTTTGAGCCATTTTCTCTTTCCTCGGGGGAACTAGAGAGACTTAACATCACTCTTTCTCGGTCATGATGGTTATTTTCTCCTTCTTTATTTTCTCCATGCTTTGCATCATTGCTTTTCTTTGAATTCCTTCAACTCTTCACTTTATTCACTTTCTTTTTGCATTTTTCTTGTGTTCATTCTTTCTTTTTCTTTGCCTATCCTTTTCTTTTTGTGCCTTCCTACCACTTTAAACCTTCTCGTCTCTCCCCCAAACTTACGTTTAAGCCAATTACTTCTCTAGAGTGATAAGGAAAACTTGGGTTCCAAGAGAGGGTCACTACAACACGGGTAAAAGCTTGTAACGAGGCTATCAAATGAGAAAAGTCTTAGGATCAAATGGGTTGACTAGGGATAGCAACATTGGTGGGGCATGAACAATTTCAAGTAGGCTAATGAGAGCCTACAATCACTTCTAAAGCCAAGCAAAACTTAGAATTTTGCCAAGAAATACATTCGGGGCAAGTTCTAGACCATTCACACGGGTACTTGGACTTGCAACAAAAGTCTAACTTCTCACACAATTGGATTATTAAAGATGATAGAGTCGAGGTCCCACAACAATCATATTCAAGATTGAAAATCACTACTGGTTCAACTAAACCACTCGATGATTGCTCAAGTCAACACAAGAGTTTACAGATCACTAATTAAAGCTATTTCTTGCCAAGAACTTGTCTTTAACCATAAGGATGTAGTTAAATGTGTTGGTACCAAGTGAAGCATGCTTGACCCTTTTTATTCATTAATACTACTACTTTTTACCTAAACATAAAAAATGGACTCAATCCCTTAAGAAGGTTGTCACGCCATCCATCGTTGGGAAGAGCCACCCGGTTCACACAAAACCCACCTTTGGAAAGAACTGTGGCATTAAGAAAATCAAAGATTTATTGCTCACTTAAACATAAAAAGAAGCTACCAAATCAAAAAGAAGATATTAAAGTAAATAAAAAGTTATACTACTAAGAAAAGTAGGCTAAAGAAGCTAATAAATAAACTACTGAAAGTAAAACAAATGAATATACAAACCGAGGGGAATAAAATATATACAACAAAAGAGAGGGAGGAATATATACACAATGAAAGATAGAATAAAGATAAAAGAGAAAGAGTATTAAAGTTATTACAGGCCAATGTCATAACAAACCAACCAGAATAGACCACTCCCCTAAGTAAGAATAAGCATTGTCCTTAATGCTTAACAAAAATCAGAACAAGGAAGGGTAGAGTGCATGGAATCCTCAACATCCTCGCGCTCTGCCAACTGGATATCATCATCCTCCGGTCGGGGAATAATGGGGTTGGTGAACATCTGCAACATCTCCTCAGCAGTGTGGGCAGCAAGGTCTGGCTCCTCCGACTGGCCAGCTGCTGCCTTTGATGCCTCAGGAACTAATGGTGCTGCTGGTGTTGACTCCATCAGCAGATTAAGTGGTATATCTCTAGTGTATGCTATCTTGGCCACTTCTTTTCTCAATTTATCCACTGACATCTTCGAAGCCTGATATTTTTGCATCTTCTTTACCTGTTTGCCCAACTCCTCAATGATTGTCCCATGTGCCACCAATGTATCCATAATGGTCTTCTGATTCTCCAAGATCTTTGACAATGTTTCCTCCACTGACGGAGGTACCTGTGATGCTGCTGGG